>NC_138370.1:92610696-92726095 GCF_054177405.1 Leptonychotes weddellii
GACTTTCTGTGACCCCGAGGGTCCTGAGACCACACTGTCCCACGAGGGTTCCACCCCCCAGTTAGCCACTGGAGCGACGTCCCTCAGCGGAGCAGACTTTTAAAAGTTCCGATTTTGTGCTCAGAGGCTCTATCACTTGCCAGAAGTGGTGGACGGAGGCCCCCACCCCCACCGTCTGTCCTCCCGAATATCACCTCGGATTCACTTCTCCGCACGTCCTACCTTCCGGAAAGTGGTCGCTTTTCTGTTCAGAGAGTTGTTGCTATTCTTTTCTTTGATCTCCTGTTGAGTTTGTAGGTGTTCAGAATGGTTTGATCCCTATCCAGCTGAATTCCTGGGACCAGACGAAATCCAGGTCTCCTACTCCTCTGCCATCTTGCTCCACCCCCCCCCAAGAAGCATCATTTGTACAAGTGTGTTATTCTGTTGTTCAAATACAAGACTAATTATGAAGGACTACAATAGCACTTTAATCTCATAAACATCACTGTGGTGGATAACAGAATGACTAACACAACTACCAACAAATGGTAAGATCCTTGCTAGTCCAGACTTATCAGAGTGTGTCTACTGATAAGCTGGAGTTCATTAATATTAAAAACTTCTGCTCTGAGAAAGATAATGTCAAGAGAATGAGAAGACAAGCCACAGACTGGGAGAAAATATTTGCAAAAGACACATCTGATAAAGGACTGCTATCCAAAATACACAAAGAACGCTTAAAATTCAACAATAAGAAAGTAACCAACCTGATTTTAAAAAGGGCCAAAGACCTTAATAAGCAACTCATAAGGAAAATATACAGATGGCAAATGAGCATATGAGAAGATGCTCCACATCATGTGTCATCAGGGAAATGCAAATTAAAACTACAATGAGATACCACTACACACCCGTCAGAATGGCCAAAATCCAGAACACCGACGATGCCAAATGCTGGAGAGAATACGGAGCAACAGGAATTCTCATTCATTGCTGGTGGGAATGTAAAATGGTACAGCCACTTTGGAAGACAGGTTGGCGGTTTCTTACGAAACTAAATATACTCTTAACATATGCTCCAGCAGTTGTGCTCCTTGGTATTTATCCAAAAGCGCTGAAATTTATGTGCACACAAAAACCTGTACATGGATGTGCCTAGCAGCTTTCTTCATAACTGCCAAAACTTGGAAGCAACCAAGATGTGCTCCAGTAGGTAAAGGGATAGATAAACTGGAATGGAGTATTACTCTGTGCTAAAAAGAAAATGAACTATCAAACCATTAAAAGACAGGGAAGAAACTTAAATGCATATTACTAAGTGAAATGCATATTACTTATAATATGTATATAATAGTGTAAGTTACAAGGGATTTTAATTTAACATTTTCTATAATGGACATGTGTTACTCTTCTCTTAAAATAGTTAAGTATTGTTTTTAAATAATATGTGATCAAAGTATCTCATTTACAATAACAAAAAAATACATAAAATACCTTTAAAATGAACTAAAAAGCATATTTGTTTGCTATACTAAGTATGGCAAGCCTTTCCCTAAAGACATACACATAGTAATAATACTAAGTGCATAGAGATACTCTATTATTTTAATGAAAGACGGTATTTGATAAAAGTCAATCCTTCCCATCTTATAAATAGACTGAATAAATTCCCCATGAAATCCCACTAGAGACTTCGTTTTGTTTGGTTTGGAATTTGACCAAATTATACCCATGTTCACTTGTTAGAATATGCAAGAAGAGAGAATACACTTTTAAAAAAGAAACAGTAAAGTCTTGGGACAGCAAGGTAAATATTAAAGCATATTTTTAAGAAGAATTAAAACACTATGGATTTAGCCCAAGAATCCTACTTCAAATAAATGGATCAGAGTAGGTAGCCTTTAAGAATTCCTTGAATAAATATGAACATAACATGAGATGAAGGGAGCACAAGTAGATGAGGAAGGAATAACTTACTTGAAATGGAGTGTTAAAAATTGGCTTTATATTTGAGAAATAAAATCACTGAATTATTTACCCTAGACTTTCCCCCAACTAAATCAGATAGAAGTGTTATTTTTTTTTAAATACAGCCGATAAAAGTGCTGAGCTTTAAATGATCTCTGGAAAGAGAAAAAAAAAACAATCTGAGCATAAAGCAAAGAAAGAAATCTTTACTGCAGATATTATTAGATTTGACTACATAATCATAAAATCTTTTCGGAATGTTTAAAACATCTGGGGCAGACGTTTCAGTCCAAGATGACTGACTGAACTCAAATGTTTCTACTCCTTTCTTCCTAACGTTTCTTCAGAAATGACAGGAAAGCAGATAAAGGGGAATACCTAATTATCTCTGAGAAATGGTACAAGGTAATGAGTTGTGGGCTGGGCTATAGTCATCAGTGTAATGGATTTTTGAGAAGTTTCTAGAAAACAAACAATAAGTATGAGGAAGTCCTGACCCAGAACACACAGAAGAGGATCCTGTTAGCAGAGGTGAAAACTGCTTCCAGAACAGCTGCGTGCGTAAGTGGACAAGCTGGGGAGCAAGAGTAGTGGGTGGAGCAAGAAATCAAGGAAAAAAGAGGAGCTAGAGCAGTTTTCCCCATACATTACATCTTCCCTTCACTCCCATGGGAGCAAAGCAGAGGCGGCTGCATTTACTCCCCAAACGCACATCAGTTCTCTAGATACAGAGATGAGCTGCCTGAAGAGGGATCAGAACTGAGCACTCAGGGTAAAAGCCTCCTACTGCTGGGATGCAGGAGGTGGAGGCTGGCTCCTCCTCTGAGCACCCTAGAGAAAGCACTGCTCCCCGGACATGCCGCATCCATACACACGGTTTGAACCCAACCTCCCAGTTAGAGGCAAGGAGCTTAAGGCTGCCGAATGACTGAACAAAACAAACTAGACTTTTCTTTCATAAAATTAGCAACATCATTTTTAATGGTAACGCAGTTTTAGGCAGGTGGTGAAAATGTAAATTGGTGCAAATGCTTTGGAAAACAGCTGGCATATCATTTTACATTTCTGTAACTACTCTAAATCAGAAATACCAACATGTATGCACAAAGATGTTCCTGCATTCGCTTGTAACAGCAAACAGCCAGAAACCACTAGGAATCCAGCAATACAGGATTAATCTCATCGTGGTACATTTTACAATGGAGTATTACAGAACCATTAAAACTATGTTTTAAACATTTTCAACATGAGAAAATGCTCGTAACATAAAAGAAACCAAATTATATATATCATATACATACATAAAATGATGATGCCGACTCACAAAGTATATAACAAACTTATCGACAGTAAATTTGGATTTTCCAATTGAGGGATTTTGTTTTCTCTTCCTACTTTTGTATTTCCAGGTTTTTGAAGTTTTCTACCAAAAATACATAATATTTATAACACACTCATTCCACTGCCATGCCCCTTTTGCTGGAACTTTACTCCCACTCCCACTCTTGGAGTCAAATGTCTTAAAATATCAATGTGTATTTGCTGGCTTCCACTTACTCCCCGAATGGCTCCAGCCTGGCATTGTCTCCACCACCACTCTGCCCAAACACTCATTGTTAAGGGCACTAAATACTTCCTAATATTCACACAAATGCCCTTTTCCCCCCACACTTATCTCATTGGACTTCTCTCCAACACTAGACACTAATGCTCCCCTTTCTCCTCCAAATTCTCTCTTGGTTCTGAGATGCTACTACTACTTGACGGTACTCCACCGTCACAGGATGGGAGAAAATCCAGAATTCCAAGACTCTAAACAAATTTCACGTTGCTTATCAGCCCACCCTTTCTTCTTTAGGTTAAAAATTATTTCTCTGCTTGCATGCAAGACAAGAAACAGGGCCAATTTTACTCACAGTGCCCACCTCTCACCAAAGGGAAGCCAGTCAACATTGAAGTGCAAATTAGTTCAGCAAGGATATCAGGGTAGCACTTTACTTGACCGCTGCATATCCAAAACACTCATTTGCAAAAGTGATCCCTCTAAAGCCAAACCCTTAGAATACCAGAAAAAAAATAAATTAGCTATATTGTTCCTGCTCCTAAGCCTCAATGATTCACTTCCGCTGAAATGGACAACAGAACATCCCAATATACTCCTGAGATTTTTTTTTTTTACCTCACTTTTTTTTTTATTAACATATAATGTATTATTTGTTTCAGGGGTACAGGTCTGTGATTCAACAGTCTTGCACAATTCACAGCACTCACCATAGCACATACCCTCCCCAGTGTCTATCACCCAGCCATCCCATCCCTCCCACCCCCCTCCACTCCAGCAACCCTCAGTTTGTTTCCTGAGATTAAGAGTCTCTTATGGTTTGTCTCCCTCTCTGGTTTCGTCTTGTTTCATTTTTTTCTCTCTTCCCCTATGCTCCTCCGCCTTATTTCTCAAATTCCATATATCAGTGAGATCATATGATAATCGTCTTTCTCTGACTAACTTATTTCACTTAGCATAATACCCTCTAGTTCCATCCACGTTGTTGCAAATGGCAAGATTTCACTCCTTTCGGTGGCTGCATAATATTCCAGTGTGTGTGTGTGTGTGTGTGTGTGTGTGTATACACACCCCACAACTTCTTACTACTGAGATTTTTTTAAAAGATTTATTTATTTTTTTTAGAGAGAGAGAGAGAGCTGGGGGGAGGGGCAGAGGGAAAGGGAGAGGGAATCTTTACTTAAGTAGACTCTGCTCAGCACAGAGCCAGACGTGGATGCTTAACCGACTTTGCCACCCAGGCACCTCTATACTACTGAGATTTTTTAAAGATTAAAAAAAAAATAGACTTCATGAATCCCTTATTTTTCCCACTTCTTCAAACAGGAGTCTAAAATACCAGATTTTAACACCTATCTTTCTAGGCCTCTAGCAACCTTACTTTAAAATGCTATTTCCATCTACTTATTAAAAAAACAAAAAACAACAACAAAAACTAGAGAATCACCACTGGCTACCACATGAAAGAATCATTTCTCTGGTTTTTACTATTTGAGGTTAAATCATGAATAATGCTGAGCTGTAAAGCATACATGAGGATGAACTATATAGGAAAAAAAAATGGCAAACACCTAAACTACAGGAAACAATTTAAGTTTTGACAGTCTACCAGCCCAGCAGCTCATCAATTCAGGAGCAAAGCAGGGGGGAAAATGAGAAAAATAGAAGACCAACCAAGAAACAGACTCTTAACTATAGAGAACAAACTGATGGTTACTGGAGGGGAGGTGGGTGGGTGGGGGAGAGGAGACCTAGGGGATGGGGATTAAGAAGTGCACTTGTGAATTAGTACCAGGTGATGTGTGGAAATGGTGAATCACTATATTGTGCACCTGAAACTAATATTACATCTATGTTAACTAACTGGTATTGAATAAAAACTCAAAAAAAAAAAATAGACTATCATTTTAAACAAGAATTGATCAAAGTGTGTTTTTGCATTAAAGGAAAAACAAAATAAAGGCTATTGGGAAATTTAAAATCATGTCTGTATGTGGTGAATTGAGCTATTTAGAAAAACGAAGTGAATGATTTAGTCCTCAAAGCAGATTATGTAGTCTGGTAAACTGACAGCTAAAATTCTCAGGACTTTTAAGTTTCCCTGGCACTGAGTATTATGAGGACTGCAATAACATGAAAAAATATATCAGTCATAACTACCACCAGAGGTCAACCTCGGTACTACATGAAATACTGTTAGAATAATTTCATCTCTCTTCAAAGCATCTTTTGTAAGTAAGCCTAGGAAAATACCATCCAGTAAAATGAAAAATAAACAAATACCAATCCATCAAAGTAAAGACTAATTAGGAATCCTTACTAGTGCTTTTAAATAAATGCCAACAGCATTTCTCACAGAACTAGAACAAATAATCCTAAAATTTGTATGGAACCAAAACAGACCCAAATAGCCAAAGCTATCCTTAGAAAGAAGAACAAAGTTGAAGGTGTCACAATCCAGATTTCAAGATATACTACAAAGCCATAGTAATCAAAACTCTATGGTACCAGCACAAAAACAGACACATACATCAATAGAACAGGATAGAGAGTCCAGAAATAAACCCACACCTACATGGTCTAACCTGTGACAAATGAGGCAAGAACACACAATGGGGAAAAGATAGTCTTTTCAGTAAGTGGTGTTGGGAAAACTTACAGACGCATGCAAAAGAATGAAACTGGACCACTTTCTTACACCATCCCCAAAAATAAACTCAAAATGAATTAAAGACCTAAATGTGAGACTTGAAACCATAAAACTCCTAAAAGAAAATACGGACAGTAATCCCTTGGAAATCAGCCTTAGCAACATTTTTCTAGATATGTCTCCTCAGGTAAGGGAAACAAAAGCAAAAAGTAAACTACTGGAACTACACAAAAATGAAAAGCTTTTGCACAGCAAAGGAAACCATCAACAAAATAAAAAGGCAACCCAGGGAATTGGAGAAGATATTTGCAAATGATATATCCAATAAGGGGTTAATAACCAAAATATACAAAAAACTTCTACAACTCAACACCAAAAACACCAAAAAAATCTGATTAAAAAACAGGCAAAGGACCTGAATAGACATTTTTCCAAAGAAGACATAAAGATGACCAACAGACCCACAAAAAGATGCTCAGCATCAGGAATCATCAAGGAAATGCAAATTAAAACCACAGTGGGATATCCCCTCACACCAGTCAGAAAGACCAGTATCAAAAAGACAAAAGATAACAAGTGTTGGGGAGGATGTGGAAAAAAAGGGAACCTTGTGCCCTGCTGAAATGTAAATCAGTGCAAGGCACTGTGCGAAACAGTACAGAAATTCCTCAAAAAATTAAAAATAGAATTGTCATAGGATCCAATAATTCCACTACTGGGTATTTATCCAGAGAAAATGGACACAAATTTGAAAAGATATATGCACCCCTATGTTTATTGCAGCATTATTTACAAAAGCCAAGATATAGAAGCCACCGAAGTGTCCATCAATAGGCAAATGGATGAAGAAGATGTGGTGTATATGCCTAGTGTATTACTCAGCCATAGAAAGGAATGAGATCTTGCCATTTGCAACAACATGGATGGACCTAGAGGGTATTATGCTAAGTGAAACAAGTCAGAGAAAGATAAACACCATATAATTTCACTTATATAAGGAATCTAAAAAACAAAACAAATGAACAAACAAAAAACAGACTTTAAATAGAACAAACTGGTGGTGGCCAAAGGGGAAGGGGGTGGGGATGAAATAGATAAAAAGGTTTAAGAGGTACAAACTTCCAGTTATAAATAATTAAGTCATGGAACTGAAATGTAGAACACAGGGAATACAGTCAATAATACTGTAATAACAATAACATTGTGAACACTGAGTAATGTGTAGAATTGTCCAATCACTATGGTACACCTAAAACTAATACGACACTGAATGTTAATTTGACTTCAATTTTTTTTTAATTTTTTTTTTAAGATTTTATTTATTTGCGAGAGAGAGAATGAGAGACAGAGAGCATGAGAGGGAGGAGGGTCAGAGGGAGAAGCAGACTCCGTGCTGAGCAGAGAGCCCGATGTGGGACTCGATCCCGTGACTCCGGGATCACGACCTGAGCCGAAGGCAGTCGCTTAACCAACTGAGCCACCCAGGCGCCCTTGACTTCAATTTTAAAAAGCGAATCAAAACAAAACAAAACCTAATTTCTGTATCCTCTAGCATAATTTAAGCTCCAAAAGGTTGGAGATTTTAGTAAAAGTAGGTAACTATTTTATTCCCTTTGCTAACCATGTAGTAAGTACTCAATAAATATTTGCTGACTGAATTGACTGCACTTGTGATTTTGAACCTGGATATGCAGCTGGACCACAGGCATTGCCATCGTTTTCTTTAATCTTAAATGAATGAAATGCAATTTTATCAATTGCCTTACTTCTAAACAAAATTCTAAATCAAAAGCTTTTGCCTGAGGCACTGAAGTTAGTTACACATCTCAATTATAGAGACAATTTCTAAGGTAATGGGTATTGCAGTTAGAGGAAGAAAGTAGCAAAGTACAGATTCCATTTCAGCTTTTCCTTAAGTCTAGGGACCTTTTTGCATCTATTTATGAACTTCTTACACATTCAATGTGTAAATGACCAAAGGAAAAAAAAAAAAGCTTGTATATTAAATAACAAAAGAATGGACAAGAAGCTGGACTTTGTTGGATGCCACTGTAGGTATACGAGAGACAGCAATGGCATATATTTTTCTCGTCTTTTCTAGTAATGGGATCCTCTACTTTAGTTTGGCTCACCGCCAGGAAGGCTGAAGCCACTTCCCAGCGTCTCCGGTGAATGGACACGGGCTAGAATTAGAAGTGATACGTGCGATCTCTAACGTATGTAAGTTAAGTTCTGGTGAACGGACACGGGCTAGAAGCAGAAGTGATACGTGCGATCCCTAATGTATGCCTTTAGAGGTTTCACTTTTCACCTCCCTGGCGGCGGGAGGGAGAACACGGTAATGATTAACATCCTGGACCCCGCAGGCAGAAGTATAAAGCAGGAATGCAGCGACAGCAAAGATACTCAGATGATCAGCCCCGCCTTGCTCACGCCCGTGACGAGCATTCTCCGCGAAGCAACTCAACTACTTTTTTCAAAGCCACTGAACTATTTTTTTTCTGTACTTTTACTGTTATTTTTTTCTCTGCTTTTACTGTTATTTTGGCAGCACTGGGGTGACTGGCCATCCCGCCTTGCCCAGAACGCAGGGGATTATCAGGATGCGGACCTTCCAGTGTTGTTATCTGGGCAAACCGGAACAAGCTGGTCACCCTCGAGCTCGCGCCTTAAATCCTAACATAAAACTATCAATAAACATTGGATCTTAAAAAGAGCTGTACTATGTACTCTGCACGTTCCCTGCCTTACAGGCTTTATGAGCATGATCTCATTTCACACGGAGACTCCACGCCAAGGAAAAAGAGTTGTTCCCATTTCCCAGACGAGAAGACGATTGAGGAGAACCTAAGCAAGATCTAGCATCTAGTATACTGCAGAGGTTCATATCCTCAACCGTATCCCACTTTCATCCCACGACTTGAAAAAAAAAAAAACCGTTGTGGGCAGACTGGGGGGAAACTCTGCTTTATTGCTACAGAACTGGTCAACAGCCCAGGCTTACGCATTTAGTTTCATAAGCAGGCAAAAGCTTGTGTTCTGAAGTTAATTAGGACTGTCTTCTAGCAAGTAAAGCGCTGAAAGGCAGGAATCCCCTAAAATCCGGCTGTGAAATGGGAACACCCTGACTGGGGACGGGAGGCTGGCAGTCAACCACTTTCCCACATTCATGGTTTTGAGTCATTCAGGAAAATCACAGATACTTATATGGAAGTGTGTTACTTAACTACAGAAATACAACTGGAATATGCTAAATGCAAAGGAAGACATTGGATTCCATTTCACAAATTAAAAAAAATAATAATAAATTCATCCAAAGCTACTTGTCAAAAGCTTTTAGTCACAATTTCTAACACAGTCACTTTCGTTTTTTTTAAATAGTGCTTTTGCGTCTAAAAACAAAATCAAAAGGCACAATAGAAAATATTCTATCATTAATACCACATTCCTGACAATGCCACGACACCTTAAAGAAAATGAGACTAATGTAAATTTCTAAAGGTACCACACAGGCAGATCTTTCTTTATACACACAAAATACTGAAAGGAATAAACCAGTAGCAGTACCATTCAAAAATTTTAATTCTGCACCTGGGACTTAGACGCATGCCCAGGGGCACACCAAAACCTCCTTGTGAAGGAGAGGCTATAAAGAATGTTTTTGTTGGCCTTTGTTGTTCTTGTAGCATTCCAAGTTAGCTGCACTTACCACTTTTCTACACTACCAGTATCTTGTCAGACATCTAGTACAGATGGTGAAGCTGTCATGAGAAACCCAATGCTATTCCCTTATCAGTAAGAGCTGGCCCGGGGCCCTCCTGGGCACTTTCCGGCATCACTGGGTGAGAAGATAAGAAAAAACAAGCAAAAGAGGGGAAAGAAAAATGGGATGATATGGATACCAACAGATATTGTCACTCAGTACCTTGTATAGAATATGTATCAAACTAATGCTCAATACTAGTGATTAAATATAACTATATTAAACACACACAAAAAAACTAATGAAATAGTCCTCAAAAGTTCCTGTCCAAAACTACCACCTGTGGTGCTTACTAAAAATGCAGGTTCGGGGCTTCATCACACAGGCTGTTAGGAAGTCTGGGGGAAAAAAACCAAAAATCTGCATTTCTAATAAGCATCTGGAGATTTTGATGCAATTCAACCACCAGATTGAAAGACAAGGATCTAATACTCAATCCTTATGTGCATCAAGAGAAACACAAGTGATTCAAAGGGAAAGACCAGAGCTCAGTTGTGCCAGGGTACTCAGAAAGCATAACGCCCAGCTCAAGATCTTGAGGAACTCAGAATAAACAACCAAGCAATCCCAAAGTATATGTTTTTAATGTCCTGTTATAAAGTACCTATGATATCTCAGGAACACATGAATACAGTTTGAGTAATTTATAAGGACATGACAGTACCTTTCAATTTTCAGTTTAATATTACATATTCAACTTTCTCATTATCACTTAACCCCACAAATTGTAACCTAATTTGAAATATTAGTGTTATTAGTAAACTATTAATTAGTGTCACACTAGATAGATAATCTAAATAAATGTCACTGTGTATTTAAAGTTTTGTTTTTTTGGATATATATGTCATACTTGGGTAACCTAAGACTGTCATTTCAATCAGCTCACATTTCAAGTTGTTTACATTATGAAAATAATATCATTTTAAGTGACCCCATAATGAAGTCTCAATAATGCGAGAAAAAATAAAAATATATATGGCATGCATCTATGGATTCCCCAATCAATAGCTTTTGTAATTTGGGCCAAGTCATTTAATTTTTCTGTGCCTAATTTCCTTCTCCTGCCAGGCAAGACTATGACATTAGATGGTCTTGGAGATCCCTTACAATTATAAAACTTACCGAAAAAAACAGATTTAAAAATAGGTTTAATGAGATTGATATGATTTGGTTCATAAAAGTAGTCAAGACCAGATAAATAGATGTTAAAGGAAAAAAATGGAGAAAAAGTTAACTCACCCCAATTTTAAGCTTTATGTTATCAAGAATCTTTAATGTGAAGGCAAATTTCATAGGGACAGTGTTAAAATGCAAATTCTGATTCAGTACGTCTAGTGTGTGGCCCCAGATTATTTACTTGTAAGCTTTCTGGTGATGTAGGACGATGCAGGTACGTGGAGTGCACTTTGGATAAGAAAGGATTCAGGGTAAAGCCAAGAAGGAGAATGAAGAATGATAAAACCTTATTAATAACATGGTCAACCAGTCAACAATACAGTAACCTGCCGGAAAACAAATTATTTTCTAATCACACATACACCAAAGATAATTTGCTTAAAATAATGGAAGGACTTAATTTACCTATATAATTTTTAAGGGACTGTTATGTGGTAGGTGAGCCAATCTTTGAACATATGGCTACATTCCAGTGGCTCTCAACTGTGACCATACATTATTAATCACCTGGGATGCTTGTAAGAACTAGAGATGCCTGAAAAACCTACCAACCCCTAGCTTGTCAATTAAATCAGAATTTCTGGGGATAAGACTTTGGTCTTAGCTTTTTTTTTTTTTTTTTGCTTTGCTTTTTTATAACACCCTCCAAGTAATTACAATACTGAGAACCACTGGGCTGCACTTACACAAAGTCATAGCAAAACACACAAAAGTAACAACTAATCCAACCCATGTTGGTTGTTGTTTTTAATAAACTAAGGAGCAGAGTGTGTGTGTGTGTAGGAAGGTATTAACAGGAAAGCATTTTGAAATCGAAACCTAATTTGTCTTTGTCCCTAAAATGATCAGAAATGTTTTCATCACATGGAAAAACTGAACTGATTATATTTAGTATCAGAGATCAGTGGTTCTCCAACTTCAGTGCATCAAAACCACCTGGAGAGCTAGTTAAAACAAAGGGTATCCTCCCAGTTTCAGATTCTAGAGATCTGGGATGGGCCCCAAAATTTGCATTTCTAACAAATTCCCAGGTGATGCTGATTCTGCTGGTTCAGGCCCCATTTCCAGAATCACAAATAGAGACAGAAGTTTATAATTTAAAAAAATACAATTTTCTTTTTTAATCAAGAAAACAGTGGCATTAAGACATTTTTGATCTTTATCACATACCCAGTCTTTTTAAAAGATTTTATTTATTTATTTGAGAGAGAGAGACAGAGAGAGTGAGAGAGAGCACAAGCGGGGAGGAGAGAGAAAAGCAGGCTCCCCGCTGACCAGCGAGCCTGACATGGGGCTCAATCCCAGGACCCTGGGATCATGACCTGAGCCCAAGGCAGATGCTTAACCGACTGAGCCACCCAGGTTCCCCTATCACATACCCAGTTTTAAAATACATATTTTATATATATATAAATCATACAGGAGTAAGTGTGGGTTTCTTTTCATCTCCTCAAGACCAGCCTGGTACAGTTATCTCCATGCAACTGCATCATGTGATCAACATTCAACAAACAATAAGGAAATTCTTTGTTTTTATTCTGATCTCATCTTTAAGCAAATAGAAAAAGTTTCATAAATGAGATTGCATGAGACTTTAAGTTCTAATAGGTATATGATTTCTTAAAAGAAAACTGATGTTTGGTTAATGTTTTAAAATGTTTCATTAGGACTTTTTATAATTCTCTTTTATTGGGATTCTAATTCGTGGAATACCACAGTGAATGTGGAAGAGATACAGATCAAATTTTCATCTCCTCCCACAACAAGACAAATTCACATGTGGGGAAACAGCTTTTTTTTAAAGATTTTATTATAATTTTTTAAAGTAATCTCTATACCCAAAGTGGGGTTCGAACTCACAACCCTGAGATCAAGAGTCACATGTTCGACCAACTGAGCCAATCAGGCACCCCAGGAAACAGCTTTTCAAGATATCATTACATGACATTCTTAAGGCTGCAGAAATGTACCAGGAATCACAGGATTGTTTCTCTTATATTAATAAAATAAAATCCTTTCATTAATATCACTAGTTTAAGTGGATTTTTAACATTATCTACATTAACATTATTAAGAGTCACAAAATAAATTGCCAAGGGAGGTCTTAAACATGTTTTAGAACAAAAAACCTCTGCATAAATATAACCAAAAACAAATCAAAACAAAAAACAAACTTCTGGATGTTTCCCCGTTCAATTCCTTGGAAGTCCACATGAACAAACATCAAACTTTCCCAATGTTGTCTTATAAAATACCTGCATAATCACTGAGAGAAGGTTATTATGGGGTTTTAGATGAAAAAGCAAAGTTATATTTTCCCCAGAAAAGGAAGATTTTGGTAGGTTCTGTAGAAAGACAGGATGCATTGCTCTGATGCTTCCCTACTAACAGGTGAAAATATAATTTTACTTGAAAATATAATTCATCTAGAATTATACATGGTATTCAGCCCATAATGAAGCAAGTCCAGAGAAGTCTTTTGTATAGCATTGCCGTTGTTATTAGTCTTGGAAACATAAATATACTTGAACACTGGTACTTAACACATTTATTATGAAACGATAACAAATATTTTTAAAGTATGTATTTTCATTTAAAAAGTGTCAAAGGCCCAATTTAAAGACTAAAGATAACTGAGTCCGAATCCTCTCATTTGTAAAGAAAGGGATGAGTTCTCCTGGGGGTGGCTGCCTAGCTTCACCTGGCTAAGTCTGTAGTTACTCGCTGGCAGAGTGGGACCCAGCACTCAGGTTTCCTGGGTCCTAATCCACTATCTCTTACCTGTACCATATAAAGACTCTCCAAAGTGGCCACTGCCCTATGTCAGATAATAGAAGCCTTAAAAATGACCTCCTTAAACATTTATACATAAGACTTTTAAGTTTTATACTAGATGTTTAAGAATCACCATGTATTTTGGCTCTAAGGCAGAAGAGCTCTATCATATAATAGGCTGCTTGTTGAATGAATGGCTGAATTAATACGTTACAGATACTCACTATACAGACCTCCAGGCATCAACACGTCTGGTTCAAAACGTCTCCCCTGCCATGCCCTTTAAGGCAGAGAAGTATGAGTAGGAATGCATTTAGGGAGTATCAAAATTGTTAGCTGAAGTATTTTTACTGTATAAACAATGATGAGAGAGCATAAAGCAACTAAGGTCCATTTACAGGCTGAACAACTACTATACAGGGTGATTTGAATAAAATGACCAGCTCCTAGGTTAGTGATGGGCAGACCCCTAGGCGCCCCTCACACACATATTTACCCGCATCCCTCCCTCCAATTTGTAACCCAACCACTAGGATCCCTCTCAGCAATTCCCCACAAAAGGCAGGGACTTTATCTCCAGAAGGGCCAGCAGGTGTAGGCGGAAAGAGAGTGGAACAGCAAAAGGAAGAAGCAGGACAGCCAGAGGAACTTGTTTTTCTATATTTTGCATAGTTGTGAAATTTGAACAAAAATGATATTCCTGAGCATATGCTAAAGTCTAACTGATCAAAATAACATAGTTGCCTCCTAATGCTCTCAAGAATAAAAAAAAAAAACAACTGTTTTTTAAACAGGCAAAGAGCAGAGTCAGGCATCATTTCTTATAGTCTTATGAAACCTGTTTATTTTCTTTTTAGTTTGGCTGACGAGATTCATCAAAACGTGCTCTTATTCCTATTCCCACTCCTACTGCCCTGCCCAAAAGAAGACAGAAGAGGAGACATTTCGAACCAGAGAATTTTGCCAATTACCAAAGGAGGAAATAAGCACAGAGGAGGGAAAAAAGAACTCTGCCTGGACTGGTGCTTTGAATTAACTGGTATAAAATGTCTTTTCTGGGGGTGAGGAGGAAGGCAGCAAATCAAATGCCTCCTAAGGCAGATCTTCCTAAGGTGTGTAATCATTTGTTTCTCCAACTACTGTTTCATGACATCAGGCGCGCTTATATTCAGATATAAATACAAAATAAAAAACTAAATACATGTAATTATCTGTCAAGACGTCAGAGGTAGCCTTGCAAATCTACATCATCTATTTATAAATAAAAATGCAATGCCTGAGCATGAATAGCCAACCATCCCAGAGGGTAAAGGGGAAGAAAATCTCAATGAGTGGGTAAAGAGTCTCTGGTGAGATCTAAAGAAGACTTATTTAAAGGTCATTTCAGTGAGGTCCAGGTTTCAGCAGGTGGTGAGCTGTAGCTCCAGGGCCCTGCTCTAGGAAAGAAGCCTGTGTTCCAATACCAATCCTCACAGACTGTCCTAGTGACCTCCAGAAGTTACTTAAGAGCTCTGCACCCCCAGGTCATGGTTTGTAAACTAGGGTTCCCTACTGGACAGTGCTCAGGGGTGGAAAGAGGATAAAACGATAAGAGTGAATGAGTAAGAGATTTACAAGCTACAAAAAAACTGTATGAATATAGCATTTTACTATTGTTCAAGGGAACTATGTACTTCCAAGACAAAGTTAGTGTTAAGAGATAGTAACTACAACATTTTCCCACGAATATTCCTCGGAAGCCTCAGCCCTGACCCAGTAGAGTGTTCCCTATATTGGATATTGAAGACTACAGATGTTCGCTTGTTTTAATTAAACTCATTCTCTGATCAAAGCTTGCACAAAGCCTAGAAGGGACACTGAAACACTTGTCCTCTTCCTCTTGTTTTTTTTTTCCCCCTTCCACTATTGTTTTTCCTTTCCCTCTGTTCACGTTATTCTAATTCCCTCTTTTATATTTACTTCTTTCGGCTCCCTTTACTCTCACTCTAGCTCCGGGAAGATATAGTCTCACAAATGCCCCCAAAGTAGTTTCAAAACCCTGGAGAAAATAAAAGTCAGTGATCAGCATTAATATTCCTTAAAATAGTTTCACCCTTGACCTTATCCACAAATTTCACTGCTCCCCCCCCCATTTAAATAGACGGGCAAACCTGTTTGACTAGTTTTCCTCTAAGCCCCGCTCTCCTGATTGGCTGTGAGTACAAATGAACAACAGGTACAGCTGCACAAATGCAAAAGCTATGTAAAGCACCATGGCCTTTCTTCCTAAGAGCACCCGGGGAGGGGCCTGCAGCTCATGCCCTGACTATCCAATCTTAGAGCAACTCTCTCAAAGCAGGAGGGCAACACTACCGAATCATTCATTCCACTGCTGGTCCAAAACGAAAAAACAGAAACACAAATCCTCTGTTGATGTCTCCTCTTTAGAATAAGGGATATTATGATGAGGCTCACATTAAGCCTTTCTCTTAAATTTAGAAGTTTAGGAAATTCTGGTGGATGCAACTACATTCAAAATGCGGTACAGAGGTGTGCCCAAGTTCGCTGCTGGTGTGGGGGTGACGTGTATTTGCTTAAGTAGATTAGGAAAATTTGATTTGCCAAACAGATTAATCAAAGAGGATTCTTTTTATGGAAAGATTTACTTCGATATTGCTTTAAATAGCAGTGTCTGGGTACACTGATACGCTTAGTGTCCTTATCTGTCCACACTTTTTACGGTAAAATACTTCAAACATACAGAAAAGTAGTATAAAGATTAACAAACATCTGTATACCCATCACCCTTATTTTAAAGTCTATAAATATGATCCGGTTTATAAAAACTAAATGTTTATACAATTTTTTGTACACACAAAATATATAGCATATTTGTACACTTGATTCTACTTCCTTTTAATTTTGTTTTTAAGTCATGGGGGCATAGTATTAAACTAAAACGTCTCACTTGAAGGACAGTCAGCACCACAGTTATTATTTAATAAAGCTAGTTATAGCCAATGTAATAGCTAAAAAATTATGACTCAATGTCTTGAAAATATTTCAAGTATTAATTTTTTAAAAAACAGAACTGAAAAGTGCAAAATAATTTTACACATATTTTGTATTAATAAATTCCCAAATCAAGCAAATATTTACCAAATCGGTTATAATGTAAATTTTTTTAGTGAACTGGAATTCCTACAGATGTATTTCTGTTATCTAAATCAAGCCGGGACAAATTTAATCAATACAGTGATTATTTTCATTAATAACAATACAGATAAATAGCACAAAACTAAGAGCAAAACCCACAGTATCTCTGAAATGTTCCTAATTACACATTCTTTCCAAATGTTTTAATACTTATAGAAACTTCCAGCCAAGGAGTAGGAACAGACCTATGCTGTCCTAGATACCCCGCCATTCATAAATCCAAAGGTTCCATTTTTGTTTGGCTCTGCACTCCCAAATGCTGATCTAGGGATGGCACACACGTCCAAGTCAATTTCAACTTGGCATCTGTCATCTCCATCAGGCAGTGCTGAGCAGGACAGTATCTAATCTAAAACTGAGTTGGTGGGGGCGCCTGGGTGGCTCAGTCGTTAAGCGTCTGCCTTCCACTCAGGCTCAGGTTGTGATCGCAGGGTCCTGGGATGGAGCCCCGCATCGGGCCCCCTGCTCAGCAGGAAGCCTGCTTCTCCTTCTCCCACTCCCCCTGCTTGTGTTCCCTCTCTCGCTGTGTCTCTGTCAAATAAATAAATAAAATCTTAAAAAAAAAAAAAAACTGGGGCGCCTGGGTGGCTCAGTTGGTTAAGCGACTGCCTTCGGCTCAGGTCATGATCCTGGAGTCCCAGGATCGAGTCCCGCATCGGGCTCCCTGCTCGGCAGGGGGTCTGCTTCTCCCTCTGCCCTCTTCCCTCTCGTGCTCTCTGTCTCTCATTCTCTCTCTCTCAAATAAATAAATAAAATCTTAAAAAAAAAAAAACTGAGTTGGTGAATATACAATATGGAAATGCACAGACCACTACACTTGCAAGAATGAGACCAGACATTGTAAGGGAGTTAGCGCAGTGGACAAAAAACACAGAAATGCAACTTCAAAACAGGAGGTCCTGGTAACAAAAAGTGTGGCTAGAGAATTTCAAGTAAAGAACATCATCAGAGATGAAAAACCATGCACATTAAACACATAAAACCTACACACATAATGATTCACCTTAAAAATACTGAACATTTAATTTATTTACTCAAAAAACCTTTATTAGAAATTCTAAAAACTATGTATACTCTAACTGCCATATAAACAAATGACACATGGTGAGTAACAGTATGTATTGAAACATACATACTAATTTGAACTAAAAAAGAAAAATCAATATTATTTATAACCAATTAATCACCAATATGCCTAACAACCAATTAGTAAATAATATGCATTATTAACATTATTAACTGTTGACTGGTTCCCAAACCAGTTCCTACATGCAAACATTTTCTCAAAATGCTCAAGAATTACAGGGAGAAAAATGTACACACATATTAAAATACAAATCTAATTTTAGAGGTTTATCTCTCATATAAAGCATTACATCCTCCAAATAGAGAAAATCCTAAGGAAAAAAAAGTAGGTATTTTTCAATATTACTATAGTACACCTAATTTTTTTTAAACAATTAATGAATCAGTCTATGCCCTTATTAGATTATCTAAGAAACTAGAATTCATTTATAATACCAGAAACAGTTTAACAAGGCATTTGAAATGTCTACGATTTGATTACCAGATGCTTTTAAAAAACAACCTGTATGCTACAGAACCCTCCAGGCTGGTAGAAGCGTGGCTTGTCGTGAGGATCCCAGCAACTCCCCAGAGCTCTCGCAATTCCCACCCTCTCCTCAAGGAACGTCTTCCAATGCTCTCCCTGCTCCCTTCAAAATTTCCAACTGCCCCTATTTTACTGGCTTCCTCCCCAAAGGCTATAAACCAGATCAAGTTTTCATCTTAAATATACCTTTAATCACCCTCCTTGAACCCTGAGAGCAAGTACTGCTAAAAGCAACAGTCTCTACAGACCAACTAATCACCAAATCCAAGTTGTGCTTTTTATAAAACCAGCTAGCGGGGCGCCTGGGTGGCTCAGATGGTTAAGCGTCTGCCTTGGGCTCAGGTCATGATCCCAGGGTCCTAGGATTGAGCCCCGCATCGGGCTCCTGGCTCAGCAGGGAACCTGCTTCTCCCTCTCCCTCTGCCTCTCCCCCTGCTCATGCCCCCTCTCTCTGTATCTGTGTCTCGAATGAACAAATAAAAAAATCTTAAAAAAATAAAAAAACAGCTAGCATTTATTGAGCACAAACCAATGACCTTCTAGGCACGGAGCTTGCCAGGCTTTATCTCATTTGATCCTCACAGTAGCCTCTTGGTGTAGGCACTTTGATCCTCTTCTCGTAGATAAGAACTATGCTCTAAGTTCAAGGTCACAGAGTTAGTCAGGAGCAGAATCAGAATTGTCTGATACACCTCATTTTAGTACTTGATCTTACTTCTTGAACTTCTTTCCTCCTTCAGCTACTAAAAAGCTGTTCTCTGCTCATTCTCCTCCTGCCTTTCACTCTGTACTTCTCATTCTTTACTGCTCCCTACTTCTCACCCAACTGTTACATATTAGGATTTCCCTAGGCTTCTATCCCCCTCTTACTCATTGTACCCGCCCTGGAAGGCATATCAACTTCCCCCCCCTTTTTTTTTTTTCCAACCACCCATGTACTAAAAACTGCTAAATCAGTGCATCCATCCATCTATTCATCCATTTTTCCACCTACCTATCCATTCATTCATTTATCTACCTTATTTATCCAGCTAAGACCTCTCTACTCAGAACTTCTGTGTAATGATCCATTGGACACTCCTCTTCAGTTGGATTTTCTGTAGGTACTTCATACTCTTTAAAACTGAACTCTATCATCCTTGCTCCTCCAACCTGCCTCTCCTCATATGTCTGAGTGCTGATAAAGACATGCAGACGATCCTGATCACTCACCTGATCCTAGACATTCTCCTACCTTAACATCTATGTGACCAAACCCTTTTCTTCATCTCACTGCTACCACTACGGTATAAGGTCCTCAACAAGATCACTCCAGTACCTTCTAAACGGCCGTTCCTGTCTCAGATTCCTCAGATCCATCCTTCTAGATGGCTGTGAGAGCTATCTTTGCATCCTATCACTCCTTTGTTGGAAACAAACTTGAACAGAAAATGGTCCATATTCCTCATGATGGCAAACAGCCTCCCATGACCTGGCCTGTGCCTACACTGACCGTAATGTCACCTTCTCCATGAAGCCTCGCTAGTCTTCTGATCACTTCCAAATGCCTGTTCAGGGTCCTCTGCATATCTTTATCACAGCACTCAGAGACCGTACAGCATTATGTTGCACTTACTGAAACTAGTTTGTTTTCAATCTATCTAACCTCTTAAACCCAGGGCCGTATATCCCCAGAGCATAAGAACATATTATGCTTTTAATAAATACTTGCTGAATAAAAGAATGAATGCTTCTGAAATGCTTTAGGTTAGGAAGATGTTGATTGCTACTGTTCTCCAAGACTAAATTAAACTGACTTATTCAAACTAATTTGATTATGTAGCTCCTCCCTAGGTAGGTATGCAAAGTAATACTGAAATGACTGACCTCGCGTCAAGTATGGTGATCAAGATTATCAAATCACACTTTTTATTCCGGAGTAGGAAAATATGACCAACATTACATATGGCTAGCTGGTATAGAAAGTGGTATAGAAAACATCACTGTATACATATTCCTAAACAAAGGCAATCTGGGCCTGCCGTAAGAAAAGTACACTTTTTTTAAGGGCTACTGCAATTTCTCAGAAAAGCAAAGATTTTTCAGAAGACTGAACTGTCTGACATTAAGACACCTTCTAAAGATCTCATACACAAAATATTCTGTAAAACAACAATGACATTAAAACCATTTATAGAGAGGCCATCCTAATAGTCCCACTAGGAACCTCAGCCGGACAGCTTACAATCCATCCCAGAAATAAAGCATGAGAACAGCAAGTACCTGTCACAAAGCCCACAGGCTTTATACTCCGGCAAGAGCCCACATCATTTCACAGAAAAATAAGACAACAGATACTATAGCAGCAGGACTCGCTCACAGCCTGACAGCAGTAGAAAGTGATAGCTGATAACAGAAAGAGGACCCAGAAAAACCATAAAAAAGAATAGTACTTCTGTCTCCAATCTAGTATTTCAACAGGGCAGACTGAGACTATTTACTATAAACAAAAACAGCTCTATACACCTCAACGAATAGCACTATTCAATTCTTTATGAATTCATGCTCATAAAGACAAGCCAACAAAAAAATTAACTTAAATCCAGGGGAGCAAGTAAGAGTGTAAGATTTAGAAATTACTTGTTTCATAGCTGAATTTTTAAGTTTCAGTAATTAATTGATCATGGGAGGGGTCAGCTATGGAGAAAATGCACTTATGAAAATAAGCAAAACCCAGATAGTATCAATATCAATAAAAGGAGTATTATTATATATTACAAAAACAATCAAAAGTTCTTATTCTCCTGGTATATTCTGAAAATCTAGTTGAATTAAACAGCAGCAACTCAATATTACTTGATAAATAAATATATAAATAACTTTGAAAAGGAGTTTGAGAATTGGGAATGTGATTTTCTTCCTTTGTCATCAATGGTGGTAATTAAGCTGATAAGGTATCATGAAATGTTTTAAGTAATTTAAATTAAATGCTACTGTCAAACTCTTTACACACACACAAAAATAGATTTTATAAGAAATCGATTTTGTTGTAAATATCTTTATTTATTCCACTGGTTTACTTATCCTAATAAGTGCACCAAGTATTAATAAAGCAAGCATAAAGCTCTGGAAATTATAGATTTAAAGAGTTTGAATCTCTACAGTAGTATTACCCAGAAAAGTCAGAAGTATTGTTTCTACTCATTTATGCCCAGCTACTAAAACACTATTAAGTTTTTACCAAATGTCAAGGCATCACACTTCACTGTAGTTTTTAAACAGCCCTGTGGCACTAAATCACACACTAGATGTCACCTTTATCTTCTGGGTAACAGGTAAATCAAATAGTATTAGAGTATTTCCCTCTGGAATTATCTAGAATAGTTGCTGAACAGAGTTCCATTCCTAAAGCAAAACCTCAAACTAACTACCAGGAGATGGTTTTTACAGAAGAAAACTAAATCCACTGTTTCCGTCTCTGGGACTGGAGGATAGAAAGCACAGCAAATTCTGAGTGGAGACCTTTTTATGGACATGAAATTATCAGAAGAAACCACAGCACACTTGGCATATAGCCAAACTGCCACACCTTTGGGCTATTAATCTTGAAAAATTCAATATACAAGGTGACAGCCTGAGGGGGCTGTTTTTAGAGTAGTGTTTTTGTTTCTTTGTAAGTTTGATTTTTTCTGGGTGGAACCCACCTGAAATAAAAGGCTATCTCTATTACTAACACTGACTCATAATAGAGGTGACTCGGGGTCACTCCTGCTTGAGAACACCGCCCACCACCCGTCCTCTAGTGATACGCCCTCTCCTTCTTAAGAACGGCTACTTAATGTGATCTAGCCTTCCAATGAGTTAGTCCGCGGGACTCTCAGAAGTTCTCCCACCTTCCTCTCCTCCCCAGCGCCCCGGGATGCTTTAAGGTGATGGGAACCAGCGGTACAGGTACAAGTACAGAGGCGGTTCTTTCCCTAAGGAAGTGCTGGAGAGTAATACATTCACCGTACTCAACTTTATCAACCTAAAATTAAACCAGTGAGTTTACATATAGTTTGGGTACGCCCCTCCCCACCTCTGCCTGTCCTTTCGCCCCGTCACACTGCACATACTTGCGCCTTCCGACGCGGTTCGCCTCCTACAACTCCAAATCACGCACCCCAGGCCCCCTCGCCGCTCCTCCAGCCCGTGGAAGGCGCCCTACTTCTGCAGCACGTCCTTCTCGCAACTCCTCTCTAACCGCCGCAGCCCGCACACACGCTTCTCTAATGCAAGGGCACGCCGCATAGTTCTCTCAACCGCGTGTGAACCCGCGCGCGACCCTGTCACCACTATACATTCCTGGGGGGTCGCGCGGGCATGTGGGCTCCGGCAGATGCTCAAAGGTCCCAAGAGAGTAGGAGTGGGAGTGTGTGGGTGTGCACGCGCGCAGCCCCACGACGCTCCCCACCCCCAACACACCCAGTTCCCCTTTAGGGAGAGGACGAAGTAGAAGACTATTAGGAGAGGTCCGAAACTTCCTGGTCCCCCATCCGTGCCGGCAGCGGGCTCCGGCCTTGGGGCTCCCCGATGCCCATCCCTCCCGGGTCAAGTGCAAGGTCCTCCGCCAGATCCGCGCCCGGTTATCCCCTCCCCTCTAGAGTTCAGCACGCAGGAACTCAAGAAGACCCTCAAACGGGTGCCATATGGGAGAAGAAAGGAGTACGGGAGCTATCGGGAGCAGCTGGGAAAGATCTCCTTCACGGTCCCTCAATCTTAACCTTTCTCCCTACCCCCTACCCCCCACCCGCACTCCCCATTCCCTATCACGCTCAGCCCAGCCCCATCTGCCCTTATCGATCCCAGCCCCCAGCCCCTGGATCGCAGCCATTCGCCCCGCACTCACCTCAGGGAGCAAACAACGCCCATCTCCTCCTCCGAGCCCGCCCCCTTTCGCCCGCCGGAACGGCGCGGTCCCTCTACTTACCTCGGCTCTTGGCTGCTGCGCGTGAGTTTGAATGTGTCTCTGCCGCGTAATTGTATCCGGGGACAGAAGGGACCCGTGTTTGTGCGCTGGATCAGGTGTCGCCGCCTTCGGTGGTTTGGGGGCGTGAGGGCTGTAGAGTTAGTGTGTTAGCTTAGGACGGACTCACTGGGCTCACAACTGATGGCAAAGCTTTAACGGCGCCCTCCTTCGGGTCCGCAGCGCGCCTGCTCCTCCGCTGCTTCCCGCGGCTGGCCGGGCCCCCGCCAAGCCGCGCCCCGCCCAGCGCACCGCTAGAAGAGTAGGAGCGCGCCGCTCTCCTCCCGCGTCCGGCTCGGCCGGGCACGACGCGGATGCCACGCGCTCAGCCTCGCATCACACGCCTGGGCCTGCGAACGCCTTCTCCTTTGGCCCGGGCATGGATGCGGACGCGCCTTCGTGCGACGCGCTCGCGGGCTGGGCGAGGGGCAGGTCCTGGGCCAGGGATGCTCGCCCGCGGAGCGGCAGTCGGCTGGCAGGCTGGGACGCTCGGGAGCCCTCCGGTCGCACCCGAGCTGGGAACCCTGGGACTGGCACGTGGCCCCGCCCCCTGTTCCCCCTACGAGGCGTGCCCTGTGCCCTTTCTGCCACCACCCCTCTGGTCCCCGTGCCCGCCTTCTCCCCGCCCCCCATCACGCTATTGCAGTAGGAATCACCGTGGTGGTAGCGTGCCTTCTCTCACCTTCCCAGCCTCTTAGCCCACTGCGCTCCTCTAGAACCCATTAAAAAGTTCAACTTGGGCAAGGAGGTAGAGGAGATACGCGAGAGACAGCGGGGGTGGGGGGCTGGGTTAGGTGTTCAGGCACCTGCCTCGTGAATCCTAAAGCGTTAAAACAAAACAACAACCACCACAAAAACTCGAGTTTGGGGATCCCGGAAAAAGTCATTTGGGTTGCTGGGCCCAGTACCATCCCTCCTCGCAGGCTCATGCTGAAAGGGCCATTTATGCTTTGCTTGGTTGAGTCTGTGGCGACTTTATCCTTACTAATCTGTGTTTGCCAGCAGTAGATCCTTGCCAAGTTGGCGTTCCGGCCAGGAAGCAACTTTGCGAAGCCAGGCCTGCTGAAGCAGCCTTCTTGTGGCGCCTCAGACCTGAGAGGCCAAGCACCTTTAAGAGTCTGAGGGTGGATTGTGAGCTTCCTGGGAACCAGGAAAACCTAATAGCGTTGCTCGATTTTCTCTAAGCCGGATCGGCATTGTATTCAATAAATACATATACGACGTGAGCAGAATTGTTCATGTTACAACTTTCAGAAGAGCGAAAATCATGTCGGGCATAAACTCCAGAAGCTATAATGTCTCCAGTGCGCACAAATGTTATCCGTTTAAACACTGGAAATCAAAAAATACGCCAAGTCAGGCCATTCTTCCCTTGCTCCTGCGCTTAGATAAGAAACCGGAAATTATGTTTTATTGTATATGTTATAACTTAATGATAAATGGGAAAAAAACACTAATATACACCATTGTTCTCATTTTATTAATGCTCCTATATTTAATAAGTCCAGGATCTAAAGTCCATGTGCTAAAGAAAGATCACTGATGTAGAGAGTTTCAAATACCAAGTTCAAAAAGGAATGCACTTTCCTTCTTTGCAGATTAGAAATTTGAAATATTGTGAAAAACACTAGGAGTATGTTCTCAGTCTTTGTACCTGGCAAAAGATTACCATCCCATGTTTACTTTTTATTTAGCTTGCATTCAAAAAACCTAAAAATAAACATTAAACATAACAGATAATGATCGGACACAAGAGAACTTAAGCATTGCTTTAAAAACTCTTTTCTCTCAAGGGTCAAGCTTCAAGCAACTGTTCAAGCAATTGCAAGCCATTGTTTTGATAATACACGTGTAAACTTTGATAAAAAAAATCATTAGAAATTAAGCAGAAACTTTACCTTTTATTTTATGAAAAACCTTTCTAAAATTTGCATCACATTCCTTTGCTTAATAAAACCATGTAAACTGACCATCATGTGAGATTTTTGTCAGACTTTCGGAAAGAAAATGCATTACTATGTTGTATGTGGATATGTCCCTGTGTATTGTTTCTGTGGTCTCTCTAGTGCCTTCCATAGTCTTGATCTAATGATTATTGAAAGGTCTGCACTCAAAGGACATTCTATAACTTAAAGCAAGTTAACTCAATCATTGTATAAATAGCTGAATTGCATTTTGGGAGCTTGTAGTTATAAGAGAAATTGGTGAGATTCTCTCTCTTTTTAAAAAAATCTACCAGCACTTAGCACTTAATATTATTGGCTGAATGACTGGATAAAGTAAATAATGAAAGCATCTGCTACTTCTCTTTAAGGTAGAATGTATATTTCCCATATTTAATTCATCCTGCAAGCTCCCATTCAGATTCACACAAAGTTCTCCCTAACATTTTTGTGTATAAAATGGTGGCTGAATTGGACAGCATATCTGTAGTAAGGAACATCTAGCCAACGTGAAGTATGATAGTAAAATTCCTCATTATTTCTATAGAGCATGTGTATCAGTATACTCAACTGTTAATTTTTTAAAAAATGCTTGTTAGGAATCTTTAGCCAGTTGGGCCTATGTGATTTTTTTTTTTTTTTAAATAAACAATAACCTGTGAGAGAGATTAGCTTAACCTGGTGATTGTTAACCATAAACTCTGGAACCAAACTTCTTCGAATTGAACTTCAATCAATTATAAATGGCACAATCTTGTTATCAGTTGACCCTGTAATGTAGACCATATACAGTACAGCAGAATGGATTTAGGTTCAGTCATGGGAAGAAATATGGGTGGCTGTACATTCCAACACCCCTTTGCTAACATTCCCAAATATTCTAATATATTGCAAAGGGGCACCATATGACTTAAAACATCATGACTTCACAAACAAGACCTTTGAGTTCTGCTAAGACCCCTTGAAATAGAATTGTGTATTTTGGAGCTGAGTGTATGCAAAGACTCATTAGATCTAATTTTGATGCTGCCCCCCCCCCATAATAATAATTATTATGGCTTCTACTTGAGTTTTCAAAGTGTATTCCAGGCACAGTGCTAAATAGCTAACAGGAGTGATCTCATTTAGTCCTCATAAAAATTCTGGAGGTAGGTACTATCATTTTCCCTTTTGAGGGTAAAGTAGCAGAGAGTTGGAGAATGAAACTTACTCAAGATCACAGCTGGAAAGTAGCAAAACTAGGAACTGAAGTCTGTTTGAGTCAAAGATGATGCCCTGAATTACTAGGACTATTCAGACCGGATCTTATAGTGTAGTATAAATCTTGGTCAGAGAAAAAGTTGAAGCACATAAATGCAACCTGGCCATTTGGAAAACCCTCGAAATTCAAGAAGCACATACTGAGCCTGGCCTGTCTTGCTGTGTCTCCTCTTGTACCGCAGAACAACTGCTCAATAAGCAAGCCACAGGACAAAGATGCTTCATGATAAGAGGGGTGTAATTTTCTGCGTATCCAATTTAAATCTTTGCCATTATTTTAATTCCTGTTTCCTGTGGACTCTGGCTTGCTGTATTTATAAGAACACTAAACTTGAGAGCAAACAGAATGAAGATCATGCACAAAATCTATAAGATAAAAACAGGCACACTTTCACATCTTCACCTTTTCCTTTTTGTTCCTTCCTTTTTCCTTTTTCTTCATCTCTTATTATCTTCCAAACATCTTGCTTTCAGTTTCAATTATATGCTATATACAAATGTGCCATACTCCATGTTTTTATATGTACAAATTATTTCATTTTTTATAATTTTTAATATGTGCAAGGTAATTTTTCATTTTTCATCATAATTCAATTTTATTATGCATTATAGACAGTGTTAGAAAATGTTAATCTATGGATCAAATTGCAACAGAGAAGAAGGATCAGAGGAACAAAGAGGGATTTCTGGAACTGTGGAAATGATGGACATGGCTAGATCGCCTGACAACTTCCAGATTCTCATCAAAAGATTTTTTGTTAATTGTCTAAAAGAATATCTCATATAAAAGGCAAGCCAAAAAAGCTTACACTCTTTGATTATATGACAGTAAATATTAGCTTATTCTATATGCCCCTCCAAAGCAATATTTATTTTCATGCTTGGAAAATGTCCTCAATGAAACTTTGCTCTCTAATCTAGTACCCTATAAGTTAAATCTTTTAAAATAATTTCCCAAACTTCATGATGAACCCTGTTCAGAGTTAGTTGTAGAAAACCTATGGGAGTAAGCAAATCTTAACGGCCTTTGGCCTTTCAGAACTGGAAAGTTTACTATACTGGATCCTTATATAGCCCTATATTGAGGCTCAGTGACATCAGTCAAGATTTTAAAGGAGAGGAGGGTGGTCCTACATGACATCAAAGGTAAGGCTGTGTGTCCACATCTGCTTCCTTTCCCACCCATTTTGCAGGTGTTACTTATTGCAGCCTTTCTATATTTAGCCTGTAATGCCTCCTGAAAATGAAGAGTTTTATAATACATTGCAATTATAGAACCATAATTTATTTGAACAAATATATTACAAGCTCCAGGCACTACCAACCAGTTCTAGTAATTCCAGCACTAGGTGAATGTGGTCATGTTTACCGTATCTGCTTTGTACTTTTATAGATGCTAATCTTCATATCTTTTTATTATCACTCTTCTATAACAGTACTCAGATCCACTGAACGTGAGTCCAAAATATCAAAACTTCCTGACCAATATTACATCACCCTGGTACCATGGTCTGTGTGCTTCCCAAAGTAAACATGAATTAATCTGCATAACCTTCCCATTATTGGGAAGGTTAAAGAAGACACCCAGAAACCATGATTTTTTTTTTTTTTTTTAGAATTATACCCTCTGCCTTTTAACATAAAGAACTAATTGTATTGTTTTCAAAGAAGAAATAAGGGACTTCCCTTAGCAGATTGGTATAAGCAATTATGCATGACTCATTTCATGTGGTTATCTTGGGATTACAGTGCTTCAAAAGTCACTTTCTCAGGCTGCACTTCAGCTGCCAGATAACACTGCTAAGTATACGCTTGTCCATAAGTGCTAGCTCAAAGCCTGACCCTCCCGAGGTCTGCAAAGAAAGTAGATTTCTGTATCAATGAAAAACAGTAAATACCAAGGACTTTGGCCCTAGTGTTCAGACTTATTATGTTACCTGTGTGTGTTTTACTTTATAGCTGGACTCCCGTTTTGAGTATCTATTCTTGCCTTGTTTTTCATTCATGGCTTCCCTTATTTTTGTGTAACATCTTGATTGTAGCCTTGAGAAACCGTGGTCACAGAACAAAGCCAACCCATGTTCAGATTCCTTACCCACAAAACGGTGAGATAATAAGTGTGTGTTGTTTTAACCTACCGAGTTTGTGGCAATGTGTTATACAGCAATAGGTAACTAATTCGGTATTCTGTACAGGAAAGAGGATAAAGCCAGGTTCACTCCTTGAAACCAGGGGCTGGGCCAAGACTCCCACACATGGGGACAGAGTCTGAGTAAAAAGGTTGGAAACCTGGCTACACAGAAAACAGTGGCTACATGGATGTTCAAAAACTCAAAACTAGGAATCAAACCTAGTTGCTAGCCGACTGTGGTGGCTGGACCTTTGATATCCCCAATATCTACCCACAGCAGGAGCTTGAAAATGCTGTTATTAAACTTGGTTCTGGATTGGTGGCTCAGGAGTGACAGGTGAAGGCAATTTTAGACACTGAAAACGATTAGGCAGGAGAGGCAGACCAACAGAAAAAAATCCCTCTCCAGTTAAAGTGTCTACTAAAAGCCAAAGACACATGAGAACTCTAATGTTAAGAAAAGCAAACAAACAAAAACCCTTGTGCTCCAAACCTAATTCTTTGTAAATAAAATTAATCTTATGGAATTATCTGACAAAGGCTTTAAAATATACTTAATGGAGGAATAAATCTATTAAAAGTCAAAATAAAAAATTCCTTTGAATTAGTAAAGCAAAAACCTACCTCAAGAAAAGTTTAAACATGAAGAAAATGGAAATCTTAAAAATGCATTCTATGGACTAAATCCTACATATTTGTGAAGAGAAATTAGTAAATCTTAAGATTGTTCTGAGAAATTACCTCAGGATGGAGGAAACACACATACACACACACACACACTCAGGAAAGTTAAAAGACCTGAAGAATATATTTATTCAATGATACATGTAACTGGAGTTTCAGAAAAGAAGAAAGGAGGGAATATCCAACGAAATAAGAAATAATAACTAAGAAATCTCTAGAATTAAAGACTAGAACCTCAAATCTTAATCCTTAACTCATGTCAGGTTGTTAGTAGACAGAGCAAATAGCACCTACCAGAAGAGACAGTATAATCAATGACTGAACCCTGAAGAGATTTTGTAAAATTTTAAACTCTCAGATCCCACCCCAGATCTACCAAATAAAAACATGTACAAAAATATATATTTTAGAAAATCCCCAGTCTTCGTCCCTTAAACTCATAACTCCAGTCTAATTATGAAAAAAGCATCAGGGGCACCTGGGTGGCTCAGTCATTAAGCGTCTGCCTTCGGCTCAGGTCATGATCCCGGGGTCCTGGGATCAAGCCCCGCATCGGACTCCTTGCTCAGCGGGAGGCCTGCTTCTCCCTCTCCCACTCCCCCTGCTTGTGTTCCCTCTCTCGCTGTGTCTCTCTCTGTCAAATAAATAAAATCTTTAAAAAAAAAGAAAAAAGAAAAAAGCATCAGCTAACCTACAGTAGAGGGACATTCTACAAGATACCTGGCCAGTATTTCTCGAAACTATGAAAGTCATTAAAGATAAAGTCTAAAAATCTGTGACAGCAGAGAGGAGCCTAAGGAGACATGAGGACCAAATGTGATGTATCCTGGTTGGGGTTCTGGAAGAGAAAAAGAATATTTGATAAAAAGTAAGAAAACCTGAATGAAGTATGGACTGTAGTTATTAATCATGTATTACTATTGGTTCATTAATTATAACAAATGCACCATATCAGTGTGAGATGTTGGTAAGGGGAAATGGATGTGGGGCCTATGGAGCCTTGCTGTACTATATTACCAAGTTTTCTGTAAAACTAAAACTATTCAAAAAATTTTCTTATTAAAAATAAAAGCTCCCAATTTTATTTTCATCATCATCTTTGAACTATCTTAGAATTAGGGGTGCCTGGGTGGCTCAGTTGCTTGAGCGTCAGACTCTTGGTTTCGGATCAGGTCTTGATCTCAGGGTTGTGGGATGGAGCCCCTGGTGGGCTGTGCACTCAGGCCCAAGTCCACTTGGGATTCTTTCCCTCTCTTTAACCCTCTGCTTCTCCCCTGCTCAGCTCGTGAGCATGAGAGCTCTCTCTCTCTCATAAATAAATAAATAAATACATAAATACATAAATTAAAAAAATCTTAGAATTAACCCTGATTTGGATTCTGTACTTATAACTGAACAATAGCAATATAATAATAGTAGCTTAATTAGAACAAATGTTTAAGACCCTTGAAATGATAATGAGAAACGGAGTGGATTGCAAAATCAGCCCCCATGAATATTAGATAGTATGAAAATTTGTTGCTGAAATATTTTTTCTGCACCGTGTCAGCACTAACACGGTGTATATAAAGTTAATGAGAGGCTTACATTCCTCAAAGAATAGGAAATTCTTTCTTGCTTCCTCTTTTCTCGTTAATCCCCTCCTCTCAGGTATTTCATTAAAGCATTCTACTTTCCTTCACACCGACTTTCTGGTAGTTTCAGAGAGGAAAATCCCCTCCATACAAAAAAGTTCCAGTCTCCCCCGGCACATGTACCCACATAGTGTGTGGTCAGAATGGACTTTTGTTATTTGCTCTCTTTGCGGAAATGCCTCCTATTATGTTAGTGGCCTCGCGAAGCAACCCTGGAACTTTGGAATTTCACTCTGGTACTCCCACTTCCTCGGTGCATGTGAACTGAAGTATATCACACAACTTATCAATGCCTCATTTCCCAACTTGCAAAGTATCAATAAAAGACCTACTTTTCAGTCGTAAAGATTAAATGAGATAGTATGTAAGAGAACTTTCTAAAGTCTCTGGTACTTTATAAGTCACCAAATGACATCTTTGGGAATACTTTCCACTTTCTGAGGAAGCCCTAGCCATACTACTGGGGGAAAAATGATTAGCAGTCAAATCAGTTTTTCCTAGACTGGCTAACTAAGCCTTAACAGTGAACTTGGATGTAGCCAACTCAGACCAGTACTGGCCTTGTAGGATATTGCAACTGAAATTCTAATAGTTACTTAGGCATGGTGGAAGTGAATAGACTGTTCAACAACCACTTTTCTTTACAAACTCAATTTTGCTGTCATTCCCTCGTATACACTTCTGCCGACTCTGGTATCCGAGTAGAATGAAAGAAGAATACGCTGCCTGACTGCCATTAGCTAATACCCAGCATCGTTACCCTTCTGTGTTAACATCAAGTTCTGGAAATTCTCAACTTAGTGAGCTGGCCTTCCGAAACATTTGGAGCCAATACCTACATTTCCCTAACAAAAGATGCACGTTTTTAGTCCAGAAGTTCAAGATAAGGTATTTTTTAAACTGCTGATTGTCAATTAAACATGGACCATCAAACCTCCACACTGTGTTATGGAATATCAAATTTTGGTTCATATGCTTGGAAATCCATACACAATGAATTTTTGTGACACATTGAGAGAGAAATCTTGGTGAGGAGGCCCCTGAAGTTTTCACAAACAGTGGTTATGAAATATTTAGCTACATTCATTCAAGATCTATTGAATATATTCTCTTTTAATACAAAAATGATAAAATATTGGTCTTTGCCCTCTAGCTCACAGCTTTATTGAGGGGACTGGGGAGAAGAGAAATAGGGACAAAGGGAAGAGCAAATCCTTGCTATAGAGCGAGGAAAAAAACAGTAGAACTAACACAGTAATATGGGAACAGAGCCTGAAAAATGTCTGAGAAGGCTCTCTCAAGAAAATGACACTTGAGGGGCGCCTGGGTGGCTCAGTTGGTTAAGCGACTGCCTTCGGCTCAGGTCATGATCCTGGAGTCCCTGGATCGAGTCCCGCATCGAGTCCCGCATCGGGCTCCCCGCTCGGCGGGGAGTCTGCTTCTCCCTCTGACCCTCCCCCCTCTCATGTGCTCTCTCTCTCTCATTCTCTCTGTCTCAAATAAATAAATAAAATCTTAAAAAAAAAAAGAAAATGACACTTGAGCAGAATTTGATAGCTAGTTTATTGTCAAGCTAATCACAGCTACCATTAGAATTTAATCTCCATGAGAAGAGAGACTGTTTTTTTTATGTTCACTCTTATATCTTTAGGGCCTAGAACACTACCTGGTTCAAGGTATGCTAAAAATCTTGTGTTAAATGAATGAATAAATGAATGGGTGTGTAGCACTGGAAGCCCCTGCATGAAAATATTTACTCCCTCGACAGCTGAACCATACCAAAATATATGTGACAGCTCCTGACACCATTGGTGTTCACATAATTTCAAATACAGCTAGATTAAATATGATTAAATATGTGACTCTAGTCTTGGATTTCAAATTTCCAGGAAGAATTTTAGGAAATATAAAGGATCTGATAATAAGAACAAATAACTTCCAAAAAATAGTCTGAAGTTAAGAAAGAGGAAGGTAGGCCTTCTTCTTCCACTAAAATTCTCCCATGAACACATATATTTACATGATCTGTTCGGCTGGACCAAAATTTAACAAAAGATATATGATATGATAAAAACCCAAACAAAACAATTTCTTCGATCAGTTGAACAGAAACAGAATGAAGAGAAGAGGAAATTGACTGCAGATGTTCAATTATCCCTTTAAGATACAGCCCAAACTGACTACATCCCATTGTAAAATCGTCACTCCAGCAAAACCGGTCTCCAAGCTATGGACATGTGCTGTGTGGGAGAAATTATATTATAAATATAGAGATGTGGAACATACTCTTCCCCAGTTCCACTTTTAAAAAACCCTAACCATCATGAAATTTGAACCCTACTGTGAAGCATTCCTGAAACCATCCCTCCTCCTTTCAAGTACCAATAGCTCTTTGGTCAGATTTTTACCTTGACAATAGGGTCTGTAATTATTTACATACATATCAGATTCCTACCAGAATGTGAGTTCCTTGTGCACATACACTATATCTTTTCATTCTTGTATTTGACCCCCTATCTTCTAACTTCCCTTTACATGCAAATAAACATAAACCTTTGGTGAGGGCTGAAAGAAAACTATAATCTGATATTACAGCTGACCCCCAAATAGGACAGGGGTTAGGAGCACCAACACCCCAAATATGAATAGCCTACTGTTGACTAGAAGCCTTACCAATAACAGTCAACTAACACATTTTTTCTATATGTATTATATACTATATTCTTATACAATATACAAAGTAATCTAGAGAAAAATATTAAGAAAATCATAAGAGAAAATACATGTACAGTACTATATTGTACTTATGGAAAAAAAATCCTCATAAGTAGACCTATGCAGATCAAATCTGTATCAAATTGTACTTGAAATTTTCTAAAATAAGGAGAATCCCATAGAGCAATACTGATACAGGATTCACGGGTGGCAATGCAAGATATAAAAAGCAACTATGGAAAATAAATAGAAAATGAATCAAAGATTTGTGATGTAAAAATCATAATATTAAGCCTACTCACTGATACAGGTCGACATATATTTTATCAAAATTAGGGAATTTATGTTAGATATTTTCTGTTTCTGTAAGTTCTAGAATCAATAGCATTTACACATTATCAAAATGCCTTTTAATGATTACCCAAGAGCTGCTCCTTATCCCTTGTATTAGTTAAAATGCTTTCATCTAGGGACACCTGGGTGGCTTAGTCGGTTAATTGTCTGCCTTGGGCTCAGGTCATGATCCTGGGATCCAGAGCCTGCTTCTTCTCCTTCCCGCTGGTACTCTCTCTCACTATGTCTCTCGCTATCTCTGTCTCTCTCTCTCTCTAAAATAAATAAATAAAATCTTTTAAAAAATAAATAAAATGCTTTCATCTAGAAACAGTGCATTACCCATCTGGAGTGGCCTAAACAATACGATCTTTATCTCATATAATAAGTCATCTGGAGGTCAGTGGTCCCAAGCTTGGTGCAGTGACTCAGTGGTGCCATCAGGATTTGGGCTCTTTTGATCTTTCTGCTTTTGTGGTTGCAATATGGATGCCAGAGCTGCACATCCAAGCAAGAAAGCAAGGAGCTGACAGAAATAAAGGCTTTCTCCTTCGGTATCCCTCTTTTGTAAGGAATATCTTTCTTAGAAGACATTTCTCAGCAGATTTCCCTTGCTTTTAATTGGCCAAGACCAATCATGAACAAAGAGGAGAGGTGTTGCTATGATGTGCTTACATGGGATACAAATCACCCATAGCCCTGGTGCAGCACTGCCTTAGCAAAACAGGGATTCTGTTCACAAAAACTGAAGATCAGTAATTCCTGAAAAGGAAGCTACTAGTGTCTGTAACAGCACACAAGATAGTCTCTATAATCTTTGTGTCATACCAGATAATCTGCTAGCCTTGTGTTTTTTTTTTAAGATTTTATTTATTTATTTATTTATTTATTTGACAGAGAGAGAGAGAGCACAAGCAGAGGGAACAGCAGAGGGAGAGGGAGAAGCAGGCTCCACACTGAGCAAGTAGCCCGATGCGGGACTCGATCCCAGGACCCTGGGATCATGACCTGAGCCGAAGGCAGACGCTTAACCGACTGAGCCACCCGGGCGCCCCTAGCCTTGGTTTTTATTAATTTATTTTATTAATTAATAAAAAATACCTGAAAATTCTTTATTGCTTTAGTATTTAGTTTCAAATGATCTAAGTGGCAGTAAGAACTGTGTTAATTTACAGGTTCTGTAAATAACCTTAAATAGGAGAGAGAATCATTATATTTTAATTTACAACACCTAATCAAGTAACAAAAGTTAAAAGAGATCACCTCACAAAAATACCGGAACTAAGACATAAAAAATAAATGTTTTTTTACGAAGTACTTTGCTTGGGAAACTGTAAACAGTTCTAAAAGTAGCCACTGGTCAAAGAAAGCTAGAACTAATCTTGCAGAACTCCTATTAGGTCCTATGACACAATTCTTAGGAGTATTTTCCATAATGAGAAATCTTTGTCTTTTGTGAATGAATTTGCTTGTTGGAAATAAATGCCATTCTGAGCCAAGCCTGGTGAAATGGGTATAGCCATGTTGGCACAGCCCTAATGATTTAAATGCTTTGTACTCCCCTGTAGATGGCTTAATTACTGAGTTAAACGATTAGAAAACCACTAAGTCATTTAAAACTTTAGTTATCGAATTATGTCTAACCAGTACTGTTTATGGAAATTACCCTGAAGTAGCCGCAGTGTAGTTTACCAAACAGAACGGTTGGGGTTAATTTTAACTGCACCTGTCAGAAGGGAAATCGGTTCACAAAGAGAGGGATAGATCAGCGTATCTGAGTGTGCATTCTAGATGCAGAGCTGCTCCTATCTGTAGCTCAGCACATGGTAAGAACAGACAAATATAAAATAGTAAAAGATGATCAGGTGGTTTGACAATGTAACTCACATGGTATTGGTGTCAATTTTGTTTTCTTTTACCCTGTTCCATTTCCTTACTTGGTTTTTCCGAAAGAATTACTATTTAAACTTTTCCATTTACATAGACATACAACACAAACATATGCATACATAGATACACATAGATATGATCTATGTATGTGTATCTATGTATATATATGATACAACACATCCCCTCTGGGCATCTCAGAATGATGTATTTTTTTTTACGATTTTATTTATTTATTTGAGAGAGAGAACAAGCTGGGGAATAGGCAAAGGCAGAGGGGGAGGGTGTGAACCTGTAGATTGTATATTGCTGAGGAACTGTGCTTTTACTCCTACATTTCCCAAAGAGGATGCTTAGCAAATACTTACTATTTGTTGATTTTTTTTTTTTAAAGATTGTATTTATTATTTGACAGAGAGAGACACAGCAAGAGAGGGAATGCAAGCAGGGGGAGTGGGAGAGGGAGAAGCAGGCTTCCCGCAGAGCAGGGAGCCCCACGCGGGGCTTGATCCCATGACCCTGGGACCATGACCTGAGCCGAAGGCAGACGCTTAACGACTGAGCCACCCAGGCGCCCCAACTATTTGTTGATTTAATCTGGACTGAGAGATAAGTGTCCTCTTAGCCATCTCTCTATTCGTGTGACTTTGGAAAAGTCACTTCCTTTCTGAATCTTTTTCCTCATTTGATTACTGAACAATTTATAGTTATTCTGCATATGCTGTGTTTAGTCCCATTTTACATGTGTATATTATCTGCTGAAATTGAGGCATCAATATTTGTGTATTCTAGTTATTCATCCCCATGCTAGTTTCTGCTCAAAACATACATACACACATGTCGACTTTTTTTTTTTTTTAAGATTTTATTTATTTATTTGACAGAGAGAGACACAGCGAGAGAGGGAACACAAGCAGCGGGAGTGGGAGAGGGAGAAACAGGCTTCCTGCCGAGCAGGGAGCCCGATGCGGGGCTCGATCCCAGGACCCTGGGACCATGGCCTGAGCCGAAGGCAGACGCTTAACAACTGAGCCACCCAGGCGCCCCGTATGTCGACATTTATATTTCATCATTCTTTCCCTCTTGATAGAGAATATTGTAAAACTCCTCTGTTGCCTTCTTAATAAAGTTTAAGATTGCACAAAGTATAAAAGATTATTATTAATATTTCTTATTTGTATATGAATGCATTTATTTGATGCTAATTAATTTTATGCTAATCTTAGGCAATGTACCATTCTCCAGAGTACACCAGACAGCTTTGAAATCATTGCCTCCCTAATCATGTGTAGAATCCTAGGAGGTAGCCTGATGATACATACCACATGTATTATTTTTATTTTAATTCCACTATAGTTAACATAGATAACTATAGCATATAGATAACTATAATATAGATAAGTGGTATTGGGCATCTTTTCCTGTGTCTTGGCCATCTGTATGTCTTTTTTGGAGAAATGTCTGTTCCTGTCTTCTGCCCATTTTTGATCCAGTTATTTGTTTGCTGGGTGTGGGGCTGTGTAAGTTCTTCATGTATTTTAGAGACTAACCCTTTAGCAGATATGTGATTTGCAAATATCTTCTCCCATTCTGTAGGTTACCATTTAGTTTTATTGATTGTTTCCCTCGCTGTGCAGAAGCTTTTTATTTTGAGGTATTCCCAATAGTTTATTTTTACTTTTATTTCCCTTGTCTCAGGAGACACATCTAGAAAAATATTGCAACAGGTAATGTCAGAGTCATTACTTCCTGTGTTCTTTTCTAGGATTTTTATGGTTTCAGGTCTTACATGTAGGTCTTTAATCCATTTTGATTTTATTTTTGTATATTGTGTCAGAAAGTGGTCTAGTTTCACTCTTTAGCACGTAGCTGTCCAGTTTTCCCAACACCATTTGTTAAGAGACTTTTTCCCATTGGATATTCTTTCCTGCTTTGTCAAAGATAAATTGACCATATAATTGTGGGTTTATTTCCAGATTTTCTATTCTGTTCCATTGATCTATGTGTCTACTTTTGTGTCAGTACCATACTGTTTTGATTACCACAGTTTTGTAATATAACTTGAAGTGATATGCCCAGTTTTGCTTTTCTTTTTCAAGATTGCTTTGGCTATTTGGGGTCTTTTGTGGTTCCATACAAACTTTAGGATTGTTTGTTCTAGTTCTGTGAAAAATGCTATTGGTATTTTGATAGAGATTGCATTATATCTGTAGATTGCTTTAGGTAGTATGGACATTTTAACAATATTTGTTTTTCCAATCCATGAGCATAGAATGTCTTTCCATTTCTTTGTGTCGTCTTCAGTGTTTTTTTTTTTTTTTTTAAGATTTATTTATTTGACAGAGAGAAAGAGAGAGCATAAGCAGAGGGAGCAGCAGGCAGAGGGAGAATCAGCTTCCGCTGAGCAGGGAGCCCACACGACACAGAGCTGGATCCCAGGATCCTGGGATCATGACCTGAGCTGAAGGCAGATGCTTAACTGACTGAGCCACCCAGGAGCCCCTTCACTTTCTTTCATCAGTGTTTTATAGTTTCCAGAGAACAGGTCTTTCACCTCTTTGATCAGGTTTATTCCTAGGTATTGTATTATTTTGGGTGCAATTGTAAATGGATTGTTTTCTTAATTTCTTTCTGCTGCTTCAGATTAGTGTATAGAAATGCAGCAGATTTCTGTAGGTTGATATTGTACCCTGCAATTTCACTGAATTCATGTATTAGTTCTAGTAGTTTTTTGGTGAAGTCCTTCGGGTTTTCTATCGAGTATCACGTCATCTGCAAATAGTGAAAGTTTTACTTCTTCCTTACCAAGTTGGATGCTTTTTATTTCTTTTTGTTGTCTACTGCTGTGGCTAGGACTTCCAGTACTATGTTGAATAAAAGTGGTGAGAGTGGACATCCTTGTCTTGTTCCCGTCCTTAGGGGGAAGGTTAGGTTGTTTGAGATTTTTCTTGCTTCTTGAGGTAGGTCTGTGATGCTATAAAGTTTCCCCCTAGAACTGCTTTTGCTGCATCCCAAAGTTCTTAAATCAATGCATTTTCATTTTTTTTTGTTTCCATGTACTTTTTGATCTCTTCTTTGATTTCTTGTTGATCCATTCATTGTTTAGGAGCATGTTATTTAACCTCCATGTATTTGTGGTCTTTCCAGATTTTTTCTTGTGGTTGATTCCTAGTTTCAAAGCGTTGTGATCAGGAAAGATGCATGGTATGACTTCGATTTTTTGAAATGTTGAGATTTGTTTTGTGGCCTATTATGTGATCTCTTCTGGAGAATGTTCTGTGATTTCTGCTGTTTTAGGATGGAATATTATGAATATATCTGTTAAATCCATCTGGTCTGGTGTGTCATTCAAAGCTGCTGTTTGCTTGTTAATTTTCTGTTTGGATGATCTGTCTGCTGATGTAAGTGGGGTGTTAAAGTCCCCTACTACTACTATATTACTATTGATTATTTATTTTATGTTTGTTATTAACTTTTATGTATTTGAGTCCTCCCCTGTTGGATGCATAAATATTTACAATTTTTATTTATTTAGATTCTTCCCTTTATTATTATGTAGTGTCCTTCTTTGTCTCTTGTTACAGTCTTTGTTTGAAGTCTGTTTTGTCCAATATAAGTATTGCTATTCCAGCTTTCTTCTGACATCCATTTCCCTGATAAATATTTCTCCATCCCTTCACTCTCAATCTGCAGATGTCTTTAGGTCTGAAGTGAGTCTCTTGTAGGCAGCAGATAGATGGGTCTTATTTTTTTATTCACTCTGTCATCCTGTATCCTTTGATTGGAACATTTAGTTCATTTACATTCCAAGTAATTACTGATAGATATGTATTTATGGCCATTTTGTTACTTGTTTTGTAGTTATTAATAGCACATATGTTTTATAAAGTAATAATGGCCTAGGACCTAGTATGATTTATTAGGTCAGAGAATAAGAAATCATTAAAAACAGGTCTGGAATCGAACTAAGAGATCTAGGAGTGTCCTGGCCAATGATGTTTTGTACAACAAGTAACACCGTGTGTGAAAACTAAATACACAAATTAAATTTATATTTTATAATTACTATTTCAGTTGTAAAAAGAAGTCAGGAATGTCAAGAGTCATTTCACACTGCAGCAGTAACTCTGACAACACACTCGTAGCTATAGTTCTTTGATCTCTCTCGCAGTTAAAACCAAGGACCAGGAAGGAAAAGAATGTGATGCGAAAGCCTCTGAAACATCCCCTGATGACTGCCGTGTGCCAGAGGGCATAGCTATTCCTACGCAGGATTCTGCAAGCATCTATCTGTAGCGATAGATACAGATATATAAACTGGATTATTATTACCTGCATTAGTAGACATATCTTACTTCCTTTCCCACTTTGTAAGCTCTGTTCCTGTATGTCAAGTTGCTCAGCTGATTATTCAAGGCCTCAATATATGATAGATACTCATCTTACCCAGACATATCCTGAGCTGTAATAGTAAAAAAACTCTTATAGAACTGTACTTTCCAACATACTTGTTGGTATATATGGAGCTTTGATGACCTACTCAGCCCTCCACTGAGTTCTCTAGGATTGAAAACAACAACAAAAACCACAGATGACATTCTCCTAACCCTTTCAAGAAGTAGGACTAAACATTCTCACTGTGTGATCTGAACATCTTTAATATGTGCCTTGAATGCTTTTACGTTGTCACTAAAAAGGTGCCAAACCTTTTGCTTGTAAACTTTTTTAAGTTTTATTTATTTAAGAGAGAGAGGGAGATGGTGCGTGCGCCCGCGAGCAGGAAGAGGGGCAAAGGGAGAGAGTCCTCAAGCCGACTCCTGGCTTAGTGGGGAGCCCTACATGTGGCTCGATCCCAGGACCCTGAGATCATGACCTGACCCAAAATCAAGAGTCAGATGCTTAACCGACTGAGCCACTCAGGCGCCCCGCTTGTAAATTTTTTATTTTAATTTTATAAAGTATGTCGAGTGCCTATCTTCCTTGCAAACTTTGCCTGGCTAGCCTACTCAGGTCTCAAGTTTCTATTCCTTGGAAAATATCCTCTGAGACCTCGTTGAGTTTAGTTGCCCATCTCTGTTATATTCCTATATATCCCCTATCCTGGTCTTTATACTACTTTATTGTAATTACTTAGTTGTCTCTATTCTCTGCTAAATGGTAAGTTCTATAGTGACAGGGACATGGTATATAATGGGAAAACTGCGAATTAATGAATAATAGTAGATATACTTTCAGAATTCTGTTGCTTGAAATGTGTGTATTAGTTTACAGATAGTAACTATAAGTACAAGTCTTTCCCTGTACCGGAGGCATATAAGTTGAAAACCGCTGACCTATAATATAGTCAGAAATTTTACTTAAAAGAAACCAGGGTACTATCTTGCTATATAATACAAATTAAAAATTTAATACCTAACATTTGTTCACACACTTATCTGAGGCTATATGCTAAGCAGTTTACTTCATATTGAATTTACTTCCCACAAGTCCAAGACGTTAACACTGTTCCCATTTTATACCTAGGGCAAATTAATTTTATAAGGATAAGTAACCAAAGATCACATAGCTATTAAGTGATGGGGTCAGGAACTAAATTAGGGCAATCTACCAGTCCCAGCTCTTATCTACCTCGCAGTACTTACCACTATGCTATCTGCCCTACCTTGTCACTGTATTGCCTTGTCTCCAAGCTTCAAACAACCTTTCTTTGCTGTGATTTGTGATTCTGAAGCTGGGAAGCCACATTTCGGCTCCTCCAGCTGGGCCTATGTCAGGCTTTGCCAAGAGGGGGCGCGAGAGGGCGACTGCAAGGCTGGAGGAGGGAGGGAGATGGGGCGTGCTCTTTTCTGGCTGCTTCCTGCGGGCTCCCAGTAGGCTTCTTGTCTGCTTCTGGGTGCCATGGGCAATAAACTTGCGTGTTTCCTCGCTCCAGCAGCAGAAGTCCTTTCTCTAGATGCAGAAGAATCAAGTTTGCAGTAGTCCCACACTTGCAGAACCAGCTTCATTGAACTCCTCTCCTCAGGGTGTGCGCCTCTCTGTCCACGGGTCCCTTCCCCTTGTTAGTAACTCTCTCTCTGTCCCCCCAGTATTGGAGACAGCGGCCGTTTCCTGCACTTGCAACCTCCGAGAAAACGAGAATTCTCCTTCATGGACTAAATAACAACTTTATGCTTTGGTAACATTCAAGCTACTGGTCTTCTCTCTTCTGACTGGATCTTGACCCGTTAGGGTCATACATACAGCTCTTACGTGACAATCAGGAACTAGAGTTTGGGCCAGTCGACCAGCCACTGCTCTTCTCTCTTAGCACCATGCTAGCCTATATGAAATGTATGAACTTGTCATTCTTTTCTTTTTTTTTTTAAATGATTTTATTTATTTATTTGACAGAGAGAGACACAGCGAGAGAGGGAACACAAGCAAGGGAGAGTGGCAGAGGGAGAAGCGGGCTTCCCGCTGAGCAGGGAGCCCGATGCGGGGCTTGATCCCAGGACCCTGGGATCATGACCTGAGCCGAAGGCAGACACTTAACTGACTGAGCCACCCAGGCGCCCTTGTCATTATTTTCTAAATAATAATAATAAAAGAAGAGCAAAGAAACAACAAGAAAAAAATCAAGTTCAAAGCTTAGAAACTGTCAAATTGGAATCTGTTGGTCATGCAATCACATGGACTTCTTTAAATAATCTTTTCACTATCTAATACAGATAGGTATATAATTTGCGAGCTGGATGACCATCCATCCATCTAGATAGGGAGAGAGCTATATTATATAGCTAATCTTAATTACACAGCTAAATGAAACTAGAAAACACTAACTAGTCCAGCTCGTGACTTGGGCTTTCAGGTATTTGATGGAGTCAAGAATCATATCACACCGAAAATGGACAATTAGCCTGTTGGTATTTTTTCCTATACAGAATGAATGCCGTAGGGAAATCTGTGAGTATATTTGGTATTTCTATGTTTGAAGTTGCCATACTGTTGCGTCTCCTGTCGTTACTGTCTCCACATGATTCTAACTATGAGTTTAAGTGGATTTTTCTTCAAGTTCTCATATTTGGAAAATGTTTCACAATATATATGGCCTTAATTCGATCATCAAATATTTTAATCACTTATACTCTAGGTACAGAATCAAGTTCTAGTTGTACGATGGCTAACTAGACTGAACATGCAGTTCCAGCACGGCCCCACGATCGAGCAGGTTACATATATGTGAAACAAATGGGTATTTCATAAAAAGTATTTAATATTTAATTTTAGGCCATTTGTTTCTGAGTTGTTGGGGGTCCTGGTGAAAATAAGACAATGCCTTTAATATACAACTGGATGATACTAATCAAAATTTTAAGATTTTTTTAAAAAATGGATTCATTATCTCAAATTCATGAATTACACAGAAAACTCAGCAAGATCATGGAGCTACAAAGTGACTTATGCGCTGATAACATTACTTTCCCTGATTTTAGGCCAGGTCCCCAAACTTAAATGTCTATACATAACCAACTGTATTTTTGGAGTAATAGGGTGTTCATTGACTCATAAGTACAGCTCTCTCAAGTCACAAATTAAATACTTTCAAAAGCTTTCTTCAGCATTACTGCAGAATGGCTTAGTTCCACTCTGCGAAAGGGGCTGTAACTGGGAGGAAATGAGAGCAGGATTAATACCTTCTCTTGAGCTCCTACCATTTACTGTTGTCTCTTGCACTCCACTCCAGGCAAGTTTTAATACTACAGACTGCGACTTTTGCTATACCCAGGAATCGCTCAGGAAACTTGTTAGAATGACACATTTCTGCACTCCACCTTCAGGTCTAGGGTGTGGCTCAAGAATCTGCATTTTCAATTTGGTTGAGAAACTCTAATGTGACAGAATCCTTGCTCTGAAGATCTGCCAGGTGCACCAGAATGAGAATGAATCAGAAGATAGGTGTGATACGGAGTCAGGATCTAAAACATAATGTAAATTAAATCCACATGGGTTCTGAAGATATCTTGGAAAGGTGATCATCGTCACTGAAGATGATCATCTGATCATTGTTCTCTGAACTTGCCTAGTGATCGGAATCATCTGGGGACCTTTGTAAAGCAGGTCATTCCTGGCTTTGTCTCCCAGATCAGTGGTCCCCAACTTCATCAGCCCCACAGAATCACCTAGGGAACATCTAAAAATCTGGATATCCAGGCCATACCACAGACTGAATCAAAATCTCTAGGGCTCAACTGGGGCATGAGTTAGTTTTAATTTTTTTTTGAGATATAATTGATACATAACATTATATTAGTTTCAGGTATACAGCATGATTCAATGCTTGTATATATTGCAAAATGATCAGCACAATAAATCTAGTTAACATCCATCCGCACACAGTTACAAATGTTTTTCCATGTGATAAAACTTTTTTTTTAAGATTTATTTATTTATTTGAGAGAGCACCACAAGAGAGGGGGAAGAGAGGGAGAAGAAGACTCCCCGCTGAGCAGGGAGCCCAATGTGGAGCTCATCCCAGGACCCCGAGATCATGACCTGAGCCGAAGGCAGACTCTCAACCAACTGAGCCACCCAGGTGCCCCCAAAACTTTGAAGGTTTATTTGCTTAGCAACTTCAAAATACACAATGCAGTGTTATTAACTATAGTCATCATAACATACATCACATTACATCCCCATGACATACTTACTTTATAACTGGAAGTACTTTTGACCACCTTCTCTCACATCGCCCACCACCTCCCACCTATCTCTCCCACCCCCACACACTCCTCTGACAACCACCAATCTGTTTTATCTGTGTTTTCTGTTTTGGGGAGTTGTTGTTCTTTTGTTTCGTTTTTTAGATTCCACTTAATTATGAAAGCATACATACTTGTCTTTTTCTGTCTGACTTTTTCATGGCCATAAGTATTTTTTAAAGCTCCCCTGTGATTTCAGTGTATAACCAATGTTTGAGTGACTATGCTAGAGAATAATTCTGGTGGTGACCAAGAATCAGAATTTTTAGCAACTGCTCCAGGTAATTCTTATGAACACAAAGTTTGTAAGTTATTAAATTTGATATACAAGGAGCTATTTGGAGTTATTCAAAGAAAGAACTATCCACACTTGACCAACTTTATAATATACAGTGACAAAAGTTTAGTTTCTCTTTATTTGGGATTGATGATTCCTACATTTTTTAGCTCACACTGCTTACCTGTGTCACCGACAACTGCATTAAATATACACACACATGCACACACATAAGCATACACATACACTGTAGATTTGTACTCTTGTATTGTGAAATAAGGGCTAAACACACAGATGACATGTCATTACCTTACAAAGATTTACTGCTACTTTACTAATGTAGTGAAATATTACCTCCCTCGTGGGTGATTTTCAGGGTGTTGTGTTAAAATGGCTTTCCCTGGCTTAAATTTACTATTCATCTTCATCAAGTCCTTTAAAAGTCAAAGTGGAGTGACTTGTTCCCAAGAAGAAAAAGTTCTACCCCACCCCCCATGAACTGGAATACAATGTATGTTCCACTGAGTACAGCGGAACTGAGAGGTTATGTCTTAAACCCCATCCCAGAGGGTGGGACGCTGCTTGCTCGAATATTTCAGTGATAGCCTGCAATACAGACACCAGCACAGGGCTGTTGCTTGATTCCAGGAAATCTTAACTGTGATTGCCTCCATCATGTTCTGCAGTCACCTCAAAGAATCTTAAGACCTTAAGTCTGAGCTGGACAACAGAGACCTCTGTCCTAGTGCAAATCTCATGTTTGAAAGAAAAGGCAACTAATGAACAAATAAACGCACCAATTTGCCTCAAGTCTTACGGGGAGTTAACACCTGATTTCCTGACTCGGCCCAGGACTTTTTTTTTTTTTTTTTTTTAAGATTTATTTATTTATTTATTTGACAGAGAGAGACACAGCGAGAGAGGGAACAGAAGCAGGGGGCGTTGGAGAGGGAGAAGCAGGCCTCCTGCTGAGCAGGGAGCCCAACCCTGAGATAATGAGCCAAGCTGAAAGCAGATGCTTAATCAACTGAGCCATCCAGGCTCCCAAAATTGGGAATTTAAAAACAGGAGTACTGCTTGTCTACTAAGCATATAAACATATATAAACATATCATTACATTTATTCCCAGTGTTTGGAGGACTCAAGAGGAAATGAGCTATGGGGGTGCCAGATAAGGCGTCTCAAAAAGGGTCATTTGTCAGATTGGTCTTGTAGGTCAGAAGGTTTCTTTCCTATGTGAAACGGGTGGGAAAAGTACATCAGGTCGCAGAAAAACAGGAGGGAGAGGGAGAGAGAGAGAGAGAGCGCTCTATGTTATCTTTACTTATAAAGACCTCATTTAACCTTAATTATTCTGTAAAGACCCTGTCTCCAAATAAGGCAAATTGGGGGTTAGGCTTCAACATAGGAGTCTGGGGAAGAGAACACAAACAGTCTATTACAGATGGGTGAGGCTTTGAAAGAAACACGGACAGGAAGGGAAAATGAGTAAAGGAATGTGAGAGAATAAAGAATAATGAAGTTGCTTCATTCTTTGGGTGTTTAACTGAGGCAAATTAGTGAGGAGGGCTGAGTTACAGCTTTAAGGTTGTGAAATAAATTCAGAGGAGTTGCTATTTAATTATGGAATTATCTATGCATTGTTTCTTAAATTTATCAGATAAGAATCATCTAGAATATTATTTTAAAATACAGATTTCCTTGGAGATTCTGTGTCTCTTGATCTGGGTTGGGGTTCTAAAATTTTTAACAAGCCTCTTGAGAGATTTCTATAACTTCCAGGTGTAAGACACTAGAAAACAGCGAGTTAACCAGGAATAAAAGGATTGGAAGATAACAGTGAGGACTCAACATAAAGATAACCTAATCACACAATTTTTATAAAGATTATTCATAGCCAAAGGACAAGTGCATTTGGTTGACTGTATCTTGAACTAAGGATTGGCAGAAAGGTTGGGCTCAGGTCAAGGGCAAAGGGAATCTGAGGTGTTTGTGAGTGTGCAGTTGAAATGTTGATCCACACATTGCAGGCTGAACAGGGATATAGGAGTGATGCCAAGAAGGAAGAATGGGCTTGGGCAAGGAAGAAAGATTAAGGGGCTATTGTCCTGAAAAATAATGAGGGATGTGTTTACTGGGAGACTTAAAAGAGCAGGAGGCTATATTAAAAGATTTCAGAGATCAAGATTTCAGCAGTATAGTGGATTGTGAATTTGTGTAGACATGAATGCCATGAAAAATAGCATAGCAGTTCGTTATTTCCTTCAAATCCGTAATCAGTAATGCTGTCAAGGTGTTCTTTTTTAAATGAAAGCTGGATCATACTTCTGTGTCAAACACTTTCCTAACTCCCCACTGTCTAAGGTAATTCCAAAACCCTCCCCATGGCATTTGAGATCCACTGCTGCCTGCAAATATTGCATACCATTAACACCATGCTGCCCGTATACATCCATGAAAACATTCATTCATGTTTTGCTTTTGATTGTGTAGTTCCCTCTGCCAAGTCTTCCTGGTAAAACAGCAAATCCATTTTTTTTTTTAAACTTCTTCAGGAAGGTTTTTGTAAAATATTCCTCCTTCCTATGCCCAACACACGTTAGTTCATCTTTTCCTCCACTATTCCATGTTTACACCATGCACAGGATTTGTTGTTGATGTTAACGCCAGAAGGTAAGTAAGGGTCATGAACCAAATACCTGCAGAGGGTGTACATTTGATGTAAATGCCGCAAATAGGTCAGATGAAAGACAATGCATGCTCAGGTGCTGTGTTGTAACTAAGTATGACAACTACTAGTTAAACTGCCTTTAAATACTTGCTGGTATAACAAAAGAATCAAACAAAATACATCCAAAGCACATATCATCCTCTTCTGCTACATGGGTCACAGCACAACTGAAATGGCCGGTCAGCATTGAAAGGTAGCAAATAAGAAAAGCAATTTAAATTTCAGGTGGAAGGCAATTATATGGATAAATAGTGTAATGACATGATTAATTCAGTATTTTAGGATTACAATACGTAGATGATTCCCTGCTACATGTGTCTTAGTCAAAAAGGCTCAAAATAAATGAGTGACTCAGAATTGTTACCCAGCAAGGAGCTGATAGAGTGAACTTCGTTTGAACTGGGGTGTAGAGACCTATAGAGTCCAGCTGTCACTTTGTCGGCTCTCCCATCATCTTGGCCATGTGATTTTCCCCAAAGTTACAAACCTTCTTTAGTGATTTATTTATCAGTTTGTGGACTGCTTGGAGTCAGCTTTGAAGAGAGACCTTTAAGAGCTTGTCAGTGGAAGCAGGTTTTACAAGAGTTCTTTCAGCTACGTCAACAAAAGACAACTTTAATTATCTATATTTTGATGGCTCACAAATCTCTATATCCAACCAACATTTCTCTCATGAGCGTCAGAGATATATATCCAACTTCCTCCCGGACATCTCTTAGATGACACCACAGGTATCTTAAACGTAATATGCTCAGAAATGAACCTATCATTTACCCCTTCATCACCAAAAACAAAGACAAAACATTGCTTTTCTTCATGATTCACTTAGCTGCCCAGTGCAGAACCTATGAGTCATCTTGGAGAACTCCATTATTCTTCTGCTCCTTATCTAACCAAATGCCAACTCTTATCAGTCTATCTTCCTAACTTTCCCTCAAATCCACTCCCAATGGCATTAATTCCAGTTTGCTCAGGTAACTCACAGACTGACTTCTGTTCTTTTCCAATCTATTCATTTTTTAAAAAAGATTAATTTATTTATTTGAGAGACAGAGAGCACGAGTGGGGGTGGAGGGGCAAAGGGAGAAGGAGAAGCAGACTCCCCGTCAAGCAGGGAGCTGCACGTGGAGCTCAACCCCAGGAGCATGACCTGAGCCGAAGGCAGACACTTGGACTGAGCCACCCAGGACCCCCTTCCAAGCTATTCTTTACACTGCAGTCAAAAGAAGCTTTCTAAAATGCAAACTGTAGCTTAAAGCACTTTCTTTATCTCTTACTATTTTTAGATGAAGGTAAGAACAATATGGTCAAGAAAGGGGCTCCTGGGTCGCTCAGTCGGTTAAGTGCCTGCCTTCAGCTCAGGTCATGATCCCAAGGTCCTGGGATTGAGCCCCACATTGGGGGGGGGGTCCATTTCCATTTCCATCCAGGCAATGGAAAGATAGAACATTTTTTAATCAAATAAATATAGAATTACACACTGTGTTAAGTGCTATGTAAGAAAAGTAGAGGACACACTGAAAGAGTATTAGAAAGTAACATCATTTAGATTGGTTATCCAGGGATCCCGACCTTGACACTCCAGCCATAGCTTTCCCGAAAAAAGCTGTTTTCACACCCGTGGGACTCTTCCTTCTCCATCAATTCACTTACTACCACTTCCTAATCTATGTCTCAGCCTATATGGCACTTCTTCCAAGAAGCCAGCTCTGAGACCCAAAGCCTGGGTTGGGTACTTCTCTGCCCTCTGCAGTTTTCTTATCATTTGTATTATACTTGTACCGCTTTCCTTGTTCAGTGATACAGGGACTCCGTTTTTTTCACTTTGGATCCATAACTTCTAGCACAGTGGCTATTAGAGTGGGTCTTCAACAAATATCCCTTGGATCAATAAATGGAAGAATACTGCTGCCACTGACAGAATCAAAGAAAATTCTAGTTAACTAATGTTCATGAAACGTTCTGCCAATTACTACTGACCCCAAAAGATTAAATCTTATAATCTTTCTCTTGTCCAACTTACCCAAAGATCAACCCCGTTTGTATTAATTATTTGACATATGGTGCCTGACAAGTTCAAGAGGGTAGAAGACTACAAGTTGTATAAATGGATGCATCTGAAGGAGTTTTCACTTGGGAATTATATGTTTATTATAAATATAGTCTTGTTCCGTCTTCAGCTCTTTTATCTCCTGGCAGCCATCTTCAACCTCACCCTATCCAGCAGGGATTGGCAGTTTAAGTCCTCATCAGTTGTTTGATCTCACATTAATCAGCCTGAAATGTTGCAATAAAAATCCACTACAAACCTGACATATTAGACAGGAAACACAGGTAACTTTGTGAAACATCATTTGTAAACTGTTGAGGAGGCATAATAGAGACAGGTAGTAAAATTTAGGAAGTCTGCGTCATAAATGGGCTAATGAGTGACGTTGATTCTTTGAAAAGTAGATGAAATTCATAACCTAATGACTTCATTTCTGAATCTATGTGTGTCTTAAATAGATCATCTGATGTAAATCATGTTACCTATTGACAACAGACTAAACAAATTCACACAAATCAGCCAGTTTCCATGCCCTTAACATCACTTCTTGATTTACTGGGTTTGGTGGGCCCTAGGTTGTCTGGTGATCTGTAGCCTTGGCAATCTCCCAGACCACTGTGGAACAATGCAGTTGATGACCCCCACTCTTTTGGCCTTTCCTCCTGAGCAGAAGATCCAGCTCAGCTATATGATGAGGTTAGGAGAAACGACCTACCATTTCATCTTGCCCTACTGTCAATGCATAGAAGACCTGTGATGGAGCTCACAGAGTTCTGATAATGCATATAATTTCTTGCTAAGGAAAGTGTGAGAAAAAAAAAAATGTGACAAGGTAAGGGCACCTGGGTTGCTCAGTCGGTTAAGCATCCAACTCTCAGTTTTGGCTCAGGTCATGATCTTAGGGTCATGTGATTGAGCCCTGCGTGAGGCTCCCAGCTCAGCTCAGAGTCTGCTTGAGATTCTTTCCCTCTCCCTTTGCCTCTCCCCCAGCTCACATTCTCTCTCTCTCTCTCAAATAAAAATTAAAAAAAAAACTTTAAATAAAAAAATATGACAAGGTCAAGTTTAGCTTTGACAATAATCTATTACTGAATTTTAAATCAAAGATGTTACATAATACAAACTCCAAACGCTATACTGTTTATTGCCTAAACAACTTATCTCTATGCCTTCATTCATGCTATTTCCTAGAATGCCCTCAATATCATCATATTTTATATATCTAAATTCTACCTACCTATCCTACCTCAAATGCCAATATGACCATGAAATCTCAGATTTGCTCAGCTAGAAGTGATCTCTCCCTATCTGATTAGAGCTTAACTGCTGACACTAAGTATATACATCTGACCTTTCCTATGGGTTACATTTCTTGAAGGTGTGTTTACAAATATTTGTTGATTGAATAAATATTAAATTACATGATTTGGTAGAGTAGATGACCTCAAGTTTTCTAGAACTTTGAGTGAAACTTGTGCATTTGGGAATGTCAGCATTCTCTCTAACTTTCTGCTGCACTAAGGAGCTCATGTTCAAGCTTATGGTTGTGAATATTTCTCTGACCACAGCTTTCCCCTCCGTCCCGTTTCTCCACCCATACTATTAAGCAGCTGTATTTGTTGAACTGGCTAAGTTTATTCCTGCCTGGACGATTTGTAATAGCTATTCCCTGAGCCTGGAATTCTTTTCTCTCAAATTTTCTCTCTCTACACGTGGAGTTTCATCATTCAGGTCTCGGGTCAGATACCCCTTGCTCAGAGAAGCCTTACTCAACTGCCTAAGTTCAAGTAGCCCAGTCAATCATACCACTGTATTTGATTTTATTTCTAGCACTTATTACTAAATGAATTTATATTGTCTATTTATTTGTTTCTTGGTTTTTCTTTTCTTCCCTTCGATAGACTGAAACATCTATGGGAGAAGAAATCTTGTTTGTTTCTGCTGCTATACAGTCAGCTCCAAGACGAATGTTTGAAAATGCTCAATAGGTAACTGTCGAATGATGAATGAATGAATGAATTCCAAATAGAAGTACTTTTATGTAGGGGTGCCTGGGTGGCTCAGTCGTTAAGCGTCTGCCTTCAGCTCAGGTCATGATCTCAGGATCCTGGGATCGAGCCCCACATCGGGCTCCCTGCTCCGCCGGAAGCCTGCTTCTCCCTCACCCACTCCCCCTGCTTATGTTCCCTCTCTCGCTGTGTCTCTCTCTGTCAAATAAATAAATAAAATCTTTAAAAAAAAAAAAAAAGAAGTACTTTTATGTATATTTTTAGTGAAAAGCATCAGGGTACCCAAAAGCACAAGGTTTTATTTGCTGAACTTTCACCAAGGAGGTGGCCTGGTTTAAATTCTCTCCCTGGTAGGAATTTGAGTCATGGCATCTGCAACACCTGATGAAGCATATTGGCAACTCCATAAAAACAGGGTAGGGCCTGGACAGTACATGTATTTCCTTGCACAGTTCATGGCATTAAGTGGAACAAAGTAAGTGAAGGATTAAATATGTGTAGCTTGATTCTCAAACTTTGATTCTTTATCTTAGCATTTACTGGATTCTTAACAATAATAGCTATCATTCCTGGAACAGCTACTCACTAGGTAAGTACTTTATATATTTCATCATATTAATTCCATTTATCAACCCTTTGAAAAGGATTGTCATTACCATTTTATTTTTTTAAAGATTTATTTATTTATTTGAGAGAGAGAAGGAAAGAGTGCTCATGAGTGGGGGGAGGGGCAGAGGGAAAAGGAGACAGAGAATCTCAGGTAAACTCCCTGCTGAGCTTGGAGCCTGACACCGGGCTCCGAACTCACGACCCTGAGATCATGACCTGAGCCAAAATCAAGAGTCCAACACTTAACCAACTGAACCACCCAGAAGGCCCTGCTATTCCCATTTTAAAGATAAAGCAAGCAGCAAGTGATTATTTGGCATTGGATGCAGATCTAATTCCCAAATCCATAACTGTAATTTAATTGGTCACATTACCTGTTTGTATTAGACTAAAATGATTTTAAATATAGTTAACAGCTCATTTGAATACCATTATCTCAAACTTTGCTGAATATTCACTAATTCTTCTCACAGCAAATAACTGGTATGAAGCATGAATCCATTCTTAGTATCAAAACAAATCAACAAAAGTTCCTGTTGTACACCTAACCTACTATAATTTTTCTTATGGTTTAATATGTAAAATAGCTTTATAGCTTTTGTGATTATAAAAAATAGACATTGAAGAAAAAATACAAAAAATATGGAGAAGAAAATACAGCTTAAAATCCCATCTTAAATACTCATAAAATGTTACATAAATGGAATCAAATTATGTATGATTTTTTTTCTTTTATTAGACTTAATGTTATTTTGCCATGATTACAAAAAAGAATTAGGCACTGTCATATATCTTTGAGTTTATTATCTCTGTTCAATGTATTGTAAAAAATAAGTAAGTAAAAATTTAAAAATACATGTAAAAGTATAACAAAGTATTTTAAAAATCTAACAGAGTGATGGGGTGCCTGGGTGGCTCAGTCAGTTGAGCATCCCACTCTTGGTTTTGGCCCAGGTCCTGATCTCATGGGTGGTGAGATTGAGCCCAGCATCAGGCTCCACACTCAGCATGGAGTCTGCTTAAAATGCTCTCCCTCTGCCCCTCCCCCCACTCACAAGCACACACTCTCTCTCTCTCAAATATCTTAAAAATCTAATAAATAAATAAATAAAATCTTATTAAATCTAATAAGTTAAACTTATTCTGACATTATTCTGAAGTAGTTTAACTAATCTAACTCCACGAAAACGTAATTGGTTTATTTTGTCAGGTTTGGAGTCACATACGCCTCTCTGTGGTATAAAATATACAGAACTCTTGCACATGGAGTTACATGCATATTTATTCAATACAATGCAAAGAACTGAAGCACAGTTTTGTTGTTTTCATTTTGTTTTTGTTTTTTGTTTGTTTGGATTGTTTTTGTGATAACGCTCTTTCTTTTCTGCTACCTTCCAGTTTTTGACAATGACATTTTTCACCAAGGATCAAAATATTTTTTTTTTTTAAAGATTTTATTTATTTATCTGACAGAGAGAGAGACAGGAGAGAGGGAACACAAGTAGAGGGAGTGGGAGAGGGAGAAGCAGGTTCCCCGCTGAGCAGGGAGCCCGATGCGGGGCTCGATCCCAGGACCTTGGGATCATGACAAGGATCAAAATATTGAAGGTACTATCGGTTCCTCCTTCCTTACTCTCAGTATCTTTCTTTTCCATCTCATTTGCCACTGACCAATGCTAAACCTTTAGAAATCTGAACCTGGGATATTGCAATTCTTTACCCACTCCATCCCATACCGTATATTGTATCATTGTCAGACAAATCTTTCAAAAATATACAAATTTTATAGGATTAAGCTCAAGTATCTTCATCAGACATTCCAGGCCATCTGCAACCTGAGCTCAACCTACTTTTCTCTCCTACATGGGCTCTACATTACTTTCAGACTATTCTACACAAATTTTTTTTGTTTAGTACTGTTCCCAGGAAAAATGTTCTCTGTTCTAAGTCTTTAGTACCCTTTAACACTCAAATATCATCTTGCCCTGAAGGTTTCTCTGATTACCCCATCTAATCTATTTCTACTTTAGGCAGGTATCTTCCATAGAATTCATTCATTCTAAAAATGTATTTTTTGAATACCTACTACGTACAGACACTCTTCAAGGTACTGAGAATATATCAAGAAATAAAATGAACAAAATTCTCTGACTTTATGGAGTTTTTGCTCTCCTGGACAGACAATAAATATACATAATATACAAAGAGCTTGTGTAATATGGTATAATGTGATAAATGTTATTTTTAAAAATTAAGAGAGAAAGAGAAGGAATCAGGATTACCAGTGTTTCTAGCAATTTTTAACAAATTGACAAGTCTGTCTTAGGGGCCAGCAAACTTTTTCTGTAAAGGGCCAAATAGTAAACTATTTAACTCTGCCATTTTATTACCAAAGCAACCTGTATTTCAATAAAACTTTATTTATGAACGTCAAAATTTGAATTTCATATAATTCTCATGTGTCATAGAGTAGGACTTTTCTTTCGATTTATATATTTTTTCAACCAAAAATGTAAATTCAATTCTTACCTTGTGGGCTGTGCACACACAGGCAGAGGGCAGATTTGGCCCGTGTGTTGTAGTTTGCCAACTCCTGTGTAAACAAGTGAAAGGCTGAAATTAGTAAAGACTTGGGGAAGGTAAGGGAGTGAACACAAGGATATGTAGGAGTAGAGTACTATAGGCGGAGGGAACAGTCATTGCAAAGTTTCTGAGAGGAGGGAATGCCTGGTATGTTCGAGGAACAAGCAGTAAACTGGTGTACTGAAGCAGGTTGGGTGAGAGAGACAGACAGAGAGAGAGAGAGAGGTGGGAGAGGAGGGAAGAGAGGCAATAAAGGTGAGATTGAATAGTAGGTCATTTAAGCACTTTGGCTTTTACTCTCAATGAAAATTTGAGTCACTGGAAAACTCTGAGAAGAGAATGTGATTTATCTACAATCACAGATGACAACTATAGCTTCTTAGACCTAGAAGAAAGAAAATAAAAGATTATCTAGTCCCCGCTGGTCACATAGGCTTAAACTCAGAGAGCCAACTTTAACTGAGGTCTACGTTGGCAAAGATTCTGAGCCAGAAACACTTCTATCATCAATCGGCAATTCCTGCTCAAATGTGGGGCTAATGGTGCCATGCACTTGTAGTCCTCATCTAGTCTAGCCTTCACATCTTCGCCACTAGGACACACTGAGCTTCCAACGTAATACATGACTTATTTGACAGTATTGTCTAAGTAATGGCGGGACTTCTGATTCCTAGATCAGTGAATCTTCATTGTATCTTGGTCCTTTCCTGTGTCAATTTTTACACTTAGGGCAATAATCAATACGTATCTCTCCTGGAGAAACTGAAAAGACACTGTGAGGAGATGAGGATTACCAATGCAAATTTATTTCCTTATGTCTACAAACTGTTACAGTTTATAAAGCATTTTTATCTTTGTCATATTTAAGCCTCAAGATCCTTCATAATCCCATAAAATCATCCTGAGGCCCTAAGCATGGAAGAGCAGGGGCCTCCAGGCCACTCTTAACTTGAACTGTATTTGTGTGGGATCACTGAGCTTTCTTTCTTTTCTTTCTTTCTTGTTTAAACAATTCCATCTATAAAATGTAGCTTAAAGTATTACCAAGTTATTTCATCACTGTTATTAAAATACTTCTTAGTACATTTGGAGCAAAAGTAAGGAAGAACCAAAGGTTCCAAAATGTTTAAGCTTAGAACTTGCCATTCTTTCTGTGCATTGTGGGGAAAAGGAGGAGGAGTTTGTGCTGAGCTACTGTGATGACTAATGAAATTTTTATTCTTTTCAATAAGAAGAGCTTTAACAATTAGGCTGTGTTATAATGAAATGTTCATTTGTCCAAACTCTGATTCCTGGTCCATCAATACCTCTTTGTAAGAGGTACATCCCTAAAATATGCCTTTGTCTTTTATGGAATGCAACCAGAGGCGTTTAGTGCAAGGACTCTCAGTAAGGCAGCCTAAAGTGAACAATGGGGCTTCAGAAAAGCTAAAATTAAAATGTATATATATATATTTTTTTCCTGTACCATGTGATATTCATTACCTGACTAAATGATTATCTAAAACAATGAGTGAAACTTCCTATTTTAATGTGATCATAGAGAAATGTTTAAAAATCCAAATTATATGGTAAATATATTTTATATTCTCACTATGAATGTAAGGACATCCAGCAACTACTTTTTTGTTGTATATTCTTAAAGGAACTTCAGTTCAAAACTATCTGATGATTTTAAATAGCCCATGCATTCCTAGAAATATTTTCAGTTTTATATTTTGAAAAGAAGGGTTCACTTTTCTCCCTTATGTTTCTAATGCAGCTGGAACCAGTTGGGATCTATTTGAATTACTTTCTTGTTCTTGCACTATTTCATCTCTTTCCATTAATATTTAACATCTAGGGAGAGCCAACGAAATGTTGGGTCTGTATTAAATGTGACCTTAGTCACAGTGGGCTCACATTTCCAACATGACAAGAAAGAACCCTGTATTTATAAAGATACACACAGTGCAGAGAATGCGTTAAAGCTCTTCTTATTGAAAGGCTCTGTTTTTCAGAGTCCATCGTCTCTCATGGTTCATCTCCCCCTCCGATTTCCTACCTTTCATTCTTCCCCTCCTGCTATCTTCTTCTTCTTCTAGAATGGAAACCTGATAAAAATCTTGGGGATTTACCTCACCTATAAATCGATTATGGTTCTTTTCATCGCTTGAGATAATTCCAAAATGCCAGTGGTAGTGCCAAAGGAGGACATTTTACCAGAGGTGGCATTTAAGCTAGTTAAGAGCTATGGAGAGACGGTCAGGCTCATGAAGATGGAGGTGAGGCAAAAGTGGGAGCAGTGAATAGTAATGATGGAGTAAAGGATCCACAGTTGAACTCATCTCATTTTTCACCATTATATAGTCAACCCATGGATCTACAAATGCCTGATGAATCTTTGGTCCCCATTCTACTGTCTTCAATTCCACCCCATCTTAGAGCATCTAAAGGGACACTGGAATCACTGGGCCCATTTTTTTTTTTCCTCATGAACAATACTCATGTTCTGTTTTCCTGCTCCCAGTATGAGATCCCATTTTTTTGTGCCTGGCTAATTTCTAACACACGTACACACAGATTCCATGAAACAGGATCCTTTTCCTGACTAGTGCTTCAGGAAGATGTTTCAGAGATTAATGGAGTTCCTGTATCCCTACAGCTTGCTTAAATTAGATAATATAGTGATGATGTGAGATAACAGGCACACCTTAAATAAGTCAGTGACTCTCCCAACAAGGTCAAATGCATGCCTAGATGAAGTCAGAGTCTGTCCATGTGGCTGGATTTAAAAGATTAGTAAAAGGGACTCCTCTGGGATGTTTCTTTACCTGCTATACTTCTGCCTAAAATCTAGCCTCTAAATTTGATTATTTTGATCTAACCAATAGATCTGTGTTCGTCACAGTTGCCTTCAGAATATGTTGTAGTGAACTATGCAGTCACCCAAATTAGCTGTCTTTGTTTGTTACTCCTTTTATAATACAATGACCCAAAGTAGCCTCCGACAAGTGACACAATATAAGGGGGATAAATGAGAACTAAGATTGGAACACAGGGTTTCTGGGGTATAAAATATGATGGAAGAGAGAATGAGAGAAGTGAGAAATGAAAAAATGCCATACCAATTTTTACTTTGAAACTTTGCTTAGGACCCCCTGTGTTTCCCAGGGGAACAGCTTGGAGCACAATCAAGATATGGGGGTTCCAGGCAGAACTTGAAAGTTGGTCTTACACACATGACATGGGTCTCCAGTCAGGAAGATCCTGGATTCTCAGAAGCCATGCCAGACAGGGAACAGCTTCCCTCTTTTCCCTTTGCCACGGATCTAGTCCAAAGGCACTGTACCATATTTTTTTTCTAAATAGATCATTAAAATAAATATGTACTCTTTGAAGGCCAGTTAAGATACTGTGGGTTCTTATATACTTCACCCAGCTTATACGTGTGGCCACAAATGCACTCAAATGAATTGGACAATAAAAGCATCACACAATGAGAGGAGGTTGGTCAGCTTGAAGAAAGCTGGGCAGCTTAGTAACAGTGGCTTGGTACCTGGATGGTATCATAAAGGTGAAAACCAGCAGCTAATCATTATCTACATTGCAGTTACAATGCAAAGAAATAGATTCACAGTATAGGAACTGTGTGAAATGTAACATTTCACTAGTGGTAGAGAATGACTACAGCTTCCTTTCTTCATGATTTGACAATGTATGACTTAGAAGGAGGACAGTGAGTAATTTTCCTCTGGAAGGGTAGTTCACTAACTTTTATTTTTGATCATCATTAACCTTCTGAACTAAAAAGGTAAGAATTGTTTTCTAGTATTTTGTAATAAGATAACTTATTTTGTCAATAAACTGATGTTAGCAAAGTTTCATGAGGTAAAGGATTATGGAAATAATATGTAGTGTGTGTGTGTCTAGTTTTCCACATTTTTAAGCTACATATAAAAGGATAGAGTTGCTGATAGAGGTCCAGTATACCCTTAGATAATCTCTGGATCTACATAACTCTGGAAAATCTATGCCAAGGGAGTCCTTCTCACTCTTCCCTCTAAATTTACACATAGTTTTGCTCTAAGTTTACAAGGGTTTCAGCTAACTATAGTGGTATTTGAATCTCAGTTTGCTATTGCTTAAAAAGATATTCTTCAGGGTGCCTGGGTGGCTCAGTCAGTTAAGCATCTGCTTTCGGCTCAAGTCATGATTTCAGGGTCCTGCGATCCAGCACAGGTAGGGCTCCCCGCTCAGCAGGGAACCTGTTTCTCCCTCTGCCCCTCCCCCAGCTCACGCGTGCGCGCACAGTCTCTCTCTCTCAAATAAATAAATAAAACTAAAAAAAAAAAGGATATTCTTATTCACCTTGCGGAGGTGTGGTTGTCACCCTCCCCCATTCTACTAATACTCTCCCGCACACATGTATCCCCTCTACCAATCAAATTTAAAATCAAATGAAATTTTTCTTCAGAATTTTCCATTCAATATACTTTCCTTATTATTTCATCCTTTGTTTCACCTTTTAGTGGAGAGAAGCATCTGCTATAGTTTACTTTGAATTACAAATTCAATAAAATGTGTTTTTCACAGATGTAATAATTTAAATTTCTAAACTAAATTATATCTGAGGAACAGGGACTTACAAAGCAATGAGTTGGGAGAAACAGGAAAACTGAAATGGTTTGTGAGTCCGAAGTATTTGCCTTGAAGCTATCACTGCACCTGACTGGATCCACACACCTGATAGGAGTGGTGGTGGTACCTGAGAGGTGAAACAACTTACTCATTCAGCTCTGCTAATAACTCAGGGGAGTCCATTTTTTAAACTTAAAGGAAATTTTGAATTATTTCTTAATAAATATTATTATTTTCCTTCCTCAGAACTCAGTTTTATTCTTCAAAGAATACTCTCACAGCTAAGGAAAAGATCAATAAATTAATAAACAATAATCCAGTGTTCATTTTTTTTTTCTTTCAAACTTACAAAGTTCAAGTTGGGTTGATTACTCACATTCAGATATATGACAAAAAGAATGTGAAACATCAATATTTATGAATAGTATCAGAAACTGTTGTCTTCTGAAATCCGTTCTATCCTAGGAACAAAGAATTGAAACCATAGTAGATCACTCAAGCAGAGTTTCTCTTTTCCTCCCGCTCTTGTAGCCAGAGTAAACACGTGCCTGAATTCTCACGCTGGAATGCCAGAAGGAAGGACCTGTGCCACCTCCAGGCCATGCCTTATCACACTGCCTGAGTGGGCCTTTCTACTCGTCCTCCTTCCCCGCCCCGGGGAAAACTGTGGTGATAACCAGACTTCAATATGCAGATGAGGACAACACCTTGGAGGGTGGGAGAGCAGACCCACTTGTCAGGGTCTCTGGGGTGAGGTCAGGCAGTCAAGTCCAACTACCCTCCCTGGACTTTGACATGTGAGAGGGAAACTTCTATCTCCATTTGAGCCATTGCATTTTTGGACCTCCTTGCTATAGTCTTCACCATAAACTAACACAAATGGAAATCTAATATAAATCCATTTGAGGCATTTTTTTTCCCTAGAGTAGGACATTTTATATTACTAGAAATGGATATGAGTTAAGTAAGTTGGGGGAGCCCTATACTTGATGTACTTATTTATTAGTTTATGCTAATGCTGTTGGTTATAAACAGGCAAGATCCAGAATTAGAGATTAGGACAAGACATTGTATCAATATGAAAAAAATGTTGTATAGACAATAGTTATCTAACTTGAGGACTTTCTGCTTTAATGTAAAAATATTTTAGAGTGATATACAGAATAAGCACTATAATTGAATTGGACTTGATCAATGATATTTGAACTTTATAACTATGTTCTAGGAGTAAAACTTCTTTAAAATTGAAATAGGAATAGGGCAAAAAACTTTATTCTTAAATTCTCCAGACCTTAATACCCTTCCTGTCTATTCAAACAATTGTTTTTAACTTAATTTAAATAAAATGAGGATCTTAGTTCTTCAACTATTACATTATAGAAGAGACTAATGAAAAAATTAAAATATATTTATAAGAATTATTGAATGATATGGAAACTAATGTCCATTTAATTAGGGCCAGAATTTATGGGAGGCTGGAGAAAGTTCTCATCTACTAAGTACTAGGTGAGTGTTGGAAATTTGAAGAGCACAAAGTACTGTTGCTACATGAGGCCAGGGAGCATTTTTTGGTGGAGCAAAACTTGAGTCCAGCTAATAAGAACATCATCATGCTTTCTGCTCAAAGACTCAGTCACTTAAAAGCTTGCGAGTGTCTGGGCCATGCCTTCAGAGAGAGAACTCCGCCCAGAGAAAACGGATCGGCCTCTTATAGAACGAGGGGGCAAAGAAGGCACAGCTTGAAGGACAACTAATGAAGTCCTGATCATCTCCCTGAGATGTGCCAGGCAGGAAAATTCCCATTTACAAGCATATTTCCCATCCAAGTACTTCTTGAATCCTATCTACTCCTCAGCAACAACTTCTGAAAATAAATAATGTTACTGGAAATTATCCTCTGGCTAATACTTTTTTCTCTCAGATGTGCACTGACATTAAAAATATATAAACATTTGGGTGCCTGGGTGGCTCAGTTGGTTAAGCAACTGCCTTCGGCTCAGGTCATGATCCTGGAGTCCCTGGATCGAGTCCCACATCGGGCTCCCTGTTCGGCGGGGGGTCTGCTTCTCCCTCTGACCATAACCCCTCTCATGTGCTCTCTCTCATTCTCTCTCTCGCAAATAAATGGATAAAATCTTTAAAAAAATATATATATAAACATTTTCCCTTTGGGGATGTTATAGTGGACATGCTGTTCACTAGTCAGAACCCATTATCTCCTGTCTCCTTCCAAACTGAATTCTAATATTATTTAGTTACCTACATCTCAGTCATGTAGCTTAAGTGCCTCCTAGAAAGCTCCAAGAGTGAGCCTGGTAGTTCTAATGCTAGTCACATTCCCATTTTTTCATTTTTGGCTCAGAGATAGGCATTGGCAACATTCACAATATTGAGATGCTAACCGTGATTGGTAGGGAGTTTGTGGGAAACGTCCTCTTCACTATTCTGGAAGAACTTATGGAAGCTACTCTCTCTCTCTTACATTTGCTATGAACAAATATCCAAGTATCTTCAGTTGTAACTGTTAGCCATTTTAGGATCCTGTAAGGGATTAATCTTAGAAGAAAGATGACAATGAAGATCACAGTGGAGAGACAGAAAGAACCTGGGGCTTGATGACCTTCTTGGAGTCCCAGATCAGCCAAGCTCAAAGCCTGCTTCTTTTTGGTCGCCAGTTCCATTAACCAATACCTCTTCCTATCATTTAAACCAACTTCATTTTTTAAAAAAAAGATTTATTTATTTATTTGAGAGAGGGAGAGAGTGCACGCGAGTGGAGGGAGGGGCAGAAGGAGAGGGAGAGAATCTCTAGGCGACTCCCTGCTGAGCACTGAGCTGGAGGTGGGGTTTGATCCCAGAACCCTGAGATCATGATGACCTGAGCCAAAACCAAGAGTCAGAACCTTAACCAACTGAGCCACCCAGGTGCTCCAGCTTCATTTTTTTTTTTTAATTACTCCAAAATCATCCTAGATAAAACATACAGTTATAAAATACATGTGTAAGCCTGGCTGGGGTGTGCAATATGTGACCAGCAAACTTTTCCAACCTAGGATACATAAAAAATGTTTTTGCAATTGAGTCAATAATGTTTATTGGTTGGACCTATCAACATTTTGAACCCATTTTTTTTTTTATTTTATAAAGTGACACCTGAATAAAAAAACACCTACTATTATTATTATTGATTGTCCATCTGTTGTTTTCCAGCATTCTACAGCTAGACTTCACTTCTCTTGGATAACATCTCTTCTAGGTTATAGTGACTCAAATTTATTCAAATAATAATGCCATTCAAGTTTAGTATATTATTTAAATTATATGACCTTGACAGTATTATATGATTTAGTGTCGGTGTGCCTGTCTTAACATTCATAATAGAGAATGGCTTAGCAGTCACTAATCTCTGATAACACTCAGGATGTCGTCCAGCATCCACAATTTGATGCAAGCACTGCTCTGTATAACATAAATTTGCTCTAGAGATTAAGGTAGCATTCTTTGTCTACCAGATTCTTAGTAGTGTTCTGATCTTCTTTTTACTTTTCATATCATATAACAACAATTGCCAAAAAAATTCCAAATTAGCTGACCAGTAATGCTTTAATTCTTGCATCAATCTTTGGCTATGTCTACTGAAGGCAATTGTTTCATTGTACAGTAGTTAGTTTTGTAGATAACTATACTTAAGAAAGTTTGGAAATCAACATAATCCCAGTACTCACTGTAGATAATTTACCCGTTTATTTTTTGTTCATATGTCTGTATACACAAATAAAGCCTTATTCTTAGTCATATACTTGGAATATATACAATTTTGTACCCTGATGATTTCAACCAACATATATCATATGATCTTGCCTAACTTCAGGAAGAACACAAACTGTTAATAGTAATCACCTCTGCAGAAGTGTCATTGGATGTTTGGTCATGGAAAAGTCATTTACTTAATAATTTATATGGTAATTTTATAAAGTAATGGGTTATGTTTACTTTCCTATTTTGCGTTTTCTGTATTTTTCTAATAAAAAAAAGTAAGTTAGAGCACAATAAGCTGCTAAAGGTGCTACCAGGGTAAAAGAAAATAGAAATAAACAAAATATATTCTCTATTTTGGTATAAGACCTTCATATGTATCTTTTAAATAGTCTATAAAATATTTGAGTGATTACATGTATTAGATTTTAGTCAATAAGTTCTTAGTTGATGAACCTATTAAGTTGCTTAAATTTTTTCACTATTACTCTTAGTACTATATTGAAAATTTTTTACATAAAGCATTTATCTTACTTAGGATAAATTTGAAGTATAAATTGCCAGAAGAATTGTTGCATTTGAAAAATTGTATGTCATTTATAACAAGTTTCCAAATTAATTACCAAAAGCATTGAATCAGTTTATGTTGCCATCAGCAATATAGAGTTTTGTTGAAACATCTGCAAAAAAAAAAAAAAAAAAAAGATAGGAATAAACATTTATAGATATGCTCTTATAGCTTCTTTTCCTGTTTCTTTGCTTATTTATCCAATTACTCATTTAACAAATATCAAATGAGTGTCAGTTATATGCCACGTACTACTGATATTCACTCGTGAGGAAAAGAACAGAAATCATCCTTCTTAATTTCTTACCACAATCCTAGGAAGAAAATATTTCTATCCCCAGGTTTGAAGATAAGAAAAAAGAAGCTCAGACAGGCTAAAAATGTATTAAAGATCACACAGCAATAGGAAGATCCAGAGATCTAGGATTTAACCTGACAGACACCAAAGCCTATATTCTTTTTAGTCTACCTTACCAATATTGAGTATTATTACCCTAGGAGTTTCTATTACTTTTACTGATTTAATAAGCAAAGCTAATATTATGTTTATTTTCAGTTTTTTTGATATTGAACACAGTTGACAATTTTTTCCTGATTGCTAATTGTATTTCTTCATGTGGCAATTGTTTGTTCATGTACTTTAGTCATTTGTAACTAAATGGTGGTTTTGATGATTTTCTAACTAACTTGTAGACTATGCAGATCAAGATATAGAAAACGTATTTTTTGTAGTATTTGTTTAAAGTAAATTTACATTTTATTGTTTGGTTTTAAACTTTGGTTATAAGAGTTTAAAATTCAGATTAATTCAGCACATTACATTTTACCTTTGTATGTACTGATGTGAAAAAATGGAGGGTATTAAAAAAATATGACAAGTGGTAATCTTATAAGGTGTGAGGAGGTTTCCTCTGTGCTGAACATTCTTGCTTTAACTGTGTAACTGTATTTAGGATTCATGTACTAAGTCATAGGGCCTATTGATAAAGAAATCTTGATTGATTGGTTGCAAATGGCCTTTTTCCTAGAGCATTTTAATTTAAAATAAGTGTTTTGGTGGGATGTTTTAGAGCTTTTCTAATTCAACATTTAGAAACTATAATCTGGGGCGCCTGGGTGGCACAGTTGGTTAAGCGACCGAGTTTTGCTCAGGTCATGATCTCAGAGTCGGGAGACTGAGCCCCGTGTTGGGTTCTATGCTCAGCGCAGAGTCTGTTTAAGATTCTCTCTCCCTCTGCCCTGCCCATTTGCACTCTCTCTCTCAAAAAAAAAAAAAAAAAAGAAAAGGAAAGAAACTATAATTCTTGCCATTGCTCATATTTTCTGTAAATATTTTGCTTTTATCATCACTGGTTAAGTGTACAGTTGCCCCAATAAAAGCTATTATATGACTCCATGTAATGTTTTATTATCATTTAGTTGATCATTATAATTTAGTCAATAGAGCTATATTTACTCTTCTCAATGAGTCATGTTTCCTTCATATATTTATTAATACGCTTTATAAGATCACATTCACCATCATTCATATCTCGGATTAATTGCCTGAAAGTCTTTTGATGGTAACTTTAAACCTGTTGTTAGAAGAATTTTCTAGAAATTAGTTTAATATTAGTTTCCAGCTTACATAAGGAACTGCAAGTGCAAATGAATAAAATATTATGTAAGCTGTGTTAGTGATGATAATTTCAATGACTTCTGATATCATGACATAAATAGTACAGAAATTTAAGGACTATCTTCTGTAACTGCTGCTATGGTCACTACCCACTACCTACTAAACACTAAGTGCTATGCACTGGCTCAGTACTTTCCTTTTTTAAAATATAGTTTTCACAACTCTTATATATAATGATTAAAATAGGGATTTCTTTTCATATTATAAAAGGGTTAAGTATTTGATGCGGGTCATATAGCTAGTGAGTAAGTAAATTGTGAATTTGAATCAAGTTCTAAATTTATTTGAGGATGGAATATAAATTTTAGAAATACCTCTTTACAATTCTTGGGACAGTTGTGTTCCCCAGAACAGTCTTAAAATGGCATGTTAGGTGTTCCAGACTTGATCAGACTTAAACAGTCTGAATAATTGAAGTAAGACTAATGAGACAAATACAGAGAAATCAGAATGTCTATTTTATTAATGTACCATAAGTCTAAATGCTAACAGTCAAGTTCAACAACCAGTGAATTCCATCCCCATAAGCAAGTTACAGAAAAAGTGATATTACAATCAGAATTTCTGCATGTTGAAAGAAAAATTACAACAGGAAAAATTGGTTATTTGAAATGAATGCTTAAAAGCATTGGGCCAATGCATCTTTTTCCTCAGAAGACATATCTACCACTACCAGACTGGATAACTCAAGTCCTCAGACCAGGGACCCATTTTCTTTGGACAGTTCTTGGATGTAAATGACTAGTGTTTCCTTTCATGACCATGTCCTTCTATAATGCCAAGACTTACAACCAACTGTCCTTTGATAAGCACTCTGTATCTTTAAATTTGTTAAACTTTCAACAGAAATGTAACAAGCCTGAGGAAGCATTTGTCTCTTTGACATCAGTTTATATATTCCCATTTTATGTTGATTTACATAAAAAATCTTGTTTCCACAGTGAATGGGTGAGGAGGTAGCTTGAGATGGGCCCCAAGGCTATCTAAACTACCAGGTGCTACCAATAACATAATAGGGTTCATAAATATTGTGTTACAATGAATAAACAAGTGAATCAGGAAATAAATGGGCTTCTATTTTGATGTCCTGAAAATTTCTTCATTGTTTTACATATTGAAGAAAAATGAAATGTATATCAATTCTTCAAAAATTCCTTTTGGATAGCTTTTATTATCAACATCGTATAAAATATGGATACCCCAAGACCTGCCTGTTACTTTCTTTGAATAGGAGAATTTTATTTTTACATCTTGAATAAGAGTCACTCTTTGCTTTAATATAGTGAGGTCCCTTTGATTTCATTTAAGCAATGCTTAGGACATATTTTTTGGCTTTATCTCTTGCTTAGAGTAAATGCCCATAAAACAGAATTTACATTTGCTAAACTCTGGCAGAGCAAAATCCCTATTCACATTTAACCACCATAAATTTCAAGATTTCAACTTTCCCAGTTTATTGTGCCCAGTCATTCTACAAATACCACCACTATCACCACCACATTTATAGTTTTTAGAGTCTTCTGCAACTATCAAGAGTGAGAAAAGCAGGCAATGAAATTATTTGGTTTTGATGGTGATTTTGTCTCTTGTTAACTAGGTAAGTAGGAAGAAATAGAATGAGAGGAGTAGAATTAATATACCTCCAGGATGGCAGGAATGGACGATCACACCCAACAGTGAATTTTCATCAGTTTAACCTTACTGATAACCCCTGTATCCACATTTAGTTGTGATTTTGCTTGCTGGGAAAAAGGGCATTTAACAGGTAAAAGGCAGACTTTGTGGTTTTAGATCTTTGGCTGTCTGGGAGAGAAAGAAGAGGAGGAGGTAAAGGGCTCAAAGGGGAAGTTGGAGAGAGACTCAGAAAGGCTGAGGGACAGTCACAAAACTGGGTAATTCATCTAACTTGCCAAATTAGCAGCTCTTGCACTCTGAAAATGAATGGGAGCTTTCTGGAGAGCTCTGAAAGTCAGCTAGTTTGGGTGCTTACCTCCATCTCTTTCTGCAATTAGTCCAATTGCCATCTAATAATTTTTATTCATTCTCTGGTCAGAAGAGGGAAGGAGAGAAAAGCACAGAAAAGAGGAAGATAGACTTATGTCTCCACCAGCCCACTTCCTCCCTTTAGAGTCAGCAACATGTAATCTCCTGGTATTTCCCTACTCATAAAACTTACTCCTTCTGAATGCCCAGCATTGTCTATGATGCTTCTACCACCGCCACTGAGTCACTGGGTTTCCTAACTTACTAGGCTTTTGACAACACACAATCACTAGGATGCTTATTTGACTAGTTTTTCCTATCATTGGAATAGCTTTGCTGTACCAAACATATTCTCACTTGATTCCCTTTAAATGCATTGAAACACAGCTGGTTAGAAGATAGGTAAACTTAGAGCTTGGGTAGGCCAGTAGCAATACTTCCTTATTTAAGATGGCTATAAAAGCCCTTTTTATGTTTATTTATCTTGCTTAGCTGGACAGGTTTTATATTTTATTACTTCATAATTTATTCATTATCATATATATCCTATCCTTTTATATATGTATTATATTATTCACATTTGATATATATTGCCTTTTCAAGATGCAGGTACATCTATGTTTTCCAATTAATTAACGAATAAACCACTTGTTATTGTGGCTACATATGCCCACAGGAAACCAGTGACTACTCTTAATTCTTTTTAAATCAGAAGTAGCCATCTGAATCTATATTTGAGAAATGTTTAAAAAATTAGAAATCCAGTCTACTAGGAAAGTTGCAGTGTCATTCAGAAGACAATGAAAATTAACTTGAATGGAGTCAGAAATGAGTCAGTGATTGTATATTTAAATTTGTGTTTGGCCTGATGTCTCCTAAGTTGCTCTCTTTAGTATGCCTCTCCCACACCTTCCTTTCTTCCTTCCTTCCTTTCTTTCTTCCTTCCTTCCTTTCTTTCTTCCTTCCTTTCTTCCTTCCTTTCTTCCTTTCTTTTTTCTTTCTTTCTTTTTCTTTCTTTCTTTCTTTCTTTTTCTTTTCTTCCTTCCTTCCTTTTTTTCTCTCTCTTTCTTTTGTTTTTTAGATTTATTTATTTCAAATAAACTTATTTCAAAGAGAGAGAGAGAGAGCAGGGGGAGGGACAGAGGAGGAGGGAGAAAGAGAGAATCCCCAGCAGACTCCCCACGGAGCGTGGAGCTGACCTGGGGCTCGATCCCACCACCCTGAGAGCATGACCGAAATCAAGAGTCAGACGCTTAACCAACTGAGCCATCCAGGCGTCCCCCACCACACCATTATTTCTTAAGATAAGTCATCTAAAATACTTAAGCTCACTCAACTGTTCATAGTTGCACAGATATAAGTAATATGAATTCAGAAAATAAAATCAAAATAAAATAATTTTTAAAATTAACTGCTTTTAAAACAAAATTGAGCCTGTTGCTAATATATAACTTATCAGGTGATATTTTACTGAGATCTAGATTTTCTAGTAGAAAAGGATTACCCAAAGACGAATTAAAGTAAAGGTTTAAGCCTTTTATCCTTTTTATCCTTAACACACTTACCCTCCCTCTCTGTCTTCCCACACATCTCTTTAAGAGTGCCATCTGGTGTTTTTAACTGAGTGGGCTGGAAATTTTATTAATAAAGATTTTGTGTTCTTTGATAAGATTCTCAAGTAAACTCAGTGGTAATTTGTAAGTCCAGCTGTTTTTTTTGTTTCAGAAACCACCAGACAAGTCTTAGAGGTCTCGGAATGATTGAAGCCCTGTTAGCATCAAATTTAACAATCACCTAAGTATTTAATCAACATTCAAACTAAAATTTATGCAAAATAAAATTATGCACATTCTTAATATTAAATAATAATAACACAATCTTACTTTCCCCCAGGAGAGTGACCTTGCCATTATTTATAATGCTAAATGAAGAGAAGATTAGATAGTGCACGTTGAAAGCATTTGCTATGAGATCATATAAAGTTTTTTTCCACTGACATAATTTTCTTCCTTTTCACTTATTATTGTATAACTCAAATAAGCAGACATTTCTATATTTTTAAAATGTGTTTAGTTGGGAAAGGTAGGACAGAAGGAAGACTAAGAAATCATTCTTAATCTAGAGGTGACGGTAATATAACTAATTTCCCTTATCACAAGCCCCATACAGTGACTCTTTCCTAACATAAGTATCTAGTACTCCTTTCCTTCTACTCTCTGTGTCATTCTCCTTAGCCTTTTTCTATCCTAGGTATAGCTATTTCAATATTCCCCCTCTTCCCATGAGTCTATCTGGGTGTGGCACAGAAGTTTCCAAACTTCCCTTTGGGAACTACTGTTTAGAATTCTTTTTTTTTTTTTTTTTGGTTTCTGTTCTCAGAAAGATTGGCTGCTCTTCCTCATTTGTGTTTTGCATGCTTATACTCAATCCCCATTTACTGGATAGCAATAAATAATGAAGAGAAAGGGGCGCCTGGGTGGCTCAGTTGGTTAGGCATCTGACTCTTGATTTTGGCTCAGGTCCTGATCTCAGGGTGCTCAGACTGGCACCCCCTCAGCCTGCATCGGGCTCTGCGCTCAGCAGGGAATCTGCGTGAGATTCTCTCTCCTTCTGCCTCTCCTCCCCCCACTCACACTCACCGTCTCTCTCTCTAAAATAAATAATCTTTAAAAAAAAATGAAGAAAAAGACAGAAGTTGAAAACTGAAAGCTGGAAAGCATGAAGCTAAAAGAACTATTGACTAAGGTATACTTACACCTGCAATCATTCCAGTGGTGAAAATTTTGAATAAAAATGGGAGTGTGGCAGGGAAGGAAGCAGATTAATAGAGTTTAGATGAACACTAGGAAGCGAGAAGGGAGATTAAGAACGAGAACATTCAAAAGGATGATTTTAAAATGAGGACTAAGGGAACCCAGTTAGAATATGACAGCAAGCAAATACAGTTGACCCTGGAACAACACAGTTTGAACTGCATGGGCCCACTTTTATGTGGGTATTTTTCAGTAAATATATTGGAAATTTTTTTTGAGACTTGTGACAATTTGGGAAAAAAACTTGCCAATGAAGTGCCTAGCCTAGAAATATCAAAAAAAAAAATTAACAAAAAGTTAGGGATTATTGTAAGAACGAGGTATATGATACATATAACAAAAAATATGTGTTGGGGCGCCTGGGTGGCTCAGTCGGTAAGTGTCTGCCTTTGGCTCAGGTCATGATACCAGGACCCTGGGATCGAGCCCCTCATCGGGCTCCCTGCTCAGCAGGAGCCTGCTTCTCTCTCTCCCTCTGCTGCAGCTCCCCCAGCTTGTGCTCTCTCTGTGTCAAATAAATAATAAACTCTTAAAAAATATATATATGTGTTAATTGACTGTTTATGTTATCAGTAAGTTTCCGGTCAACAGTAGGCTGCTAGTAGTTAAGTTTTTGGGCAGTCAAAAGGTATACATGGGAGTGCCTGGGTGGCTCAGTGGGTTAAGCGTCTGCCTCCAGCTCAGGTCATGATCCTGGGGTCCTGGGATCAAGCCCCAAGTTGGGCTTTCTGCTCAGCGGGGAGTCAGTTTTTCCCTATCCCTTGCCCCGTCCCCCACTCTTGCTCACTCTCGCTCTGTCTCAAATAAATAAACACTATTTTTGGTAATAAATACTATTTTAAAACAAAAGACAAAAAAAAAAAAAACACCCAAAAAGTTATACATGGATTTTGACTGTGCAGGAATCAGTACCCCAACCCATGTGTTGTTCAAAGGTCAGCTGTACAGCGAAGGAGAAGTCATTTTAGAATGCAAAGGAGGACAGTATCAGAGAGGAAAAGAGATGATAGACTCTTCAGAAGATGGGGAGGGCTAATAAGATTTACTAGGCTCTATAGGCAAAGGTGAAGAACTGTTCTGGTGGTATGATGTTGCGTCTTGCTTCTTAGTGTACAGTCTGTGGAGCTGCAATATCAACCTCACCTGGAAGCTCATAAAGAAATATAGTCTCAGGACACACCCCAGGCCACCTGAATTAACTTCTACATTTAACCCGATCTCCATTAACATATGAGAAGCACTCATGGGGGAAAATCTTCTAGCCACTGTTTCCTAGGGTTATTTTGTTTTGTTTGTTTTGTTAAACTTATTTTTATTTATTTATTTATTTGTTTGTTTGTTTATTAAGATTTGTATTTATTTATTTGAGAGAGAGAGCCAGTGAGAGAAGCAGGCTCCCTGCTGAGCTGGGAGCCCAATGCGGGGTTCAGATCATGACCTGAGCCGAAGGCCGTTTAACCGACTGAGTCACCCAGCCACCCCCATTTTGTTAAACTTTAAAAAGTGATAAAAAATGATGATTTCATAGAATTTGGAGATGATTAATGAAAATACAAACTAATAGCAAGGCACATAGTAGATACTCAATAGATGTTCCTATAGGTTCTCTTTGGTTGAAAGTTTCTCATAATTTTCTTTCACAGCTAGAATAGAAATGAGAAATAAAGAAATTTTAAATTTCAGCAGAGGACTATTAAATAATTAAGCTCCACCCTTGAACTGAAAATAACTGGACAAAGTAGAATAACACAAAAAACATGTTTGAAGCCATTGGAAGAGCTAAACGAACAAACAAAACCCCCCCCCAAAAAAACAAAAGGAAACACTGGAACAACAACAACAAAATAATGAGAAATTGTGGAAATAAGATATAGGAGAAAGAAGGAAATACAGTGAAGTAAATGTGGCAGTGCAGCCAATTTTTCCCTGAGGGGATTTGCAAATTCTGGGAGAGAAAACTGAGAGGATGAGAAACTGAAGAAATCAACATCCCCAATGGACTGACACCAAAAAATTGATGTTCAGAATCTGCCAGTGGGAGAACGGTACTACTAAATTCACAGGTTTTAGCAAATACCCAAAAGAGTTAGGCTCCAAGGATAAGGGTGTTAATTTCAGTTACTTTCAAATACATACTTTCAAATAATTATTCTTAATATGTTCACTGATAAAAATATAAGTGGAGAATTTTGGCAAAAAGCTAGAATTATAAAAGAAAGAACTAGGGACAAATTCAGGAACTAAAAAATGTAGTAACTAAAATTAAGAACTCGATGGATGGGTTAATAGTCAATTAGACACAGCTGGAGAGAGTTATGACCTTCTAATGTAAGTTAGAACAAGACATTAAAAATGAATCAGAAAGTGACAAAAGTTTAGAAAAATACAGAAGAGAAGTTAAGATAAATAGATGATAGAGATGTTCTAGTATGTAAATTGGAATTTCAGAAGGGGTAGAAAGAGGGAATGGATAGAAACAATGTTTGAAGAGATGAAAATTTCTAACACCTTGCTTTTCAACATTGCACTGGAGATTCTAATTATACAATAAGGAACTATTTCTATAAATAAAAAATTGGAAAAAAGAAAATTGCCATTATTTGTAAACACATTATTTCTAAAAACATTATTTCTAAAAAATTAGAAATTTAGAAAATGTATAGAGAAACTGTTAGATTAATAACCTGGCAAGATTGCTGGATAAAGGTCAATGAACATAGAAAAATCAATTTTTACATTCCATATGCAGAAAACAATTTTAAAAATTAATCATATCATAAAACCATCAGGTACTTAAGAACAGATTGGGAAAAAATGATGTGCAAGAAAATATATAGAAAATACAAAAAATAGTAGAAAACAATAAAATGTTCAGAGAAATAACAGAAAAATTAAGTAAATAGAAAAATATACTATATTCATGGATTGGAAGAATCAAACTTTAAAGTTGTCAATTCACTGCAAATTGACCTAGAGATTCAATGCAATCTCAATAATTCAGTAAGATTTTTTTTTAATTGGCATATAACTATGAAACTTACATAGAAATGTAAAAACTCCAGAACATAGTAAGAGGAATTTAATGATATCAATTCTTATTTGTAAAACTATATAATGAATACAATATGGATATTGGTACAAGAACAGAAAAAAAGACCAAGAACCATAACGGAGTCTAGCTATTAACCCAATCACTGACACACTTGATTTATATAAAGGTAGAACTGAAGAATGTAGTGCTGAAATCTCTACTTCACATTATATATAAAAAATCTACTACAGGTGGATTGCAGCTCTAAATGTGAAAGGTAAAATAAAGCTTTAAGATATTCAATTGACATATAAAGATATGAAAAGATGACCAACCCCATTAGTATTCAGGAAAATGTTTTTTTAAAACAATTAGATACAACTATCCACCCACCAAAATGGCAAAAATTAAAAAGACTGATGATACCAAATTCTGGTATGAATATGAAGAAGTAGGAATTCTTTTACACTGCTGATGGAACTGTAAATTGGTACAACCATTTTAGAGAATGGAGTATCAGTTTCTGTTAATGCCAGCCATTTCAAATCCTTACAGGTATATGCTAAAATATCTATACTTGCACATGCGCACCAAAAAACACATATGATCGTGCATATAGCTGTCTTTCTTGTATAAGTAAAATTGGAAACAATCCAAATGCCCATCAACAGAAATAATATATATCAATTATGTTATATCAATATTATAGATAACAGTAAAATGAAATAAAGAATAAATGAAATTAAATAATGAAATGAAATGAAATGAATAAATCTCATGAAATGAAGAGGTCATAAGTGAGAGGGGGCCTATTGGGAGCTTCCAGTAATGTTCTACTTCTTGATTGTGGTGATGGCTACACAGATATTTTCTTTGGGGTAATTTGAGTTATACATGGAGTTCCATGCACTTTTATATGTTTACTATACTTCATTAAAAATATCAAAAATGAAAAAAAAAAGGAAATGAAGAAATAAATTGATGCCAAAGACATTTCTGCCAATTTTTGTAAATAAATTATGGCAAAATGAAACAATGAATAGTAGTAAAATAAATGATTGAAAATAAAGAAATGAAATTGTCATTATTTGCACATTTTATGATTTTCTGCATAGAAAACCCAAAATAGCTTATGAACAAATTACTAGAGATAATAACATTTAATAAAATTGCTGAGTAGCAAAATAAACATTTGATTTAAATATCTGACTGCAAATAAATGTCACAGTCTGCCTTGGTAACTTTACAATGCATTTAATAGGTACTCAAATATATATTGAAAAAATAGATGAACCATATTATTGACAAAGTAGAGGACACTACTTTCTAAACTAAATTTTCTAAATTTCTCTAATTTCTACACTAGAAAAGCACGTATTCAATTGCTTAATGATCACATCAAGTTACTAAAGTTTTTAAAATGTGTTATTAGGATACAGCACTGAATTTTACTATTCAAGACTGAAATATGGTTCATCAAGGGCCCGTTTCCACTCACTCTGATTCTCGCTCAACGAAAACTTGACAATTTTAAAATGGCTTTAACAGCCTGGCCTCCTAGGTCTTACGTGTTTTTAACTATTTCCTTGACAAGGTGAAACAAAGTCTAGTGAGAAGCAATAGTGGAGTCTAATGGATTCACAGTGCACTCTCCTTTGTGCAAAATTTGCATTGAGATTGATGAACTACTTCTGAAACCCTTTTCTCTTCTATCCAAATTAATTTTAGCTTGCAGTGTTATTCCCATAATAGCTAGCCATCTTTATGGGTGTTGGTTGTATTCTCTTAGCTGTTCTGTACCAGACCAAATTTGCAGGTAACTTAGTTGCCTGAATGCAAACTCTGGGTGGCTAATTATTTCTGCTAGAGAAAGAATTACTTCGCATCCCATATAGTAACTACTTAGTTATAATAATATCTTAGAGCCCTCTCAGTCCTTCCACTGTTACATGGAGTTAAAACTCTGCCTATGGAAGCAGGGATAAGCAATCCAAAATAGTGGATCAGAAGAATCTACTTTCCTCTACTGAAAAACATTAATCTTATTTTGTAGTTTTTGTCATATTTGAAAAGTCGTATTTCAAAAAGGAAGGGGTCTCTGGCATAATCTTGTTCCACTGATCCCATGCCAGTAATTTTCATTATAATAATATATCTGAAGGTGACCTCTCTTGGTCCATCCTCATTGAGTCCATCGTTTAGAACACAGAGGGTTGATTGTGTAACACCATGGTGTCTCCTGTTGTGAATTAATAATTTGACTCCTCACTTTTGCCAGTTATCTAAAAAAAAAAAAAAGAAAGAAAATTGACTTTGAAACCTGGGGAACAGCAGAACCAATGATTTAATTCTTCTTATTAATGATAGAATAACATGTTCTTGTATTAGACAGTTCCATCTAAGTCTCCATGCTTCATTCACTCTCAGGCAAATCTGCTGAATCAAGTAAGACTCCAGAAAGTGCCCTGCATTTGTGAAAGTCAGTGATGGCTTTTTCAGGCATGGAGAAGAAACAGGAAACCAGGAGCTTATATAAAGAATCAAGATCTAATTTGAATTGTTGATTTGGTCAGAAAGATACAATAAGGACTTTAATAGCCAACTTTAGAGAAAATTTGTTCAGAGCTATTGTATGACTCGAAATCTGTCAAAATCAAACATAACATATAAGAGAGAAGAGGTTTGTCTTGTTAGTACTTTACTGGACTCAAGTGAAGTATCTACTGTCTTTCAACAGTACAGAACCTGAATTCTTATTTTCATTTACACATTCCATCAGTGTTTAACCACTAGGGGCCAACATCTAGAAATCACCACTATTATAATTTTGTATTCATTTTTGAAAAAAAAATATTCAATATAAATACCTGATAAAACAAAATTAGAAGGGGTGCCTGGGTGGCTCAGATGGTTAAGCGTCTGCCTTCGGCTCGGGTCATGATCCCAGGGTCCTGGGATCGAGCCCCACGTCGGGCTCCTGGCTCAGCGGGGAGCCTGCTTCTCCCTCTCCCTCTGCCTCTCTCCCTGCTCATGTATCTCTCTGTATCTCTGTGTCTCAAATGAATAAATAAAATCTTTAAAAAATAAAAAAATAAAATAAAATTAGAAAACACAGACAAAAAATACAAATAATTCACCCCAAGCATTTTAGATGCAAGAGAACCACAATTTAGTGTGTTCTCATTTTGTGTGATGGGGCACTTCTCTAGGAAGAGCGGAATTGAGTCCTTTAAGAAGTCAGAGTCAGTTCAACAGAATTTGTGTGTGTGTGTGTGTGGCAATTACACCTTAGGCTTATAACAAGTGAGAGAAACTCATAATTAGATTATTTCCTTTGATATTTCAACTAGAAGAAAGCAACCTCTGCACCAACTTCTGGTCTCACTAGTGCAGCTGTCTACAGTGGTGATTTTGCCCAACCCTCCTGTCACCACCAGCACTGCTGGTTTATTTGATACTATGACTTCTCAGTTCTCAAAATACCAATCACAATACATATTTTCATCTGCTAAAATACAATGCTAAGAGTTTCTTTTGTTGTCCAAGAAGAAAATATGGATGTAAATTAAATTTTTAACAATGTTTTGCCTTCATACATGATTGGACAACTAGCTAAACTTTATTTATTCATTCATCACTCATTAAAACAGTTATTGAGTGTCTACTCTGTGCAGAATCTGTTCCACTTTCCAAGGCTATAGAAGTAAACAGAACAAACAGGTATCTCAGGATTGTAACTCTACGAAAATGTATAGAAATTTTTCTGGCTTTTAAGAAAAGACTGAGACTGGTCTGAATTTATTCCTTTGAGTCTAAATACTCCTTGAGGGGCACCTGGGTGGCTCAGTCAGTTGAGCAGCTGCCTTCAGCTCAGCTCAAGATCCTGGAGTCCTGGGATCAAGCCCCACATTCGGTTCCTTTGCTCAGCGGGGAGCCTGCTTCTCCCAGCCTGCTGCTTCCCCTGCTTGTCTCTCTATCTCTCTCTGACAAATGAATACATAAAAATCTTTAAAAAAAAAATACTCCTTGATTATTTTAAATCCTTGTCATTTAAATATTTAATTAGGAAGTTGATCTCCTTTTCATTATTGTGTGAATTCTCTTTCAATCAATGTATTTTTTTCAAGAAAGAGAAGTTTTCTTAAATTACATATTTGATTATTGTTTCTATTTTGAGTTTTCTGACTTGATTCTTCTTCAGAAATACCTATAAGTTATGAGACATATTTCTCTTTTCTTTTTCTCATAGCTACCATCTTCTCTTTGATAGCTTTCATGTTTTATATTACTTAACTTTTTTCCTGCATTCTGGAATGGTTTATCATGTTTGTTCCTTCTTTTTTATGAATTATTAATTTTCCTCTTTTTTACATCCAATAAGGATTTTAATTACTCTCATTAAAATTACATATTCAACTACTCTATAATTATTCTTTATTAAATAGAGTCACTTTGAATCTCATATTCTTTTTTTTTAACTTTCTACCCCTCTTTTATAGACAACATGCTTTTAAAAAAAAAAAATCTGCCAAACAGTTTCTAAAAATTTATCTCAATTTCTCTGATAGGTCATTTAAGAAGTCTGCATTGCTTCAGTGTTGTACGCTATTCCCTTTATCTTGCTCTATAAAAATTGTTGTTTTTTTTAAGATTTTATTTATTTATTTGTCAGAGAGAGAGAGCACAAGCAGGGAGATGGGCAGACAAAGAGAGAACAGGCTCCCCGCTGATCAGGGAGCACGATGCAGGACTCAACCCCAGGACTCTGGGATCATGACCTGAGCCCTAGGCAGACGCTCAACTGACTGAGCCACCCAGGCATCCCATTGCTCTATAAAAATTGATATAAGTCAAAACATTTTGGTTGTTTTCTCATTTTTAGACCTGGTATTTTCTAATAGAATCATGAGTTGTCATTGAACTTCCTTACTCTCTTCCAATTAGAAGCATGTCAAATCCCCTTTTATGATCTGTAACTGAATGAAAGAATAGACTATAACCTATGATTGCCCTTAGGCAGAAAAATCATTTGGCATCATTTCAAATTAATAATATGTAAATAATTCTTTCATATTAATTTAATAAGGAGATGGTTGGTACCTAAAAAGAGGTTTTATAAATCAAAACCATAATACTAATAAGAAATATTATAGCCATTTCCAGTTTGGTAGATGAAGAATTGAACTACATGTTTCCATGTTACAACTAGAATTCTCTGTAAAGCCCTAACTACACTGTTGCTACTGCTTTCTTGTTGTTTTTATGCTCCTTATAGACTGGCATACTTTGCAATTGTGTGACTGACCTTACTATTTTATCCAACTCTGGCGGATGGTAGCTGAGTGTCATCACCATCCCATCTGAAGAGACCTTGCTATATTCTACTGCTTGTTCTCTGTGAAGCCAAACAGAAGAAATATGTGAAAAGCCATTACAATACAGAAAGTGCTCTCAATTTCTTTCTCTGGCTCTTAGAATAAAACGTACCCATTTTATTTGAAGACAACTATTTCTCACTTACCAATCAATATAGCCAGTCTACTCTAACTTGCCGGCTTATTTTTTATACTCCACCTACTTCTCCACCTTTATCACTATTGATCTTCCCCAAGAATCTCATTCTTTGGCAAAACTGTGATCTCTCAACTTCTCAACCTTGCTTATGATTAAAGAAGGCATAAACTGGGGATTGGGAAAAAAAGAGGGGTTTCTAATAAAAAAATATTCAATGACACTGTTAAGATGGTAAGGCAGACTTTATTCAGGACCCTTACAATAGGTATAAGGAATACTGCAGTGGTGTTTTACAGTGGAAGAGAGAAAAAGGGGCTTAACTCCAAATGTAGCATGGGCAAGTGGGAATTTATAACCAACTTGCAGTGTGGCAGTCAGTGGATGGAAAATTACTAAGAGGAAACATCCTGGGTAAGAGGAATTCTATCGAAACCTACTTAACCGAATTCTTACTGAAGACACGCCAGGGTGATGAGACATCACCTGGATGATGGTGGAGGATGAAGAACCTGGTCTCATATTGAGGGTGATATCAAGGATAAGGGGTCCTGATAAAATGACTGAGTAGGGTTCTTGCTAAAATTAGATTTTATAAGGAAGTGCACAGGTGGGCCTAGAAGCAAGTTTAGGAAACTGACTAAAGTTTGGCCGAGCAAAGAATCTTTGTCACCTACATGATTATGCAATGTAGGTTTTAAAATCTTATTTTATTATATAATAATACTTGTTTATTATAGGAAATCTTAGAAAATACAAGTATTCCCACTACTCAGAGAATACCACTGTTAAGATTTTGATTATACTCTCCACATCCACATACAGAGATGTGACAAATAAAATATTTTAATTTTTTAAACCATTTTAATAATTTATAATGAATATTTTTCTTTCTGTATTAATTAGAATAGTTTTTTTTATAATCACATTAATACCTGCATAGTATTATATTTTATGAATGTGGCAATTTATTTGATCAATCTCCTTTTTTGGAGTGTTTAGGTTGCTTCCAAATTTCCACTGTTACACATAATTCTGTGATCACTATTTTTAGATTTACATGTGTATTCCTTAGGATAATTTCCTAGATGTATGCAAAATTAAAAAGCTCTAGATAAATACTGCCAAGATGCAATATTTTTTTAAAAGACTGCAACATTGCTCTCACTAGCAATACTTTTAAAATATCCATTTCTCAATGCCTTCATCAAATTTAGACTTCATGTATTATAATTCTTTTAATCTTTGCCAATCTGATAGCTTTCTCCCTCAAAAACATATAACTATTGCTTTAATTTATATTTGTTTCATTAACTGAAAGGGTGAAACTTTTTCAACACTCTTGACTTTTTGTATGCTCCACATTCTAAGAAACATAAATCAGAGAGCAGACTCCTGGATAAAGGGACCTCAATGGGGCAAAAGCTAAATGCTCTGTGGAGATTTGTCATGAAGATTTCTAAACAACCCTATGCCCACTTATATTGACCCCAATTATGAAGAAATAAATGGTTAGGAAATCTCTCAGAGCATCATGGCAAATTCCTCATTAAGCTGCCATATCCACATAGTCTTTCTTTTCCCACTTCTGTGATGCTGTTCCTTAACTCTGGAGAGACCTGCCTAACAACTTCACCTGTCAAAGTTCTGTCCAGTGTTTAAGGTTTGTCTCATATGTCACCTCATTTATGAAACAGGTAATTCTAAATAGATGAGATCATTTTTCCCTGAATACTCAGAATATATAATTTGTGTATTCACTTTACCAAGTGTAAGGCATTCTACTAGGTACTAAAAGTATAAAGATTTAAAAATGTAGTATTTTTCTTCAAGGAACTCATAACCAGGGGATGAGTAGAAATACAATTTCTCTTGGGGCACCTGGGTGGCTCAGTCAGTTAAGCATCTATCTGACTCTTGATTTTGGCTCAGGTCATGAACTCAGGGCCATGAGATCAAGCCCCACATTGGGCTCTGTGCTCAGCAGGAGTCTGATTGAGATTCTCTCTCCCTCTGTCCCCACCCCCCACACGCTCTCTCTTTTTCTTTAAACTAAATAAATAAATCTTTAAAAAAAAGAAATAGAAGTTCCCTTAGTTTTCTTTCTTGTTCTATATAAAGAATCATTAAAAATTACATCCATTTCCATGGTGTTTGAACTTTGTTAAAATGGTCTCACAAATGTTATCTTATCAAAATGGAACAATAATCTTGTAGAGTTACATAGAGAGTATCACTCTTTAATCTTGTCTCCTTTATGGATGAAAAACTTGAAGATCAAAAAAGATAAATGCATAGGTAAGAACAGATCTCAGCTGCTCTTTCTATTATACCATGTGTCCTTTAATAAGCTGTAGGGGAGGCAAAATTTTTCCTTGAACCTCTTGGGGGCCTTGACTGGGTCTGAAAATCAAAATGATAAAGACAGACGAACAGGAGAAAGCATACACATTCATTTACTATAAGTTTTATGTGACATGGAAGTTCTGATAAGGAAATGAAGACCCAAAGTGTCACTGTGGGTGACTAAACCTGAGTGTTTCTTTTTTTTTTTTTTAAAGATTTTATTTATTTATTTGAGAGAGAGAATGAGAGAGAGAGAGCATGAGAGGGGGGAGGGTCAGAGGGAGAAGCAGACTCCCTGCTGAGCAGGGAGCCCGATGCGGGACTCGATCCCGGGACTCCAGGATCATGACCTGAGCCGAAGGCAGTCGCTTCACCAACTGAGCCACCCAGGCGCCCCAACCTGAGTGTTTCTATGCTAGGTTTTGTGAAGAGTGTAAAGCCGCGGAAAGATAGGATCAGGCAAAGAGTATGAGCTAAGTGTAGTAAGCTGGGGAAACTTAGCAAGACCTGTTCATTCAGATTCTTCATGGTGTCCCTCTGTCTTGGAGATAAGATGGCTCCTTTCCTTTGGGTATAAGGAGAGCAATTCTCTCACCCAGCCTGCCTCAACGTAAAAGAACCTAAAGATCAGAGAGACCTTCCTGCTTCTGTCTTTTTCTCAAACTCATTCTGCTTAAAATATTCAATATGCCAGGATGTTATATTTTAGGGTAGCAGGTTCTGAACTCCATTAAACAATACCTGCATTTAAAATAAGCTTGGAATATTATAATGCATAACCTCAAATGTTTATTCAAACTTACTTTTGTATTATATGTTTTCCAATATGTGATCTAAAAAGTGGTTCAAGGAAAGTTCAAAAGAAAGCTGTTTTGGGGAACAAATCCAACTATATTATTAGATACTCAAGAAATATTAGTTTCATTTCGCTATAGCTCGCTTTGTTTTAATTCAGATTTTAAAGAAGAAAAATATGTAACCTCGCTTTTAGTCACCGTGGATGCAGTGATGAAGGAGGCATTGAAACAAGATTAGAAAGTTTTATCTGGCATGCCCTGAGATAGAGTTGGAGGTACAAGATATTTATTAGGGATCAACACCTGCAAAGAAAAGGGAGGAAATAGGACTGGGCTCTCCAAGCAGGACTGGGCTTCACCAACCCAGCAGGAAGGTCTCCCCACCTCATCAACAAATGCATTAGGGCAAATGATTTAAACCTCCAATTATAAGGCAAATATTGAGAAGCTAGAAGAAAAGGATGACCCCACTCCATGCTATCAGCAAGAGACACATTTTACCTCTAAAAACACAGATAAAAGGCTGGAAAGATATATCAATGTAAACACTATTCATAAAGATGATGGAACAGACATATTAACATCAAAAAGAGGGGGCTGCAGAACCCAGAGTGACATCAGAGATAAAGTAGGACATTTCATAATGATAAAACGGCCATCTAGTTAGAAAGACATAACCATTATACCAGACCTTTAAACACATGAAACAAAAGTGACAGAAATAAAAGAACTAACTATACAAACCCATAAACTTAGGTGAACTTTTTAACACCCTTCTCTCAGTAATATATAGAATAAACAAATCACGAGTAAGGACATAAATTTGATTAACATTAGCAATCATTTGATCTAACTGACATTTATAGAGTAGTATACAACAAATGCAGAATGCACACTGGTTTTGGCTTATATGTGGAATGTTCACTAAGATAGACAATAGCTTGGCCAATAAAATAAGTCTCAAAAAATGTCCGAAGATTGAAATCTTAAGAGAGTATATTTTCCCATACCCACCCCCGGCAAGGAATTAAATGAAAAATCAACAGCAAGAAAATTTCTGGGAAAACATCAAATATTTAGAAATTTTACAACATAGTTTTAAATAACCCAAGGATCAACCAATAAGTCACAAGGAAAATTAGAAAATATTTCTAATTGATTGACAATGAAAACACAATGCAACAAATATTGTGGGGTATAGTGAAAGAAATGCTTAAAGGGAAATCTGTAGTTTTAAATGACTATGAGATAGAAAATTTTAAAATCAGTGAAGACTGCAGCGCCTGGGTGGCTCAGTTGGTTAAGCATCTGCCTTCAACTCAGGTCATGATCCCGGGGTCCTGGGACCGAGTCCCACATCAGGCTCCCTGCTCAGCAAGGAGCCTCCTTCTCCCTCTCCCTCTGCTGCTCCCCCTGCTGTGCTCTCTCTCTCTCTGTCAAATAAATAAATAAAATCTTAAAAAAAAAAAAAATCAGTGAAGACAGAATGATGTCAGCAAACATGGCAGAGGAGGGGGCTCCATGGGCCTGTCTCTCTACAAAAGGACTGAGAAATTGAGCAAAAACTGCCAGAATCAACTGGAGGAACTCTGAGAAATAGTCAAAGGATTTATAGCAACAAAGCCAATGTTGATCAAGTAAAGGCAGCTTTAAAATGGCAGGAAAGCTTTGTGGCATTCTTCCTTGACCCTGTTCCACTCCTTCCCCAGCTCGATAGCCGTCTTGAAGATGGCAGCTCACATTTCCAGTTTGGGACCCACACCCCTGTTTCCAGTGATCAGAGCAGATCTTACTGCCAAAGAACAGGTTGTTCCTTCCTGCCTTGGCCTCATGGAATGATGATGCAAGGCACTTGTTTTGTTTTGCTAACTTGAATTTCTCTCAAGGCAGGAAAGTATCTTCAGAGAAGGCCTTCCTGAAAAACACTGTAAGGTAAATGAAAAATTTGCCACTGCCTGAATGGGGCAAAAAATTATAGCTGAGACAAACTACAGATATGCCTGGGAGAAAAAGATGGAAAGAGAACTTCTTTGGGGAATTAGGGCACCCCAAAATACATACAGGTAATTTAGAAAGCCACACACAGGTCTAGGATAAGATGCATGCTCAGAGGAGATCTGAGAAGACCCTAAGCTTCTAACTCTGACAGATGTTTATGCTTAGCACAAGCAAGAAATGAAGGCTAAGGCAGAGTTATAAATGGTCTGGAAAAGCTTTGAAGGAGTGCCACAGTATAGAGCCAATTTGCCAAGACTGGAAGAGGTTTTTTTTTTTTTTCTTTCCTTTTCTTCCCTTTCTTTTTTTCTTTTCTTTTTCCCTTCCCTTCCCTTTCCTTCCCTTCCCTTCCTTCCTTCCTTTCCCTTTTCCTCTTCTCCTCATCCTCTTCCTCCTCCTCCCTCTCCCTCTCCCTCTTCTTCTTCCTCTTCTTCTTCTTCTTCTTCTCATCCTCTTCCTTCTTCTTTTGTGGGGGTGGAGATCCAGGCATTCAAGGAAATTTCTGTCAAAACACTAGCTGACTACAAGCTTAAGGAACAGAAATTTCAGAGACCATATGGGACCAAAAAATAGTTTACCATACAAAACAAAACTAGTTTACAAAAATAGTTCAGAAAAATCACTAAGTAAACAACTACAACCCATAGCAAGCAATAAAAATAAACCCTGAGGATGATGAAAAATATGACTTTTAGATTTACATTATGATACTCAAATGTTCAGCTTTCAACAAAAAAAAAATTGTGAAGCATGCACAGAAACAAGGAAATATGAACCATCCATAGGAGAAATTAACAGAAACTGTCACTGAGGAAGTACAGAATTAAAATTACTTGAAAATACTTTAAATCAACAGTCTTTTTTTTTTTTAAGATTTATTTATCTATTTTGAGAAAGAGAACAAGCCAGAGGGTCAGAGGGAGAGGGAGAGAGAATCTCAAGCAGACTCCATGTTAAGCATGGAGCCTGATATGGGGTGCAATTTCACAACCCTGAGATCACGACCTGTGCCAAAACCAAGAGTCTGATGCTTAACCAACTGCACCACCCAGGCGCCCCTAAATCAACAGTCTTGAAGATGCTCAAATTGCTGAAAGAAGCTGTAAGATAAATGAAACCAGGAGAATGACTGAACAAAAAAAGAATTTCAATAAAGATAGAAATTATTAAGTGACCCAAACAAATTGTGGAGCTTTATAGTGCAAAATAAAAATTCATCAATAGCAGGTTTGAACATGAAAAGGAAAAGAAAATCAGTGAACTTAAAGATAGGCCACTAAAATTATCCAGTCTGAGGGATAGAAAGAAAAGTGAAAAGAATGAAGAAAAATGCACACAGTCTAAGAGAACTGTGTGACAACATCAAGCTTACCAACATACACATAATGGGAGAGCCAGAGGAGATAGAATAAAGATCAGAAAGAATAGTTAAAGAAATAATGGCTGAAAAGTTCTCAATTTGATAAAAGAAATGGATCTGCACATCCAAGAAACTCCGCAAACTCTAAGACAGAGCTCTGCACTGAGATAAATTATAACCAAACCGTCCAAAGACCAAGGTGAAGAAAAAAATTCTGAAACCAGCAGGAGAAACAACTCATCATAAAAAGGAATTCTTTGTAAGATTAACAGATAAATGAAATAAAGAATAGAAAAACAGCAAAGAGAACCAACAAAACCAAAATTTGTTTTTTTTAAAGATCAACAAAACTGACAAATCTAAGCTAGATTGACTAATAAAGAAAGAGAAGACTCAAATTATTAAAATCAGAAATGAAGGTGGGGATATTTCACTGACCATATAGGAGTAAAAAGAATTATGAGAGAATATTATGAACATTTGTATGATACCAAATGAGATAGCCTTGATGAAATGGACAAATTTTTGCAAACACACAAACTCCAAAACTGATACAATAAATAGAAATCTAAACACTCTATAACAACTAACAAGAATGAATCAGTGATCAAAACACTTTCCAACAAAAAAAGTTCAGGATCAGATAGAGTTTACTAGTGAAGCTACCAATCACTTAAAAAAATTAATAACAATCCTACCCCAAGTCTTCTAAAAATAAGAGAATATGTTCTAACTCATTTTATGAGGCCAGCATTACCCTGATACTAAAGCCAGACAAAGATACCACAAAGAAAGAAAAACTACAAATACCTCTTATGAATATTCATTACAAAAAACTATTCTTAACAAAATACTAGCAAACTGAGAAATTGAATCCAACAGCATTATTAAGAGGATTATGTAATATGACCAAATAGGGTTTTATCTCAGGAAAGCAAGGGTAGTTCAACATGAAAAATCAACCAATGTAAACATCATTAATATAATGAAGAAAAAAACCAACATGATCATCTTGATGTAGAAAAAGCATTTGACACAATCCAACAATCCTTTCAAAATAAAACACACTTAAACATGAGTAAAAGGGAACTTCCTCAACATGTTAAAGGGCATTTGTGAAAAACTCACAGCTAACATCATATTTAATAATGAAAGACTAAGATCAGGAACAAGACAAGTATGCCTGCTTTTACCACTTGTATTCAGAATTGTACTGGAAGTTTTAACCAGACTAATTATGTAAGAAAAGGAAATAAAAGGTATCCAAATTGGTGTAACTATTCCTATTCACAGATAGCATAATCTTATACATAGGATATTCTAAAGAATCCTCATATACACATATACACAAAAACTGTTAGAACTTATAAGTGAACTTACTAAAGTTGTCCCAAAAGTCATTTGTATTTCTGTAAACTAGCAACGAATAATACAAAAGGAAATTATAAAAACAATTCCATTTATAATAGCATAAAAAAGAATATAATACCTAGGGATAAATTTCACCGAGCAAGTCTTGTATAATGAAAACTATCAAACATCACTGAAAGAAGTTAAAGACATGGACAATAAATAAATAAATAGATGGACTTCCTGTGTTCATCGATTGTAAGACTCGATATTGTTAATATGGTAATATTTCCTAAGCAACCTACAGATTCAATATAATCCCTGTTAAAATTCTAGTGACTTTTTTCTTTTTTTCCAGTAATGGAAAAGCTGATCCTCAAATTCCCATAGAATTGCAAGGGGCCTTACATAACCAAAACCATCTTGAAAAAGAAGAACAAAGTTGGAGGGGGTCACACTTCTGATATCAAAACTTACTACAAAGTTACAGTGATCAAAACGGTGTGGTACTCACATAAGAGTAGGCATAGACCAGTGGAATAGAACTGAGAGTCCAAAAATTGTCATATAACTATGGCAAACTTATTTTTGACAAGTGTGTAAATGGAGAACTAATAGTCTCTTGAACAAGTACTGCTGGGACAACTGGATATCCACCTGCAAAAGAATTAAGTTGGACAGCTACCTCACAGCATACAAAAATTAACCCAAATTTTTTCAGCTGCCTAAATAGAAGAACTAAAATTATGAAACTCTTAAATTTAAACACAAGGGTAAATCTTCATGACCCGAGATTTGGCAATAGATTTTTGGATATGACAACAAAAGAAACAAAAAATATAGATAAATTGTACTACAAAAATAGAAATTTTTGCACCTCAAAGAATATTATCAATAGAGTAAAAAGACAACCCACAGAGTGGACAAAAATACTTCCAAATCATACATCTAATAAGGGTCTAGTATCCAAAATAAAGAACTCTTACAACTCAACAACAAAAGACAGCCCAATTTAAAAATGGGCAAAGGATCTGAATAAACATTTCTCCCAAGAAGAAACACAGACAGCCATGCAACACATGAAGAGATGCCCCAAATCATTAGTCATTAGGTAAATGCAAATCAAAACCACAAGGATATACTACTTCACACTCATTAGAATGGCTATTACTCAACAAAACAGAAAACAAGAAATGTTGTAAGGATGTAGAGAAATTGGAATCTTTATGTATTATTGGCAGGAATATAAAGGGTACAGCCAATGTAGAAAACAATTTGGTAGCTCCTCAAAAAGATAAACATAAATTACCATATGACCCAGCAATTCTACTCCTAGGCATATACTCCAAAGAGCTGAAAGACACATTTATCCATAACAGCATTATTCACAATAGCTACAAGGTGGAAACAACCCAAATGTCCATCAGCTGATAAATGGATGAATAAAGTATGGTATATACATAAAATAGAATGTTATTCAGCCATTAAAAGGAATGAAATATTAATATGTGATCAAAAAGTGGGTGAAGCATGGAAATGTTATGCTAAATAAAAGCCCGACACAAAAGGTGTTACGATTTTATTTATATGAAATATCCAGAATAGGCAAACCCATAGAGACAGAATGCAGAATGGTGGTTGCCAGGGCCTTTCTAAAGAAGGGGGAATGGGAAAGTGACTGCTTTACAGGCACAGGGGCTTCTTTTGGAGCGAAGAAACTCTTCTTCGATTTGAGCGAGGTGGAGATCACGCAACGCTGACCGTACCCTAAGTGCCACTGACCTGTACACTTCAAAATCGTTCGTTTTATGTTTATTGGAATGTCACCTCAACAACAACAACAACAAAAACGTTTAAAAATATCAGTGGAACACATCTTTAACTGAAGAAGTCATACAAATAGAAATAGAAAACTAACCAATAGCAGAGTAAATGAACAAAGTCCCAGAATTTCTTTAAGTAATTAATAAAATTAATAAACTCCTACAGGGACTGATCCAGAAATAAAAAGTAAATAAGAACAAATCACCTATATAGGAATGAAAGAGGTGATATCATTACAGAGCTCAGAGACATTAAGAAGATAAGGGAATATTACAAAGAACTTTTTGCCAATAAATTTGGTAATGTAGTTGGAATGAAGAAGTCCCTTGATAAATACAATTTACCAAACCCAACAAAAGAAGAAATAGAAAATCTGAAGAGCTCTGTATCTTTAAAGGAATTGAATCCCTTACAGAAATCTTCCCACAAAGAAAATACTAGCTCATAGGGCTTCCTTGCTGAAATCTGTAAGTCATTTAAAGAAGAAATAATGGCTAATGTAATCCTTTTCAGAAAATAGAGGTGGAGATAGCATATTGCAGCTTTTTTTTTTTTAAATGAGGATATGGCATAATCCTGATACTAAAATCTGACAGAGATATTACAAGAAAAATCATAGACCAACTTGGCCACCTATAAAATGAAGAGGCTGCAGTTTCACAGTGGTTTGCTTTTTTGTTTGTTCTATTTAAATTCAAGTTAGTTAACGTTAAAGATAGTGCATTATTACACATCTGATTGCTTTTGGTAGATGTTTTAAGGACTGAGATGTTATAAATCATTCTCCTCTAATGTGAAATAGTTTTTCATCAAATATCACAGGAATGATCAATACCTGCAATAGGTATTCCTAATAGATGAGAAGAGGAAAAACAGAAACTTAAATACAAGTTTCTGTCTGTTGACCAGACATAATTAACATTATGTTACAGAGCAGCAAGAATTCTAGGGGCATCCATTGTTGTTACACAAACCACAGGCAGGAACTTAATGATTTCAATATACACTGTAGCATTAATGTCTCAACAGCTAAATAGTGCTCCTTCACTCAGTGCATGCTAAAGAACAAGGTGTGCCTGGGCAAGCATTCCCATAATTGAGCTTCCACACATTTTAAATCCAGATGAGGCTGATAAGAACAGAAGCCAGAGAGACCCAGTGCAACTTATTTATAAGCTCACTTAAAATGTTTTTATTTTTACTCATCTTATGTTCATGTCCTTCTTCCTCTTTACTGGTACATATCACGCATGTCTCATTTTCCCCATACTCACTTATAATGTTTTTTGTACAGCTCTGTGTATTAGTGACTGGTAACACATGCAAATATGCATGAATACAAATATAATGTACTATCTACTGTCATTTCTACTTACCACTAATTTTTTTTTTTCTAGTTTTACTTCTGTTTCAGTTTAAGCCAGAAATATTATACTTAGATATTCTGGTCACCAGCCAGGCAAGTTAACTATTTTGAATTACCCCTTTTCTCTGTCATCTCTCCCCTCAGCAAATATTTCTCTGTCACCCCTCCCTTCAGCCAGTTGCTTGCTATACCCTTCCAAAAAGATTACTTCATCATGCTGTCTTCTGCAACTTCTCCAAAATCTTCTTTATTCTCACCTTAATTCTTAACTTCAGGATTGACCTGTCCCTTTTCCATACCAGCCCCAAGAAAGCCAAAGGGAATCTTGTTCTTAAAAAGAATCTAGATCGGGATCAGTAAATCAGGACACATGGGTCAAATCCGGTCTGTAGCCTGTTTTTGTATTGCACGCAAGCTAGGAATGGTTTTTACATTTTTAAATAGGTGGAGAAAATCTGAAGGAAATAATTCATGATATATGAAAATTATATGAAATTCAAATTTCAGTGTCCATAAATGAAGTTTTATTGGAATCTAGTTATGCCCATTCATACATTTTGCACTACAATAACAGAGTTGAGAAGTTGCAACGGAGACCAAATGGCCTGCAAAGCCAGAAATACCACTATTTTAGAAAAAGTCTGCCAACTCCTGAACTAGATCAGACGCTTGAGTGTTTCAAAAATGGGAATAATTGTTCACAGAAATTAAATTATTTTCCCAAGATCATTAGACTATTGCTGAGCAAGGGCAGGGACTTTGATCCCTTCGTTCACTGATCGGCACTCTCTTCATTGTACCATAGGTAACTCTCCCATTTAAAATATATAAGTAACCTTGTAACTGAAAAACAAGGGAAATACAACTTCTCCTGAGATCTCTTGCATTTCCAATATAAGTCAGTCAGAAAAGACACTATGTAGGATATCAACATTTAGAGAACTACTGAAACAAGGATTATCATAAATGAATAATTAATTTGGCAGCAAAAATTGTGTATACCTTCGGTAAGCAGTGTTATTTCTGGTCAGGCAGAGTTGCACTAATAAACTACTTCACAGTACTGCATTTCACGCATTTTTATATACACATCTACACCTAGAAGAAAATGAGAACAATTCTCTGGAATAATGTATCATCTTGCTTTGAAATGAAGAAAATGAAGTTCTGGGGCTGAGATGTTTCCCACATGCTACACTGATACCAGAATAAGTAATTGTTTGCCCAAAAGAGCAGCTGCCTATCTGCCCCCGGCTGAAGAATTGATTAATGAATTACCATTAGTAGTTAAAACTCTAGAACCATCCAGCAGCCTTTCGATATCCTTTCCCTGATCATTAACCTTCTTCTGTCTTTGCAGGGGAGTGACTGGTGGGGCTCCTACAGGCATCTACAGACCTGGGGGGACTCAGATGTTAAGAGCAAGGATTGCACTAATTTTGTTTCTTCTTTTCCGGACAAAGGAAAAAGAAACTTCTGTGATTATTTCTTTCTAACTGTAATCCAAATTTGTTTCTCCTTTGGTGAATACACTGTCCCGGTTATATTTAAGAAAGGGGAAGGAGTCATCTGTCATCCTTTTCAGAGCCTGTCTATGATGCGGTAGCTGCTTCTCACCCCAGTTAGCTGTCCCCTGGGCCTCTGATCACTGCACTCCTGGGCACCAGCTCCTTGGAAGCAGTGACGTTATTGCTGCCTTGGCTTCAAAGGAAAGTATGTAGGGGAGAAAACACTACCCCCTACTATCTGCCCCCTGGGTTCCCCATAATACCACTAAGCCAAGGGGTGGCTGTGCCCAGAGGGTACAGTCGTTTGAAGTGGAAAGATTAGGATATGGTAGGAAACTCCACTTAAAATTGTATACTAAATATGACTGTTGCCAGATTCCAAGCAGAAGGCTAAGTGCAGGGGCGCCTGGGTGGCTCAGTTGGTTAAGCATCTGCCTTTGGCTCAGGATGATCCCAGGGTCCTGGGATCAAGTCCCACATTGGTCTCTCTGTTCAGCAAGGAGTCTGCTTCTGCCTCTCCCCCTGGCTCATGTTCTCTCTCTCTCTGTCTGTGTCAAATAAATACTAAAAAAAAAAAAAAAAGGCTAACTGCAACATGATATTTCCACTCGTGGATGCAAGCCAATTCATTGCCTTGTTCTCCATCTTAAGTTCACCCTGTTCTGCCACCGAAGGAAAGATCCTCCTTTATCAGACATTCAGAGAATAAATTTTCTTATCATTTTAGGAAAATAACCACCATTACCCACACAAATGGTATCTACCTTGGGCCTTTTTTTTTCTTCTCTTCATTAGAGCAGGACATAGGATTAAATGAAAAGAAAACATTAGCTGGGGCTTTGGCAAGATACTTGATGTTGAATTCCCCCAAGTATCTTCAAACACCCTGGTAATAAAGACAAACTGAGTTTATTCACTGTAGTAAGGGAAACAGTCTTAGTAGTATCTCAGGAAGAGGACATTTATAAGATTTGGGGTCTAGGTTTGAATGGTTCAAGGCAAGGAAATGATTAAGATTGGGCAATATTCCTGATACAACAATTTAGGGTTGGTGGACGCAGGGAGCTGAGGGTTTTGAGGTGCTAAGTAAAGAATTGTTTGATAAATTATCTCTTTAGTCAGGTCAGTAGGCTGTTATCTCTGATAAAATTACTTGTAGGAATTTCTTGAAGCCAACAGTAAAGTTATTTATTGGTTTAGTCTTACCACTTCCTGAGCAAAGTCTCCCCCTCAAACAAAATAGCTAGGTCATACTGACGTACATGGTTTCAGTTCTCACTAGGATAACCTCCCGTACTCCATAGCAGCAGAAAAGGCCAGGTGTGGTATCAACAGCACTGATTTGTGGGTTGTGGTGTTTCCAATGGTGTAAGCAAACATATGCCCATGAACATATACATCTCTCTACCATAGCATTAATTTAATTTTCAGAGATAGTTACAGCCATGATACTCAGAAAGGAAGATAAATATCTTTCTCAGGTAATACTACTTTTAGAGATTTTCCCTAACCACAATGAAGATAGAAATTGACATTATTGCCTAGATGAGTTTTATTCTCTACATTAGATCAGTCTAAGAGATTTCCTGGTTCATACCACAACTAGTAGAGAGCATCTAGCTGTCAAAAACCAGAAACATCTCCTCCTTAACACTCCTAGCAAGAAGTTTGAAATTAAAATTTTACTTTACTATGAGATAGACCAAATTTATTAATATTTAAAGAATGAGAGTAAACCACATAAGCTTTTATTATCTCTAAATTAAAGACAACCACTAGGTATGGCAGTTCCAGATACACAATTATTTGCAAATTATTTACTTCTTTTCTTTATCTTCTGTAAAATGACTTCAGCTGGGCTTAAAATGATCTTTAACTTTTAGAATTTATTGAAGAAAGAAATATTTAAACTAAATTTAATCAATTGGATACTGATCATTATATATTACTTTAATTTCAGTAAAATGAGAATGAGAATGTTAAAACTTCAGAATGATTTTTTTTGTTTTTTTAAAGATTTTATTTATTTATTCATGAGAGACAAAGAGAGAGAGGCAGAGGGAGAAGCAGGCTCCCAAGGAGCAGGGAGCCCGATGTGGGGCTCGATCCCAGGACTCTGGGATCATGACCTGAGCCGAAGGCAGTCGCTTAACCATCTGAGCCACCCAGGCGCCCCAGAATGATTTTAACAAGCAAAAGTTGTTAATTCAAATTTATGTACTTAGAGGTCATGCACTTATAATTTATATTTATGTGCTTATTATTTTCTTAATATATAGGCACTAAGGTAAAAACAAGTTTTTTGTTTTGTTTTTTAAATGGGATGAACAGGACAATTACTTTTTTTCAGTAGCTTTCAGCCAATTAGTGAGATGCACAAACTCTTGCAGCACAATGTAATAACCAAATCATGCTTGTGTAAAGGTGTTTTAAGAAGCTCTACAACCATCCTATATTGAGTTTGCATAAAGTGGAGCCAGGTAGTAGGACTGTAGTAGATTTGACCACTTGCTATATGCCAAACACATAAGAAAATAGTTAAGTACATTAGTTGAATTTTATAATGGTTATTTTCAGATTTTGCTTTTATTTCGCTGTGCAAGGAAAATCTGGTGGAAAAAATCCCTTTTCTCTTATGTTTATGTACCAGTTTATTCCCACATAGCAGCAAAACAAAAGAAATCTTTCCCTTTAGGGTTTTTCTCTAGCAATTCTGGGAGGACTGTTTGACCTTGCAGTTCACAAGGTAAATAACTCAACTATAACCTGTTAAAGTTAATTAGCTACACTATAATACCTGTTGAAAGACATTGCCTGGCTTTCTCACACTTCAATAGTCTGGCTAAACAATACAGAGATATAGTAGGATAAGTATATCTGGCTCACCTACTTTGGTTTTATTCCTTTATTCTTTTCATAATTTCTTAAATTGGACTCTTTTTGCCTTTTTCCTTTAATTTAAACCAATACATTTTCTTAAATGCACTGCTTTTGCTGCACCCCACAATTTTGCTTTCGAGTGTTTTATTATTCAGTTCTTGCTATTCGCTATTTTCTAGAATGATTGATTTAGTCTACGTGTTATTTGCAAGTGTTACTAAATTTCTAAATGTTCAGAAATTTTTTATTTATCCAGTCATTAAATTCTGCTTTTATTGCCTTTTCAGTCAAAGTAGTCTGCATGTTATATATTCATTGAAATTTGTCAGGCTGATTTTATGGTTTTTTTTTGTCTGAGAATATGATTTTTTTAAAAAAAAAATTCATGTGTGTTTGAGAAGGACACGTATTCTCTCAATGCTAGATGTAGGTTCTGATATATATCCATTAGGTCAAGCTTCTATTGTGTAGTTTTGTTGAGATACTCTGTATCCTTGATAATGTCTTCTCTACTTAACCTATCAGTAATTGAGAGGTATTTGAAATCTTTCAATATGAAAATAGACTTGCAAAGGCCTCTTTCCTTATTATGTTCTGAGACTATTTTATTAGATGCATATCTTTTTGGTGGTATTACAGCACATTGGCAAAGTGACCATTTTCTGTTAATGTAGTAACTGTAGTAACCATCCCTCATGGTCTTTTTTGTCTTAAAGTCTTTGGGCTGATATTACTGTAGCCATATCTGCTTTTTCAGGATAATTTGTTTGACGTATTTTCCACTTGTCAAATGAGAATTTTATTGCGACTTTCTGCCCATGCTCCTCCACCATACATTATGTGTGTGTTTTGGTGGCAGTCACTGTAGTTCGTGACTTCTGGACCTAGAAAAGCTACAGATGCATCTGAGGGAGAAAACTGTTCATCATCTAGATATCCTGGATTTTATGATAGATGCAGTGACTGGGAACAACATAGGATTCTCTCTTTTGGGGGAGGGGTGTTCTCTGTGTAGAAGGAAAAGAGAAAACAGACATTTGAGGACCAGAAGAGATCAGGAAGAGAGAACACAGGTTGTTCAAACATATTTTCTTTTACTCCTTAGCATAAAAATTCACCATGCTTCAATCTCCTCTGAAATTAGAGGCCTATAGAAATGAATTCAGAACAATGGAAATGTGAGTAGACAGGATGTGAACCTCTGCAAAGTCCTCTAAAATCTCCCTTGATACCCTGCATGCTTTCAGTCTTCTCTGGCTTGCTGGCCACACCCAGAAGAGTCAGTGGAGAATTCCATACAACTAAATGGAGCCTGGGCCCAGAATAAACTGTATGGAGCACGATTTCCCTCCTGCTCCATTTCCTCAGTTCTCCTCACACCACTCCTTCCAGGACTCTCTTAAGACCTACTTTGGATTTTAATGTGAGCCAGCAATACATTTTTATTATATTAAGCCACTGAGATTTGGACTTTGTTATGCCAGGCCACAAGGCAGCCTAACACCCTGCACATAGCTGCATTAATTTTCCCAATTGTTGATCACTGTTTTTTTTGAACTTGTAAGTTTACTTAAATAATATGTATTTTGATTTTTGATATATTTAGATAGGTTTCAGCAATCTTAGTTTATAATTTAATTTGTCTCACTTTTTATGTTTCTTTTTAAACTCTTAGTGCTTTGTATTAAAAATCTAAATTTCCTCTCTAAAACAAAAATATTCTCCATATCCTTTGTTCTCTCACTTCCCAATGCTCATGGTTGTCCAGAATTTTGTTTTTGGATTCTTAGGACTTTACTTTTTCTTTTCTTTTGGTCTTAACTATTTTTTTAATTAAAATTTTTTTAATTAATTTTTTTTAAATTATGAATTTTACCTAGATACTTAGTCAATTCAATCAACATATTTCTCAGAGAATTCCTGGGACTTTCTTCTCCTTTCTATTGTGTACTTTTTCCAAAAGTGTTTCAATGGGGATTTTTGTGAAGCAGAGCTTCTTAGTCCTTGTATACTTCTTAGTCCTCATATACTTAAGGAAAATTATTCAACCTGATCTCCTAGCTTTCTTATTTCTTCTTTGTCTACATCCATTCTATTTTTTTAAATATTGTGTTCTTTATTTTTAATATCTAATATTGCATATCTAATACTTTCACATCTATTATTTCTACTTGATTTTCTTAGAATCTATTCTTGTTTCATGTCATTATCTGCCTAGATCTCTTGAATGTTTATTATGCCTCTTTTAAATTCTGTGTATTTAAAAGCAGCTGTTTCTGCTGTTATCTGTAAAAAGTTATTTTATTTTATTTTTTTAAGATTTATTTATTTGAGAGAGAGAGAAAGCAGAGAGCATGAGTGGGGGGGGGCAGAGGCAGAGGGAGAGGGAGAGACTCCAGCAGACTCCCCGCTGAGCTCGGACCCTGACGTGGGGTTCAATCCCACGATCCTAAGACCATGACCTGAGCTGAAACCAAGAGTCAGATGCTTAATCAGTTGAGCCATCCAGGTGTCCCTATTTTATTTTTTTTTATATAAATACTCCTTAGACATCTCTGTTTTGAATGGTCAACTCATATTCCCCTGGGTATATTGGCCACTCTGCCCAGCAATGCATATTGGGAAAAGATGAAAGAACTAAGTCTATTACAATCCAGATGGGCTGAAGAAAAGATGGGGGAAAGATTTAGGGTGGAAAGCCCCAGGCACCAGGAAACCACAGCAGATCAGTCCTCACCACCACTGACTCTTGGGCCTCAGAGCCTTTACTCCCAGCCTCTCTCTGGGAAAAGCATCACTAACATAGGCATTCTCTTAATTGTGATACAGCACCACTGCGTAGTTGGATGGAGAGAGGTGGGGCAGTTCAAGAATGCTCTGGCCTCATCACTTTTCACTACCACTCCTCTCCCCAACAGGGTCTGGATCACTGGCCAGATTTTTTTTTTTTTAAGATTTATTTATTTATTTGAGAAAGAGAGAGCACAAGCCGGGGGAGTGGTAGGCAGAGGGAGAAGCAGCCTCCCCACGGAGCAAGGAGCCCAATGCAGGGCTCAAACCCAGGACCCTGGGATCATGACCCCAGCCGAAGGCAGACACTTACCGACGGAGCCACCCACGCACCCCTGGCCATATTTTATCCCTAAGGAAGTACCAAATGATTGAGCCTCTGGCTCTAATTCTTGAGGTGAGGGGTAGGCATCTTTAACTGTCAAGGTACCACAAGGATGGTGATAGTGGCAGGCATGGTGAATAGTCAAAGCTGGAAGTCAACTGCTTTTGTCCCTAAATTATCTTCCCATTACCAGCTACAGCCTCCTTCTTTTCCAGGCCACAGTTCCTATTACCCCTTCCACACACACATCATTTTAAGTAGCACACTCTCTCCTCTGCAGTTACTCACTGTTTTCTTCTTTATTTCATAGGTTTCTGACCATCTTTCTATCCTGGTAGGTTTGATCTTGGAGAAGAAGCAATTACCTCATGTTAACTGAGAATCCCGACAAGACCCAACTAACCAAAATTTTACCTTCTTCTTCTATTCTATCATTGTACAATAATGCATAAACTTCTTTTCAAAATAATGGAAAACAAGGCTTTCCAAACTAGATCAGTACTGGTCAATAATTATCTGATACATATTATTAGTTAATAACAGTCTTATAGCTGGATTAAATGATGTTTTAAATACCTTGCTTTCTCTGATGAGGTTGAAAGGTTAGGTAAAAATGGGGGCCCAATTATCAATATGTCTGTTTGTTTACCCATAACAGATATCTATCTCTAGCTATAAGAACTAGTTTCTTTAGTCTATCATATGCAAGTACTCCTACTTTATCAATATGAGCTTCCTGAAAATGGAGTCATAAAACATGGCTAGTTCCATGATGTTAAAGTGAATCTCATCATTGCATCAATTCCTATGTTGGACAGAGAGAGATAAAACCTGACAAAAAATTGGTTGTCAAAATATTAAAAGCAGGTGGACCTCAAGTATAATTTCAGGAAAAGTGATTTAATGTGGATAGATGGGAAATAAGTGACTGATAAACTAACTCCTTGCTAGTTTGGCTTTAATGATTATTATTGCTTCTTTTGTACAAAGGTTTCAGATCAAATGTTAAATTGTTAACTTGCCAAACTCAGATTTTTCTTATTTCCATCCTAGTGTTTAGCTGCTGATAGGATAATCTAAGCACAGACAGGGTTTAGAGGGTTTAAGACCTACATTTTCTCTTCAGTTACACCATCTCAATTAATTAAATTAGTGACATCATTCTTTGAAAATAAAATAAAAACTGTTGTAAAGTAAAATGCATTATTTACTATGGATCACAATTAAAGAATAATAAAACAACTAGTACAGATAACCATACACTCTCACAAATGGTTGATGAAATTTAATACAGGGTAAGTTTGCTGAATACAGGATCATTGTGTAGAGATAGTACTAGTTTTTTCTTTCCTTCTTACCCACTTGGATAAGGAAGTAGTGTACCTAGTGGGAAAAAAATTAAAAAAAAAAAAACTTTCCTTCTTTCCTTACAACTACAAGTGTCCATTGTGACAGATTTCTGGGTAGAAATATAAGCAGAATTCATACTATGGAGCTTCAGGGAAAGCTGTCCAATGAGCCAACTCTCTTGGCCTAATTCCTGTGTCCATTTCACTCTGCTGTTCTCCCTTCACATGTATAGAACAAAGAAGCATCTTTGAGATACAAGAGTCATCTTCAGACCACAAGGATAAACACCACAAATTAAGGTTAACCAAGAAGATATATACAAGGAGCCCAGATTTCTATGGACATCTCTAGGCCATTTTATCAGCTCTAGTCCTGCTTTTCTCTGGGCTTTTTGTTACATTAAAAATCATCTTATTATTGGTTTAAGCCATTCTTTGGGTGGAGTTTCAATTACTCTCAACTGAACTCAATCCTTGTAGATACCAATACACTCTATGTGATATGGTAGAATTTACAAGCCATTTTATTTTATTTATTTATTTTTAAAAATATTTTATTTATTTATTTGACAGAGAGAGAGATAGCAAGAGCAGGAACACAAGCAGGGGGAGTGGGAAAGAGAGAAGCAGGCTTCCCATGGAGCAGGGAGCCCAATGAGGGGCTTGATCCCAGGACCCTGGGATCATGACCTGAGCCAAAGGCAGACGCTTAATGACTGAGCCACCCAGGCACCCCTACAAGCCATTTTAAAAAGCACAACAGTTAAACTCAAATTCTTTGAGGAGTGTAAGGTACTTGGGTTGTATTTTCTAATCAGGTTTGTGGGGTTTTTTTGTTTTTGTTTTAATTCTAGTATAAATAATGTACGGTTTTAAATTAGTTTCAGGTATACAATTTGAAGGCCGACTGTCTCAATTAAGCACATTGACTCTGGAATCAGAATTTTGAAGTTAAACTCTTGGCTTCTCCACGGAAAGCTTTGTGACTTTGTCAAGATACTTACCCTCCATGGACCTCAGTTCTCTCCTCTGTAAAATTAGTACATATCATAGGGCTCTTATGAAGATAATAGTATTATATGTAACACAGTTCCTGGCATATAGTAAGTGCTAAGTTAGTGTTTATTATCATTATCATCAACTCCAGAAATTATTGATTTTAGGTGGACATACACAAATAATAAATTGATTTGATTTGTACCGTTGATACAACATATTGCATACATGGTATTGTAGCTATTTAGGTAGATCTCTTAATTTTTTTATCACTTTATTTTTTTATTTTATTTTATTTATTTATTTGACAGAGAGAGAGAGAGCACAAGTGGGGGGAAGAGTAGAGGGAGAAGCAGGCTTCCCGCCGGGCAGGGAACCCGATGCGGGGCTCGATCCCAGGACCCTGGGATCATGACCTGAGCCAAAGGCAGACGCTTAACCGACTGAGCCACCCAGGTGCCCCAGATCTCTTAATTTTTTCCTACAACATTGTAAACTTGTTGAAGGCCAGAGGCATACCTCATGTATCTTGGTATTTTCTAGAACTGTGCTAATATTGTAGCCACTGGCTATATGTGACTACTGGGCACTTGAAGTGTGGCTACTGAGAATTAGTATGTGATGTAATATAAAATGAACATAGACTTAGTAGTAAAAGAAAAATGTAAAATATTTTATTAATGATTTTTATATTGATTACACCTCAAATGATTATTTGGAATATGTTTAATCAAATATACTTAACAATTTTTTTTCTTTTTCTTTTTTCAAAGCAGGTAATAGAAAACTTAAAATTATATGTGGCTTACTTAATATTTCTATTAATATAGTTGCTTAGGGACGTCTGGGTGGCTCAGTCGGTTAAGTGTCTGCCTTCGGTTCAGGTCATGATTCCAGGGTCCTGGGATCGAGTCCCACTTCGGGCTCCTTGCTCAGCGAGGAACCTGCTTCTCCCTCTGCCTGCAGCTCCCCCTGCTTGTGCTTACCCGCTCTCTCTCTCTGACAAATAAATGAATGAAATCTTTGGAAAAAAATATAGTTGCTTAAATGTGCAGGCAACAGATTCTTAAGGTATGTTTAAATTGTAAATGATTAGTTTCTTGTCTCCTTCCCCCCACCACTGCACTGTAAGCTCCTTGAAACAGAAATTACTCACAATTGAATACTAAGAGCTTCATTACAAGGCCTGGCACATGGTAGTTCCAAGTAAACTCTTGGTGGGAAGGCTAAGGAATGAATAAATAACACCTGAACTTGACACTCTTGTTCATATAAATATAAAGGGGATCAAAGTACCTTGTCTTTGTTATAGGAATTATAACCATGTTCCACATGCTTTAACTTATTTAGTCCTCCCAATAACTTCAAAAGATAAATGTTACTTCCTTTTTATTCCTAGAAGAAAAGCCTGAGGATGACAGAAGTAGAATAATTGGTATAATGTAGCAAAAGATGGTTTGGTTATGCTCATATTAGAATCAAAATTTACTTGACTGCAGGGGTGCCTGGGTGGTCTCCCTGCTCCACGGGAAGACTGTTTCTCCCTCTCCCACTCCCCCTGCTTGTGTTCCCTCTCTCGCTGTGTCTCTCTCTGTCAAATAAATAAATAAAATCTTTAAAAAAAATTTACTTGACTGCAAATCTCATTCTCTTTATTTCTCTGATCATTGTCTCCGCAAATGTAATTTGTCATCCAATGACTCCAATCTTTAACAAGTAAAGTGAACACTGGATACATTTTTGTTTAGAAATGCCTAATCATGCTTGATTACATATTGCATTAATTCTGCATACTGATCTGTGGTCTGGTTTAGAAAGCAAGAAAATCAAAGTGCTATTTTAAAGGGGGATAACTGTCATCAGGGGTTAGGAAGGCTAGATAAAAAGGATGTATTAGATAGTTGGGATATGAGGTAGGCCTGTTCAGAAGAGAGGGGCTGATAGTACAAGTACCTGTTTCATATGGAGAAAAAATATAAATAAAAACTCAAAGTAGTGGCATCAAAAAAAAAAAAAAAAAGATAACCAAGATAGATAAAGGTAAAGAAAAGAGAAACTAATATTTAATTACAATTTACTGTGAGTCAGGCTCTTTGGTAGAGCCTGTTTTATTTAGACCTAATTACAAGTTTGATTGATAAGTATTAACATTTCCATTTAAACTGACAGAAAACTAAGTCTCAAAAATATGAAGTGACTTGCTCAAGTTGGCAATGATTGGCAGAACTAAAATCCTAGCTAAGATTAGTCACGCTACAGCACATACTTTAACCAGTCTACTTCAAAGTCTGACTTCAAAGATGGAGACTTGATTGGTAAAGCAGAAAGTCAAATGGAGAACAAATGATAACATATACAAGAAATGGATTTGCTCATGGGTGGGATTAAAGAGTAGCATGGCCGCTGTTACAGAAATGGGCTATAATAAATATTCAAAGTTGGAAAAGTAAATATTTAGAAGTTAATAATAGGAATAGATTAATAAAAGGTCACAATAGTTGATTATATTTGTGAACTTAATGTGAAAAGACAGAACTATTGGAAATTGTAAAATGCCAGGCCACTAGCCAAAAAAAATAAAAAGTTTAAAAATTAATTATTTCTCATTTTGTTAATGCGTAATGATTTTTAAATCCTTAGAGTTGTATTTTTTCTTTTTTTAAATTTAAGAACTGTATTTATTTATTTCATTTGTATTTTAATCATTATTTATATTTTTTCTCTTTTAGGTTTTGTCATTATTTCCCTTCTGATTTCTTATTTATACTAAATGTAAGATTAATTCATTTTATTTTTCCTCATTGATAAAAAAGTAATTTAAGCTATTACTTTACCTCTAATTAGAGCTTTGATCACATTACTGTTTGGATATACAATATTTTAATTGTTATTTTTTCATAGTTTGTAATTTTTATAATTTTCTCTTTGATCCAAGAATTAAATAAGTTCATTCTTTCTTTCTTTCTTTTTCTTTTTCTTTCTTTCTTTCTTTCTTTCTTTCTTTCTTTCTTTCTTTCTTTCTTTCTTTCTTTCTTTTCTTTCTTTCTTTTTTCCTTTTGAGGTGGCAAGTAGTTGATCACTCTAGATTGCTGCCTAGAGAGGATTTCCACACCACAGAAGAGTCAACGTGAAGCCAAGGGGAGACTCCTGGCAATCTCTCTGAGTTGAAGAAGCTGGGAGTCTAGCAAGAGAGGTGGCAAGAAGTCTAGAATTCACCCAGAAGGAGCCAGAAGAGTAGGTAGTGGCACAGAGAGAGCTACAGCGACTTGCTGAGGAACCCTGTAAGTCTTCAGTCGAGTTCTGACAAATGCATGGGTCTGAAGATCTCAAATTAGATGGACCAAATGAACTATCTTGTGAATGTTAGTCAATCTCTTTCCCTGTACTTGCTTACTGAGTTCTAATACTGGGGAAGAAGTGCTTATTTAAGTTACAGAGATGGATGCTATTCATGGCCTCAAGAACATGGACTCTCCTTTATCAAGGTTGATAGGACTACACTCAGGGCTAAGTGCACACACAGCCTGCAAACAGCAGAGACTACTACTGAGAGCTTTGAATATCACCATTCCCCAGGGGAACCAGCTAGACCTCTGGTGGCAGATTGACTTTATTGGAACTTTTATAATACAGGAGGGACATAAAACTGGCTTTACTGAGACAGGCATGGATTCTGGCTTTAATAGGCAATCTCTATCCATAGACCTTCTGCCAGCAACGCCATCTGCTTACAGAGAGCCTCATCCATTTGCCATGGTATCTCAACATCAGATATAGATAGCTAAGCCAACCTTTTACAGCAAAATGTAGCAATGGGCTCATATCCATGAATTTGATAGACTTACTATATTTCCTATTACCTAGTATTAACCTACTGGATTTGATAGAATGGCCTACTTATGTTCAGCAATTTTACCAGCTGGAAGACAGGAAAATGGAAAGAATAAGATTATAATATTGGTAACAATGAAGGCTCTATTAAACGTATGTGGAGGAATATTCCTTATAAAGTTGAGATATGCTCCTACAGGATGCAGTATAGGTCCGAAACCAGCAACCAGTATATAAGTGCCATTTCCTCCTTCAGAATGCTTGAATCTGGGCTGCAGGAGTGTTGATAAAACTAAGGCACAAGAGCGTAAATGATGTTCCCAAGGACATACAAGAACTAAGTTGAAGCATGAGGATGTGACCCAAAACTCTCTAAAATCCAACTCTTAACTCGTTCTCTAAAATTATATTTAGTCATTCATCTACATTTATTAGCGTTTATTTATATAAAAACCTATTTAACTTTTTCATAGGTAATCAATTCTTTTATAAAGAAATTTTCTAATTTGTGATTAGGTGGTCAATAGTTATTTGTTTTTCTAATTTGGCTTAAAAAATTAATATGGCTCTCAGTCTTATTTGTCACAAATTAGAGGTACATCTCATCTATATAGACAAACACCCATTTTACTTTTAATGATGCTTTGAGTATGCAGAGGAAAGTGAAACTTTGACCAACTATTTCTTTTAGACCTATTTATCTGTAACTATTTTTAGAGTAGTTATGATCTATTTGCTGAAATGTTAAGATTTTAGGCATTATTCAATTGACAGTGTTTTATTAATGATGACTTTTTTAAACAAGTATATCTCTGACATGAAACAACCATTTTTTGCACTTTGAAATCATCAAACATGTAGACCAAAGTGATGGTTTGACTGTAACTAAATTAACAAGTTAATGAATGTAAGTACCCAAGAGAAAATTGATTATAGATCATCAACCATTTTTACTTACAGGCTATTTTTCTTAAATGTTCCATCCTGTAAGTAAAAAGGTAACAACAGTTACTGTTTTGTAAAACAAAGTCAGCATGTTCTTTTTTTTTTTTTTTTAAATTTATTTATTTTTAGAGAGAGAGAGCGTACTTGCATGCACCTGCACGCACGCATAAGTGAGGGAGGGGCAGAGGGAGAGAATCTTTGAAGCACACTTCCCTCTGAGCAAGGAGCATGACTGGGGGGCTCCATCCCACAACCCATGAGGACAAGACCAAGAGTCAGATGCTTAACCAACTGAGCCACCCAGGCACCCCCAACGTCAGCATATTCTTAAATTTACAGCTTGTCACCTAGCATAATGCTAGGCACATAGTAGGTGCTTAATATTTTTAAGTAAATAAATAAATGAATGTTTCAGATTTTTTATAATGATTCTCATCATTTTCTAATTTTCATAAAAATGCCTAATGGTTGTTGCATCAAAACTGGGCACTTACTTTTCAGTAGAACGTTTATTACTAAGACTCATTCAGAAAGGCAACTGCTTAATTATTGTTGGCTCAATTTTTTTATATTACCTAAGGGGAAAAAATAGCAATATCCCAAACTAAAATATTCTTATGACCAGGTGTCTTTAAGCCAAAATTATCTCTAATTCATGTTATTGTCAAAACTCAGATACTGAAGTAAAGTGTGTCTTTTACTTCTTGAGTTGTCAAGATATCAACCCAACTGTAATGGTGGTCTTATTTATCTATTTATCTATCATCTATCTATCTATCTATCTATCTATCTATCTATCTATCTACTTGACAGAAAGAGAGAGAGAGAGCACAAGCAGGGGGAGCTGCAAAGGGAGAGGGAGAAGCAGGCTCCCCACTGAGCAGGGAGCCTGACATGGGGCTCAATCCCAGGACCCTGGGATCATGAGCTGAGCTGAAGGCAGATGCTCAACTGACTGAGCCACCCAGGCGCCCCTGTAATGGTGTTCTGTAAGAAACCTCTTATATGCAATATAGCTGGAATGCACTCCTCTTGCATCATCTCTAAAAAAGGAATAACAGAAACAGAACTTGAAAACATCTTTGTTTAAGAGGTTTTAGAGTTGGGACGCCTGAGTGGCTCAGTCGTTAAGCGTCTGCCTTCAGCTCAGGTCATGATCCCAGGGTCCTGGGATCGAGTCCCACATCGGGCTCCCTGCTCGGTGGGTAGCCTGCTTCTCCCTCTCCCTCTGTGGCTCCCCCCACTTGTGCTCTCTCTCTCTCTGACAAATAAATAAATAAAAATCTTTAAAAAAAAAAAAGAGGTTTTAGAGTTGATTGTTTGCCACACATTATCTTAATATGCGCACATTTTCATTTTTGAGGTAGCATGTGTTTTGCTACCTTTGGAATTTAAAATCCAATGAAAGTAAGTTCTGTTTGTTTGCAATAAATTTTGCATAGGAAAATGGAAGAAAAAGCATTAATGAACATACATTTAAGTCCAGATGATTAATCATTTGGGAAAGTAGATAAGGAAGTCCTGGGATATATTAAACATAGTGATACCTTGTCATTCATCACAGTATTTCTAAATATGTCAAAACAAGCAAAAAATGACAAAATTAAAATAGTAATTTTAAAGTAGTAGTAATAAAGTAGTAATTTCAGTATGTCTTGGTAAACATTTCCCTTTCCAATTAGTAAAAATAACTTAATCCAAGTGATATCTACATCATTTATGGAACTGGAGTATTTAAAAATTATTCATTCTGTAACCTTAAAAAGAATTACATAACAAAGAAAACCCCCAGATACTGCAGATTTTTAAAAGTACCCTTGTACTTTTCTTTACTTGTTTAGTAACCTTTGTTTTGATTTAGCAGCATTGATGTGAAGTGGCTGAAACAAGCAGCTAATACCATAGAAGGATATCAGGTAAGCTATTTGAGCTTGTTATTAATTGTTAATTGTCTTCTGATCCTTCAACTAGATACCTAAACTGAATAGACCACTATCAGCAAGAAATGCAAATTATATGGATACTGTAGGTGCCCAAACACAAGTGGATTGCTAAATATTTTATTGTTTTCCTAAGTGTCACTGAAGAATTCTATATAATTTTCCTTATACTCTAAAAGTGTCAAAATATTTGTCTTATTCCAAGTAATTAGAACTTATTATCTCAAAATGAATACAATTTTCTTGAGAGTTCATTTTAGAAATTTAACCAGAGATTACATTTTATGTATTTTCTTCTTTCAGATGAGCAATGGGGGAAATATATCATTATATTTTTGATAAAATATCAATAATCTTCCACCCAACCTCTTTAACCTATTCATTTTATATTTAAGGCAAACTGAATAACTTAATCTTTCTTCTAAACACCCAGCATTCTCATACCTTTGTACTTGCCTACATTCTTACTACAATGTTTTCTCCCCGTGTCTTTGTTGCCTGACAAATCTTATCTTCTCTGGCTCAGATTTTACTCTGTGAAGCCTGCTCTGGGCTACATAGATAGAAATGACATCTCCATTCTCTGAATCCTCATGATGCTTTTCACACTATTTTTATGACCTGAGTCTCATTCTGTTCTATGATGTGGTTAGCATTTTGAAAACTCCAAATCACCTTAGTAAACTAAAGAACAAATTGGAAATGAAACCCTACCTGTAAAATACAAAGTATTCCATTTAGGGGGAAAAAACCAACAACAAGAAATATAGTATACAGAATAGATAATTATGGGACAGAGGAGATGAATGGAAAAGAGCTGGGCTGACACCTCTGGTTGTGACTTTTTAATCTTATAAGTGAAGAAGATGACTAAGAAACACCCATTGTGTGAAACTAGTCGAAGGTACGAAGTTGCAGTTCTAAAACAGATTAAGTCCCGGTGATATATAGCATGGTGACTATAATTAATAATACTGTATTATATATTTGAAAGTTAAGAAAGTAGATTTTAAATGTTCTCATCACAACAAAAAGATTTGTAACTGTGTGGTGATGGATGTTAACTAGACTCATTGTGGTGATCATTTCATACTATATATAAATATTGAATCATGTACATCTGAAACTAATATATATCAATTACATCTCAATAAAAAATTATGGGAGTTGGGGACCTTGAAGGGTAAAAGAGTGAGGGTAAGGTGTCAAGGGTATTGTGCGTGAGTCATTGTACTCCACTGAAAAAATACAGAATTTTCCTGAAAGCTGAGACTTTCAGAGTTATCATTTATCAATGGTGGGAATTCCTGGTTTCTTCATCTGTAGAAATATTTAGTAAGCATAGAATTCTACTTTTCTGCACATTTAAATGAATTCTGTCTGAAGGGAGAAGAATGACCCTACCTTGTAAGGTATACACTTGGTGCAGCCACAATCAACTTTATGTTCTTTATTTTATTGATCCTTTCCACACTGAGTCTCAGACCCACTATTATTGAACTTGAAAAGTATAATAAAATAGTATACAATTTGAAAGCTAGGAAAATATGGTGTCAACTTAGTTGTTTGTTTGGGTATGATTTTATTTAAATAATGGGGTTAGATATTTTGTGTTCTATATTATGGAACATCGATCTTATTACTATTCCATCATTGCTTTAGGCCACATACACTCTTCTATAAAAATCCATATTAAAAGTGAGAATTGTTGCAGATCACTGAATGGTGTTACCGTTCAAGTTGGAGATATTATCTATAAACTGGGAATTCTGGGGATACTATTGCCCTGTTTGACTTGGTATGAGTGTGTGCAGTGGGTGTAAATCTGCTGACGGGCTCGGCTTCTCTCACTCATCTGATCTGAGGAGACAACTGAGTCAACAAAATAGAATTCCAATAGCTTCCCCACTGCAAAGCTCACGCCCTTCAGAGTGATACCTTTGTCCTCTGGGGGTTATTCAACTGCTTTAGGAAAGTGATAGCGTGAGCAGTAAAAATAGAACAGTGTCCAGTCTGCAGAGAAAAAGAAAATTAGATTTAACCTAAAACAGTGCAGCACATTTTTAAAATTCTTTATCTATTTTACTTTTATTTCCTGGTATATTTGCATAAAATTATACCTTCTTTGGAACATAACCATTTTATTGCAATATTTTGATTATGATATCTGATTCTTCTCATCACTCTCATTCTCACAAAATTACAAAGGTTTAAAAATTTCTCCTCTCTATTTGCAACACACAACATGAAATGAGGTGGAAAAAATTAGAAGTTCTGAATTGGCAGCAAAACTAGCATCTACCATTGATTCACTGGCAACTGCTCTGAAGAACTCCAAAGATAGGAATCAAGGAGTCTAATTAAATGACCATAGCTTGACCTTGCCCCAGGCAAGTATCTAACATTACTTACACAAGTGGCATGTAGTTTGTATTTGAAAATTATACTTGAAACAAGGCCATTTCAAAACAGTTTGGGACTATAGTCTGTTCCGATCTTTTGATTTTACCTATAAGGCAGAGAAAGGAAATGACTTTATAAGGTAACTACTAAGTAATTAGTGGAAATAAGACTTTAAGCATTTCTTTTTTTTTTTTTTTAAAGATTTTATTTATTTATTCATGAGAGACAGAGAGAGAGACAGAGGCAGAGGGAGAAGCAGGCTCCCCGCGGAGCAGGGAGCCCGATGCGGGACTCGATCCCAGGACCCTGGGATCATGACCTGAGCCGAAGGCAGACGCTTAACCGACTGAGCCACCCAGGCGTCCCGACTTTAAGCATTTCTTAGAAAATTGGGAACTTAGCTTAAATGATCATGACACACTTTTAGTGATAGATTTCTATGTATTCATAGGAATAATGCACATTAGGCTCATTTTCTGTGCATTCCTAATAATGCACATTAGGTATACTCATTCATTCTAATATTATTCAAGCATCTGCTGTGATATAGGCACTGTGCCAGTCAGACAGACTACAATTTTGACAAAACATGGTTCTTATATGTTTGTCAAGGGATACACGCAAACAGGAAATGTAGTATGGTGAGTGCTTCTTAATATATAGTCATACTGAAAAGAGGTGCCCAAGAAGCATTCCAATCATAGCAAAGGCCCCAGAGAAAATCTGGGGGTATTTGGGGTATAGAGCCACATTCTTTGAAAAAGAGAAGTGAATGATTTGTGAGGGAATACAGTGACTGTATATAAATTATGCTTTCAAGAAATTTGATTAAGCAAATAAAAACAAAACCCAGTAAAACAAAAAAGTTTGTGCGATAATGATGGGTGTTAAGGACGGACATGCCCCTCCTCTGCCAAAGGAAGAGAGAAGCATATTTATACACACTAAGAAAGAATCTAACAGGTAAAGAGATAATTAATGCAGCAAAACAACTTTGGAGAGGAGATGCATTGAATCCAGATTATTGGCGTTTTCTAAAAGGGAAAATAAGATAGTAAGAAGTAGAGACTTGACCCCCAAGTATGAAGTGGAGTAGCCAACTAACAGAAAGCCTGGTCAGGCTGGAGTAAGAGGAGGGTTACTGGAAGATTGCCTTCGTGCCTGTGGGAACTGGAAGAGGGAGGGAAGAAATGGAGGAAGCAGCTGACCAACGGTACTTATTTTTTATTTGTATTGGAAGGCCAGCTGAGATTACAGAGCATGTACATTTGGGACCAACAATCATGTGGGTGTGACATTATCTCTAGCATTGCTCAGCAGCAATGTGAGGAGAGCTGATGAGGTGAGAGGAAGACTGATGGTTTAGACATCAGCAGGTCAATAGAGGAGAAATACGTGGGGTGAAGGATTTATAAGAGCCTCAGACAAAGTAGGGGAAGTTAGGAACCTCAAAATCTCCAAAGCGTAGAGAAAGAAGCAGAACAGGGGAAAGGGAGGGGGACCAAAGCATCAATTTAGTCAAAGACCAAGCATACTTACAAGAAAGAGACTCAGAAAGGAGAAGGGAAGGCCAATAGGTAAACGAAGGGTGTGTGAGATATTAAAATTCCTGGATTGGGAAACTTTAAGATGGTAACTTCCAGTGTGCTGCCTTGGGAGTGTCTACTGATCATCAGTAGAGATGAAGGTGACTGGATTTGAAGATCAAATAAATAGTGTGACTAGAGGGTAGGACCTCTGCTTACATATGGAAATCTTTCAGAAAAAATAGAGAAAAAAAGAGATGGAAAGAAGAATATAAGCTGTGGGCCAAACCCCTCAATGAATATAGAGAAGGGCTCATTTGCCAGAAAAGTGACAGAAAGGAATCAGTTTAGAGGATGGCAAATTTGGATACTATAAACTATAAAGGGTGAAGGGGTTTTTCTTGCATGAATATAGAAGAATAATGACCTAAAACTGGTGAAGAGAAACTAGGAAAATGCTGAAATTGCTTTAGGAATTTGGGATGTGGGAGAATAAACAAGCTTGCTCTTGAAAGGACTACAGTGAAGTCAGGTATTTGGAGGTCAGCCAGGTTTCAGTTGAGGCATTGAGGAGAAATATATAGAGAATTTGTCATATGCTTCCATTTGGAATATTACAATATAGGCCTCAAGTTCCAAAGAAAGCCATTTTAAAAGCTTTCTGGTACCCTTTCAAGGTGATTTCTTAAGAACAGGAAGTGCAAGTATACACACTTATCTCTGTGTCTTATATCCAAGTAGGCATCTGTATGCTACAAACTCCTTGAGATAAGAGACTGGTGTTGTTCGGTGTATCCTCAGCATCTCGTGCACAGCTTAGCAGATGCAGGCTCTTAATAAATACTTGTGCCTTTCACACTGTAGGTGATCCATGCATACTTGGGGAACGACCGTAATATCCAAGACACAGTATGATGCCTTGTCAAGTTCGCCTCTTGTTTCCTTTGAAGAATAGCCCAGTGATGGGTATTAAGGAGGGCACGTTCTGCATGCAGCACTGGGTGTTATACGAAAGCAATGAATCATGGAACACTACATCAAAAACTAATGATGTCTTGTATGGTGACTAATACAACATAATAAAATTAAATTAAATTACAAAAAAAATATATAAGAGTGAAATAAAGAAGCCCAAAGTGAAGTTTCCTAGCTCACCTATCCATAAAACTTGATGTTTTCTCTTTAAATAATTAAATTACTATGAAACAAGGCATCCCCCCATTTGAAATGGATAGCCATCTGATAAGAAATTTCCATTTCTTTTTTTTTTTTTAAGATTTTATTTATTTATTTGACAGAGAGATACACAACGAGAGAGGGAACACAAGCAGGGGGAGTGGGAGAGGGAGAAGCAGGCTTCCAGCAGCGCAGGGAGCCCGATCTGGGGCTCGATCCCAGGACCCTGGGATCATGACCTGAGCCGAAGGCAGACGCTTAACGACTGAGCCACCCAGGAGCCCCTGTTTCTTTTTATATTATGGGATAATTCATGAATTTTTACTTCAGTGGGAAAAAATTCAATCAGAGAACTGTCCTTTCTTTTTTTTAATCTTATTTAACTAGATACCTGTCATCCAGTCTCACAGTGGATACCTGTATTTATCTTTTATACTTATAGCTATTTTGTGCTTTAGTGCTGACAGCTGACATGATTCAGAGTTAAGTCTAACTATGTTGCAACAGTAAAATTCTAAAAACTTCCCTTAAACAGCCTCAAAAATCTAAAAGTCAATGTCATTATCAGTGAAAGTCCTAATAGATTCCTCAGTTGTATGTGAGGCATTTTGCAGTTGATGATTTCATGTGCTCAGAATAATGCAGAGAAATTTAGCTCTTGGATATTTTCCTCATAACTAAGCTATAAAAAAGCTATTGGATATTTTCCCCATAACTAAGCCATAAAAATATTCTCCACTTTTCTCTAACACATGTAAACATTTAACTTCACAAAGAGTATCAATATTCATTTTTTATTTTTTGTTCAATTTATTTAAACTTGTTTATTAAATTTATTTAAACAACCGCAACAAAACAGTTCACCTATTTCTTATACCCCCAACCCCTCCCTGTGGCAACCACCAACCTGTTCTCTGTATCAACGAGCTTAGTTTTGAGTTTGTTTTGTTTTTTTTTTAAAGATTCTACATATAAGAGAAATCATATGCTATTTGTCTATGTTAGATTTATTTTAGTGTAATGCCCTTGAGGTCCATCTTACAAATGGCAAGATTTCATTCTTTTTATGGTTGAATAATATCCCACGGTACAGATATACCACATCATCTTCTTCATCCATTTATCCATCAATAGATACTGGTTTGTTTTCTTATCTTGGATACTGTAGAATGCTGCAATGAACATGGTGGGGGTGCATATATCTTGAGTTAGTGTTTTTGCTTTCTTCAAATAAATACCTAGTTATGGAATTACTGGATCAAGTGGTATTTCTATTTTTAATTTTTTTAGGATCCTCCATACTGCTTTCCATGGTGGCTACACCAATTTACATTCTCACCACAGTGTACAAGGGTTCCCTCTTCTCCACATCCTTGCCAACATTGCTATTTCTAGGATATATATATATATATATATATATATATATATATATATACATAATATACCATTTAATATTCAATATACCATACCTATATATATTCTAGTAAGTATGAGGTGACATCTCATTGTGGTATTGTTTACATTTCCTTGATGACTAATGATGCAGACCATATTTCCATGTACCTGTTGGCCATCTGTATGTCTTCTTTAGAAAAATATTTATCTTGCTATTCAGTTGTTTGAGTTCTTTATATGTTTTAGATATTAACCCCATATCAGATGTATGACTGCAAGTATTTTCTCCCACTCAGTAAGTTGTCTTTTCCTTTGTTGGTTTCCTTTACTATGCAGAAGCTTTTCAGTTTGAGGTAGTCCCACTTGTTAATTTTTGCTTTTGTTGCTTTTGCTTTTGGTGTCAGATTAAAAAAAACAAAAATCATAGCCAAGACCTATGCCAAGGACCTTACACTCTATATTTTCTTCTAAGAGTTTTATGGTTTTAGGTCTCATGTTCAAGTCTTTAATCCATTTTAAATTAATTTTTGTGTAAGTATAAGATAGTGCTCTAGTTTCATTCTTTTGCATGTGGTTGTCCAATTTTCCTAACACCATTTATTGAAGAGGCTGTCTTTTCCATTGTATATTCATGACTCCCTTCCCATAAATTAATTGATCATATATGTCTAGGTTTAATTCTGGGCTCTTTATTCTGTTCCATTGATTTATATGTCTGTTTTTATGAAAATACCATACTGTTTTCATTACTACAGTTTTGTAATATAGTTTGAAATCAAAGAGTGTGTGCCTTCTGCTTTGTTCTTTCTCAATACTGTTTTAGCTATTTGGAATCTCTCATGGTTCCATTCAAATTTTAGGATTTTTGTTCTGTTTCTGTGAAAAATGCCCTTAGAATTTTGATAGGGATTGCATCGAATCTTTATATTGCTTTGGGCAGAATGGACATTTTAACAATATTAATTCTTCCAATCCATAAGCACATTATATCTTTCCATTTATTTGTGTCTTCTTCAATTTCTTTCATTAAGGTCTTGTGGTTTTCAAAATACAGGTCTTTTACCTCCTTGGTTAAATTTATTTCTAGGTATTTTTTTTCCCTTTTTGGTGCAGTTATAAATGGGATTTTCTTTGTAATTTCTTTCTGATAGTTTATAAGTGTATAGAAATGCAACAGATTTTTGCATATCGATTTTATATCCTGCAACTTTACTGAATCCATTTTTTAGTTCTAACAGTTTTTTGATGGAGTCTTTAGGGTTTCTGTATACAATATCATGTCATCTGAAAATAGTGACAGTTTCACTTCTTCCTTTCCAATTGGATGTCATTTACTTCTTTTCTTTGCTTAGTGGCTCTTGCTAGGCCTTTCAATACTACGTTGATTGAAAGAGGTAAGAGCGAGTATCCTTGTTTTATTCCTGATCTTAGAGGAAAAGCTTTCAGCTTTTTACCACTCAATATGATGTTAGTTGTGAGCTTGTCATATATGGTCTTTATTATCTTGCGGTATGTTGCCTTTATACTTGCTTTGTTGAGAGTTTTTATCATAAATGTATGTTGAATTTTGTCAAATGCTTTTTCTGCATCTATTAAGGTGATATGATTTTTATCCTTCATTTTGTTAATGGTGTGATTTGTGGATATTGGACCATTTTTGCATTCTTGGAATAAATCCCATATGATCATACTGTATAATCCTTTTAAGATATTTTTAAATTCAGTTTGCTAATATTTTGTTGAAGATTTTTGCATCCATGTTTATCAGGGATATTGGCCTGGAATTTTCTTTTCTGATAGTATCTTCATCTGCCTTTGGTACCAGGGTAATGCTGGCCTCATAAAAGAAGTTTAGAGAAGTTCCCTCCTCTTACATTTTTTGCAAGTGTTTGAGATGGTTTGGTATTAAATCTTCTTTAAGTGTTAGAATTCACCAGTAAAGCGGAGCAAGATGGCGGAGGAGTAGGAGACCTGGATTTCGTCTCCTCTCAGGAATTCAGCTGGATAGGGATCAAACCATTCTGAACACCTACAAACTCAACAGGAGATCGAAGAAAGGAATAGCAACAACTCTCTGAACAGAAAA
>NC_138370.1:92726595-92795212 GCF_054177405.1 Leptonychotes weddellii
AGATATGTTAAGAAAAAAAAAAGAAGAAGAAGAAGGTAGCGGGAGGGGAGGAATGAAGCGGGGGAATTCGGAGGGGTGGACGAACCATGAGAGACGATGGACTCTGAAAAACAAACTGAGGGTTCTAGAGGGGAGGGGGGTGGGAGGATGGGTTGGCTTGGTGGTGGGTATTGAGGAGGGCACGTTCTGCATGGAGCACTGGGTGTTGTGCACGAACAATGAATCATGGAACACTTCATCTAGAACTAATGATGTAATGTATGGGGATTAACATAAGAATAAAAAAAAAAAAGCAGAAAAAAAAAAGAATTCACCAGTAAAGTTCTCTGATCCTGGACTTTTGTTTGTTGGGAAGTTTTTGATTACTAGTAAAGAGATCGAATCAGTAATCAAGCTGTTCAGGTTTTCTATTTCATTTTGATTCAGTCTTGGTAGGTTGTATGTTTCTAGGAATTTATCAATTTCTTCCAAGTGTCCAATTTGTTGGCCTATAATTGTTCATAGTCGTCTCATGATCCTTTGTATTTCTGTAGTATCAGTTGTAACATCTCTTTAATTTCTGATTTTATTTATTTGAGCCCTCTCTTTTTTTCTTGGTGATTCTAGCTAAAGATTTGCCAAGTTTGTTTATCTTTTCAAAGAATCAGCTCTTAGTTTCACTGATCTTTTCTAATGTCTTTTAAGTCTCTATTTAATTTATTTCTGCTCTAATCTTTGTTATTTCCTTCCTTCTAAACTTGGGCTTTGTTTGTTTTTCTTCTTCTAGTTCCTTGAGGTATAAAGTTAGGTTAAGACTTTCCTTGTTTCTTTTTTTTTTTTATCATTTTCAATCCTCATTCTTTTTTTTTTTATTATTATGTTCAATTAGCCAACATGTTGTACATCATTAGTTTTTGATGTAGTGTTCAACAATTCATTAGTTGCATATAACACCCAGTGCAATTCTTGTTTCTTGAGGTAGGTATTTATTGCTATGAACATATCTCTTAGAACTACTTTTGCTGCATTCCATAAATTTTGGTATGTTACCTTTCCATTTTCATTCATCTCAAGGTACTTTTTACTTTCTCTTTGATTTCTCATTTGACCCATTCGTTGAATTTCTTTTGTAAATATTAGCCCGATTAATATAAATGTCTTCTTCCTTAGGCTTATATTTTGAGTTTAAGTATTAATTTTCAAATATTATAGAGTGCCTCTAATACACAAAGCAATGTGCTAGATTTCTACTAGGATATTAGAATTTTAAATTGACTTCAGATACAAAAAGTTCAGTTTATAGATGTGACATGCCATTTGTTTATGAAACTGTAGGGGCCCATTACAGAATACTTCATGATATATGTATTTTTAATTACCACAAACAATTCTGAGAACTATATGTAAAAAAATATTTCTTTTGAGTACTGACAGTTTGTTCTTGACAAATTTGTTCTTTCGGATTTCTCTATTCTCTTGTTTCACTAAAGTGTGTTCAATTATGCTATTGTATTCACTTGAACTTGGCAGGATGCATTATGCAAATAAGTGCCTGCTTCTTATGTATCAGCAAGTGAGATCTCCAAAATGTCTCTGTTAAGTTGCTGATTAAAGTTAACCCCAGCCAAACAAGAGAGCACACTAACTCTCACTGCAAGACAGAGGTCAAGGAGTGTTTTGTATTCTTTCATACAAAGTTCCCATTATAAATGTGACAGAATTAATGTTTTAACTATACCATGATAAAACACTGAAAGATTGAATCTCTGTTTTCCAACAAAAAGCTTCTTAAACAAATCCACTGACCTCACTGAGATTAACTATGGAGAAGACATTTATTGCCACTGATAGATGAAGTCATGAATGCTTAAGGACAGTTTTAAGTAAGCAAGAAGTTAACTAATACATCTCCGGAACACATTCTATAGAAACGAATGCTATACAATGTAATGTAATTAATGGAAGGAATACAGACTACGGAATTGGACAGATGTGAGTTCAAATGAGTTCAAATGATTGGACAAGTGGCAATATTTTCTTTTGGAAACTGCAGTGTCTCACTTGGAAAATGCATATAATGTTACAAGTTTGATTGTTTTATCCAAGTTTCCTTTCTAGATCCTGTAGTTGTTTTGAGTATCTACTGATTCAAAATGAATTTGGTAAAGATAATATTTGCAGTAGGCAAAATGACATCCTTTTAGAGATGACCAAACCCTAATCCCTAGAACCTGTGAATATGTTAAGTTATATGGAAAAGGGGAATGAAGGTTGCTAATCAACAACCTTTAGATAGGGAGATTACTTTGGATTATCCAAGTAGATCCAATATAATAATAAGGGTTATTAGAAGTGGAAGGAGGAAAAGAAGAGAATCACAGAACGAAATTTGATAATGGAAGCAAGGTCAGAGTGATGTGACATGAAGAGGACTTGACTTGCATGGCTAGGTTTGAAGGAGGAGGAAGGGGTCCATGAGCAGAAAAAATACTGGTAACCTCTGGAAGCTAGAAGATGCAAGGAAACAGATTCTGCCCTAGAGCCACCAGAAGGGAACACAGTTCTCCTGACACCTTGATTTTAGCCCAGTGAGATCTGTGTCAGATGTTTGACCTACAGAACTGTAACATAATAAATTTGTTTTGTTTCAAGTCCTTGTGTTTTTGGTAATTTGTTACAGCAGTCATAAGAAACTAATACAATGCTGGATTTTTATATTGTCTTTTAAAACTAAGCAAGCCAGCACTGCAGGTGAGAACTGCATAGTTTTTCTTTATAAGCTGAGTTTATAAATTAAAATTTAGAATATTATATTTTAATAACTTGCTGAAATTGTTTAAAATATCTGTATTTGAAGTTTTACTTCATGTACTTTATACGTTCACTTGTATCATAGCACTGTCTGCAGTACATTTGTAACTTAAGCAGCTTTATAGAGAAGGTTTAAATGTAAAACAGATACGCATGGAGTATTATTTGTCAATTACAACTCAATGAAGATAAAAAATACATAATTTCCTTATTTAATATGTATAAAGAATGGACTAAAGGTCACTCTACTAAACTTTACAAGGCCTGTGAAACTTAAAATGGACACTCAGTTACTGAGATAGAAGCTAGGCGTGTGTTCTGTTAAATCCAAGGTAATACCAGTTTCAGTTGCCTACTCTGATTTACAGTCTGAAAGATTTAACATTAAATAGTGTAATTAAAGTTACAATTACTGTAATTGTTCTCATTGGTGATTATTTGGCAAGGGTACGCATTGTCAAACACTCTGTAAGCAATCAAATGCTTTTTATTTATAAGACAATACTTAAATTTTAATCTACAAAGAAAGAAAATGTGAACACAACAGGTGTTCATACCACACAATGCTAGGGTTATGGGGAGGTATGGTACTAGCACAAGAAGTGTGTACAATGTGAAAACCAATTAGGCCATGGTCTGCTTTGGCAGATAAAGTGAAGCCTGGATGAACTAGTAAAAGGGCAGAGGAAAAGTTTACCTCTGTAGGCTTTAATGTGGGCAGAAGAGAGGAGACAGAAAATAAGGTGATAGGCAGGTAGCAGGGCCACACTGGATCCAGATTCAAAGGGCTAAACACAGCAAATCTTTTTTTTTTAATTTTTTATTGCAAACTTTTTTGTTTTCAACATAGGCCAACAAGACCTACATGATACGAGAATATACACCACGAGAAGCAAAATTGCTAATTTAATGGTACAGTATTTTAATACCAGTTTTTAGAAGTTGACTTTTAATGTTCCTTTGGTATGTTTCCACTCAAATCTGCATCCCTAAATCTATCAATTCACGTAATAAGCCTCTAAAAAATAAATCCTACTGGAGCGTAACTTTTCTGAGCTCACCTCAAATACAAAACCAGTTAGAGTTGTTGTAGGTACCAGAGCCATCATCTAATCTAATTTCCACTTTTTATTCTGGAAAAACAGACCCAGAGGTGTTAAACACAGCAAATCTTAAGCAGTATTCATCAAATTTATCCTTAGAAATAACTGCATTACAATGCTTTGAGAGAACTGAGAAGTTTCTGTTTTTTATTGAAACCATTCCTTTTTTTTATGTCTCCTTATGATTTTTTTCTTTTCTTTTTCTTTTTTCCTTTTTTCTTTTTAATTTAAATTCTAGTTAGTTGACATACAGTGCAATATTGGTTTCAGGCTTAGAATTCAGTGATTCATTACTTACATACAACACCCAGGGCTCATCAAAATAAGTGCCCTCCTTAATACCCGTCACCCATCTAGACTATCCCCGTCCCCTCTCCCTTCACCAACCCTCAGTTTGCTCTCTATCATTAAGAGTCTCTTATGGCTTGTTTCCCTCTCTCCTTTTTTTCTGTGAAACCATTCTTTATAAAGTTATCTGAATTGAATTGTATCCAGTTTGTTCATTTTTTGGTCAACTAGGTGAAAGATAGCAGAATATGCCATCCCAGAATATGCTTCTTTGGCATAAGGAATACTTTGATCTGGTTACTTGAGAAAAAGCAGATATAGGAGAAATCTCTGAAAATGGTAGAAGTTACCCTTTTGTAAGGGAAATTTACATTTAAGAAAAATTTCCATTTGTAAGGTGTCTCCGTCTCTGTGCAAAAAAGAGAAAGATGACTAAATCACAGGAAACTCTTATCAAGGAATAAGGCATCTGACTTAAATCTACATAACCACTGTACCCTCTACTGTGCTTTTTCTTTACTGTGCTTTTGCTGGCAACCTCCCTTAACTGACCTCTCCTTGCCCCTTCCCCCAACATCCTTCTTTTGTCTTTAGCTGAAGACTGCATTTAAACTGATGGTTTGAGCCATTTCAGGGAGCTTACTCATTTTTCCTTGTTTTCTCCCATGTATATGTGAGGTATATATGTTAATAATTTTGTTTGTTTTTCTCTTGTTAATCTGTCTTTTATTATGGGGTGGAGGGGGGATATCTCAGTCACAGAACCTAGAAGGATAAGGGGAAAGGTATTTTTTCTCCCCCACAGGCTAACTGAATCATTATCATGACATTTATCATTAGTACATTCATGTATTTACATGTAAATATTTCTGAAAATGTAGCCAGGTTGATTTTGGTGACAATTTATTCTACCTGTATGTAACAAGGCTATTATCAATTGCAACCATTTGCTTCATTTCTTAACATTGCTACCAGATTATGGGATGCCTGGGTGGCTCAGGTGGTTAAGCGTCTGCTTCAGCTCAGGTCATGATCTCAGGGTCCTGGGATCGAATCCCACATCGGGCTCCTTGCTCAGTGGGGAGCCTGCATCTCCCTCTGCCTGCTGTTCCCCCTGCTTGTGCTCTCACTCGTGCTTGCTCTCTCTCTGACATAATAAATAAATAAAATCTTTAAAAAAACAAACACTGCTACCAGAATATAACAATATTTTTATTTATGTGAATCCAGGGGTTTTAATTAGATATCGTGAGCAAGCAAACCTTCCCAATTATAAACATTGCATTGCTTATGGACCAAGCTATCATTCTCTATTATGTGCGCAAAGCCAATAAATAGCAGCAATAATCAATTATTCATTACTGTACTATTCAAAAAATTATTTAATACAATATGCCAGGTATTATAGAAAATAATAGAAAACTTTCTCTCCACTATTACATCCTAGTGGAGAAGTCAGACAAAAAAACAAGATAAACAAAAATATAATGGCAAATGCTGAGGAAAAAAGTAGAGCAGTGAGGTAGAATAAAGAATATAGAAGATGGGCTTGAGGAATACTATAGCTTAGATAGAGTGACCAGTCAAGGTTTTCTTGAACAGGCAACTCTAAAGCAGAAATGCAAATGAAACAAGAGAGCTGACCATGTGGATATTTCAGTGAAGGGCACTGTAGGCAGAAAGAATGTCGAGAGAGAGAGAGAGAGAGGAAGGAAGGAAGGAAAAGAGAGAGGGGGGGAAAGAAAGAAGTCCAAACATGTCATCCAATACCAAGACGTCAATAATGGCTTGTCATTTTACTTGTGGTATATGCCAAAGTCTTTAATGTAACCTACAAGACCCCATTTGCCTTTCCCCTCCTTTCCATATTACCTCTTCTATTATTTCCTCCTATTTCACTCTGCTCAGCTTATGTTGGGTTGGAGTCAAAAGTAGAAGCAAAGAGGACACTTAGGAGGTTATTAGAATAATTCAAGTGAGAAATGTGTGGTTAAACTGAAATTGCCAACAGAATTAAGTCTGCAGAAATGCGTGTAGCCCATAGTTGTTGGAAAAAATACCAGGATGCTTGGCTTAAGATATGAAAATGTACCCCAAGGGAACAAGAAATGAAATAGCCTGCACAGTCATTAAAATCACAAGGCATATGGCCTCTGCTTTTGCTAACAAAGATAGCATCACTGACACACATTGCCAGGATGTTTTGCAACACAGACCAGGGAAGGGAATGACCACCCAACCACAATCTTAATGAAACCAGACAGACCAGTGCCAGAAAGACAATCAATCTTGAAGTTTACTCAATCCCTAACCAATCAGAAGAACCCACAACACTGAACCCCTTACTCTTGAGTTTTGCCCTTAAAAATCCTCACTCATAAGCCATCAGGGAGTTTAGGACTTTGAACATTAACTCCCTTTCTCCTGGGTGGCATCACACTAATAAATAGCCTATCTTTCTTCACTACCAAAATTCAGTGTCAGTCTTTAATTGACTTGCTACACATTGGGCAGATGAATTCTCCTTTGGTTCGGTTACAAAATCATGGTAGTAGTAGAGAGGGTAGCAGTAGGGAGAAGTAGGTGACTTATGGATATATTTTGACAGTATCGTCAACAAAATTTGCCTCAAATTTGGGGTGAAAGGAATAGAGAGGACTCAAAGAGAATACCAACCTTGCTGGCCTTTACAACTACAGGTATGGAGTTGTGATGGGGAAAACTATAGGAAGAAGGTTTTGGGAGAAATATTAGTAACTAAGTGTGAACGTGGCAAGTTGGAGATGCTTGTTGAACATTCAAATGGAAATGTCAAATAGGCAGATGACCTGATACTCAGGGGGAGAGGTTTAAGGTGGAGATATTAATCTGGGAGTCATCAGCATATAGACAGTATTTTAAACCATGAGACTGGATGAGATCACAAAGGGGATGAGGGACAATAAAGAGGCTCTCAACATTAAGATGTCTGAGAGAAAAAGAGAAACCAGCAAAAGGACTGAGAAGGCCAAAGCAGGTGAATGTGGTATCCTGGCAGCCAAGTGAAGCAAGTATTAAAAGGAAAGAGAGATCTACTTATGTCAATTGCTATTGACAGGTCAAGAAAGTTGAGCATTGAGAATGACTATAGGATTTAGCAATGTGGAGGTTGAAGAAAACCAGAATACATCACCCCACATTGTGCCACTTTGGCATAAGGATTATTTTGAGCTGAAGGCAATTAAGAAGCAGACACAAGAAAAGCTCCGTGCCTTCCCCTTATTTGCCTGAAAACAGAGCATACATTTTCAGAGATGTCCCTCCTCCCCTCTCTACCAAGAAGAACAAAAGTTAGTCACCCCAGACCACATTAGACCCTTATCAGACTCGAGACTGCATGGGAGGAATCTACATAACAAATTTCCCTAATCAGCCTTTATCTACTAGCTTCCCATTATTTTACCTCACCACAGTTTGCTGTCCTTGGAAGCCTAAAACTACTTTGTCCTGTAATTCCTCTGTAAATTTACTGTCTTTGTTGAAGCTGCTATATAAGCTAGAATTCTAAGCCACCTCTTTGAGTTACTCATATCTGCATAACTCATGGGTTACATGCATGACACATATGTTAGTAAACATTTCTCTTGTTAATCTGTCTTTTATTATAGAGCCTCAACTAAGAACTATGATGGATATAGGAAGGGTTATCATTACCTCACTAAGAATAGTCCTGATGTATCAGTGGATACAAAAAAAAAAAATCAATGGATTGCATTCAAGAAAGAATAAGAGGAGATGCAGTGAGTATGGAGAATCTTTTCAAGGAGTTTTGCTCTTGTTATTAGGAGAGAAGTGGTACAGGAGCTGGGAGATAGAGGGAGACAAAAGACAGTTTGGGTGGGTCTTTTTGTTTTTGTCTTAGGATGGGAGAGATACAATATGTTTGTGTGCCGATGGTATAATGCATTAGAAAAAAACCCCAATGCAGGAAGAGTTCTTTCTTAAAAACTGGAAAGAAGTTCAAGTTTAGGGACATTGACACAGGTATGTAGGTAGATACCATGGTGGGAGACTGTCAATCTCTTTCGACTGCTTCAGTTTTCCTCAGCGAAGTTGTTATTCATCTAGGAAAATGCACAAGTGAAAGGACAAGGAAAATATAGATCTAACACTCAGTAACAATAAAACCCTTCCCAATAGGTTTACTTCACTTAATTCTCTACCTACCCTGACAGTTATTTCTAATGATTCCAGTGGGTTTTGAACAGCAAAGGGGATTCATCTGTCAGGATGTTATCTAAATACTATTTGTACATTCAGCTGTTACTGCAGAAAAAGAACCTAGAGCTTCTTACAAAAGAAAAAAAAGAAACTCCAGATTCCTTGCCCTTATAAGATAGAGCATGCATTGGCACAACTTCTTCTCAGGAGTGTAGATACCCCATTATGATGGTAATTAAGTGCTTGTCAGGGAGACGTATTTGCCCTTCCTCTCTCTTATCTGGTTTTCCCTGCATTGAGAACCTAGTCTTTGGCTGCAGAATTTCAATTCACAACAGAGATATTCCTGGGAAAGCACAAAATCTCTGGTAGTGTAAACAGTGCTTAGGTTCTCATTTGGTAGAAATCCCTTCCTAAAGCACTATCAAAATTTGACTAGGGTGAATTCAGTGATTAATTTCAAAACAACCTGTAACCCTACAGCATAAATGTTGGTGTGAAGACCTCAGACCTCCTTAATTATTAGAAAAAGAAATAATGTATAAATTCTGAGTTTTGTTCATTTTTATGGGTGGTGGCGAAAGGTTAGTTGTTATGACCTCAATTATAATTACTAAATTTTAGGAATTAAGATGAGTAGCTCAGAATGAGGGAAGAGCATTATAGTAAGTTTTACATATGGAAAACTTTTGATTTGAACTTCTTTTTATAAACAACTAATTTATCAATGTTAATGGATAGAATAAGTGATCAGTTATATGGTTATTCCTAAACTAATTTACTAAGTGGTACTTTTTGTTTATATGTTTATAGAAAATATACCCATATATTAATGTTTTTATTAGTTTGTTTCCCTTAATACACACCTACTGTGGTTTGGAAGCATAATCTATAAGAGGGAACCCTGAGAAATAGAAGCTAGTTTGGGATAGGTATACATTAAAAAAAATAATTAGACACAAGTAATGCACAAACTGAATTATATATATGCATGGTTTATCAAGAGGCAACTCAATTTGAGAAAAAGTACATAATTTCATCTATTTATACCAAAGTGCTCTATAATAAATAATTAATTCTAATTTTTTGTTCTAATTTTTTTATATAGTATTAATCAATAATGCTACTAGGATTATACCTAAAGTGTACTATTTTAATTTCAGAATTTTACCATATACTATTTTAGGCTTTTGTCCCCAAGTGAAAATACATTGTAGTCTAAGGTGATTTTAATAATGATGATCCTTCTTGAAGTAAAAAGCTTGGAAAATTATACTTTTTGACTATCCAGTTTATGTTAAAGAAAAAATGTATTCTAAATCAGTAAAATCTTAGTTAAAAATCACATGAACTAAGATTTTGTGGTTGTTTTTGTTTTAATTTCAGATTTTCAGTAACATATCTTGTAATTTGAAAAACTAGGATGTGATGGGTAGATACATAACAGTGTAATAGAAAGGTATGTATAGCAGAAGTATCCCAATATGTTAAAGCACTTTTAAATACTGCCTAGTATGACTGCCCCATAAATGATTCTTTCAGGACAACAGCTGAATACAAATGATGATTGCTATAGTTAGCAAAGAAAAACTATTTTTGCAATATTCATAGAAGAAAAATTTATCCTGTTTCAAACACTCAGTTCCAGAAAGTTTACTTATAAGTTTGGCCTTTTCTGGGGTGCCTGGGTGGCATAGTTGGTTAAGCATTGGACTCTTGGTTTCTGCTCAGGGCATGATGGCAGGATCATGAGATAGTGCCCCGCATCAGACTCCATGCTCAGTGTGGAGTCTGCTTGAGATTCTCTCTCCCTCTGCTCCTCCCTCTCGTGTTCTCTCTCTCTCAAATAAATAAATAAATCTTTAAAAAAAAAAAAGAAGTTTGACCCTTTCCGATAATCAAAAATTTATAGATTGGTGAATATTGATCTGAGGAAAAGTGGTATCTATTCTCCTACAAATTCTGTTTATTCAACAAATATGGGTGGCTATATTTTGTTAAGTTCACTGTGAGAGAGGAAGCTAAGAGACAAGTATGATACAAATGTGTAGACAGAAGTAGAACATGAAAGGAGAGAAAGAACCTGAAGACACTCAAGTCCTTCATTACAGTTCAGCATGGAAACCCACACTGATTATTGTCTTGAATTGCACTAGAGATGCTTATAGAAGTTACTCTCCATACTTAAAATAATTCATATTGATTTTCTCACATACACCAAAAGTATCCTAACAAACACTTGACAATAAATTACGTTCAATGCTGTGGATGAAGTCAAGGATTATTCCCACTCACTGACTTGAGTAGACCGAAAGGCCATTCATCTATATATTTGGTGGAAGAAAAAAGACAAAAGGACTTGCTAAACCATAGAATGTTGTAAATAGCTCCTACGGGACATTATACATATGTATATATACATACACATACCCACACAAGGTCAATCTTCATTATTCATGGATTTCATATTTGTAGTTTAGCTTGCTCACTAAAATTTGTTTCTAACATCAAAATCAATATTCATGGCAATTTCTCACATATTCAGGGACATGCACAGAGCAGCAAAAATGTAAGATGTCCAAAAATATGTTCCTAGATGAGTCAAATAAGGATGGTCTTCCTATTTCAGCTTAAGTGTTCTTCTCACAGTTTGTATAGTGCCATGTTTTTTGCATTTTTGTGCCTTTTGTTGGTAATTCTGCTGTTGAAAACGTCCCAAGTAAAGTGGCAAAGTGCTATGCAGCATTTGTATGTGCAAGAAGGCTATAATATGCCTTATGGAGAAAATATATGTGTTAGATAAGCTTCACTGAAATATAAGTTGAAAGTGCTAGTTGGCCATGATTTCAAAGTTAATTAATCAAAAATATATATTACAGGAAATGTCTTTAAAGAGGAAGACACATAAAAAAAGTTTATGTATTGCTTAGTTGATAAATGCTGTGACCAGAGGTTTGCAGGAACCTAACCTTGTATATCCCCTAGGAGCAATGGTTTGCTAAGTCAGTGTCTGTGGCAATATTTTAAAACATAACTACTGTGAATAAACTCCATTTCACAGTATAAGTGAACAAACTATTGAATGAAAACAATGTAGATTACTAATTAAATAAGAATCATGAAAACTACAATTGTTTTTATATTTTCAAATTTCCTAAATCAGAGTTTCACTCTTGAAGACATATCACTTTTGAATTAACAAGTTCTACTTTAATGCCAGAGTTCATGTTATTTTCCTTGAAGTTCAAAATGTTTATCAATTGAATCACAGGAAAGATATTTTAGAGTATTAGAATAACAAGAGTATCAGATCTAAATTCAATGTATAGGTTTGTTTTTGTTTTATCTAATATATTAAAAAACTAGATTATCTGTTTTTAAGTACTTTTATGCATTTATTTTATTTATTTTATTTTTTTAAAGATTTTATTTATTTATATGACAGAGAGAGACAGCGAGAACAGGAACACAAGCAGGGGGAGTGGGAGAGGGAGAAGCAGGCTTCCCGCGGAGCAGGGAGCCCGATGTGGGGCTCGATCCCAGGACCCTGGGATCATGACCTGAGCTGAAGGCAGACGCTTAACGACTGAGCCACCCAGGCGCCCAGTACTTTTATGCATTTAAAGATGAAAAGTATACAGATGATCTTATTTAAAGGGTGTGATTTCAAGCTGGAAAGGTAGAGAAATGAGGAAGAAATTTTCACTATTATCTTTTATTACTGCCAAATCAAAATATCTCTGTCACTACATCAGTTGTCCTTATATCACATTTTTCCTTTTCCCTCAATGATGTCATTGTCAGTGTCAGAGGACTGGTCCACTATTGGCTTATAGTTCCTTACTTTTCTCAATTCCAATCACCTTCATCTCTGTTCTAGTAGAGATCTCCATTGGAAGAAGCACATTCTCCATCACAAGAACTGAAACTTCCAACTCACATATCACATTCTCTAGACACAACTTTTCTTTGTCCCTTGACTTCTTCGTATTTCTCCAGTCTTGTATTTAGGTCCTTCCCTCCATTATCTAAAACACTTTGGACCACCACATTAATCTCTTAACGATGCCCTCAGTTCGTGTGCCACTAGTCCATCACTATATCACAATGAAGATTCCAATACTTACCTTAGTTCTCAAGAGGCCATTTTCTCTAGTTCCTTATCTGATATATCTTAATGTTCATTTGTCTCTATTTGGCTCTCTTCCTCTACAATTCCTTTAAGAGCTATTATTACCTAAGGTTCAAGTCTTGGATGCGTTAGCTTCTCACCTTTATCTTGCCATGTGTGACCATACTTTTTGCATGGGTTCAAATAGAACCTTTATCCTGATTATTCCCAAACTGAATGTATTTTACCTAGATTGCTCTCCTGAGCTGCCAGTGCATATAGACTCATTGCATAGTTACCTTTGGATATCTTTTTTTTTTTTAATTTTTTTATTCTTATATTATCCCCATACATTACATCATTAGCTTTAGATGTAGTGTTCCATGATTCATCGTTTGTGCATAACACCCAGTGCTCCATGCAGAACGTGCCCTCCTCAATACCCATCACCAGGCTAACCCATCCTCCCACCCCCCTCCCATCTGGAACCCTCAGTTTGTTTTTCAGAGTCCATCGTCTCTCATGGTTCGTCTATACCTTTGGATATCTTATGGGTGCTTAAAATGCAACCTGCACAAGTATTAATTTATCATCCACTTTTCAAAGCCCATCTCCCTGGGCTGTGACCTTCACATGTCCTCTTCAGCTTTTTATCTCCCTTTTTAGGGGAGACAGAAAGACTAGAGGGGGTTGAAGTTGGGTTTCTAGCACTTCTCCCAAATCCAGTAAGATTCTGATGAAGTCTTCTCCCTTGCTAGATAGGCCGTTGTTGTGAGAAAGCCTCTGAGCTCTTTCAAAATGGTTACTTTTCCCCTTATGTGGCCAAACACAGGGGTTTTATTGTTTTTGTTTTCTTGTCTTTACCAGGAGAACCTGGTAGGGCTCTTGGAGGTTAAGCTCATCAAAGTGTGAGAGTAGCCCCTTGGACTGTGACACTGCGTTGCCAAGAGTTTTTAACTCTCAAGCTACCCCACCCTTAGCCTTAGGCAATGCATTGAGCTATCACTTAATATTGCTATCCATTACTGGCTGCAGCAGCTTCTCCTTCAGATAAGCTGATCCGTAGTCTCTGAAATTGCCTGTCTTCACAATCTTTAGGGCAGTGGTTTGTCCTGTGACTTCAATTCTGATGGATCTAAGTTGTTAGTTGTGAGGAATATACTGATGATTTGCAAGCAGTTTACATGTCAAAGGGGAAACCAGAAGTTCCCTTGACAAATATCACTGTTTGTTTGTTTTTTTTGGTACAGTTATTACGAAATATTTGTGATCCATTCATTACTTTTAAACTTTTCCCCCCCAAACACACTTTTATGTTATCTAATCGCAATTTACATAGCTCATATTTCTTAACAAGAAAGCTGTCTTTTAACATGCCATTACTAGCTTTTATCAAACCAAAAGCTTATTCATAAATAACTATCCATTTTATAAAATCTGTTAAATATACAACATATGATACAAAATTTATTGAAAACTGATCTTGGGGCGCCTGGGTGGCTTAGTCAATTAAGCATCTGCCTTCAGTTCAGGTCATGATCCTGGAATCCCAGGACTGAGCCCCACAGCAGGCTCCTTACTCAGTGGGGAGTCTGCTTCTCCCTCTCCCCCTCACCCTGCTCGTTCTCTATCTCTCTCTCTCTCAAATAAATAAAATCTTAAAAAAAAGAGAAAAGAAAAAAGAAAACTGATCTTATTTGTGCTGTACCTTGCTAGAGAAAATTATACCAAGGACTCTGCTTTTTCATACCTGAATCTTAGGACAGAACTTCAATACCCCAAGTTACTCAGAGGGAGATAACTTAAGGTTAACATCCTAGAGACAAAAGTAATACTTAGGAGCTGAATTACTGAGCTTAATTACCAAAAAGACCCCATATCCTTCTGGAGATGGAATCTGTAGATAATATCTTCTCGTCAGGAAAAAAAATATTAAAGGAATCCCAGACAATTTATGGCTACTCAGCATCCACCCTAAGTATCTTAATGTCTTTTGTGGTGAAGAACAAGAACCTTTATTTGGCAAAATGTGTGGGACACCTGAGCTGCTACAAAAAAACCCTTCTAAGGGGAGAGCAATAGCCACCCCAGGGGAAACCTGGAGGCTCCTCCTGTTGTCCACAGTAGAGAACTATGATGGATACATTTTGTTTTACCCTGAAGTGTCTATTTCCTTCTGTATCACTTTGGGGTGTTTTAGGAAATGGGTGAAGACCTGGTGCTATGCAGGATATACAATTTCATAAAATGGGAAGTTTGAATCTCATTTTTAAAGGTTGCTGTAAGTTGCTTATGGAACCACTAAATACCAAAAATGACTTTTTATTGCATTAAGAGGCAAAATGGTTGCTATTATTTCACAAATTTCAAGTGTGAGTTGCAATACCTGTCTCCAAATAACGAGAAGAAAATGTGTGCATACAGATAAACTGAGCTTAGCTCTCAGATTGTTGTGAAAAACATAGGCAATAGAAAGAAACAAAAATAGCCTACATTGCTATCTTGCACGAGTAAGTTAAAAATGTGCACAGGACAAATGTAAGCAAGATGTTTGTATCTTGCTCTCTGTTAGCTGTCCCTGTGGTTTTGGGCTTGTTTGAAAAATGGCTTTGTCTCTATTTTCGTAAGACCTTCTAAGAACCTTATTGTATTAGGAACCAGATTTCAGCAAAAATTTTGAACTTAATCACATGGGTCATCTGAATAGCTTTCCCTTGATATGAGAGAATTCTGGGTCCAAGATGAACAGTTTCTTTAAAACCACATTAATTTTGTGTTGGGAATTTATATTGTTTGAATATTTTAAAGAATATTCTCATATATTTAATTGCTATTGATTTTTTTAAATTGATGTTGGCAGCTTCATTTTTGAGGCCTTAGATTTTAATGGTTGCTCTCACTCAGTTGCTTATTGTTGGTTGTTAAAAATCATTATTTCACATCACCCATCATCAGGGAAATACAAATCAAAACCACGATGAGATACCACCTCACATCTGTCAGAATGGCTAAAATCAACAACATAGGAAACAACAGGTGTTGGTGAGGATGTGGAGAAAGGGGAACCCTCTTACACTGTTGGTGGGAATGTGAACTGGTGCGGCCACTCTGGAAAACAGTATGGAGGCTCCTCAAAAAGTCAAAAATAGAGCTATCATACAATCTGTCAATTGCACTATTAGGTGTTTACGCAAAGGATACAAAAATACAGATTCGAAAGGGTACATGCACCCTGATGTTTATTATTTTTATTTTAAAAATATTTTATTTATTTGACAGCAAGAGAGCACAAGCAGGGGGAGTAGGAGAGGGAAAAGGAGGCTCCCTGTTGAGTGGGGAGCCCGATGTGGGGCTCAATCCCAGAACCCTGGGATCATGACCTGAGCCGAATGCAGTCACTTAAGCAATTGAGCCACCCAGGTGCCCCACCCTGATGTTTATAGCAGCATTATCAACATAGCCAACTATGGAAAGAGCCCAAGTGTCCATCAACTGGTGAATGGATAAAGAAGAGGTGGTATATAAATATAATGGAATATTACTCAGCCATCAAAAAGAATGAAATCTTGCCATTTGCAGTGACATGGATGGAACTAGAGAGCTAAGTGAAATAAACAGCCAGAGAAAGACAAATACCATATGATTTCACTCATATGTGGAATTTAGGAAACAAAACAGATAAACATGTAAGATGGAGAAAAAAGAGATTCTTAACAATAGAGAACAAACTGAGGGTTGATGGAGGGAGGTGGGTGGGGGGTGGGATAAATGGGTGATAGGCATTAAGGAGGGCACTTGTTATGATGAGCACTGGCTGTTATATGTAAGTGATGAATCACTAAATTCTACTCCCGAGACCAGTATTACACTATTTGTTAACTAACTAGAATTTATTTATTTATTTATTTATTTATTTTAAGATTTTATTTATTTACTTGCTAGAGAGAGAGAGAGAGTGAGAGTACAAGCAGGGGGACAGGCAGAGGCAGAGGGAGAAGCAGACTCCCTGCTGAGCAGGGAGCCCGATGTGGGACTCGATCCCAGGACCGTGGGATCATGACCCGAGCTGAAGGCAGCCGCTTAACCGACTGAGCCACCAGGCATCCCACTAACTAGAATTTAAATAAAAATTTGGAAGAAAAAAATTTGTTATTTTAAATAAAATTTATTTTTAATTGTCTTTAATGTGATACAAATATGTTTATATTATATATTTAAACAAAGGCTGACTTACCAAGTTACTTAAGTATGGGGGAAGGGATAGGACATTTGATTGCCAACTATATATCAAATACTGGGCAAATTTCTTAATATAATTTAGCTCATTTAATGTAAGATAACCTAGTCTAAGGGATACTTCTAGAAAATACAGAAGTAGGAGTGATGCAGAGCACATAATACAAATATTCCACAAGCTTCATCCTATACTGTTTTGTTTCACATTGCCAAAACAGTGCAAGATTTCTTCATATACTTGATGATATGTATTTCTCACAGTCATTATTATTAAATATTCCTAAGTTTTTCCTTACAATTCTTTGTTTATCTACTTATTTTAGGGTAATCCCAAGAATAACTTAAATGGAATCAAAATGAGGTTATCTGGCATCTAACACAGTACATTCTCCAGACACCCACATTAGAGAGCATTCATAACATTGCCTAAGTAAATGGCTAGATTTATAAAATAGTGTATATTACCAAAAAATAAATTGTATACTTCACAAAAACTTTCTGGCATACACTGATTTTTACCATACTCTAGGAAGATTTAATTACAAACAAAACAAAACAAAACAAAAGAAACAAACAAAAAGAACCAAAAAACTATTCTGTCAAGCTCAGTGTTTTAAAAAAAATATTTTAATATATTTTTCTTGGTGGAGATGAAAAGGGCATTGCACCCTACACTAAATTCCAGCCAAGAAAAAAAAAATAGCAGTTTGACAGATATTCCATTATTTTTATGGAACTATGTGCGTCACATTAGAAGAAATTCTTTTTGATTAAAATTATTCAGAAACAGGAACCATTTTAAAGCTACATCTTTCATATTTATGTTTTCTTAATCCTCTCCTTATTGTGATTATAAAATTTAAATGGAATTATTAAAACTGAAAATGTACTTAATCCCATGAAAGAAATGAATAAAATCAGGGTTAGATCTCTTGCACATTTGCAGTCTGTATATCCTTATTTGGAAGTTTCGTATATTTTTCCAGTAAACCCCCTCCCACTTCCACCCTGAGCCAGGCTACTGACAAGCGAAGGCCTTATTCTCTCTACTTGATAAAGGGTAGGAGAGGAGTTGCCTTACCTGCACCAGGGAATAGGCTCCTGCTGACCTGTTGTTCCTTGGCCTTTATCAGAATAGGCTCACATTTGTATTAAGTTATTGTCTCCTTTACCTCCTGAGATATTCTGCTATATATATATAAAAAATCTATTTGGTAGGGGATAATATGGAACTTCTCTTAACAATAGGAGTTATGGAATCTGCAACTTTCACTTCAGATATTTTTAGCTATGATTCTAGACACAAATTATCTCTTATCCTAAAAGACTTTGATTCTTCTTCATCCTTGTACAACTATGCACAAATTTTACATTGTTTACATAATTGTGGAGCCTGTCAAGTTACACAGATAATGAGTACACTATCCTTTAACACACATTATGGACTGAATGTTTGTGCTACCCGCAAATTCATATGTTGAAGCCCTAACTTTCAAAGTGATGGTATACCGTTAGAAGAGGTGCCTATGGGAGGTAATTAATTTCAGATGAAGTCATGAGGGTAGGGTTCTCATGACGGGATTAGTATCCTTAGAAGAGGAAGAGACCAGAGCTTGCTGGCAGGTTCTTGCTTTCCCTCTCTCCCATGTGAGGACATAATTGAGAAAGTGGCAGTCTACAAGCGTAAAAGAAGGTGCTCACCACGAAGCAAATCTGCCAGTACCTTGGTCTTCCCAGCTTCCAGAACTATGAAAACTAATTATCTGTTGTTTAAGCCACCCTATCTAGTATGGTAATTTGTTACAGCAGCCAGAGAAGACTAAAACAATGTATCACTGTGGTTTGATCAAGTTTTCATTCAAAAATAAAAATGCTCAAAGAAATAGAGTTTAGGATCATAACCATTTAAAAAAATTATGTTCACTCAACTTATTTTTATTGAAACTACATTTACGTTCATCTTTCAAATTCAATGTTAACGACTGCGAGATCTCACTCATTTTAAAATTCTCACTGAACTTCAACCCTTCATCCTGGTCTCCTGCATTTACTCCAATGGATACAATGTCTCTATCACAATATCACATATCTTGAGCTAAAAGAAAAAACAAATTCCCTCCCCAACACTTCTCACATTCAGGCCTGAGAACCTGAAGGCCTCCATGGACTCTCCCTCCCTCAACTTCACTTAATTGGTTAGCTCCTTTTTTCTATATGCCTAAAATAGTTCCTAGCAGAGTATTTTATTTATAAACAATTCCACATTTTTAACATAAATCCTATTCATTCCTTCACTTAAATTATATAATTTTAGGGGCGCCTGGGTGGCTCAGTCGTTAAGTGTCTGCCTTCGGCTCAGGTCACGATCCCAGTACCCTGGGATCGAGCCCCGCATCGGGCTCCCTGCTCAGCGGGAGGCCTGCTTCTCCCTCTCCCACTCCCCACTGCTTGTGTCCCCTCTCTTGCTGTGTCTCTGTCAAATAAATAAATAAAATCTTAAAAAAAAAAAATTATATAATTTTATTCAGTGTCTCCCCTAGCATTTAACATAGAACGAAATAACTAATAATATTAAAATGATTATTTTCTATGATTAAGATGACCAACTTCAAATGTATCTTTTTCAGATGTTGGTTTCTATTCATACAAGTAGACTTAAAAAAAAGAAGTTTAAAAAAAAGATTGCAGGGGATTTTAACATATTATCAAACAATTATTAAAATTTTTAATTATATCTAAACGAACTCTAAGCAAAAAGCTCTCCTTTTATGGAATATAAATGTTTGTATAAAACTGAAAGAGGCTAATGATTCTTTTATCACTGTATCTTTGTCAAGTATCTGATTTTCCTCAGCACAGTCATTCTTTAAATATTTCACTCTTTCAGATATAAGGTATTGCTTAGAGATTGGGAAGAATAGAAAAATAAGAATTAAATTATGATAGCAATAATAAAATCTTAACTTAAAATTGGACAAATACATATTGTACTACAGACACATAAAACTATTTTCAAATATGTGTACCCCCCTATTTTAGGCAAGTGGATCACACTATTCTTGATTAGAAATTGGTTTGTCATCTATCAGTCTAGAAGAGAATAAATTATGTAATTTAAATTCATAGAGTCATTAATCTATGAGTTAAAAAACATTAGAACATGAGACCCAAAAGGGAATTCTGTTAATAAAAATATCTATAATTTAATAAATCTCCTAGATATTCTACATATACTTTCCTTGTTTAATACAACCAAATTAGGTAATTATATTTGACTATCCTTTTGCACTTAAGAGAAAATTTCAAACTGAGAATAATTAATTTGTCCAAGGACAGACTTGCAAGGAGTCAAGCAGGAACATAATCAATTATTCTGAGTCCATGTACTTTCCTTTACCCAAGATGTCTCACCCTCTAAATTAAATTTTACAGACAAAATCATTCAACTACATTCATATAAATAATTTTTAATACATGTCCTGAGTGCTTACTAAATGTTAGAAAGAAAACAAATTTACTCTGTACAGATTAAATACATTTTTGAAAATATTCAAACATTTGTTCATTTCTTAGCTATTTTGCCACCATTTTACAGATTTCTCAAGACTAGTCTAGGGTTTCTTTCCCAGATAAATAGGCAAAGGTAGAAAGAAAAAAGAAAGAAACAAAAAACCTATTTAGGAGTTTAAGTAATGCCTTAAGAAAGTAACCATCATGAGAATCAACCCCTCTGCCTCCCCACCTCACCTTCCTCATTAAAAAGTTCAGGTTTAAGTAATTTAAGTAATCCCAATTCAGAATTCAATTAAATATCGATTGTCTATGCACCTTGCCAGGAAGACTATAGATCAACCAACTTCTGAGAAAGGCTAACTGTTTCAGTAGGTAAAGGGCCTGGTAGTGGGAAAAGACCTTTGAGAGAAGAGAGGGTTATAGCTAAAGCAAAAGGCAAAAGAAGTTAAGCACGTTTGTTGACCTTCCACTGCAACTAGTATTTTCAAAATTGAAACATCTGAGAAATCCTGGTAGTAGGTAAGTTTGTTAGGCTCTACTTTTATCAAATCTAACTTTGAATTAGGGAGCCTTATTTATTTTACAAAGGATGGTTTTAAATGGGCAGTCTTGTTCTTAGCAGGTCAATTTATAAGAGTTAATGTATAGCCATATAGGTCTATTTTGAGCAATAGTGGAAAGAGAAAGAACTGGGAATAAAGATCTCTTAAAACTGCTTAATTTGGCTCTGTAATCCTCTAATTTGTTTCACAGCCTCAATTTTCTCATCTGAAAAATTAAGTCACTTGTATCACTAAAATGATACAAGTTTACGCATCTACTAAAGAAAGTAATTACGTTAATGCAAATATCAGGACCCCCAATCCAATGGCCACGCGAGTGGCCTGGCCTACATGGCAAATCTAAACCTAAATCGCCTTTACTTCCAGAAAACATCAAGAAAACCTAACACATACCAATCATCAATCCTCCAGCTCAGCTCTAGCTAGCTTACCTTACCCTAGAAAATAGGACCTGTAGCCTTATTTAAAAAAACAAAAACAAAACAAAAACCTGAACTCCTAGCCAGTCATGCCATTTTTGCATGCCTCTATAAAACTCTCTCTTATCCAAATTCCCTCTATAAGCACTGCACTTCCCTAATACATGGATTGTTTTCCCTTGAATGAAGGACATCAACTCTTCACTAATTGTTTTAGTTTTGTCATTTGATAAAAGCAATGTTCAGGGGCACCTGGGTGGCTCAGTTGGTTAAGTGTCTGCCTTTGGTTCAGGTCATGATCCCAGGTTCCTGGGATTGAGGCCCGCATCAGGCTCCCTGCTCAGTGGGGAGTCTGCTTGTCCCTCTTCCTCTGCCCCTCCCCACCACTTGTGCTCACTCTCTTGTGCTCGCTCTCTTGTGCTCACTCTTGTGCATGCTCTCTCAAGTAAATAAATAAAATCTTAAAAAAAAAAAAAGCAATGTTCATAGGTATGAAGGTCAGGATTTTCACTACTTTATTAATTTGGATTGTTTTTCATTATCAAGTATCTTAGTAGATGTAGTATAGGAATTTTTTTTTTTAAGTTTAATAATAAATTTTTATGTTAAAATAAATGAAGTATAAAATCTGATCTTATTCCTGGAAACTGAGCCCTATCAACTGACTCAAGTTTAATAACTTATCAAGTTTTTTTACTATGGAATTAGGGGCATCTGGGTGGCTCAGCTGGTTAAGCATCTGATTTCGGCTCAGGTCATGATCTCAGGGTTCTGGGATCAAGCCCCCAACAGGCTCTGCACTCAGCTGGGAGTCTGCTTGTCCCCCTGCTCCACCTCCAGCTCGTGCTTTCTCTCTCTCTCAAATAAATAAATAAAATCTTTTAAAAAATATTATGGAATTACTTTAAAACAGTATCTTTAAAGGGTTCTAATAGATAAGGAAACGGTCTTAAAAGGATTTGTATCCTGTGTTCTTGGGTACCACAAAGCTGATCCCTGAGCAATAATACAGCATTGTAAACACCCCCAAAGCTACATGAAAGCTACAGTGTACCAAGTCTTTTCAAAAACATTCCTAAGAAGAATAGTGTAAATTGTATGCAGCTTTCTCAGATCTTAAGAATAATTATTGGAAACTGTTTTTAATACTTTTTTAAGATTTTTTATTTATTTTTATTTGACACAGAGACAGAGATAGTGAGAGAGAGAGCATAAGCAGGGGGAGCGACAGGCAGGCAAAGGGAGAGGGAGAAGCAGGCTTCCCGCTGAGCAGGGAGCCTGATGCGGGCTCCATCCCAGGACCCTGGGATCATGACCTGAGCCAAAGGCAACCGCTTAACCAACTGAGCCACCCAGGCGCCCTGTTTTTAATACTTTTAGAAGGCCTCTAGTTTAGATATCACAGTAATTTTTTTCAAATAACTTATAAATCCATGGAATCAATTTATGCTTGCAATTTTATAAAATGAACTCAATTTAGTTTTAAAAACACCAAACAAGGTAGCTCAGTCAGCTGAGTGTCTGACTCTTGATTTTGGCTCAGGTCATGATTTCAGGGTCCTGGGATTGAGCCCTGTATTAGGCTCTGCACTCATCAGGGAGTCTGCTTGAGGATGCCCTCTCCCCCTCTCCCTCTGCACCCACCCTACCCACCCTGCTGGCCCTACCCCACCACGCCTCTTTTTTTTTTTTTTTTTTTTAATGCTAAACAGTTAACTTGCCTTAAGTATACCATAGTATACTTACAGGTATAAGTATTACAATATATAAGCATTATTCCCAAGGGAAGAAAACAAAAGGAAAGTACAATAAAAAAAAGGCAGTAATGTGGGGTTAGGGATGAAGCAGTGGAGATAAAGAAGTAAAAAATAGTAGAGAATATAACTCAAAATAAAAATGCCATAATCCCCCAAATATGAGGAAATGAATCTAATAATCACAGCATGATTTTTCCTTAAGAGTATAAATGCATCTAAATGTCATATTATCTTATAAGTTGATAACATGATGGAGAAAGGAAATGAAACTTGTGATTGGTTCTTAATCATGGAGTGGGATTTGTATAAAAATTCAAAGGGTTGACTTGACTTGACTTTTTGCATAGCAATCATTGGTAGATAGAATTATAAGAAGTCCCCCAATATTCACCCCCCTCCAGTGTACATGCCTGATATAATCCTCCCCTTGAGTATGGATGGGAACTGGAAATATGAAGAGATATCATTCCTATGATTAGGTTACATTAACAATACTTGCAAAAAGGAATTGCATGGGTAAGTATCCATTTTAATGGCATTAATTGAGGTCAGGCAGAAGGCAGCAATAGTGAATGGGGCAAATAAAACTTTTATACAAGGTTTCTAGTCTATATGGTGAAAAACAAGACAGCATTCAGGGCAGCCACGCTTTAGGGACAGAGATGGGAATCCTGGATAGGAGACAGCCATAAGAGCAAGCTCCAAATTCTGCTGGTAAACTCTATACAAATTTCTGGTTAACCTCAGAAACATGCACAAATGGAAAAGACCTCAGTTATATATAAGAGAGCTAAGCTGAAATGTGATTTGCTGCCCAAGACATAGAATTTGTAGTGGAAATCCATCCATAAATATATATGTATCTAATAATAGGGCTTCAATCTACATAAAATAAAAAGTGTCAAAATTAAAGGGACAAAAAGACAATTACACAACCATAGGGTTTTTAACACACCTCTCTGAGAAACTGAAAGAACAACTAGACAAAACTTGGTAAAACATAGATGATCTGAACAGTATTAACAAGCCCCTTGACCTATAGATTAGCTATTACTTCTGTAGCAAGTTATTAAAAAAAAAAAAAAAAAAATCAGGGCACCCAGGTGGCTCAGTCGGGTGAGCCTCTGACTCTTGATTTTAGCTCAGGACATGATCTCAGGATCCTGAGATTGAGCCCCACATCGGTTCCATGCTGTGCATGGAGCCTGCTTAAGATTCTCTTTTTATCTTTCCCTCTGCCCCTCCTCCCATCCTCCCCCTGCCCACCTGAGTGCAAGCACACTCTCTCTTAAAAAAAAAAAAAATAATTAATAGCTTAAAATAATAAAATTTGTTATCTTTCAGTTCTGGGGATCAAAAGTCCAAAATAGATTTTACTAGGTAAACAAGAAAAAAAATTAAGGTGTTGGCTAGGCTGAACTTCCTCTCGAGGCTCTAGGACAGAATCCATTCTATTACCTTTTTCAGCTTCTAGAGGATCCTTGCATTCCTTAGCTCATGGCCCCTTCAAAGCCAGCAGCTTAGTATATGTACACTCTTCTCTGCTTTGGTTATTAGGCTGCATTTTTCCTGAGCTTGCTCCCTCCCCCTTATTAGGACCCTTGTGATTCTCTAGGGTCCTGACAGACAATCCAGGAAAATTTCCCTATCTAAAAATCCTTAACTTAATCCGATCTTCAATTCCCCTTTGTCACAAATGGTAATAGAGTTATAGGTTCTGAATATTTGGATGTTTACATCTTTGGAAGCCATTATTCTATCTAGTTGATTATAGAATGCTATACCCAACAACTACAGAGCATGATTTTTAAATGCACATAGTACATTCATCAAGATGTTCCATATGCTGAGCCATAAAAAGGGCCCATTCTTATTTCAATAAATAAGAATTAAAACCATTCAGAGTATGTTTACCAAAAACAATGGACTTATATTAGAATAGCAGGTATCTAGGAACAACCCTCCCCCACCCCCTGCCATACTTGGAATTATGCAACATACTCTAAGTAATCCATGAGGCATAAAAAAATTACAGTGGAAATCAGAATATATTTCAAATTAGATGATAACCATACAATATATTGGAATTTGTGGAATATGGCTAAAGCAGTGCTTAGAGAAAAGTAAACACTTTAAATGCTTGTGTTAAAAGAAAAAAGGTCTAAAATCAGTGACCTAAGGTTTCACTTTAAAAAGACAGAAAAAAATAAATCTGAAATAAGTAGGAGAAATAATGAAATTTTTATTATAAAACAAGAACTCAAAGCAAAGAAAACAGAATTCAGGGAAGAGATGTTTTGGTAACAGGAGTAGATGAAATGCATGCTTTTAGGGCTTAGGAAAGAAGTAGAAGGGGAAAATAATAAAATCATGTAAATGAAGGTACATATCAGAAACAACACAAAGGGGAGGAGACACCACTAAACACAGTAAGAGTTAGTAAAAATAAAAAAAAAATGAGAAAAATCACACAAAGTTAAAAGTTATAGAGAAAAAATAGTAGATATGGAAGACAAATTTAATATTTATAATTCAGTATCCCCCAAAATAATGAAACAATGGTAATTCTGTATGAGAAAGTGTGTTTATACAATTACTGATATGTGATAACATTCTGTTCCTGAATTAAGATAGCAAACATTTTCTTCAAATATTTATCTGAGCCTATTTTTAACTAACTTCAAATGAGAGTTCAGATAGAAGAAATACACATGAGAAAATTTTGTGTGTTTTCACAAACCTTGTGTGTTTTCTTTCACAAAAAGACTGTGGGAGAAGAAAATTGAAAGTGGATCACATTGTAAGTTTATACACTTAATCCTCCATTTTGTTATCCACCATAACATAAATGCAATACACGCATCAAAGTAAAGCAGTCTATGTAATGAAATATTTAAAAACAAAAAGCTATAAAACAAGAAAGCATAAATAAAATATGACAGAACTAAGAACAAATATAACCCTTTATATCAATAAACAAAATACACTAAACTCACCAATTATCTTAGGTTTCCTTTGGCAGAGACAGAGAAATATAAGTGATTTATTAGAAGGGAGTGTCTCAAATAAGAGGAAAGAAGGAGGCAGGAGAGTGGTAAGGATCAAAAACTAAACAAGTATGTGGTTGCAACAAAGAATAATTTCAGCTAGATTCCACAGGGAAATTTCTCAAGCAAAAATTACACCTAAATTAATTCCTCTTTGAGGCAAACGGGCCAGCCTTTTATACCCTTTGTCAGTCAGTCATTGGCTGAGGTCTGCCTCCTCATGGGGAAGTAGAGATGGGGAGCTTGATGAGTGAATTGGCTTTAGTTGAGTACAATTCTCTAGAGAAAGAGGCAGCTGTGAAGTATTATTAGCCCACAACCAAGACACTTGGAGATGGGTGCACCTGCTAATAAAAGGTATCTAAGTGGGATATCAATAGCATCCACCACAGGCTATCCTTTGTACCACCTAGACTTTTTGCTTCTTATGGTAAGTACATTCCATTTAGTCACAGTTTCTGCAGGAAACTGCTTGGTCATAATTTCTGGGGAAATCTACAAGAATAGGTTAGTCAGCCAAACTATAGCACCAACAGCTGCAACTAGTTCTGAGGCTATCACTGATAATGATCATCTCCTATGTCTACCATCCATGCTACATGGTGGCCATAAAACCTAGTAACATAAGGAATCTCTCTGTCTCTCCTTTAACAGAGTGAATCACTTTATTTACATCTGTGGTATGCTAAAGGAGCAAATTTTTTCTTTTAGTGAAAATCAGTGAAGCAACACATCACAGTTACATGTACAGGGATTGACAAAAATTTTACATTGTTAACAAGTGAAAACTCACAAAGCATACCATATAATATTCAACATACCATGTATTATAACATATTAACAATAAATCATTTATATTTGCCATGATTCCATACTTTATGGTCACGCCTGTAGAGTTTCCCTACCTTTTGGCAGGCAGTTCTGCTGGTTTGGGTCATGAAGAGTAGCAGACTATGCCACCCCAAAATATGCTTCTTTGGTATAAATTGGTATGATTATTTTGAGCTGTTTTTTAAGAAACTGGAAATACAGGAGAAGCTCTGAAAACAGAATAGAAGTTGCCTATTTGTAAGGGAAATCTACATTTATAAAGGAAATTTACATTAAAAGGGGGCCTATACCCAAAGAAGAACAATTACCAGAGATAACTTTTTAACAGACACTTATCTACATGGCAGGACAACTTTCGTTTACCAAATATTTCCTCTTCTCACTTTACCATGAGTTGCCTTCCCCTCTTTGAAGCCCTAGAGCCCCATCCCTTTCCTTAGCTCAGGATGGTATATAAGCCTCAATTATCTGGCTGCCTTCTGAATCTTGTATCTTTGTGGGGCTCCGGCAGGTAAGTACATATGTAATTTCTTTTCCCTCCTGTTAATCTGTCTTTTATTATGGGTGGGGAGGTAGTTCTCAGCCAAGAACCTGGAAGGGTGAGGGAAAATTACTTGTCCTTTCCTACAATGATTTGGCTGGTGGGTTGAACTGAGTCTCACCTCTAAAGGTTCTGAGTCTCATTTCCATGCCCTTAGCAGGATATAGTCGCTGTCCTTGTCCATTTACAGTTACAATTGAACATGGAAATATTAAGAGACATTCAAATGGATAATGTGAATTCCAAATATATTCCTCTCTGCCTCTACTTTACTGCTGCATGATGATCAAACTCAATTAACCCTGTCAGAATAGTGCTTTCCTTTTCTGCCCACTGGTCTAACATGAGGACTCTAAAATGACTTTAGCTATGTCTCTTGGTGGAGGCAGTCCCCCAGAACCATAGCATTACGAGCCTAAAATTCTGGAATACCAAGCAAAAATTGTGAATAATATGACAGGGCCATTACTGCTTTTATCCCTCTTTTTCAGAACTAATATGTTCTACTACTTGAGATAATACCATGTAATTGTCATTGGCTTAAGGCAGGTGCCAAATATTGAAAGGCAGTGCACCAACCACACAAGATGTCATCTCCAAGTTGGCATCTCAGCGACATTTTCAGAAAACTGTTCCATTACCCTGTAAGTCTAGCAGGTTATGGGTAGGTATAGTAAGTGGAAGAACCAGCATATGGCATGACCAGTATGTTGTAGAACCATGATCCTAGGTTCATGGTGCACGGCCATAACTCTTTTGCTTAAACATGAATCCTGTGGTCAGAGGGAATGTTATGCTAGATCCCCCCATGGAAGGTTAGAAAGTCTGAGTCCTTAGATAGTAGCACTGGCTTAAGAATTGGATTCAAGAAAGAAAAATCCGTACCTGGAATATAAGACAATTCCAGGCAGTATGAATTGATGCTCTTTCTAGAATTGAAGGATATGATGCAATCAACTTCCTCCTTAGTGTCTGGTAGATCTTCTTGAGGAATTGTGGTATATTGGGGGCTCAGCATTGGTATATTTAGTTGGCAAGTCAGACATTCAGCAGCAGAGATAGCTAGATCAGCTTGAGTGGGAGGAAGAGGTAAGGGTGAGAGGGATCCCATCTTGTTGGCATAGCCTCTATTTCTGCTACTGTGTTTAATTCATTCATGAGCCCAAGATTGGGCTGGGATGGCTGAGGTCAGAGGAGAGCTGGCATTACAGGTTAAGTCATCCTAACTATTTGGTTGTTTAGTACCTCTTTGGATGTCCTTTGATTGACAATTCACATGTTTGTCCCAGTTCCCATGGGTCCATACACATGCCTCCTCCTCAAATATTCTTACACTTCATCTTCCAATCTTGCTCATCCCAGGACTCTGACCTATTAGTTAAGACATTTCCAGTACTCATGAATCTCTGTGAATTCTTACATTGTGTCACCTCTCTCTGCACACAAATGAGAAGACTGGAAGCACTCTGCAAGACTCTATCCCCAGGAGCATTTTACTTGGAGCATATTTCATGTAGACTCCAAAAAGTCCCTGTAGTAGCAGTGGCATCATTACTCTACTTGGTGCTACATGACAGGTCAATCAATTTGTGCACCAAGCTTGAGCTTTTTCCTCCTCAATCAACTAGTCATAAGAAACACCCATGAAGCCATAGATGAATTGTGCCAAAGGAGAGGTATTGATGCATTGATGCAACAGAGCTATGTGTCATGAGGGACTTGGCCATGTATTCATTCAGCTAACCTTTGCCCTTTAGACAGTTTTGAACCTGAACACAGATGTACTACTTCCATATTACTCTAAGATGATGCTGAGCATACCTGATTTAGGGGATCTAATAGTACTTGCTCACGACTGGATATTCTGACCACATAGTCATTTGATGTCTAATGGTCAGACACTATCTCTACTAGGATCTAACACAATGCCAAAAATGCTCTTCTGTTGCAGACGGCATGATCTTGCCCCAAACTCAAATAATCTGCACTAAAACTTTCAATATTAGGGCTCAAAATGGTAACTTTACCATAGATACCTTTTGCATCATAGAATCTGCTAGGTCAAATGGTCAAAGTGGCATGTTGCCTGAACCACAGCTTGGAACTGCTGAGAACCTTTTCTTGCTCTGAGACGCATTCAAAGTTAGCTTTATCAGAGTTCCCAGTTTTAGAATATGCTCCTTCCAAAATCCAAGGAGGCCTATAAACCATTGCCCGTTTTTTTCCCTAGTACTACAAGTTACAAATTGTGGTAACTTATCCTTTATTTTGAAAGGGTGTCTAAACATGCCACAGATCATGTTTCCTAAACCCTTTATCAATGTAGGCCTTGTCTAACTTCAGAACTTTTTATGTTCTATTGTTATACTTTTTCTTCTTTCTCCACATTGAACTTCAGCTGGTTAGCTCTACCTGACCCTTCCAATTTTAGCACAATCAGCATTGCTTTAAGCAACTGACATCTGACTAACCTTCCTAGATTCTTCATAGGATGTTAAAATACCTTGTACTTTACTTCACAGCACTTGTCACTTTCAAATTTACATTTCTTTTTGTGGCAAATGTTTCTCTGACCCACCGTATCATGTGGTTCTTTTTTTCATCCTAATTGTTCAAAATGCACTCTAGATAATGACTGGAGAAGAAACTCTATATGGAGTTTGGGAAGAGGGAGACTAATAAGTAAGAATGATTCTTGCCATCTTTGTGTTTCCATACTCACATATTCCAATGAATAAAGGTCTTTGTCTTAATAAAGGTCCTTGACTCCAGACTGGTTTACCCCGTGCAAGTTTGCCTAAAGACAACACAATAGTTATAAAAAATTAAAAAAAGATATACAAAAACTGTAACTTTTAAAAATATCCTGATATGTTATAAACTATGGTAAAGTAAAAAAAAAAAAAAAAAATTAAAGCCCCTAGGGCAAAATGCTGGCAAATTACTTGACAGGTAAGCTCTTGGCATCTGAGAAAATGGAAATTAGATCTCCTTTCAGCATTACCTGGATGTAGAGGCCTAAAATTGAAACTAAGTCATTGGAGTTATATTGCCATCATGTGGTCTTAAGAAAGGAAACATTTTTAAATACAGATACCTAATGTAGAAAAGTATATGGTATCTACTGAAAAGATGACATTAAATTTGGACATAGGAATTTAGTTATTTGATTAGAGATATCAGCTCTGAAAATGTAATTAATCCATTTTACCCAAAACTTGTCTCTCTGTTGTATGACCTTTAGCATGAGAAAAATTCTTTAGGTTTGTTCCTCAGATAGGAGGAAAAAATAACAACATATTTTAAAAACTAAAATAAATTATGCATGAGAATTAAATGACACGTAAAGCAAAATGGAAAATTATATAAATAAATTGTACTAAAAGAGAAAAAGTAATATTTATATTAGAGGCAGTTTTCCATGAAGCTTATGAAGCCTAAGCTTAGGAACTGGACTCTTAGATTCCTCTTCTTAATTTTGTATTGGCAATTTAAAATTTTCCTTTTAAAGACGACCTCCTAAATTCAGTAAGATTTAGGCTCCTGGATCTGTCCAGATAAAACCTGGATCTGTCCCTTTCCTGTGTCACTGGATTCCTATTTATATGGTAAAGTTAACACATATGAAACTCAGCTTCAGACGCTGGGATCCAAGATAAACACAGTCTTACACTCCAAGAAATTCCATTGTCAACAAGTCTTCCCAATGGTTACAATGTAGACAATTAATATTAAAAATATATATATTGCTCTTTAGAAACTCAGAATTTAGATGAAAATAAAAAGATGTTTTTAGATTATAATGCATGAGGGATTAGGAAATATGATTCTTTATAAATTTTCTATAACTTCTACAAACTTTCTAAACTTTGTAGAAATGGTAAGAAATGATGACCTGAGTCACAAAGCCCACCCAGAGCAGAGAATGCCTAACTTCCTTCACCAGTTCAGAAAAACCATATATAGAGATAATTTTATTATAGCTAAATATTTAAAAAGCCTAGAATTTAAAAATCATATTAATATGCTAAAAGACAAGTATTCTGCCCTCTTGAAATTAAGTCTTATCTGACAAGCCTACTAAATGTTGGGAATTATAATCTGTTTCCCCCATTCCACAGCCTTCTATAAGCACCTATCCTTTTAATAGCTGAGTACATTTTTGTATCCCAACCCATTTCCCATGAGAAGTTTAGTGCTTGTCCAAACTTCTGAAGGTATGTGGGTGCAGGCCATGGGGATTTTATTCATTAATTTTTATTTTAAATCCTTGCTCTCAGGTCTCAATTGTCAACTCCACTTATCCTATTGCTTTTTGTGACTTTTGAACTCTTTCTATAGCACGTTACTCCCAAAGATGTTTGAATTTAATTCCTTCTTTATTTACCAAGGCATTACCAATATAATCTTGTGTGAAATGGACTTTTATTAATGGTTTGGGGCAAAAGGGCAAGGGGGCATAAAACAGTACAGAACTAAAAACATCTTAATAATATGTATCAGCTTTCCCAAAACCTCGTAGGTAGTCACAGTTAATTTCTCAATGGCCATCTTTTTCAATGAACCCAGTCTACTGCCACATTGGTGGGATATATTCTATCATGAACTTTTTCCAAATCCTTCTTTATCCAGAGTACTTGTTGTCCCTAAAACTTTATTTTACTTGTCAACTGTCTGATATCTACCGAAAGCCCTCTTTCTTTATTAGGCAATAAAATTTATTTATTTTAGTTCAAATTCTTTCTTCTAGATTATACCTAAATACTCAACCTCACCCTCATCAGAAAATCTCTGAAATATCTCCAAAAAATCTCAGGATTTTGTGGAGCTAAGTTTGAAAATTAAAAATTCAAATATTTTCTTCATTGTGGAACAAATACACCATTTTCATGCATTGCAACTCTGTCCTTTTAAGACAACTTATATCCCACCATCTCTATCACTGTCTTCATTCCTAGTAAATCAATGCATAGTTATTAAATTATATTGAAAACTTCACTAAAACATAATTTGAGTTAAACTGTAAATATTATGTTTGCTGTATATATCATATTCTCAAACATATTTTTAAATCTACTCATATCATTGGTACTCAATAAATTCTGGTTGATTTATTTATACCGTGTTTTGGTAATTTCTAATTTGGCTTCATTTTATTATCTCCTCTAAGAAGTTTTAGTTCCAAGGTAAGTTAGAGACCCTCAATTATAAATTCAAGACATTTCTGTATACTTGACTATAATCAATTACATCACTTACCTACAGGGGCAATAAGACTTTTAGAGCTTCTTCAAACAGTGGTTCTAGGCCTTTCATGAATTTTGGAAAATTTTCAGCTAGCACATTTTTAAATACAGCTTGTGTATCATTCTCTATTCTCATTCTAGGAGATTAAACAAACTTTAGACCTTTTTATCATAATTCACATATTTCTTATATTCTTACCATTTTTTTCTCTGTTCTTCAAGCTGGATACTTTCTACTGAACTTTCACTTTATCAATTCTTTGTTCTAATGGGTCTAATCTGCTATCAAACCCAAATACTGATTTTTTAACTCAGTTCTTGTAATTTCCAGCCATAGGTTGCAGAAATTTGTAGAAAGTCTAAAACTTTTCCTCTATTTTTGAATATATTAATATGAATCATAGTCATTTTGTTTTTTATTTATTTTTTAAAATTACAGTAATTTTGAACTCTGTTTGAAAATCTAGTATCTGTTAGATGTTTCTATAGCTAAACATTTTTTCTCTTTGTTTTGGTCATTTTGTCCTGGATTTTAGCATGACTCATCATTTTATTTGTTACTGGATATTGTGAAATCTTCATTCTGTACAGCTCTATGTTTCCCCTAATTGTAATCCCTGCTGGTTTTCAAAGCCAGACATAGTGAGAGCTCATCTTTCTGGTGCAGAATCTGAGAGTTGGGATGCCTGGTGGGGGGTACAAACCCCTTGCTCCTTAGGGAAAAGCTCCTGGTTTGTTTATTTGTTTGAGATCCCTCCCAATTGTGGGTTATTTCACCAGGGGTATGGTTTTTGGTTAGAGCATGTCTCTGCCCCTCCTACCCATCTTACTGTAGTCCTTTTGTTGCAGAGCAGGTGTTCATCTAGTTCTCAGGTTCTTTTAGAAGGGAATTGTTCCATATGTAGCTGCATGTACACAGGAGAAGGTGAGTTCATGTACACAGAAGGTGAGTTCAGCATCTCCCTATGCCAGCATCTTGAACCCTCCATAGATGTTAGACATTGTAGATTAAAAATTATAGGAAGATGTTATCTTCCTCCAAAGAGGGTTACTTTTTGTTATGACAGGTAGCAAGCAAGCAAATCACCATAATCTTGCTGAGTGTTCTTTTAGGGTTTTTTTCAGGCTACTCTATTTTAGAACTTTCTGGCCCTCCAGGGCAGGGTTGAGATGTTTATCTCCTCAACAGGACTTGAACTCCAGCCTCTTTCTCCCCTCACTGAATGCTTGCTACAATGTTGGCTCAGCTCTTTAGCCTCCTGGCTGGTGTCTTCGGGCTGGGATTCCTACAGTTATATCCTGGGCTTGTAGCTTTAGAGTTGTACTTAGGAAGCCATTGCAAACAAATTCAGAACCTCATTTCCCAAGTAGTTTCCTCCTCTTTGGGATTCTGTGCCTCAATTCTCAATTTCTTTTGATGCTTTAAACTACATTTGTCTCTATAGAAAAAAGGTAATATTGCTACCACTTGCTAGGATTCTATGCCAAATAGGTTTTGGGCAGCACAATGAACTTTCTGCAGATTAGCCCTAAAAAGGTGAAAATTCAAGTGTAAACAAGTTCAGGTTATCAGCCAATAACTGAATCTCATACTAATATAAAACTAAACACTCTTCAGAAGAAGATAATAGAGTCTAAAGACTTGACAACATATTATCCAAAATCTTCAGCATCAATAAAATGTTACAAAACATTCAAAGAAATGGGAAAGTGTTACCCATTGTCAAGCTGAAAAGCAGTCATCAGAAAGCAACTCTGAGGTGCCCCAAATGTTGGATTTAGCTGAAGAAGCTTTAAAGTAACTATTATAATCAATTAATGAAATGGAAGTATGTTCAAGGAATTAAAGGGAAATATGATCTCAGTGAGTGAATAAAGAATCAATGCAAAGAAATGGAAACTATAAAAAATTCTAAATTCTAAAACTGAAAAGTGTATCCAGCTTCTCAGAAACCATGCAAGCAAGAAAAGAATGGATTGAAATATTTAAAGTGTTGAGAAAAAAAAATCCCACCAACTTAGAATTCTGTACGCTTCAAAATTATTCATCAAGAGTGAAGGAAAATTGAAGACATTTTCAGACAAAAATTGAGGATATCAGGGGCACCTGGGTGGTGTATTTGGTTCAGTGTCTGACTCTTGGTTTTGACTCAGGTTGTGATCTCGTGGCTTTTGGGATGGAGCCCTGCATCTGGCTCCATGCTCAGTGGGGAGTCTGCTTGAAGATTCTCTCCCCCTCCCCTCCCCCAACTCTGTCTCTTTCTCAAATAAATAAATCTTTAAAAAAAAAAAAACCCACAGGGTGCCTGGGTGGCTCAGTTGGTTAAGCATCTGCCTTCAGCTCAGGTCATGATCTCAAGGGATCCAGGCCCACATCGGGCTCCCTGCTCAGTGGGGAGTCTGCTTCTCCCTCTCTCTCTCCCTCTGTGCCTTCCTTCTCTCTCTCAGTAAATAAATAAATAAATCTTTTAAAAAAATAAAAAAAACCCAGAGAGTCAAAATAAGTGATGCAAAAATTATAGAATTGCAAAAAGAAATAAATGAATCCATTATCACAGTTGGCAATTTCAACACCTCTCTATCAGAAATGGATAGATCTAGTAGGCAGAAAATCAGTAAGGATATGGTCGAACTCAACAGCACCATTAATTAACTGGATAAAATTGACATCTATAGATCACTTCATCCAACAATATCAGAATACACGTTCTTCCTAAGCTGACCTGGAACATTCACCAAAACAGACTATAAAACACCTTATCAAATTTAAAAGAATAGAAATCATAGAATGCCTGCTCTCATACCACATGGAATTAAAACAGAAATCAGTAAGATAACTGGAAAATCCCCAAATATGTGGAGAATTAACAACAAACTTTTATTTTTATGTTTTTATTTAAAAATTATTTTTTATTTTAATTCCAGTATAGTTAACATATAGTCTTATATTAGTTTCAGGTGTATAATACAATGATTCAACAATTACATACATTATTCAGAGCTTATCAAAGTAAGTATACTCTTAATCCCAATCAACTATTAAACCCATTCCCCCCACCCCCATCTCCTCTCTGGCAACCACCAGTTTGTTCTCTATATTTAAGAGCCTGATTTTTGGTTTGTCTGTTTTTCTTTCATTTGTTTTGTTTCTTAAATTCCACATGTGAGTGGAATCATTTGGTACTTGTCTTTCTCTGACTTATTTCACTTATTACATTCTCTAGAACCATCCATGTTGTTGCAAAGGGCAAGATTACATTCTTTTTTGTGGCTGAGTAGTATTCCATCATGTATATATACCACATTTCTTCATCCATTCCCATATATCTAGGGACACTTGAGTTGCTTCCATACCTTGGCTATTGTAATAATGCTACAATAAACATATGGGTGCGTATATTTTTCCAAATTGGTGTTTTCACATTCTTTGCGTAAATACCCAGTAGTGGAATTACTAGATCATATGGTAATTCCATTTTTAATTTTTTGAGGAACCACCATACTGTATTCCACAGTGGCTGAATAGCTTGCATTCCTACCAACAGTGCATAAGTTCTTTTTCTCCACATCTCTCTCAATACTTACTGTTTCTAGTGTTTTTGATTTTAGCCATTCTGAAAGATTCAAGGTGATAGATCATTGTGGTTTTGATTTGCATTTCCCTGAGGATTAATGATTTTGAGCATCTTTTCATGGGTCTGTTGGCCATCTGTATGTCTTCTTTGGAAAAAAAAATGTCTATTCATGTCCTCTGCCCATTTTTAATTGGATTTTTTTTTTTGTATTAACTTGCATAATTTCTTTATGTATTTTGGATATTAACCGTTTATTGGATATGTCAGTTGCAAGTATCTTTTCCCATTCGGTAGGTTGTCTTTTTGTTGGTTTCCTTTGTTATGCAAAAGCTTTTTATTTCATTGTAGGCCTAATAGTTTAATTTTGCTTTTGTTTCCCTTGCCAAAGGAGAGTGCAGAAAAATGTTTGTGGGTGATGTTAAAAGTGATTACTGCATATGTTTTCTTCTAGGAATTTTACAGTTTCAGTTCTCACATTTAGGACTTTAGTCCATTTTCAGGGTGTGTGTGTGTATGGTATAATAAAGTGGTCCAGTTTCATTGTTTTTGCATGTAGCTGCCCAGTTTTCCCAACACCATTTATTAAAGAGACTTATTCCCATTGTATATTCTTGCCTCCCTTGTCATTGTTTAATTGACCAGAGAAGTGTGGGTTTATTTGTGTGGGTTTATTTCTAGGCTCTCTGTTCTTTCTGTTCCATTGATTTTTGTGTCTATTTTTGTGTCAGTACCATACTGTTTTACTATAGCTTTGCAGTATATTTTGAAATCTGGAAGTATGATAGTTCCAGCTTTGTTCTTCTTTTTTTCAATATTGCTTTAGCAACTCAGGGTCTATTGTGGTTCCATACAAATTTTAGAATTATTTGTTCTAGTTCTGTGAAAAATGTTGTTGGTATTTTGATAAGGACTGCACTGAATCTGTAGATTGCTTTGGGTAGTATGAACATTTTAAATAATATTAGTTCTTCCAATCCATGGGTTTGGAGTATATTTCCATTTGTTTGTGTCATCTTCAATTTCTTTCACCAATGTTTTATGGTTTTCAGTACAGGCCTTTTACCTCCTTGGTTATTTCTAGGCTTTTACTTATTTTTTATTATTATCTTTGTTTTGGTCACACTTCTTGATATTTATCTAAAGGAGTTGAAAATTATGTTCACGTAAAAACATGCACATGGATATTTGTAGCAGCTTTATTCATAATTGTGAAAACTTGGAAACAAGATGTTCTTCTTCTGTTGGTGAATGGATAAACGAATGGTGGTACATCCAAACAATGAAATATTATTCAATACTACAAAGAAATTAGTTGTCAAGTCTTAAAAAGACATGGAGGAAACTTTAAATATATACTACTAAATGAAAGAAACCTATCTGAGAAGGCTACATACTATATGATTCCAACTATATGACATTCTGAAAAAGGCAAAACTTTGGACACAGTAAAAAGATCAGTTAAGGGTTAGGGAGGAGGAAGAAATGAATAGTTGAAGTATAGAGGAATCTGTTCTACCATAATGGTGGGATGTTACACATTTGTCCAAACCAATAGAACATATAACTCACCAAACTTATTCTTATATTTCATTAAGAAGAAAAGGATCACATGGCCACTATTAGCTAAAAGCTGTTGCTTGGAAATAAAGATTTTAGCTGAGCATTTTCTTGACTTCTCTAAAAATTAAAGTTATTTAGTTTCATATTTCTTCTTTGGCCACTTCCTACAGATTTTTTTTTTCCAGAAAATTGTCATTTTCTCTGTTTGCAAACTTAGTGCCATAAAGTCGTTCAAATGTCTGTTCTGTTAGTCATTTCCATTTCTTCATTTCTAATTTTGGTTATTTGTGCCTTCTTTCTCTTATTCCTTGAATAATTTTCCCAGAAGTTTACCTATTTTAATTGTCTTTTTAAAGAATTGGTGTTAGAAAGAAATATATTCTTCATGCTTCATAATTCAACATAAGAAAAATATTAGGGGCTAATGGTAGCTTTGCTGCCTCCATCTCTAACTTCAATTTATTAATTGTAATTTTATTTATAAATCTATTGTTAGCAATTGTTAATATATTAATGGTTAATATTTATGTTAAGTTTTAAGCAAATTTTAATTATTGAATAATATTAAATTATGTTATTCAGAGAGAGAAAAGAAAAAGTAAAACTGATAGCTATTGTGAAAGATATAAATATTTAGCTTTCTATAAATGCTGTTTCTCCTCCCACTCCTTCTTCCAATTTTTCTCTTCTTCCCAGCATTGGTATCAATTTTTATAGAAGCTGAACTGTTAAATTATCAAAGGAGAAAATAAAAGGATCATAATCAAGCTATTGGGTAGTGTAGGAACACTGCAGAGAGAAATTGATAATATACACTGGTTTTGACCTGTGAGGCTATAACTAAAACTATAGGTTGTGTCTCAATGTTAGTTCACCTTTAAAAAGAAAATTTATGAGTTTAACCCCAAACTCCATTTTTAAATACATGTTATATCACTTACTTTCAGAGGATGGAGTTTTAAACACAAATTATGTCAAGATTGATCAGTTTCACAATTGAGTATTTCATCAAGTACCATAAGCCTTACAGAATAAATCTGACTGTCCAAGATCAGCATTAATTAAATAAAAACTCTGTGTGTGTGTGTGTGTGTGTGTGTGTGTGTGAGCGAGAGAGAGACACACACAGATAGACAAAGAGAAATTTATGTTAAGTGTGTAACAATACATGACCTTGTTTTTCTCTTTTCTAATATCAGAGATTGTGTTGATAATAAAAGGCCAGAAATAAAAGAAAGATAATAGGTAGGTAGGTATGTAGACAGAAAGATAGATAGATAGATAGATAGATAGATAGATAGATAGATAGATAGACAGATAGATAGATAGACAGGTAGACAGAAAGATAGATAAAATCAGGGGTTCTGAAAAGCAGAAACTATTAAATGACATGCAGTCTTAAGTCTAATGTATGATACAAAGTCATAAATATCTGTAGGTGCAAATATTATCAAATCTTCATTTAGAAAAAATAAACAAAACCCTATAAAAACATTTTTCCCCTTTCTTCATGCCCAGAGCACCTAAAAAGGAATACACAGTTAAAAGCATTAGGTTATCCATGGAGACATCTAAAATGTTTCTTTCATTTCTCTCTCTGACAAAAGAAGCTTTAGGCTTTACCTTAAGAGTGGAGTGAATGCCTCCCAAGGTTACCCTCTGTAGTACTCTTTAAAAATCTAACACTTGAATTGAACATAATAGGTTTAACACCTTAGACACTCCAGGGGGCAGAAATCTTTGCCTTTCTAAGTAAGAGCTATCTTCTGTCAGCCCACAGAAACATTATCAAAAATAGAAAGTGTCAATAGAAATGTCATCTAAAACCAGAGCTTATAAGTTGCAAACTATTCTGTGAATTGTTTTTGACACTTGGCTATGACCTGTTATGCATTGGTGCTATCTACAAATGCCCCCTCTTTATAATAAATGTTCTAACCAGTCCACTTTATTCCTGCAGGTACTTCATATTTTACATTCAATTTGTAGTACCATTCTCAGATGGTCTACACTAAATTGAGCCAGATAAAAACTGATTACCTGGAATAAATGTTATTAGGAGTTTCCTCTGATGGTTCTCTCTAATTTCCTTACATTACAAGTTCAAAATTTTTATGAGATTCCTAAGATGGGTCCCACAATAAAATAAGTTTGGAAAATGATCTATTGGTTAGCTCTCTAAAATAAAATATTAAAGTCTCTGAATACTAAAAGATGTAGAAAAAAATACTTGTTTAATGATGTTATTCCAAACTTATTTAACCAAAGATTCCCTCTTATGCTACACACTTCAAATTAAACATATTAACATCTTGCAACACTGATTTTTAGTAACCACATTTTGGGAAATAACTTTATGTTGCTGTGCAAATTTGTATTATGTATATGTTTTAAAGGCTCTAAAATTGGTTTTAGAAGCTGCTTTTGATGATTTTATCTATTTCAATAGAGTATACTGTCAAAATTAAAAACACATCCACATGATGGTTCTGCTTATTACGTGCATTCATTAAAAACCTAAAAGCAACGATCAGGGAAAAACTCTATAGACTAGGATGTGAGTGGTACCATGTAAAGTTGGGCAACATGGCAGCCTTGTAATGACAAAGTTAAAATCAAAAGCAGAATGTGGTTCTATCACCACAATTGATTTATTCTTTATTAGAATGGTGCAGTTCTCTATTCTTTCTGCATGCAAAGTGACTGATGTAGATTAAGTTTGCAAGAAGTCTATCATTACAGTTTAATTTGTAATATTATATTAAGAATAAAAAAGTTCAAGACTGGGGCGCCTGGGTGGCTCAGTCGTTAAGCGTCTGCCTTCGGCTCAGGTCATGATCTCGGGGTCCTGGGATCGAGCCCCGCATCAGGCTCCCTGCTCCGCGGGAAGTCTGCTTCTCCCTCTCCCACTCCCCCTGCTTGTGTTCCCTCTCTCACTGCCTCTCTCTGTCAAATAAATAAATAAATAAAATCTTAAAAAAAAAAAAAAGTTCAAGACTGCATCATTCATATATGTCTGATAGGAATGTAAAATTATAGAGCCACTCGGGGACACAGTTTGATAGTTTCTTACAAAGTTAAGCATACACTTACCATTAGATTCAGCAATCCCACTCTTATGTGTTAACCACAAAGAATGGAAATTTATAATAACACAAAATGCCCATGTTTATAGCAACTATATTCATAATGGCCTCAAACTCAAAATAACCAAATGTTCTTCAATGAATTAATGGATAAACAATTAGTACATCCATGCAAAGGAATACAGCTCAGCAATAAAAAAAGAATAACTTAAATGTCTCTCAAACGCATTATGCTAAGTGAAAGTAACCAGAGTCAAAAAGTTACTTACTAAATGATTCCACTAATACGTAATTCTAAAAAACTAGAACTATAGAGATGGAGAACATATAGGTGGTTGCCAGAGACTAAGGTTGGGGGGTGGATTTGATAAAAATTAAGTAGCATAGGGGTGCCTGAGTGGCTCAGTCAGTTCAGCGTCAGACTCTGGATTTTGGCTCAGGTCATGATCTCATGGGTCATGAGATGGAGCCCACATCTGGCTTTGTGCTTAGTGCAGACTCTGTCTGAGATTCTCTCTCTTCTTCTCCCTTTGCCTCTCCCACCACTCATGCTCGCCCTTTCTCTCTGAAATAAATAAAATCTTCTTAAAAAATTAAGTAGCATAAAGGAACTTTTGAAGATGAGGAATCTATTCTATATTCTGCTTGTGGTGATAGTTACATGACTCTTTGCATTTGTCATATCTCACAGAATTATTAAAAAAAGTGTGAATTTGGGGCGCCTGGGTGGCTCAGTCGTTAAGCGTCTGCCTTCGGCTCAGGTCATGATCCCAGGGTCCTGGGATCGAGTCCCATATCGGGCTCCTTGCTCCGCGGGAGGCCTGCTTCTCCCTCTCCCACTCCCCCTGCTTGTGTTCCCTCTCAGGCTGTGTCTCTCTCTGTCAAATAAATAAATAAATTCTTTAAAAAAAAAAAAAAAGTGAATTTTACTGTATAGAAATTTAAAAATCAGTATGTTAAATATACAACATATAATAAAAAAACTAAATGGATGGCAATATAATATTTATTTAAAAGTAGTCTCCCCAAATATATATATAGTGATCTTTGTATAAAATTATATGTTAAAATTATAATATATAGTTATTAGAAATATAGACAAGTTCAACAACACCATATGAAATGGAAATTAAAGTGATTGTAATGGTTTACCTCAAGAAGTGGGACGTAGGGCAACAGGATTGGGGGCACCAATCCACGTGTTTGGATGAGGATTGCTATCAGTTTCCTGGCTTTTGTTTCAAGTGGTGAGTTTTGAGTACTCATATTCTAAAAATATTACTTAGAAAACCCTAAATGGGGGCGCCTGGGTGGCTCAGTTGGTTAAGCGACTGCCTTCGGCTCAGGTCATGATCCTGGAGTCCCGGGATCGAGTCCCGCATCGGGCTCCCTGCTCAGCAGGGAGTCTGCTTCTCCCTCTCCCGCTCCCCGCTCTTGTGCTCTTTCTCTCTCTCTCAAATAAATAAATAAAATCTTTAAAAAAAAAAAAAAAGAAAACCCTAAATGGTTTCATTAAATAATCAAATAGACAAAACTTGATAGTAAAATAGAAAATATTTCTAGTATAATTATTTTGCAGGCAGTTGAGAGAGAGAGAGAAAATAGAAAAGTAAAATGCCAAGGAAGAGAGAATAAGGAGTTGTAATATACGTTTCCACTGGAGTCCCAGAAAGAGAAAAGATAAAAAATAAAGAAAAAGCATTATTTGAAAAGATAAGGGATGAGAAATTTTCAAAACTTATAAAAATCAGAAATCCTCAAACCTGCTGGGAATGGCCAGCAATCCCTGTTCCGATGGATGAAAGATGACTCCAAACTTTGCTGCAAAAGAGAGGAGAAGGTAAGGGGGTCAACGCTCAGAGAAGAAGACCTATTGCCCTTCTTTCCTCCTGCTTTTATTGGTCCTTCAGGATAATCACAAATCTTTATCACTGTTTCTCAAGCACGTGATGTGTGACAAGGGGTCTTACTGGAACTAGGAGAATCTGTTTACAGGAAAGATAGGATATGCTAATCTGCATGCTCTACGAGTTCTGCTAAACGTAGTCTAGGAGACAATGCATTCATCTCTTAGATCACAGGGTGGCTGTTTGGGCTAAGAAAGCTTCGGGGAAGGCAACTCCCCGCAGCATTCCAACGTCAGAGTGGTTACACAGGCCTCTGCATTCCAAAGGCCTATGCCCTTCTCTGAAACCTTCCCTAGCCCCCAGCAGCTTCCATGTTACATTTTAGCAAGCCAGGTATTATGGATGATTCCATGCTCTACATTAACCCCAACACAAAACCATAAAGTCCAATATTTATAAAGCAGAATAAATACAAAGAAATTGACACCTTTGTGCATTGTAGTATATTTCCAGAATATCAAAAACAAGAGAAAGTCCTAGGAACAGAGAAAAAAGATAACTTGACAGCAGTCTTCTCAATAAAAACCGGAATGAATGATATCTTTAATATGTTGTCAGTAAATAACTGTCAAACTGTAATTCTATAATAAAAAAGTTATCTTTTGAACATGGATGCAGTATTTTTGTCCTTGGTAATAGCTAAGTAAATTATTAAATTGCCCTGTAGCAGATAAAAACTTCAGATGATGTATTTAAAAATCACCCTGCTTTTAAGCACTAGAGAGTGACAAAAGCAGGTCCTCTTCCTTTTGTCTTTCTTGTCACAGAGTTGACACTTGGAAGTAGGAAACAGCACTGGATAAATTTCCTGTTGTCATGGCATCTAGCATGAGGGCACACACAGTCTTAATCATGTGGCATGGCTAAATCTTCTATAGAATTCCTTTACTCTTTCTGGTTTGAAGAACAAGACAACAGAACTTGGGAAAACCAAAACTGCTGAAAAGTGTGGAGAGATGACAAGAAAGGAGTAGAGAAGAAGAACCCCCAATTCTGTTTATTAACTTCCCTAATATTTGGGGGAAATTGGAGCTACCACATGAAAGCAGAGTCTAGGGAGCCCAGCTAAATTGTACTGAGATTTTATCTGCCACCTAAGAGATATTGTCCAGCCATTTTAATAGTCTGTTAAAGTAACCAACTAACAATTCAATTTAAAAAAAGTACAACCAACCAACCAACCACCCAACAACAACAACAAAAGTCTTCAGATAATATAACACAACATAGATTCCCCACAACATAACATTTACAATGTCCAGAATAAAATCTATAATCACTCAACATGAAGAATCAAAGAAATATGATTTATTCTCAAAAGAAATGATTATCAAGGCATAACAACCCTATAATGGCACAGATGATGGAGATGGAATTAACAGAAATTAATTTTGAAGGATATCATATTTATGCTTAATGGTATAAAGGAATATATGTTTAAAACAAATGAAGGATAAGAACTCTAAAGAGAGAAATATAAAATATAAAAAATTACCAATAGAAATTTTAGAAAAAAAAAGTACAGTATCTGAAATTAAAAATTCACTGAAAACCTTAACAGGAAAATGGAACTGACACAAGAAATAGTCAGTGAATTTGTAAATAGATCAATTCAAGTCACTTGGTTCAAAGAAAAGAGAAACAGATTTGGAGGAAAAAAACAGAGCCTCAGAAACAAGTGGAAAAATATCAAAAGGCATAACATGTGTAATTGGAGTCCCAAAAGAGAGGACCAAAAAGAATAAGGCAGATAACAATGAGAAAATAATGATTAAAAACATATGCAATTTGAAGACATATATTTATTGGAGTCCCAATAGAGTAGAAAAACATTAGAAGATTTTTGAAAGACATACATTTATAGAGTCAAGAGATGAGTAAATTCCAAGAAGAACAAATATTACAGAGGAAAAAAAAAACAACAAAAAACCTGTTCAGACACATCAGAGTCAAATTACTGAAAAGCAAACATAGAGGAAAAACTAGCAAACAACTAGAACAACAACAACAACAAAGTGTAACTCGTTACATAACGAGAAACAAAAATTCAAATGACCACAATTTCCTGGTCAGAAACTAGAGAGGCAACAAATCAGTGACAAAATGCTGAAATGAGAAAAATAAAGTTAATCCAGAATTTTTATCTAACTAAAATTTTCTTCAAGAATGAAAACAAAGTAAAAACACATTTGACACAGAAAACTAGGAGAACTGATCACCATCCGACTCATAATACCTGAAATACTAAAGGATGTTTTTCAAGCTGAAAAGAAATTATATCTAATAGAATACATATCTTTGGAAAGAAATAAAGAGCATCAGAAGTGGTTTGGCAAAATATAAACCCCGTTTTCCTCCAAATTTCTTTAAAACACAGAACTGTTTAAAGCAAAAATTATGAAATTTTCATGTGTGTATAAGATGTAGATATAAAACCTAGAATAAATATATCATAAAGGAATGGAAATGGTAAATGGACTTATATACATTAAGGTTTTCAATATTTTTATCTGAAATGGTACAATATTAAGCCTATGTAGACTGTGTAAATTTAAGGATGGATACTGTTATCCTCAGAGTAACCACTTAAAAATGTGAAATTATTCAAAAAATGTAAAAATATTAAAATAATAATAAGAGAATGAGAAACAAAAATCAAAGGGGATAAGCAAAAAACAAATTCTAAAGTGGTAGAAATAAATAAAAAAGATCCATAGTTACATTAAATATTAATGGAATACACATTCCAATTAAAAGTAAAAATTAATATAAAAATGGATGAATTAGATGTCACCAAAATGGCAACATAGGTTGTTCCTGACTTTGCTCCCCTCATAAGAAGAACTAACTAATCTATTCAAGAACAAGATACCACTGAGAGAATCCTAGAACATGGTGTTGAGGCTGAAGCATCCCCCTGCACCAAAGACACCAAGACAGACTGCATTAGAAGTGTAAGAGGAGCGGCTACATGTTGACAGCATTCTCACACCCCCAGGCTAGCACAGCACCACAAAGAGAGGACTTTTCTGTGCCTGCAGTTCCTCCAGTGAGAAAAGAGAGCCCGGTGGAGCAATGAGCCTCCTTCAGCATTCTGGGTCACTTTTTGGGAGCCCCTAGTCTGATCTCATACCGCAGGGATTGCAGGAGAATCTGTGGGGCTCAACCACTGGTAATCTGATTGTAATGGGGAAAGGGGAAAAGCTTACAACAACCAGCACATGGATCTTGGCAGACCAAGTTCTTACGTGCAGTGGCCAAGCAATAATCCCAACCAGTTGCTTTGCTAATCTGCAGAACCAATTTAGGGGTGCACTCTGACCAAGGTACATGGCAGAGTGCAGATCTGCCTGATTCAGATCCTCAAAAGGAGGAGTACTGCTGGCCCTAGAGCATAGTTTGCTCATGCCCAATCTAGGAGCTGAATCACAGCCCTACTTGCTGTAGAGAGTTTCTTCTGGCTCCATCTGACCAGAAGGGCTGGCAAGAACTCCTAAAAGCTGTGTGGCCCAGTAGTGCTTGAACCAAGAGGTGAATGAGCAGAATTGATCACCCCCAGAGCAAAGCCTATACTGGGAATGATGGCAGGGGGCTGATTCATAGCCAAGGCTGAGGGTAGCTCCTGGCCTCTCTTGGCTACAAAATCTGTTGAAATTGAGAATAGCCAGGAACAGTCTCTTTCTGTAGGTAAGGGAGCTGAGACATAGCCCTATCCACTGTAGTGAGTGCTTTCTGGCCCCATCTGACCAGAAGGGCTGGCAACAATTCCTGGAATCCGTGCATCATAGTGTCACTCAAGCTAAGAGATGAGTGGGTAGAGTTGATAGTTTGCAGAGCAAAGCCAGTGGCCTTGTTTGTTCATGGCCCTGTTTGGAAGGTGGGTCAGCTTGAGTTAAGACAACAAAGAGTTTTAGCAGCTTTTGAGCTGTTTCTCCCACTGTACCAGAGCAGGAAATCTAATTCATAACGCCACTCACTGTTTTATGCAGCCTTCAGCCTGTCTGATGAAAGAATCTAACCAGAGAACATAGAAAGCTGCATAGCCCACTCAACAGCCTTATGTACAGTGGCACTCAAACAGGGAACACAGCCCATGGTTATCTGGTGTGCAGAGCAAAAGTTGTAGCCTCACCTGACCACAACATTCGGTACACACTCTGGCCTGATTGAGGTCTCCAAGTATGGGCTATACAGGCCCTGGGTCCTATCCTGCTGCCCTGCCAGGAAATGAAACAATTCATAACCCCATCTGCTACCCATCTTCTTACCAATCAATAATTACTTTAAATGTAAATGGATTAAATTCTCTAATTAAAAACATAGAAAGCCCGAATGGATCAAAAAATAAGTTCCAAAAATATGCTGTGCACAAGAGAGTAATTTTAGCTTTAAAGACACACACAGACTGAGAATAAAACAATGGAAAAAGACATTTCAATCAAATGGAAACCAAAAAAGGCAGAGGTACCTATATATACATCAGACAAAATAGACTTTTAAAATGGTAAAATGAAACAAAGAAAGTCATTATATAATGGTAAAGGAGTCAATATATCAAGAAGATAGAAAAACTGTAAATATTTATGTACCCAACATTGAGGCACCTAACTATACAAAGCAAAAACTAACAAAGCTAAAAGGAGAAATAAACAGTAATACAATAATAATTGAAGACTGTCTCTCAAAATGGATAAATCATGCAGAGAATCAATAAGGAAATGGTGGACTTGAACAACACTACAGACCAAATGGACCTAACAGACATATACAGAACAGTATATTTAATAACAATAGAATGCACATTCTTCTTAAGTGTACATGGAATGTTTTCTAGGAAAGACCATATGTTAGGCCACAAAACAAGTCTTAGCAAGTTCGAGAAGACTGCAATCAACAATCCAACAAATCAAAGAGGAGGGAATACTCCCAAACTCATTTTATAAGACTATCATTATCTTGGTACCCAAAACAGAAAAGAACACTACAAAAAAGAAAACTACAGGCCAATATCCCTGATAAATAAAGATGCAAACATTTTTAATAAAATACTAACAAACCAAATTCAGAAGCAAAAGTTGTTCATTTTGGATTTATGCCTGGGATGCAAATATGGTTCAACATATGCAAAGGAATAGAATAACTGTTGAAAGCAATAATGACTAAAAAATTTCCAAAGTTCATGATAGACACCAAACCACAAATTTAGGAAACTTAGCAAACACTAGGCAATATAAATACCAAAAAATCTTTACCTAGAAATATCATATTCACACTGCAGAAAAAAACAAAACAACAAAAATCTTGAAAGGAGACAGAAGGAAAAAAAAACAGGAGCAAGGTTAAGAATTACATCAAATATAGCTTCAGAAACCATGTAAGCAGGGAGAGAGTGGAGTGAAATACTTAAAGTGTTGAAAGAAAGAACTTGTCCTCCGGTTTTCTCGGGCCAAGTCTCCTATGAGTAATAATTCCTGAGTTTTCTCTTATTTAAAACTGTGTGCAGTGCTTACATGTAACAAATAACTTATCTGGATATAAAATCCTTGATTTTTCTCTCTTCTCTTAAATATCCTGTAGATGTTACCTCACTGTCTGCGGATGTTGAATGTTGCTGGGGAGAAGTATAATGCCAACCTGATTTATTTTCCTTTACAAGTGACTTATTTTCACTCAATTTTCCAAAAAATTTTTCCCTTAACTGAAGTCCAATGATTTTACTATAATATATTTCAGTGTTAAGAATTTTGGGTAAATATTCCTGGGTACATGGTGTGCCTTTTCAATTTATAGATGAAATTGTCTTTTAATTCAGGGAAGTTTTCTTGAATTATGGTTTTAAATATTTGTTCAATTTTAGTTTTTCTTTATATTTTCCATGATTTTGCCTTTTTTCTTCCTAATATAATGTGATCATCACTTACTGTTGCCTGGCCATCTTTTACCAGACCTGCTGTACTTCTGATTTGATGAATTCCTTCATAGTCACAATCAGTTTATTAAAAGACCATCAAATTTACTTTGCAATGTTATGATCTAGGGTTCAACTGCTTTGTAACTACTTTTTAAAACTCATCTGTTGAAAAGTTATGCCGTACTTTTTCTCTTTCTTTCTTTTTTATTAGAGTATTTTGGTTGTTAGAATTTTAAGATAATATAGCTAGGTAAATGTTAAACTTGGTCACAGTACAATTAACTAACTCTATTATCATATTCCTGAACTGCTTACCTTGTTTGCAGCACTGCTTCCCTAATCCCTGTGGCCACATGAGCTTTTGGTTATCAAGAATATATATTACTTTTCTCTAATGAAGAAAAATTAGGTGCCTTGACATCTTAGCACCATATATCTCACTAAAAATAGACTGAATTTACAATATTCTGCTCTTTCACTGGCACTTCGAAGAAAGAAAGTCTACTCTCATCCTCAAACTGGATCTACGGACAAGTGAATTGAGATTCTCAGCCAGGTGATTTGTGCAAATTCTGGCATATGTTTGTACATATATATTTTTCCAGGGATCAGGTTTGTTATTTTCCTTATATTCACAAGAGAGTCCAAGAACAACAACAACAACAAAAAGTTAAGGGTCATTTGTATGGAAGAAAGAGTACTAAAATAAGACCTAAGGCAATCATAATTTGTGCCATTTACTGGCTAAGCCAGCACATCACTTACTACCTCTAAGGAATCAATGATTTTAAAGCTTTTTTACCTTCTGTGATTCTAAGGCTAGAAGCTTTTCTCAAATGCTGGCTCTGTCAACAAATCTGTAACAGCAATTCACAGATATCCCTTCCTTGTTATCTTCATTATGTGGTGCAATAATCCAATTTTGCTTCAGTCACAGTTGTGGCCAGCTGAGTGTAAAGCTATAAAATACTCTTAGTCTTAGACCTAAAAGACACTGAAGATCCAACAGAGTGCACAGATTCCAGCTCTTGAAGCCACTATTTTTTAATGACATTTAGATTGAACTTTCGAGGTCAGAGTTAAAAGAGAACACTTAATTTAGAAGGAAAGCTGCCATGGACAGCAATATAAAGCTCTCACAGAGAAAGATTGGTCATTTTTCTTTGGTCATTTTTATGCTCAGGTTAGAAGTTAAGGTAGTAAGAAATCACTCAAAGGAAATTTCTAACAACTAGTCATCCCCTAACCTCACACCCTTCTATAGCTTATTAAAGAAAAAACAAAACAAAAACAAATTTGGTGTAAGAGATTTGAATCTATCAAAAAGCAAATATTCTCTAGGCAACAACATAATATGAGTTGAATTATAAAAGAAGACTATCATTTAGAGTAGTGGTATTCGAAGTGGATTCCTTACAACTCTACCTAAGCAGCCACTTTCTCTGGCAAATGAGTATCAAACTAAATGAGACTTAAAGACCCTTCTTTAATCAGAATTTTCTTTTTAATCTATTATAATTGCTTATAAGGGTTTGAATGAAAAAAAGTTTTAGCACTAAACTAGTTAAATAAACAAACAAACAAATAAGTAAATAACTAGTTTGAAAATTATAACTATAAGGCAAAATGAGGTTAGAAAGACCCTGGTGTCGTTCTCCATTGAGGAGGTGCTATTCTTTTACTATACATGGGAACTGCAGATATAAAAGTCAGTCCAGAACATGACTCTCATTTTCCAAGATGGTAAAGGGAAGGGTACTACAGATACTCTCTTAATCTCCAAATAACTTAATCTATATAATAATGTACAATATAAAGTATACTGACTTGTTAAATGCATTTAGCTAGAAGACTAATCTCTGCTATGCTGTGCTTTATAGCTTTTATCAGTTCAATTATATGCTTACCAAAAATCAGTTGCACTATTCCCAAGACCCATTACATCATTGTGTCATTGTAATTATGTAATTTAACTAAATATCGCATAAACAAATGAGTTTATAATAGTAGACAGAAGGCTGTTTCTATGAATGCTTTTGAACTTTTCAATAATAATGAGTTTCTAAAAAGTTGCTGTTCAATTAAAGTGGGCAAGGCCACTTAAAAGTCTGTAAAGTTTATAAAATATAGGTATTTCTGGAGAAGTTGAGGAAGATGGTGGAGTAGAAGGCTCCTGAGCTCATCTTGTCCCATGGACACACTGAGGAAATATCTATATCCATACAACTAGCTTTAAAAATGACCCAAAGTCCTGCAGAACAGGTCTTCCACAACTGGTCATAGAGAGATGGCAAAATTAACACGGGAAAGAGGGTCAAAGATGCAGTCAGGAAGCAAATTCCCAATATGACTAACCACAAGTGGGAGGGGCATCAGAAGCATGGGGTAGTGAGGGGATTAAACCCCATATCAGGAACCACCAGCCCTGGGGACTCACACTGGGAAGACAAGTGTTCATAACACCTGGCTTTGAAAATCAGTGAGGTTTAACTCCAAGAGAGCTAGAGGGTGATAAGAAACTCAGTCCCAGCCCTTAAAGAGCCAGCAAGCTCATTAACTAGGCACAAGACACAGCACAGATGCAGCAGTTTGAAAAGTGCCTGGGTAATACATGAAGGGGATTTACTGACCAAGAATGTGTGCTGGAGGGGCAGGGATCTGCAGGAGATTTCTCAGGGAATAAAAGTGCTCAGGGGTACCATTTTTTCAAGACCTCCCCCAAGCTAAATAGCTAGGTGCTTGCAGGAGCCAGTGCTAACACTGTCCATCTACCTTGTTAGCACTGTAGTCTGCAAACTATAAGACACTGATAAAAAGAAATTGAAGATGACACGAACAAATGGAAAGCTATATCATGCTCAGGGATCAGAAGAATTAATATTGTTAAAATGCCCATACTACTCAAAGCAAACTACAGGTTCAATGCAATCCCTATCAAAATACCAAAAGCATTTTTCACAGAACTAGAACAAAGAATCCTAAACTTTGTATGGAACACAAAAGATTCCAAATAGCCAAAACAATCTTGAGAAAAAAGAACAAAGCTGTGAGTATCAGCAACCCCCAGATTTCAAGATATACAACAAAGCTATAATAATCAAAACAGTATGGTACTGACACAAAAATAGACACAAGATCAATGCAACATGATAGAGAGCCCAGAAATAAGCCCACACCTATATGGTCATTTGATCTATGGTAAGGGAGACAAGAACATACAATGGGAAAAAGACAGTCTTTAAAAAATGTTGAAAAAACAACACAGATACATGCAAAACAACGAAACTGGACCACTTTCTTACACCATACACAAAAATAAACTCAAAATGGATTAAATACCTATATATGAGACTTGAAACCATAAAACTCCTAAAATGTGCTTAGCAGCACATTTATGGATATGTCTCCTTGAGCAAGGGAAACAGAAGCAAAAATAGACCATTGGGACTATACCAAAATAAAAAGCTTTGCGTAGCAAAAGAAACCATCAACAAAAGGAAAAGGCAGTCTACTGAATGGGAGAAGATATTTTTAAATGATATATCTGAGAAGTAGTTAATATCCAAAATATATAAAGAACTTAAACAACTCAAAATCAACAGCAACAACAACTACAATCTGATTATGGACAGGGGACCTAATTTTTCCACAGGAAAAATACAAATGGTTAACAGGCACATGAAAAGAGGCTCAACCTCACTAGTCATCAAGGGAATGCAAATCAAAACCACAACGAGGTATCACCTCGTATCTATAGAATGGCTAAGCAAACAAACAAACAAACAAGTGTTAGCAAGGATGTGGAGAAAAGGGAACTCTTGTGCACTGTTGGCAGGAATGTAAATTGGTACAACCACTGTGGAACACAGTAAGGAGGTTCCTCAAAAAATTAAAAAAGAAATACCACATGATCCAGTAATTCCACTACTGGTATTTACCAAAGAAAATGAAAACACTAATTTGAAAAGACAAACCACTCTTATGTTTACTGCAGCTTTATTTACAATAGCCAAGATATGGAAGCAACCCAAGTATCCACCAATAGATGAATGGATAAAGAAGATGGGGTGTATATATGCAGTGGAATATTACTCATCCATAAAAAAGAATTAAGTCCTGCCATTTACAACAGTTTGGATGGACCTAAAGTGTATCAGGCTAAGTGAAATAAATCAGAGAAAAATATCATATGATTTCATTTATATGTGGAATCTAAAAAACAAAACAGACTCTTAAATGAGAATAAATGAGTGGTTGCCAGAAGGGAGATGGGTGGGAAAATGGGTAAAATAAGTGAAAGGGCCTAAGAGGTGCAAGTTTATAGTTATAAAATAATTAAGTCATGGGGGCGCCTGGGTGGCTCAGTTGGTTAAGCGACTGCCTTCGGCTCAGGTCATGATCCCAGGGTCCTGGGATCGAGTTCCACATCGGGCTCCCGGCTCGGCGGGGAGCCCGCTTCTCCCTCTGACCCTATCCCCTCTCATGCTGTTTCTCTCTCTCTCTCAAATAAATAAATAAATAAAATCTTTTAAAAAAATAATTAAGTCATGGAGATGAAAAGTACAGCATGGGGTATATAGTCAATAATATTTTAATAATGTTGTATGGTGACAAATGGTGACTACACTTATTGTGGTGAACATTGAGTAATTGTCCAAACACTATGTTGTACACCTGAAATTAATATAACATTCTATGTCAACTATACTTTAATTAAAAAATGGACTTGTAACTGGCTTCAATTTTAGATGTGTTTACCAACTCACACAGATAAATTGGCAGAGGATGGAAGCCTTAAGGCTATAATCATTGTCTGATCATTAAGATATGAAGATACAGAATCAAACTCTAGGAATCCAGGTTAAACAATAAAAACAAAAATAAGAAAAACTGAGCAGATATATTGATGGCCACTGTGGAAGAGAAAAGTAGATAAGATGACTTGGCCAGTCCATGTCAGTCAGCCTTTGTTCTTGACCAGCCCATTTCTTTTAAGGGTTCATGAACAGAGTAGACATGCAGGCAGGGATAGATGCCGTTCATGGACCCAGTAGCATGGGCTCCCCCTCATCAGGGTTGATCCTTATACCACCACTGCTGAACGTTTGATCTACCAGAAACAGAGATCAACACTGATCCCTTGAAATTGTATCATATCTCAAGGACACCAACCAGTCGGTTGCTGGCAAGTCGATTAGAAATCAAAACTCTTCTATTCTGAAAAGGCAAAAATCATACTGACCAAGTTTGACACGTAGTTTATATATGGATTTGCCTCCCCTGCTTAGTTTCTCAGCCAGCACTATTTTCCGAGGGCTCTCAAAATCTTATCCACCAATAAGAGATCCTGTGAAACACTGCTGTGGAGCAAGAGGCCCACCTCACAACAGAGGTGTACCATGGGTCCCACTGACTTTATCATAAACCACCCCTCTAGAAGTTACCAAACTCTTGAAGGTATAGTGGAGGTACCAGTTTGGATATGACACATTTTAATAATGGAACTATAATCCGCAGAACGAGGTATGTACATTTTAAAGATCGCTGCTATGATGCTATGTTCCCAATTGATGAAGACATAGGTTCAGAAATGCTGTGTTAGGGGCGCCTGGGTGGCTCAGTCGGTTGAGCGTCTGCCTTCTGCTCAGGTCATGATCCCGGGGTCCTGGGATGGAGCCCCGAGTCAGGCTCCCTGCTCAGCCGGGAGCTTGCTTCTCCCTCTGCCCTCTGCCTTTCCCCTTGGCTCATTCTCTCTCTCTCTCTGTCAAATAAATAAATAATAAAATTTAAAAAAAAAAATGCTGTGTTACAATTTACCACAGACTTGGCAGCTTCAAACAACACACATTTATTATCTCGCAGTTTCTGTGGCCAAGAGTCTGGACACAGCTCAGCTGGATCCTCTGCTTAGAGTTTCACAAGGCTCCAGTCAAGACATCCAGGCTGCATCTCCATTTAGAGGCTTGGCTGAGGAGGAATCTGTTTCAAAGCTCACTATATTAGTTTCCTGAAGCTGCCATAATAAAATATACAAACTGAATGGCTTAAAACAACAGAAATTGTCTCATCACTCTGGATGCCATAATCTGAAATCCAGGTGTCAGCAGAGCCATGCTCCCTCTGAAACCTGTAGAAAAAATCCTTTGCCTGTTCTCCCTTCTAATGTTTGTTGGCAATCTTTGGCCTTTGATGGTTTTGGATGCATCACTGCAATTTCTACCGGTGTCCTCACATGGCTACCTTCTCCCTGTGTGTCTTTCTTCTTCTCTTGTAAGGACATCAGACATATTGAATTAAGGGCCTACTATACTCCAGTATTATCTTAACTACTTACAAACACAATGACCCTATTTCCAAATGACATCATATTCTGAGGTACTGGGGGTTAGGACCTCATCGTATCCTTTTTAGAGGACACAATTCAAGCAATAACACTCACTCAGGTTGTTAGCACAATTCATTACCTTGTGGTTGTAGGATTCAGGTCCCTAGCTTCTTGCTGGCTGTCAGCTGTCTCCCACAGTTCCTAGAGGTTGCTTGCAGTTTCTTGACACTTGGGCTTTTTCAGAATGGCTGCTTATTTCATCAAGCCATTAAGGAGAATCTCTCTAGTATAATCATGGAAGTGACATCTGTACTGGGTTGCCTGGAACTTAAAGGGAGTCTTTCAACTTGATGGCTTACCTCTCTTCTCAAAGGTGGAGCTTGAAGGTTCTCAAGTCCCATGGACTTGTCTCTAACACTTTTCCACTAAGGCACAAGCTTGGTGCTGAGTCACCACTTCTGTCAACCTATTTGGCTTCAAAAATTTGCTGTGTTCTCAGCTTCTCTTCCACCAAAGTTAACTGCACTGTGCGAGAAATTTAACAAAGCATTCAAGTTAATTTTTTCCCTGATTTTGATTCGCAGATCTTGGCCATAGTTCTTCGAACTACACTGGTTTTCTGGTCCAGTTCCACGGTCCCTTCTGCATTGTGCACATTTTTTATAAACTCCTTATTTAATTCAAAATCTTTTTAACTCAAAATCTTTAAGCCCTCTACCAGAATGAGTGATAAAAACTTGGCATATGTGTCCTTACTGCATTCTACTCTTCCAAAAACTTACTTGAAAACTAGTAACAAATCATGCAACAAGACTGACATATCCTTGACTTTTAACTCATACACAACTTTAAGCGAAATGTTTTGAAAACTCTTTAAAATCTGAAGGGTGGCAGAATATATCAGCCCAATATATGGCTATAGGAGATCAGAACATGTCACCACAAAATATTCTGCTTTTGTATATTATTTTGAGCTGTAGCCACCTGAAAACAGCAGATGCAGGGAGATTTCCTTGAATTTCCCCTTATCTGCCTAAAGACAGATCCTCAAATCCTTCAAAAGGAACTTAATTGTCATAAATTTCCTCCCTGGCTATTGCATCAACCAGGGAATACTGACCCTTATCACAGGAGAAGGGACTAAAAGTCAACACAACCCCTAAACTTTGTCACAAGCCATCATACCTCCCATTGATTCTTCTTATGGAGCATTCATCTTTCTAAAGTTCATTTATTCTCCCCTAAGAGGCACCCTTTCCTTTCCCTATTAAGACAGTATTTAAGCCTGAGAAGCCACCACTTTGAATTAATCATTTTCCCTTGGTATCTCCCATGTGTACACGAGGTAGACATGTTAATAAGCTTTTGTTTGTTTTTTCTCTTGTCAATCTGTCTTTTATTACAGGCGTCTCATCCAAGAACTCAGAATGGTAAAGGGAAAATTATTTTTGCTCCTCTATAAACCTGTTTTGTTTCTTCATTTTCACACTTAAAACATTCGCCTAATACATTTTTCATGGTTCACAATTATCATCCCCAGACTTTTGCCTCTCCTTAAAAACTCAAAACACTTTCACTTTTAGTACCTAGGATAACAAAGAACACAGGGTTTTCAAACTAACTTATGATTGGTGGTTTCAAGTGATATTCCTAGTGCATAAAAGGGTGGTTTCCTAACCACATTTGCTTTGGCCTATCTACCGCTCTACCTTATCACTCATGGATATGCCTTTTATTTTTAACAAAAGCAATTTATCTTTAAGAATTTTTAAGAAACCTTGCCAAACAACTGGACTTCCAAAACACTGTAGAGGTGACATGTTCTGTAGGAGGTTTTGGAAGGAAACCAAGGTAAACCCACAGAATAGCATACTTCTGGTTCTCTGGTTAAAGAATAGTGATATTCTTTTAGAATAATGGATATTTTTATTTAAATATAGATAGAGATTTAGACTTACACATATACCGTGTTCAACTATCTTGGATAGTAGCATCTGCTTCCCTGTTAGATGTCATTTTAGCATTTTCACTTCTACTGAAGAAAGAAGAGAATTGAAGTCCATAATCACAGAATCAAATCAGCCAGGAAAACTGACACATATAGATAGGCCTTTGCTTTGTATTAGTGTCCACAAAGGTGCAGAAATATGGAAGGGGTTTCCAATTCTATTAAATTCTATCCAAAACATATACAGTTTTAATTTTAAATGCTTGGAGCATCTCATATGACTACCCACTGACTGTTGGCAGTCACTTTCATCACAGACTTTCTCCCACAACTCCTCCCCATTTAACCTTTGCTTCTTCCCATTAGGTCTTTTACTTGGTTTGTGTTTTGGATGTTGATTAGTAATCCCTGTCTAGTTATGTTATTGAAAAGGGTCCAAAGTGTGTGTGTGTTAGGGGAAGTTAGGATGGCAATGAAGGACATAATGACATCCTGTGGTGGAACTGGTGAGTTGGGGAAAGTCTCATGGTGACCTATCTTCAGGGTCTATTTATAAAAAGGATTAGTACATTTTACGCTGGCAATATTGAATCCTGCATGAATATATTATTATGTATTTATGCTAAAATAACTATTCCACATTGTGTTGTAGTATGAAAAGCCATTCTCTGTATCCTACTTAGCCTTGCTTAGATGTAGTCTTTCACATCACAGTGACCACTGCCTATTGAAATGATGAATGTGCATCCTTGATCTGTCAATTAAGAACAGCCTTCTTTGGTGACTCTGTCACAAACTGGATAACAAACTCCTGCCTATTCAATCTATTTCTCATCTTGTGAGCCCATCTTTGTTTTCCTTGAAGATACTAGGACAGATTTGTTGTACATAGAAAAGGCTATATATTATGAAGAGATTATGAGTAGAGTTTGGCATTATACTTAAATCTAATGTATATCAAAATTCTTGAGGTATAGGGCACCTGGGTGGCTCAGTTGGTTAAGCGACTGCCTTCAGCTCAGGTCATGATCCTGGAGTCCCGGGATCGAGTCCCACATCGGACTCCCCTCTCAGTGGGGAGTCTGCTTCTCCCTCTGACCCTCTCCCCTCTCATGCTCTCTCTCACTCTCTCTCTCTCAAATAAATAAATAAAATATTTTTAAAAAAATCCTTGAGGTATAGTTATTTAATAGAATGAGTATCCTATGATCCTTAGTAATTAGTTATTAATCCATTTTTATCTCATAACATTCTTACCAAAACTGTGTCAAATTAGAAACTTATCTACAATTGTCTTAAGAGAATAGGACAGAGAGGTACATTTTAAAATCAGAGAGAAGTCAAGATTCACATGGAGCATTTGGCCAGGGAGAGAGATATGTTGGGCATCCCGGGCAGCCCCTCAGACCAGAGGCACTGGGGTCCAGGTTGGATCAGGATTGTGGCAAAGAAGGGAGAAGAGAGTTTGCCAAAGGGAAAGTGAATGGAACTGATAAAAAATAGCTCTTCTTTTGCAACTCTGCTTAGAGCTTGTTTTTGTGAAGTCAATCAGAGAGCACAAATGGGAAGAATTAGAGAAGGGAAAATGTGTTATGTTTAGCTTATTTCTTCTTCCCATGCCTGTCATGGTAAATATTGGTGTCCGTTATAGACTGGATATTTGTACCCTTCCAAAATTTTTATGCTGAAATCCCAAACCCCTATGCAATAGTGTTAGAAGATGAAGTCTTTGGGGGAAAAAAAGATGAGCCCTTTGGGAGGTGTTTAGATCATGAGGGCACAGCTCTCATTAACTGGGATTAGTGTCTTTATAGAAGAGACCTCCAGAGAGCCCTCTCCTTATTTTCCCCCAGTCTTGTGAGGAAATAGTGAGAAGATGGTCACCTATGAACCAGGAAGTGAGCTCTCACCAGACTGAATCTGCTGGGACCTTGGCCTTGGACTTCCCAAGCCTCCTGAACTATGAGAAACAAGTGTTTGTTGTTTAAGCTACTCAGTCTATGGTAGTTTGTTGTAGCAGCCTGAATGGACTAAGATGGTATCCAATATTAGAAAGTATTAGAAAGTTACATAAGACCAGAAACTTTATTTTGATTACTGCTATCTTGTCTATACTTAGAACAGTGCTTAGGACTTAGACATTATTCAATAAATACTTGATGAATGTGTGAAAATAAATGAATGAATGAGTGAGTGCATTATCTACATTACATACTGTAAAGCATTTCATGTGTATAAAGAAAGGAAGTCACTTCTAACTCACAGGTTCTCTACATAGAAGGCTCATCTGAAAATAAAAAAGATATGCTATTAGATAATATTTCAAAATCACACTGATGAATTAACCATTAGTTAATAAAAGTAAAAACTATAGATTATTCTTTTGTATTTCTGTATTCTTAAGATTCTCTAAACAAGGTTCTCTCGACTTTACAGATCAGGCACTCCCATCATATTTTGAGCATGCACCCTAATACATATACCCCTAATTTAGTTTCACATTGTAGCCAGTTGCAACGGTACTCATGTATTGTCATATTGTAAAACATACAGAAAATAGATATACAAAAATAGGTGATAAAGACAAAATATATCAAATATGCTATTTCAAATAATTTTTATTTGTAATGATAATCATTTTTCCTCTCAATAAAAATATGATTACTAAGAATATAGTTCTGTGAGAATGATGTGATTGAACATGATATATTTAATTAAATCATCATGAATTTTATTTCCTTGTGGCTAAAACAGAGCTAATATTAGAAGTATCAGGCCAATCATTTTCTTACTGCTTTTCTCTTTATACTTGCATTATCAGAATTATATACAAACAATTTTATTAAAGGGACTTTTTTATGCTACTCGTCTAATTTTTTAGGATTAGTACAGTTTACATAATATAATGTTTCTATAAATACATTTAATGGGGACAGAAAGGTTTCAATACTTAGCAAACTTTATTAAAAGACCAAAAAGTAAGAATGATGCCTTCAAAATGTCAGGATGCCCTGGATGTATTCGGGATAGTGGTATCTATGCAAGAATCTGACCTGCAGAGCAGATGAAGGAGCCAGCATCAATCCATATATTAAAGAGTATAAAAGACTAATTTCTTTCTCATTTTAGAAAAAAAATATGAATAGAAGTTCTAATATTTTCCCCCACTACAAAGTTGTTTATACCGGTGACCTTTTTGAGAATTTAATAAACCTTATTTCAATATACATATGATTGCTATGTTTTATTATCGTCAAGGGCTTAAGATGGAGGAGGACGATTCAATTGTTAAAACTTAAAGGACAGGGCGCCTGGGTGGCTCAGTTGGTTAAGCGACTGCCTTCGGCTCAGGTCATGATCCTGGAGTCCCGGGATCGAGTCCCGCATTGGGCTCCCTGCTCAGCAGGGGATCTGCTTCTCCCTCTGACCCTCTTCCCTCTCGTGCTCTCTGTCTCTCATTCTCTCTCTCTCAAATAAATAAATAAAAAATCTTTAAAAAAAAAAAAACTTAAAGGACAACTAAGAGTCTTCTTACTGTAAGATCTTCATTCTACCAACGATACTACTGAATTTCAGGGATATGCAGCATGCCTGCTATACTATAAGTATTTCTTCCGTTATCCTTGTATTTCTATTATGGCATATTTTATTATTAATATGTTCTAAAATTAATGCTAAGAAGAAGCAGGTAGTTCCTTCACACTAGATTACTACAACGTAAATTTTCAGAATATAAATCTCAGAAAATAACTTTAGAAATGTGTGTACAAATTAATCTTGTGAGGATTCATGCAGATTTAATTCTGTCATTATAAGAGGAAACATATTATGACTGAGGGAATCATAAACTTAAGCCCAGTAGGTGAACCCAGAATGTATACGTATGGAAGTGTTGAGCTATTGAAAATAATGATCTAAAATGTATTTTTTCAGTCAAATGAAAGTCCTTTATTTAAGAAAGTAAAATATAAAACTTCATGTCATTTTTCTGCCTTTTTCATATTTTCCTACTGCTTCAAATGGTAAGCATCTGTAGTGCTCATAGTTACTCCTGTAAGTTGGCTAGTGATAGTTATGTAAACCTGTGTTTAAAACCAGGCCTATTATTTAAGGCAACATAATTTGGGGAATACTTTTTAACCTCCCTGGACCTCAATTTCCTAGTCAGTAAAACAGGAATACAAAAAAAAAAAAGTAAAGAAAAGGAAAAAAAGAAAGAAAAAGAAATTGATACCATCTATGAACTAAGAGAGAGAACATAAATAAATACTGGCACAATCCCTGAACTTCAACTGCCTTGCCTTCTTGAAGGTTTTGATGCCATCTGTGCCTGTCTTGAGCCTATTTGCCTTAAGATTCATTTCTTGTCATTTCCTTGCTCTGCTCTGTGTGGCAGAAGGCTAACTCTGCAGGCTGTCTTTCTCAGGCTCCTGTATCGGCCAGTATTTAGCAGAGTCTGGCCAATGGGAGGCCTCAGTGGAAGACTGGAAGGTGACAAGAAGGAGGATGCACACCTTTCTGAGCCTCGGGCTGAGGGTCTAGAAGCTACCACAGCTCATGCAATGGCTCAGTGCGCACTGGGCAGGCTGCTGTGGCTCCAACCCCAGCTGTGTGACTTCACTCCTGAACTCTGGTAACTCACTTCCCATCACCCCTCTGATTTGGGGGTGATAGTAGCTTTCTGCAGTTGTTACTCAGAGTTATCTCCTGTCTTCCATTTAGCTTCTTTGCTCGTTTATCACTTGTGTAACAAAATGCTTATGCTGAAAGTTCATTTTTCTTAAAATCTCAAATGCTTTCTGCTTTCAGGTTAGACCTAGTATTAGTTTTTTGTTGTTATGGACCAAATTATTCAAATTTAACAGCTTAAAAGAACATTCATTTATTATCTCATAGCTACAGGTAAATTCCACATGGGTTTAACTGATTTCCTGTTTAGGGTCTCACAAGGCTGAAGTCAAGGTGCCTGCTGAGGCTGTGTTCTTATTTGGAAACTCTGGAGGAGAATCAGTTTCCAAATTCATTCACATTGTTGGCAGAATTCAGTTACTCACAGTTACAGGTCTTCATTTCCTTGCCAGCTGTCAGCTGGCGGCTGCTCTCAGTCTCTGCTTTTCACACCACCCAGCCCCTCCATCTCAGCAATGGAGATCATTTGTTCCTCATGTCCAATCCCTCTCATGCTTTGAAAATCTCTGATATCCTCTTCTGACCATAGTAGAAGAAAATTGTCCTCCTTTAAAGGGTTTGTGTGATTAAGTTAAGCCCATCTGGATAATCTGTTTTATTTTTTTAATTAAAAAAAAAGATTTATTTAGAGGGAAAAGGAAAGAAGAAGACTCCCTGCTGAGCATGGAGCCCGACATGGGGCTCCATCTCATGACTCTGAGATCATGACCTGAGCCGAAATCAAGAGTCAGATATTCAAACAACTGAGCCACCCCGGTGCCCCTGGATAATCTCTATTTTAAGGTCAACTGATTAGTAACATTAATTGCACTGCAAAACTTCTTTTGCCTTCTAAGGTAATTTAATCATATAAGCAACACAAGGGGAGAAGGTCATCATAGAATTCTGCCTTCCACAGACCTTAAGTGATTTGTTATTCTGGCACTTGCCAGGTTTGTGTTCTCGAGCCAATCGTTTAACCTCCAAGGGCCTTCGATTCTTTATGTATAAAATATTTATAAATAAGAGACACAATCTGATTGTTAATTTTCTAGTTCCGTAATGCTATCATTCTATGACCAGGGACTGACATTATTTGGGCCAGGAGGAAGACTAATACAGGGATTTGCTCTCTTCTCTTGTGCAGTCCCCCTTTCACTAGGGAATATTTTGATTTCATTTCAAGAAGGGAAACTTGTGTTTTATTAGAAACATTTCTTAAGTATAAGCATGGTAAAAATGTTCACATTCCAACTGTATTAACTTCAGTATTTGGGAGTGAATTGGTACTTCTGGTGCTGCCAGTGCTGTCTCGGGTTCTGACCTGAGCCGCTCTGTCAGTGTCCAGGGTGACGCCCTGATGTGATGGTGAGCTGAAGACTATGGAAGGGCCAGTCCGACAGGGGTGGTTAGAGGAGAACTCAGCCTCAGATGACAGTGCCAGCCCTGGATCTCAGGCACGCCACACAACATAGTTACAGGTAAATTCCACATGGAATTTGGAATTCAGTCGTATCACGGGTAGAATGAAGAACTTAGAGAAGGGGCTTTTACTGTCCTTTAAGTTTTAACAATTGAATTGTCCTCCTCCATCGTAAACCCTTGACTCTAATAAACCATAGGTATAGTGAAATAAGGTTTATTAAATTCTCAGGAAGAAAGCTGAATACTTGAAGCAGTATCATTTGGAAAATTATCTTCATTAAATGATTTCAGTGTATAGTATTTGGATGCTATGATTCATCACTTTTTTTTCCACAGGTTTTAGTCTTCTGGATTTTTTAAAAATGTATACTAACACACCATCATATGGCAGTCATATAATGCCCTCTTCTGGCTAAAGATCAAAGCACAACCTTTCTCCCTACTACAGCATTATCTGGAAATTTACACGTTCTTAATTCTTTTCTATACATTTACTTTGTAGTGTATGTTTCAACAATTTTAAATCTATTTATTCCTTATTAATTCTAAAAATGAATATGTTTTATTGATGATATAGGCATTCACCTGCCTAACTTAGTTTAAGCAGCTTTTTTTTTTCTTAATTTTAATCTTGGAGCATAATCTATCTAGTTGGGATATTTTTACTGATAAAATTAATCAATTTACCAGATCCAGATTTTACATTGCATTTGTAAAGGACAAAGTGACAGATAAATTCTAAAACAGCTTGGTATTGTTATAATTGATTTTTTCACTATGTTTGAGTTTCTGACTCCACATGTGTGTGGAAATTAGCTAAATGATTTGTGCTGCTCACTAACTGAGACAAACTATACTGTGATACTACTTTGCCATTACTGTTCTTACAGTTTCCACCATCTTGAACAGTGAGTATCAGCCCATTATTAAGACCATGTCAGAATCACTTGAGGTATGGTGGGAAGATTAAATTTTGTCTAATATTGAAATGTGAAATATTTTTCAAATGTTTTGGGACACTCTGATACCCTTATATTTAAGGTTAATGATTTATCACCCAAACCTGGACACTTCTGAGGGTGAAGAATTATTATTAACAATCATATCAGGATACCAGTCTAAATGAGGGCTATTATAGGCAAAGCAGCAGTTGATCATGATATTTATATTACAAAAATGTATCAGCTGGAATAATGGAAACCTGAGAATTATTCCTAAAATTCTGTTTTACTTCTATTTTCAATGGTGTTTCTCATCTCCCATTTACAAATTCTGTTTATAACAAGTAAAAATTGTGTTAAACTTTATATCCTCCTTTGGAGACAGATGGCTTAGTTTCAAATCCTGCCTAATTATTTATTTTTCTGTGTGTCTCAGTTTTCTTATCTGGTAGATGGGAATAACAATGGTACTTACCTTAAAGGGTTGTAACATTTTTTTTTTTTTTTAGAGAGAGAGTGGGAGAGAGTATGTGCATGCCTACACAGTGGGGAGGGGCAGAGGGAGAGGGAGACAGAGACAATCTTAAGCAGGCTCCATGCTCAGTGTGGAGCCTGATACGGGGCTTGGTCGCACCACCCTAAAATCACGACCTGAGCCAAAATCAAGAGCTAGATGCTCAACCCACCGAACCACCCAGGCGCCTCTAGGGTTGTAACAATTAATGAGTAAATATGTGATACATGAAGCATAGTAAACCCTATTATTAATAATAAAATTAGTAAGTTCTGCAAGTGAATGATAATTATTTAAACTTTTGTACAGTATGAGCATTTTAGAGTTGTACATTTATTTCAGGAAAGCACTTGTGGTAGGCAGCCTCTAAGATACTGACCAGTGATCCCTGCCTCCTAGTGTTCAGGCTATAATGTAACCCTCTCCCCTTGAATGTGGGCTGGACCTAGTGATTCATTTCTAATGAGAAAAAAAATGCAAAAGTGATAGGATTTCACTTCTGAGATTAGGTCACGAAAAAGCTGTGGCTTCCTTTTTGCTCTTTTTCCCTTATTCTTCCTCCTTCTCTCTTGGATCCATTGCTCAAAGAGAGAAGCAAGATGCCATGTTGTGAGCAGCCATATGAAGAGACCCATGTGGTAAGGAACTGTCTCTGGCCAAAAGTCAGTGAGGACCTGAGACCTGACAATACCCTTTTGGAGTAGCAAATGGTAATTTAAAGATATTCAAAGAATCAAATTGTAAATAGTAGGAAAAATGTGATTCTTTAGTATCTATACTAAAGATTTTAAAATAATCCATCTCTCTGTTCATAAAAAAAAAAATCATTAGAATTTCCAAGTTAAAAATGTCTGTCCGTGCTTTGAAACAAAGACATATTTAGTTACAGATAGAGCCTTCATAGAAATCCTAGTATGGAAATGAAACTGAAAGCTTCATGTCAATTTTACCACTTGATGGAGCCATAATGCCAGAGAACACTTCAAAAACCATCATGTTTACAAGGAAGCAATCTTTATGACAAATGTGGATAAAGTATATAATTCTAAGTATTGGTTGGGATCATTCTAGCGATTACTTTCCATTCTCGCTAATCAATTTCTATAACATGTCAAAGAGAAAACTGTATATAATAATCCTGAACTGTTAGGGGAGGATAATTTGCTAATTTTTATTTTCAATCTAGAAAATTTAAGAAAGGTTATTCCTTGGGAAATATGTATTTGTACTGGGAAAGATATAATGTAATAAAATGTAAAGATAAATATTAAATCTTCTAAATATCAATGGTTTGATATTATGAGAAGGAAATGTGAACCTTCTTGGGGAGCAAGGCTTATGAAAGATTCTTGAGTCCAGAAGTAGTAGAGGAAAACTGATTTTTTTCAAAGAAGAAGGAAGACTCAAAAGGTGGAAGTGTTAGTCACAGGCAAACATAAAAGATTCATAGTCTCTATTCCTTATTAGAACTATTATATTTGGTAAACACAGGTCCCTGATCCCTTATCTGAAAACTTTGGAGCCAACTGTGTTTTAGAATTCAAAATTTTTCAGATTTTAAAAAATAAATATGGTATTTATATCAGACAGTACATAACGTTTTCAGCAATGTCTGAGGTAGTGCCCCTTAAATAAATGTGTTGTCTCAGGCTAGTTTCTATAAGAATCAGACTTTGAGACAGAGTTTCAGGGAAGGATGTTATTTGGATACACCCTTGGGACCAAAACCTGGTGAAGAAAGTTGAAGGAGGCAGGATTGGGCAGAGGGGAATGTTAATTCAGTTCCAATAAGGGCTTTAGGCAACCACATGGGAAGTTCTTGTCTTGGTACAGTCCTTTAAAGTTGTCCCAAATTGGAGTGAGGAGGATGAGTCATCATACCCCCTGTGTTGATCAGTCATTGGGTAGAGGCTGCTGCTGGAAAAAATGATTTTAGGTGCTGTTGTCTTCTTGTGACCAAAAAGGGCTGACATCTGGAGGCCTTCTTCTGGCAAACTTCCCAGCAGCTGAGAGAATAAATCCTTCATTCCAGTGGCATTGCTCAGACCACCCTCGCCAAGGTTTCTGAGCCCTAGGTCACCAAGCCCTTCTCAGGAAAAGGTTACTGAATGCTTCCACTAACCACCAAAACTTAGGAGGGGGCACCAAGAAGTACCCAAATGATTATCTGTGTATTAAAAATATTGTTCCCTGTCCCCTTCGATTACTTATACAGGCGAAAAGTGTCAATTACCCTTACCAATAAGCTACCACTTGCATTCTGGTCAATTGCAACGGAAGCATGGAGTATCTAGGTGGCAATTATTAGCTTATGGTTCAACAGGGCTCTTGCTGTGTGTCTCGGTGGGAAGACTCCCCTTTTAAGAGGAGAGCACCCAGGGGCGCCTGGGTGGCTCAGTTGGTTAAGCGACTGCCTTCGGCTCAGGTCATGATCCTGGAGTCCCGGGATCGAGTCCCGCATCGGGCTCCCTGCTCGGCGGGGAGTCTGCTTCTCCCTCTGACCCTCCTCCCTCTCATGCTCTCTGTATCTCATTCTCTCTGTCTCAAATAAATAAATAAAATCTTTAAAAGAAAAAATTTAAAAAGAGGAGAGCACCCAGAATGACAGGGATGAGAACCACAAATTTGCCAAGTGTGTCACTGAGAAGGATAAGTGGGATTAATCCTGCTTCTACACTTTGGTTCCTGGACGAACATATTTTCCTTACTGAGGCATAGCATCATATAAAGGTCTTTGAATTGAAGGGACACTGTATCCTAGAGAAAATGGAATCATTGTAAAGTATCTCCTGTAAACTAGCACTTTGCCTGTAGCAGGCTACTTCATTGCTCTATCTGGCCAACATCTTTCAAATGTTACGATATATAATATGACTGATGGACCACCTGTTATGGATCAGCTGCAAACCCCCTGTTCTATCAAACAGGTCCTTTGATTTGACCCAACATTATATGGTGAGGGATGATGTTTTATAGACCCTGGGACAGTGGTGCTGGTTAGGGCTCCATCCATAGGAAACACAACTCCATAGCCATATGTATCTATTCTTATCAAAGTGAATTATTATTACTTTCAAGGTGGAAGGGGTCCAATGTATTCAGCTGACCACCAAGTAGCTAGTTGATGCCATATAGAAGGCTCAACTCTGGTCTCTCTTGCTTACAGGTTGGACTTTCTATGGCTTTGGCAAGTAGCAGCCCATACTATTGGCCATGCATAACCTGTATCTCTGCTATCATGGATACTTCTTTTACATATCCATTGTGTCAACACGGGGATGGTGATGAATGGAGGCTGGCTCATGTCAACTAGCCAATTCAGTTTTGTTTATCAGGATGTTTACTGGCTCTTCCATGTTTTTGGATCTCTGGTGCCCATTAGGTGTGATATGAAGATCTCCACAGTATATGACCATTTTCATATGTCCACATACATGCCTCTACCCAGAACTCTTTGAAACTGATCTTTCATTTCATTTCTCTTTCCAGGTCCCTGATCAGTCAAGCCATTTATCATTGCCCATTATTCCATACATACGCTAAGCTTGGGCCACCTTTCTGTCTACATAAAGTAAATTACCAGGGCATTATCTGAACCTCTGCTCAATGGGATGATTTTCCATCACTATTTTCTTTTTTTTTATGTGTTGTTTTCTTTCCTTTGTAAAAATTTTTTATTTAAATTCAATTTAGTTAACATATAGTGTATTATTAGTTTCAGGGATAGAATTTAGTGATTCATCAGTCACCACTGCTCATTATATCACGTGCCCTCCTTAATGCCCATCACCCAATTACCTCATCTCCCCCCACAACTCCCCTCCAGCAACCCTGTTTGTTTCCTATAGTTAAGAGTCTCTTATGGTTTGCCTCCCTCTGTTTTTATCTTATTTTATTTTTCCTTCTCTTCCTCTCTGTTCCTCTGTTTTGTTTCTTAAATTCCACATATGAGTGAAATCATATGGTTTTTGTCTTTCTCTGATTGACTTATTTTGCTTAGCATAATACCCTCTAGTTCCATCCACATCATTGCAAATGGCAAGATTTCATTCTTTTTTTTTATTGTTATGTTAATCCCCATACATTACATCATTAGTTTTAGATGTAGTGTT
>NC_138370.1:92795712-92836267 GCF_054177405.1 Leptonychotes weddellii
AGGGTTGCTGGAGTGGTGGGGGGTGAGAGGGATTGGGGGGGGCTGTGTGATGGACATTGGGGAGGGTATGTGCTATGGTGAGTGCTGTGAATTGTGTAAGACTGATGAATCACAGACCTGTACCCCTGAAACAAATAATACATTATATGTTTAAAAAAAAAAGATAGTAGGAAGGGAAAAATGAAGGGGGGGAAATCGGAGGGGGAGACGAACCATGAGAGACTATGGACTCTGAGAAACAAACTGAGGGCTTTAGAGGGGAGGGGGGGGTGGGGGGATGTGGGTTAGCCCGGTGATGGGTATTAAGGAGGGCACATATTGCATGGAGCACTGGGTGTTATACGCAAACGATGAATCATGGAACACTACATCAAAAACTAATGATGTAATGTATGGCGACTAACATACATAATAAAATAAAATTAATAAAAAAACTGTATTTAATCTTTTGAAAAGTTAAAAGAATAACGAGTAGCTTCCACTTCTTGTTTCAAGTTTTTATTATCACTAAATTATATTCTCTTGGTATAAAAAATATATATATATTTTTTTACATTTTTTAAAAGATTTTATTTATTTATTTATTTAACAGAGAGAGAGACACAGCGAGAGAGGGAACACAATCGGGGGAGTGGGAGAGGGAGACGCAGGCTCTCCGCTGAGCAGGGAGCCTGATGCAGGGCTCAATCCCAGGACCCTGGGACCATGACCTGAGCCAAAAGCAGACGCTTAATGACTGAGCCACCCAGGCGCCCTAAAATATATTTTTTAAAAAAATCTCAAACACACACATAAGTAACAAACCTATTAACATATACCTATAAACACAAACACGGCAATATATACACATCATATAAGACAGGGATGGTATTTCTGAATGGTTTAATCATGAATGGCAGCAGGTGTTATAAAAGTTCCCAGAAAATGATTAATCTTCATTTTTAGCACAGGATAACCTTTCATTTCATGGTGTACATTTCACAGTATTAAAAGACAACAATCTGATTTACCTGATTAAAATCAGGAGGAAAAGAACAATGTTCATGGAAAGCAACAACGTATGAAAAGCAGCCTGGGGCCACGCACTGACCAGTTGGTGGGGGCCCAGTTTCAAAGTCCTACCCATAAGGCACAGGGACAATTTGTCAAATATTTACCTGTGCAGATGTATCAAGAATTTACATGGAACTTTTAAAAATGTGCATTCCCTTGTCTGTGTTTAAGATACTCTAATGATGACCAATTTGGAGTAGAAGTGCTCCTTCCAAATCAGGTGTAGGATTGTCTCCAAATTCAATGAAACAGTAGTCCTCTTCTGTCTTGACTTCAGGTGACCTCTGAATGACAACATGTTTCCCTCTCTTGGTGCAGTTTCTTAGCCTGTTGCTTCTGCTGTTCAGAACTTTTTAACATGAATGTCAATTGTTTGCTGACAACCATGACTTCTGATACACTCAATGTCCCATTTTTTGCTTCAAGTTTCAAATGATCTTCAAGAGTTTTATTCATCAGCTTCTGCTTTGTGGCAGAATCTTTGAAGCTTCTGATTTCTCCTGCTTTGACATCATAAAACTGGGGCTTGAGGACTGTCTGCTGGTTCTCCCTCAGTCGTTCTTGCTGTTTTTTCCTCCTGGTGGAAAAGTCTGTGCTGTTTCCTGACCTCTTCAACTCAGTCTTTTTCATCATCTGAATTCTGAGAACTTTCTGCATCACTCAGTTTTCCTTTTAGTTCTTCCTTCTCTTCTTTTTCATAAAGTATTTGTTGCTCTAAGAGTCTTCTTCCTTCTTCACTAACTTTTTAAACAACTGGATTCAAAAGCTTAAATCTTACTTTCTTTGTCTACTTTGAAGTCAATGTTCTCAAATAACTCTAAACCAATCATTGGTGAGAATATTAGAAAACCTCTTTTCTTTTTCCATGTAGATTTTTGCTTCTCTTCCTCAATTAAAGTGTCAGCTCTTTGTTAACTTTTGGTAACCCTTTAATTGGACTCTGTGCACATCATCTATCTTCTATCAGATTTTATTTTTCCTATATTCTTCATAAGCAATTTACTATCGCTTTACTATCAATTTACTATCAATTTCACCTGTGACAGAGTCTTACATCCCTGAAAAATCCATGCGTATATGCCTGGTGAAAATGAGATGTATGAGCCCTAAATTTTCAAGGTCTGTCTTAGTGACAAATTTGTAATCATCATAAACTGCTTTCTGGATTCTCTTGTAATTCTTCTGTCCAGTTGCCTAAAAAGAAATACCACCTGGAAGCAGAACTTAAAACTAGATTACTAGTTTATTATAAAAGGATAGAACTCAGGAAAGGCCAGATTAAAGAGATGCAAAGGGCACAGGAGGGGGAAAGGGCCCAGAGCTTCCATGCCCTCTCCTAGCACGCCGCTTCCTGAATCTCTACATGTTCACCAACCCAGAAGTTCCAAGGATAACGTATTTTTGTGAGCCAAAACATGAAACATGGATTTTTTTTTCTAAAGATTTTATTTATTTATTTGACAGACAGAATGAGAGACAGCACGAGAGGGAAGAGGGTCAGAGGGAGAAGCAGACTCCCTGCCGAGCAGGGAGCCCGATGTGGGACTCGATCCCGGGACTCCAGGATCATGACCTGAGCCAAAGGCAGTTGCTTAACCGACTGAGCCACCCAGGCACCCTGAAACATGGATGTTATATATAAAAGTGTACTTATGGGGACAGTGAAGCAGCTTATTTTAAATTGGAATTGCTTTGGATAGTCTGGGACATATGATTGGTTTAGAAACAACTTCAGAAAGTGGTAGAAAAATTGCTTTTCATCTTATGTTCATTACCACCCCCAGGCTTTCAGAGACAACGAGAAAAATTAGGATAAGCAATTCTTAAGAATTTGAGAGTATCATGATAAAAAAATCAACAATAAAGTATTTTTTTAAAGAAACAAATATATCAACATTTTCAAAATGGAATCATAGGACTGAAAAGTGATGTGACTTTTTAAAATGCATACCATATGCTAGGTACCTTCTTATATATTAGCTTCTTAAAGATACATATCCACTCCATAGGATATATATATATAGAAAAGAGTTTAGTCTAGCTAGTTTAGCAGAAATACTAAGGGAAATTAAATATCTCCTGACTCTCTGGGAGAGCTGGAAGAGAACCAGACTTGGATGCTACACTGATAGGAATGGTACAGAAAGGAAAAACTCCCAAATAGGACTTATAAATGAAAATTATTCTGAGAAGTTTAAAAAGCTTAAAGGGAAGTGTTAATAATAGCATGATTAGAAACTAAAAGTACTTTAGAAAACATATAGAATAGCTTTTGTCAACTTTCACATGATTGATCTTCAACCAATTTCATGGCCATTGTAGGTACCTCAAAGCAATGTGTCCTTCACACTTGCTGACATTAATTCTAGTTGTAATGATGATTAAGCAAGTGTTACAAATTACAAGACAGTCAGCAAAGTGACTATCAGTGGTGGATTGTATTATTTGCCAGCAATTATTATTTGTCTCCTCCCCATCCTTGTCATGCTTCCCCATCTGCAGGGAATATATCCTCTTGCCCCACTGACATTGGTTTAGCCGTATGACTTGCTTTGGTCAATGGAGCGTGAGTGGATGTGGTATACATTTGTTCAAGTAGAAGTTTTAAATGCCTTGCCTGGGTTGGCTCTGTCCCACCTGAGCAGCTGTCCTCTACCATGAGAACATCATGTCATAGATGGTGGCTCCTCCTTCAGAAGGGATCCAGGAGCAAGAGGACTCATGGATCTGGGCTGAACCCAGTGGAGCCCAGCAGAGAACAGCCTCCAAATTATGACCACAACAATAAAAAATGTGCCTTGTGGAAAGCGGCTGCAATTTTGTTGCCGCCATATGCAAAAGTTGGCTAATATACAGGTAAGCACAACTTTTTAAAGTGGGCTCAAATTTAGAAGTTACTAAATTTATAGGGAAAATCCTTAAGATTATATTAAGACTGAATTAATTTTGCATCCAGATACCATCCCTAGTAATTTGCTTCTCCTGGCAGAAATATCTTTTAGCAAAATAAATATAGTCCACAGGGGCCTCCATCTTGTAAGAGAGTATGTAGTGTGCATTTCATTTTTCATATAATATATGAATACCTTTTGAGAATTTCCCAAATTATATTTATAATTTTTTCTCAATCATAATCAGTTTCAGATACAAATAAAAATAAAATTGAATGTAGAATTCAGAAGCATTGATAATTAGTATGAATTTGTTTTAAAACAATTTCTGTGAAGTAAACATTATTATTGTTGGGTGTGTTCAAATATAAGGCAAACAGTTTTTTCCTCCTAAAATATTAACCCTCAGATAACAGGATACAGTTACTTTATATCCAGGTCTTACAAAGTCTACTTACTGCTGGTCCTCTCTCAGTTTACTAAATTTGACTAATAAAGTTCTGTTCAGGGAAAAAAATACATTAGTCTGAAACCACATATGTCAGTACTAGTATTAAGTGACTGAATAATTTGTGAGAAAGCAAGAAAAAAATTTTTTTTTAGGATTTTACTTATTTATTTGACACAGAGAGAAAGAGAACAAGCAGGAGGAGTGGCAGGCAGAGGGAGAGGGAGAAGCAGACTCCCTGCTGAGCAGGGAGCCCGATTTGGGGCTCGATCCCAGGACCCTGGGATCATGATCTGAGCCAAAGGCAGACGCTTAACCGACTGAGCCACACAGGTACCCCAAGAAAAAGATTTGATACTGATTTCTTCATTACTCTAGTGAGCATGACTTCACAACTGCAAGTGTAGGATTGTAAATAGGCCTTTTAAAATTTACTTAAAAAGCAAAGCAGAAAGTGGTTGTGATGGGGAGATCATGAATGCATATACATAGGACAATATTAAAAAAAAACAAATGTACTCATGTTTTGTGGTCGTATACTTTTAGGAAAAATTTTCCAGTGAGAATATCATATACAGATCCAAAATGTGTTTTATCTAAAAAAAATGTGGACCAATAAAATGATGTGCTTTTGACAAATGCATTAGAGGATACAACAAGCAACTCTAATGATAATGACACTATTTTAGAAGATGCATATGGAGGGGCGCCTGGGTGGCTCAGATGGTTAAGCGTCTGCCTTCAGCTCAGGTCATGATCCCAGGGTCCTGGGATCGAGCCCCACATCGGGCTCCTGGCTCAGCGAGGAGTCTGCTTCTTCCTCTCCCTCTGCCTCTCTCCCTGCTCATGCTTTCTCTCTCTCTCTCTCTCTCTGTATCTCTGTGTCTCAAATGAATAAATAAAAAAACAAGATTTTAAAAAAAGAAGATGCATATGGAGAGCTTGGCTAAAATATTTTTAAGAAATGTGAAAAAACATTTCTATATTAATAAGGTAATTATATAACTTGTGATTTTGAATATATTTCATAACTTATTTAATAAATTAAATATTAAAAGTTGATATTTAACCATTTTATATACATAATTAAACGTTAATATGGTAAAGTGAGTTTTAAAAAAACTCCTTTTGAATCTTCTCCTTGCGAATGGAATATGGGGGTTAACTCACAGTAGGGATGTATGGTACCTAACTCCATTTTGACTCATTTCCCTTTAATATTGACTAACTACTATTAATTAAAATCCCTCATACCTTTCCCACCCAAGATCAGTTCACTCATTTACTAATTAATTAAGAAGTCCAGAATGCAATTTACAAGAAAAAAAAAAGTCCATTTTTCCTAATACCAGAAGCATAAAGGTTCAGTGGAAAGGCAGAGGTCTTATTTAATCATTCTAACATATGTGATTATTTTTTTCTTTTGATTAATGAAGAAGCAGCCAGAATTCAAGAGCCAAACGGTAAGCTGTCACCTCAGGCTCAGATCAACCCTTTGCTAATGAGGACATTGCTGAGCCCAATTAGACAGGTAATGATTTGACTACTATCATTGGTAAAAGGGGACAGGCTAAATTGGTTTCCTGCAAACACATTTAAAAATGAATCTTCATTAGATCCATAAAGGCACATTTCTTTGAAAAATGGCAACAACAACAAAAGGAAGACTACCTAATTCCTTTTGGGGATCTTTTTCCTCATGGTTTTAATGTTCCAAAATTAGAGGTTGACTTTTACTAATAGGTGAGGACACACAAATAGAAAGTACTTTCCCATTGAATTGTGAGTGGATTGATATGAGTCCATGGGGGTTAATCCTTCCAGAATAATAGTTAATAGGATTGTCAAAGTTACATCAGAAATACATATCCATGTCCTTTCCAGAAAACCATGGAAGAAATAAGATAATCCAATGATTCTCTTGGCGCCTACCTGCAAAAATTTAGCCTTGCGCCCTTCAGGTTAGCTGTTCCAGTATTTTAATTTAAAGGACTAGTCTTTGTAAGAAGCACTTGTGGGTTTGGACAACTTGATCTAAAAATATTCTAAAAATTAAATATTTTTATAAATTTGATTGGCTCCTACTTTCACCTCTTTTCCTGTGCTACTGATTCCCATGCCAGACAAGTCATCCCCAGCTAATAATCCCTTGTTTTTTCATATCTGTGGGAGATGTATCATACATGCCTGATGACTACACTCTAGAGCTTTGCTCTTTGAAGTGTGGTCTGTGGTCAAGTTCACAGAAGAGCTGATTAGAAATGCACTCATAGGCTGCACTCAGACCTACTCCATTAGAATCTGCATTTTTAAGATGGTTGGTTTGCACTTTTGAAGTTTGAGAAACATTCCTCTTGGCATTTCTTTATTGTTACTCTTTAGAACAATAGTTCTCAGCCCAAGCTGTACATTAGAATCACCTGGGAGACTTTCAAAATCCCTAGTCCTTTGACCAGGCCTTTGTATCTGACTATATCAGAATCAGTAAAGGTGGTCCAGGCATCAGTAGATTTTAAAGATCCCCAGATGATCCCAATGTGCAATCAAGGTTGAAATCCTTTGGTGTGAATCAGAATCACATGGTGGGATTCTTTTTTAATTTAAATTCAATTAGCCAACATATAGTACATCATTAATTTCAGATGTAGAGTTTAATAATTCATCAGTTGCACGTGGTGGGATTCTTAAAACAGATTCTGGCCTCTAAATGCCCAGCATCTAGTAGTAGTAGGTAAGGTCTAAGATGTAGTTCCAGATTGCTAGTGCTTACTGCCCTAGTGGCCATGCTCTGAGAAATACGAACTTAGAGGATGTGACTCAAAGGTAGAAATTTCAAAAATCATTGCGTAGGAAAACGTTTCCAGCCTATCTCTTGCTATCACCTTATCAATAAATTGAAGAACTCAATATTTATGATGCACTGACACCCTGAACTTCTTTCTTCTGAAACCTAATTACTACCATTCTCCAAAATCCCAATCACAGAACCACAACATAGACTTTTTTCACTTTTAAAGGGTCAAACTTCATGCTAGGTAGATACACTTGAATACAACACAACCACACCTGCCAATGTGCTCCTCTTTCTGGATTTTTAATCTCACTAAATGATATTGCCATTTACCTCAGCTATCTGATCTATCAGGCATCAGAGTCATTTTTGATTATTTTTTTCTCTTTTACCTTACGTCCAATATGCCAACAAGTTCTACTGATTGTTTTCCTGTGACACCTGTAATCATATCTCCTCCTTACCCTATTAACGAGGAGCAATCAGCTTAGTCTCTATCTCTTTGCAGATGATTGTATCTCTCCCTAGCCTCATGCAGTCAGGCATTGACTGAATTCCTAAAATATAAACTGCTTTGCACACACAAATCTTGCTTTCATAATCAAGAAGTGTCGATAGTTCTCTATTACTCAAAATAAAGTCCAAAATAAATACGGCATTCAGAAGAATACTTCTACAATCTCATCTTCTCCTTCAATCCACCCTTCCAGTCTGTCTCCCACAGCTTTTTTTCATAAGCCTGCTGAATTTCCAAACCCACTGAATCTCTAATGATTCCACAAACATGCTATTTATTTCCATTCATATGTATATATATGCGCACATATATAACTACAATATATACTATAGGATATATTATATATAATATATACTATATTAAAATATACATGCAACCAGAATATATAATCTATATTCTATGTAGTTCTATACACTTCTGTAATACATAGGCAGAAACCCTCTGTTCACTGTTCCCTTAAAATCCAACTCAGTCTTCAAGACTCAGATATCTTACTGCCTCAAATACAAAGTCTTCATCAATACCCTCAAATAGAATAACTCATCCCATTTTACCATTTTACATTTTTCTATTGTTAGTTTTACATCCATATGTCTTTCTTCACTCATAATAGTATCTCTTACAGCATTTAGCAGTATCTGGCTCTCAAAAAAAATGGTTGAATTTGTTATTATGTAAGTGGCGGAATTATCAAATAGTAATTCCCTGTCCTTCAAGAGTGTTACTATGCCCCACTTTAAGCATATACAAAAAAGGCAGAATCAGGGAAAATTCACTCTCTAATGTAGGTGGGCAATTCTTTTCCATTAGAAGTTCATGTGGATTACAAATCCTGAAAATATACTGCCATTATCAATTGCTACAACATTGCTATAAAAGTTACCAAATGGGAGTCTGAAGCCATAGTTTGACTCATTTCTATTATGAGAAAAAATTGGATAGAGAAAGGATGGAGAAAACTTCTGTTTTCATTAGGTAAGAGCTATATTCCTGTGATCCCTGAAAATAATTTTTTAAAATCATCATCTACTTTTTGTCAGTTTCAAATACAGTTCTTTCATATACATTTTCACATCAACACTGAAATTAAGAGAGAAAATGTTCCTATTTTTTCCAGGTGAACAAAGAGAGACACAGGGAAACTAAATAATTTCCATGTCAGGTAATTAGTGACAAGATTAAGATGTAGCTAATAGTTTGCTTCTTGACATACCAGAATATTTTACAGCCAATAGCTGCTTTCCATTTCAATTATGTGTCTAATTTAGAGCATGCTGAGGTAATGACAAGTAATAGGATAGATTTATTAAATTACTGAAGTTCAGAACTGGAGGATTCAACTACAGTAGGTAAAACCAACTTGATAGAAATATATTAAACTAGAAAAATTTACAAATTACTAATAGCAATTTAGTAATTTAATTAAGTAAATATTTAGTAATTACTGAATAGTAATTTAACAGACAAACATATTTCAAGAAAAATAAGTAAATCTGCTTAAAAGGGCCATTTGTTATACACCACAGTTAAATGCCAGCATGAGTCACAGTAAGAAAAAAAACCACTTTAACTAGTTCAGAAGCTAGCTACTCAGCTAATATTGTGATATAATCACATAAATTAATTTAGAAACAACCAAATTATGCAGAATGTAGGTATAACAAGAATATTGCCTGTGTGTGTATCCTCATAAAGTTCATTATATCCTTCCTTGCCTTAATAAAGATAATATATTAATTATAATTAAGTCTTTACTGGATGACTCAGGGCAATTATTTTACATCAGTTGTGGACTACAATATGGGACCATTTCTTTTCTCCCTCCCCCATCCTCAACTTAATCCTGTGTGTAAGGCATATCTTGCTTTTTTACCAAAAATTCTGCCAGACATCTATGTTGTTCTAATTTCAGCTATGTCGTTTTCTCTTATGACTAGTCATTTGTTACTGTTGTCAGATTTTCTGTTTCTTCGTTATCCCATGGCTTTTTTCCACTCTCCAGTTGTAAATCTGAATGGATTTAAGAATTGTCAGGAGATTTCAGAAAACCAAGCCATAGAACTATCAGAAAAATATTGTCAAATACAGAGATTTGCTTTTCTCATTTTCACTTGAGAAACTAGTGGGAGGAGAAAACCCAGTGAAAGAACTGGACCCACCCCAAGGATTGTCAGTCGCGTGGGAGATAGAATCACAAAGGGACTCTGATTTGGCCTAAAAAAAGCCATCCTGGGCTATTCTGAGTATCTTGGATATAAGGAAACAAATGTGACCTTGTGGGTGATTGGAACCTGAGGGTTGCCTATTTTGGGAAGAAAACAGATTTTAGAACCTGAGACAAGCCCTGAGGTTAGGGGTGAAGGCTTAAAGGAGCCACTCTCTGAGAGGATGAGATGAGATTGTACTCCAGATGGAAATAAGACTAACAAGACAGCCAGCCCATGCAGGATCTTTTAGAGGTTATAAAGCTTTTTCTTGAACATTAGCATCCAGTCTTAGGTTTCTTAGCTGTCCTCATACCATTATTCTAGACTACAATTCCCTCTGGTTGTCATGGAATCTTCACTGAGTCTGTAACCTGTTGTTCTTGGTGGAGTTAAAAGAAATTATGGGAGAGGGCAGTAAAGAGAAGTGGGACCTTCCTTATATGACAACTGCAACACAATAATAGAAGGATAGTGACACTGATGTTTTGGGGGGTAATTACGATAAAGTGAGTGGTGGCCCCAGGCAGTGCTGAGAGTGGCAAGGAACAGAAGGCTGTGTGGAGAAGCAATTGCTACTTGGTTTAACTCAAGAAATATGTGAAACATACCATTTTTTACTGCCAAGTATATCATAGAAAGATGACCCTTAATAGAAGAGGTCACAAGTTATCATGTGAACTATAATAAATAGACTTTATGACTACTCTTATTTTATTAACTTTATTTATAGTGGTTTAATGATTTGTTCAAGATTACTTCTGAAGTCTGAGGCTGCTGTAAAGCTCCTATTTTTTTTTAGTGATCACTTTAAGCACCAATACAGTCATACAGCCTTGCCAAAGCTAAACAAAAAACAAAAATCTGGGGGCGCCTGGGTGGCTCAGTCGTTAAGCGTCTGCCTTTGGCTCAGGTCATGATCCCAGGGTCTTGGGATCGAGTCCCACATCAGGCTCCCTGCTCTGCGGGAAGCCTGCTTCTCCCTCTCCCACTCCCCCTGCTTGTGTTCCCGCTCTCGCTATGTCTCTCTCTGTCAAATAAATAAATAAAATCTTAAAAAAAAAAAAATCTGGGGTACTCTGCAAAGAAACTGTCTGCTGCTTGAGATTTACACAGTTAATAACCACACACACACACACACACACACATACAGACACACACACACGAGGACTTCACAAAGAATATGCAGTTTGCTATAGATCATTTCCCTATTTTTATAATATGCACATTTAGATGTTTTGCTGGTCTAAATTATCCTTTCTGTTAAAGGCATACATTATGCTCTTCCCAAGCAAATTGTTGTAATAAATATTTGAATGTCTAAGGTGGGTTACAGTACATTAGAGGTACATTTTAAGAATGTTATTTCTCTCTGGTAGCTTTTACAATCTATTAGGGAAGTACAGTCTAGGTACTATTAACCATTAACTAGAATAAATTGAAGGACAGTACTGAAATTGCAACACAAGGATTAGTTCTCTGCTAGGTATTAGAAAATAGACAAACTTTTAAATTCTTGCTATCTTTAAATATATATCCCTTTTGAACCCAACTTCAAAATGGAGCTTTGCTGTTTCTGTGTCTATAGCTGTCTAATATGGTATCCACTAATTGTATATGGCTATTCGAATATAAATTTAAATTAATTATAATTTTAAAAATTTAAGTATTCCTTAGTCATACTAGCCATATATTTCAAATGCTCAACAGCTGCATTTGGGTAGTGGCTACCATATTGGGCAGTGCAGATTTAGAACCTTTCCAACATCTCAGGATATTCAATTGAATAGTGCTGGTGTATAGTATGATTTTCTTTTTTCTTTTCTTCCTTCTCTTCTACATTGTCCAGGTACACATTAAAATGTAAGCCATTATTACAGCATTTGTGAATGGCATATCCCAATATTCTAGCTAGCTAAAATGGAAAATAGTTTAGTAATACAAACACATTTTTCCCCATTTTCTTTCTTGGACTTAAGATCAATAAAGTTTAAATGCATTCACAGTTCATTCAGTCCTCATGTATAGCTAGGTTATGACCATGTCCCTGAGAAAAGGAAATCCAGTTGTTTATTCTTTGTATATGCTGGTATATTTTTCTTGGATTCACAGAATCTTAGGGAATGATAACAGACAATTTGGGAAATAACAGAGAGTTATAACAAAAGTACGTTCCAATCCCCTTCTAGGGAACAGAGAGCATAGAGATCCATACTTGCTCATGGAAGCATCAAATAATTCCATGAATTAGAGATCCTTGTATTAACTTCAGGCCTCTTCTGTGAATTCCCAGTGGGTATCAGATTTAAATAGCTCCCAACTTCTCACCATGTTGCCATTAGGACAAATGTTTTGTTGGTATTATTTCCTTTCTCTTCCCCAGGTAATTGCATTTTGAAAATGTAATCAAGATTTGAAATTACCTTCAATCAGAGATGTGATTTAGTTAAGTAGGAATACTTACTTAGTACAACCAAGTAAGAAATACCCTATTTGAGGATGAGAAATCTATTAACTGGTTTGAGGCATTATCATTAATGTAATGGATGGTGGATGTACAAGTTCTAGTTTGAGCTCTAGCCTAGTATAGCCATAGGACTGTTGAGATTTTTTTGGAGACCTGGAGTAAATAAAAATGACCAAAATTTTGCAGGATTCTAGGGAGGTGTTGAAAAAGAGAAATACACCAGAGACTTAGCTGTGGATTAGTTGTGCCTAGAGTACTCAGCAATTAGGATTTCTGACAAGACTGGAAAACAATGCCAATTGATAGTCACTAATTTGGATTATCAGCATGTCTTGGAGGCAGTGGCCAACCTACTGAACTTTCTAGTGACCATGTGTCCCTGATACAGTCCTCAGCCCCCATATATGTTTCTTCATTAGTCATCTTATATTACCTTAATTGTTTTCAGAGGCCTGGTTTACCCAAATACCGTAACTTCAATGTCTCATATAAAGAATATAGGATTATCATTGAATAAAAATGCCATGTTGCACTCACCTTGAATACCATGCAGTTAAGATTTGATGTATGGTTAATATGGTTTGTATGAATGAGTACCTTGTATTAGTCAAGAACATACAAGGAAATCGTCCATACAAATCATAGTTGCTGCTCTTGCTGATAGATTTTTGGGGAGAAAAAAAAAAAGATCGTTTAGAGACGCTACCTCAGGCAAATTTGTGGCAGAAACCCTGCAAATTACCTCTCTCTTAGAAGACTGCCTAGCATATTCACATCATTGCACGACAATGCTTGAGATGTTACCAAAGAAATTTTTTTGTTATAGGAAATCTCAGAAGATTAAAATGATCAGTACAATAAGCTTGTAAAAATTATTTTAACTAAATTGTTCCTGTACAAAGACCTTGCCCATATCATCTAAACCATGGCAGCACTAGGATTGTTGAACATTAAGGGTGGGAAATTAGTTGGAAAACTAGTTTGCAGCAGGAGCATTTTATTTATTCTGTAGTCCAGAATAGGGAGGCTCAGTGTCATAACAGAAGAGAGTGACCAAGAGTTGCTGTAGGATTGCTCCGTGTATATCATACCTGTGATTTGGCAGGCCCAAAGACCCTGTAAGCTAGCTAGGGGAATCAAAGAATACTGATGAACAAATTGTCTTGATCCTCTATGAGAGCCTCACACATGCTAATATTAGTAAACACTTGAATCACTTAAGCCTAACAATAAAAAAAAGACTTATTTATTGAGAAAAGAGCAGGCTCATCCCTATATGCCATATACCATGTATGTAAGGCCATCCCATGTACCATATATTTAAGCATGTAAAAGTTATACATTAGAATAGCAAACTGTTAATTCAAATATTCCCCTCTAGATAAATATATCTTCCTAACTGAAAAATTAAAATATGTATAAAATTATTGTTTTTATGTTACTGAAATTTGGCACAAAAAATCAAAGACAACTAAATCTATTATTATTGCTCACTTTTTGATGTTCTATTGATGAGACAGCAATGTTTGAGTAATAAATGGAATGTTAATAATTTATAAATGATTTTATATTTATCCCATAAAATTTATTTCTTATCTTACATAATAGCAAAAATCACTATTCTGTAATAATCAAGATATTCATGTAACACTTTTGCCCCTGTGGTAGGAAGAATTCTAAGATGGCCCCCCATAATTCCTAGCCTCTGATGTACCAGTTATTGTATTCAAACAAACACTAATCTAGGTATTGCTTGGAAGGGATTTTGCAAATGTAATTAAGATCCAAAATCAATTGACCTTAAAATAGGGAGATTATTTGTGGTGGGACTGATCTAATCACATAATCCCTTTAAAGCTGAGGGCTGGTCAAAGAGGAAGTCAGAAAGACTCCAAGCATGAAAAGAATTTATTGCATCAATGCCAACTTCTACATGGATGAGGCCACATGACAAGGACTGCAGGTTGCCTCTGGAGCTGAGAGCAGCCCCTAGCTGACAGTCAACATGGAAATGGGGACCTCAGTCCAATAGCCCCCACCTCCAAAGGAATGAATTTAGGAGCACTTTTTCCCAAGTCTCCAGATGAGAACTCAGTCCGGCTAACATCTTGATATCAGCCCTGTAATACTCTGAGAACTCAGCCATGCTGTGCTGGACTTCTGAACTGAGTGCTAACATATTGAGTGTTGTTTGAAGCCACTGATTTGTAGTACTTTCTTGTGTATCAAGAGAAAACTAATACACCTTCATTAAGATACTATTATTGAAGACATTTTTAGAACAATGTGATTGAATGCCACTTTGTTTTTTAAATCTTGGCTTAACATTTTATCAGAAAGAGATTAGAAGATCTGGTTTAGTTTATTTTGATACTTGGCTTTAATCACTGATAACTAATAAAGATAGCTCACAAAGATATGTAAATCTTGGCTGAACTTATTAAATAACTGTACTTATTTTTTACTTCATCCATTATACAAAAGGCTTTTGCTGAAATTCAGGTAGCAAATTTTATATTTCCTAATGTTAATCAGTTATCCTCAAAACTAATCAGAAGATATCATATTTTTGTATTTGTAACAAATCTGTTCAAAATTAACTAAAATTCTTCATTTAGAAGATTTTTAAACAGCTTAGAAAATTCTCTTGCCAAGTTTTTTACATTTTCAAAATCTGTGACATTTTCAGCAGCAAAAATCATATAATGCAAAGTATTTCTTAATATGCATATCCATTTGCTATCTCTACTTTTGCTTGAAAAGCATTTGCTTACTCAGCTCTTTGTTTAAATTCACCTTCATTTTGAAGGGAAAGATTAAGTTTCTTGTTTTGTTTTTAACTGAAAGTAACTTCTTGGAGTATACCACTGCCAGCCAGTGGTTATCACAGACAAAAAAAAAAAAAGGTAGGAAGGAAGGAAGGGAAGATGGAAGAGAGGAAAGAAAGAGAAAGAAATTTGGAAGTCATCTTTTTTGTAAAATAAATCTGTTTGACTCATCTTTAAGTTCTTTGCCAAGAACTAGCCAGTAAACTTCTATAAATACCAAAGATTTTCCTGATCATCTATATCTTATTATGAAATATTACACTATCGTACTCCTTAAGAAAAATGAATCCATAAATCCTTTTAATTGGGAACATATAAACTGTAATGTGTCTCAAAACAGTGAAAGCAAATGCACAAAAAAGAAAATCCCTTGGGTATATGAATGGTTTTTTAAATAAATGATGCTTTGCCTACTAGATAGCCCCATGAAAAAGACAAAGTGTGAACAAATATAAAAATTAATTCTAAGTAGGTATAAATCTAAAAAAAAACCATAAATATTTTAGATGATTACATGAGATCACCATCATGAGAGTAGGCAAAAATTTATTAAACAGACATACACAAAAAGAACTAACCATAAAAGAAAAGATTGATAAATTGGACTTGACTAATATTAAGAACTTCTGTTTATCAAAAGATGCCAGCAAGAAAGTGAAAAGGCAAGCCACAGAGTGGGAGAAGGTATTTGTAATATATTTACCTGAAAAAGGACTGACAAAGTCCTCGTATCAAGAATACGTAAGAAATTATTAAAAAATAAGAAAAAACAGACCATCTAAATGGGCAAAAGACCTAAAAGATGTTTTGAAAAAAATGGTTCCCAAATGGCCAATACATATATGAAGAAATGATCAATCTCATTGGTAATCAAAGAAATGCAAGTTAAAATCACAGTTATATATTGCCATATATCCATCAAAATGGCTAAAATGAAAGAAAAGAATAATGACTTTTGGTAAAAATATGAAGCAACTGGAATACTCATGATCTGCTGGCAGGAGTATAAGCTAGAATAAGCACTTTGGAAAACAAAAGTACCTGCCCTATAACCCAGTAATCCCACCTCTAGATATACACTTGCCAGAAATGTGCATATATTCACCAAAAGACACTTACAAAAGTTGTTAGAACAGAATTATTTCTAAAAACCCCCAAATTGAAAGATCATAAATTTCCATTAGCATTACAATAAATGAATAAACTACAGTAAATGAAAACAAATGATATATTTACATAATGGAGTAATACACAGTCACTAAAATGAAAAAAAGTCTTTAGAAGGACTTGGAAGAAATCTTGTAAACATATGTTGTGCAAAATAAATTAGACACAAGTAAATACGGACTGCATGATTCCATGTATATAAACTTCAAAAGCAGGCAAAACTAAGCTATGGCAATTGAAGTCAGAAAAGTGTTTACTTTTAGAGGAGGGGAAAGATGAATGAGAAGGCACCTGAGGTTTCTGAGCTGTTGGTGATATTCCATTATCAATCTGGGTGTGTTCACTTTGTAAAAATTCACCAAGCTGTATAATGATTTGTGTACTTTACATGTGTTTCAACAAAGAGTTACTTAAAAAAAACAAGGAGAAGAAAAATACCACCACTGGTATCTCCTATTATTCCCTCAATACCCCCAAATACTAAACATGGCATCAAAGTATATGAACCAGATTCACTGGGGTATGAAATATCAAGACAGCTTAATTCCTTTCTATCTTATATCCAAATATATATGCACATAAAACATAATAAGAATTTCTTCTTTTACTTCAATGGATTGTTTTGCATACTTCCTGGGAAGTGCACACTGCACTGTAGAGACCAATAGTATATAGCAAGGATCTGTGGAACTGAGAATGTGTACCATACTGGTCACATGTGGGGGAGCAGTGGTGGGCAGTCTTCTCACTAAATTCATCCTTCAATTCTTGTTATCCCAAGTGCTCCTCTGTGATCCATCTGCTTCAGAGGGGTTATATCAGAAGTAGAGGTCTATGTTTATTTACTCAACCATTTTATCATACTTACTGAGCAGAGTTTCATAACAAAAGGAACTGAAATATTCTTATAGGTTATTTTCTTATCTACTATTTCTTATTTTAAATAGAGAACTTTTATTAAATATTTGTTTGAAATTGAATCTTTCTCCTCTACCTTAACTTTTCTGAATCAGTAATGACCTGTTTTGAAGACTGAGAACTCAGGGTAATATTACAAGTACTATAGTTCAGCTTTCATTATAGATTTTTAAGTCTTTATGATTGGCCTGGGAACCAAACCTCCATTTTCAAGTTTTTAACTGACCTACAAATTAACCTTTTTAGAACAAAATCAATTTATAAATTAGGGATTTCTTATGTAATTGAATTGTGGAAAATGTAAAAAACAAAAATATATTTTTGCTATTTAAATATATCAAAACATGTTTATATGTTTTAATGTAATATATTTCAAAAATATTACAGGAATGGCATAGGTAGGGATCATCGTCTGAGATTAAGGCAAATTAATTATCTTCAATCTGGGATGGAGATGACTAACAAAGTCAGGAATAGAATAGTAAATGAAAATTGAGAATTTTTTCCAATCAAAGAATAATATAAGGTCAACACAGGATTATGTATAAGTAAAACTCCATTATTATAGTTGGAGAGTAGATTTAGATTCAGTGAAATATCACAATGAATGAAAAACATCCTTTTAAAAATAGAAGCCAGAGATCAAACCAGGCAGATAACGTTCCTTCTGATTGTTTTATTTTATATAACTTAATAGGATTTCTTGACATTTAAAATTTCTTCAGCCACTTCACTGAAAATAATTAAAAGCAGCTGTTGAGAGCAATCTTTTTTTTTTTTTTAAGATTTTATTTATTTATTTGACAGAGAGTGAGAGCAGGAACACAAGGCAGGGGGAGTGGGAGAGGGAGAAGCAGGCTTCCCATGGAGCAGGGAGCCTGATGCAGGGCTCGATCCCAGGACTCTGGGATCCTGACCCGAGCCAAAGGCAGATGCTTAACGACTGAGCCACCCAGGCGCCCCAAGAGCAAACATTTTGAAATCAGACCTTTATTCAAATCTCAATTCTACTACTTTCCAGTGGTTGACTTTTGACAAATTCTTTGACCTTGCTGGGTGTCAGTCTCCCCACCTGTGAAATGGAGGTAAGGACATATCTCTCTTGTGGACATTGTGAGGATTAAATGAGATAACCCATTTAAAGCATTTGGCACAGTACCTGGAATATCCTAAGTGTTTAATAGATAGTGTTCTCTGTAAATCTTTATATTTAGTGTGGGTTTAATGTTGTTATTTGCTTTCATTTGTGGTAAGGAAACATGAAAGGTTAAACTTGGATCATGTTTTCTCTTTGCTCATAATGTAAATTATTGTATTTAGCTGTAGGGAACTAAGAACCCTTCGTTCAAGCACAATGAAAATCATGATTTCATTCAAAAAAGTGTAAGAAGTAGATGCTCTATTCAATAAACAGAAATTGCTATAAAACCAAGATAACCCACAATTACGTCTTCCATGCAGATGACATAGCTGATAAAAATGTACACTGGAGAAACTGGCTTTACCATATTTTTCCAAAAATTTATTACACCTAGTTATGAGGTGATAGCTCATATGGAACACTGATGTTGCTTTTTTGCTTTTGTTGCTTTCTGTGAAAGATGTAAAATCTACACCTTAAAATCTACACTATTAATAGACTTCAAATAAAAAATGGAAGGGAAAAGGAAAGCATTTGTGCTTGTGCTCAGCTTGTGAATGGGAACTGAGGAAAAACAGAGGTGAAAAGGGCAGAGATCAGATACAGGGACAACCCTGTTCTGTTCTGTAATATTAAAAATCCAGACGACAATTTGTAGAGAATAAGTCCAGGTTTTCAAACAGTGCCAACAACAATGGTTTTAACTTCAAAAACACTGATTGCTTTCTCAGAATTGGGGGGTTTATTTCACATCTGAGTATCCCTGTATGTCTATTGTCCTTCTGGGCCACTCAGTTCTCCCTGCCAGATGTTAATCCATTTCCTCTCCTTCTAAGCATCCTCTGGCCACTGAAACCATCCAATACCACACCTCTCCATGCTCTTCACTTTCACTTCATTCAGTAGGAAAGTCCTAGATCTCCTGATACTCATTGGAAAACAAAACAATTCCATGGGTTATTTTGTTTTGATTTTCAACATTATAAGGATTAAAGGGCTACTGAGGTAAAGTAAGCAATAGAAAAGAATGAAAACAGAGGCTTTGTTGACCTGCGCTGACAGGATATAATATGCAGAGAATGATTTCTTTATCATTATAAAGCCATCTGTGGTTGCAAGGAGAAGCCTTTTCAAATGTGTTAAAAGAAGTTTCTTCCTTTATCTTGCATGATGTCATTTGTTTCAAGTATGCTTTTTAATGACATCAACCCAAGAGGAATAATTTCTTATAATCAGATTAACACTCCACCTCTTTTTTTTTTAAATAGTTAAGAACCACTTAAAATGGCTGGATTGGTGGCTGAGTACTGGAAAGTTTGCTGAGTTTATCACTATACTTACAACAAAAGAATCATTATGGAAGCAAATGGAGTAGTAAATACCTGTTTTCTCTTCTGTTCCCATCCCATCCTCCTTTTTAATTTTTACAATCAAATTATTTGGCAAAGAAAATAATTTTCCTCAATTTGAAGCCAACTCTTCAAGTCCAGTCACCCTGAAAATTTTCAACAGTATTATTATTTACCAACTAGTTATATTCCATTCTATCGTATGCCAATCTGTGGATTTCAGAACCACGGCAATGCGCCCAAATGCTTTTACAAGAAAATGATTTTCTGTCTTACGTGGTGCAACTACAAAATATCATTTCCATCTAGAATGAGTTTAGTGATGCTACTCCATTAAAGAGGAGATCAGAAAAGTGAATTCAGAGTGTGGTACAAGTTAGCAAAAATGTCTCAAATATCAAGAGAGAGTAATGAAATAATTATAGGAAACCATACAGCATTCTTGTTTCCAACTGAAATCTTCTACAGCTCTGCTTAGATTAGCTCCTGATAAAGGTAAGATGGAAAGGCTTTCATAATTGTACCTTGTAGACATTTTTCTACAGCATTTTCTTGTAGGTCTCCAAAGAACTTTTGAAATATATTTATCCACTAGATATTTAAGTATATGTTCATTCCTGACCTGTAAATAATGGGGCACTCATAGCCTTTATGAAACAATGAAATTTCACTGGGTTATTCAAATGATTTATGTCCATCTGATTCGATAGATGTCCGTGTTTACATTCCAGTAGCACACACTGTAAAGTAAGTAAGTTATGTAAAGTAAGCTCTAAAATGAGTTATTATGTATAACATGTTGGGATTCTTGCTTCTTTGAATAGAGGATAAGATACATATTATGTCCAGATGTATAGACTTGTTCCCAATTAGTGCTAACATGCATTCTAAATCTTTTTCTGTAGGTAAATTACGGGCAATCTAAGATGAACATATATATGTCAGCATGAATGAAAGACACACTAACAATTACTTACATTAGTGTTTGTGTAGGCAAATAAGTATTGGCAATTGCATTGGACTATTTAAGAGAAAATACTCGTATCAGGAAACAGAGATGTCTCCTTTCTCTCTGATTTTAGTTGTTACAATAGGAGCAGGACTTGCTCATAATATTAACAGACAATTCATGTCATTTGTTCTACATGTTTAAACTTTTTTAACCCTCATTCTTAATCCATTTAAAACTATTTTCTAACCCTATCTCCAAAAAGAACGCTTCATTTAAAAAAAGATCACGTTTCCATTTTCTTGGAGCCTTCTAACATACTTGATTGTGCAAAGAGCCAGCAACTTGATACTTCTTTCTTAAATTTCTCTTCCTTTTCAGTAGCAAAGAAATCTCCGATATATCTGCATAATTATTTTACCATGTTTCTTTTAAGGAAATATTGGTATTCCTCTTCTACAAATATTACTCAATAGAATTTTGGACAGGCTATCATTGTGCTTCTAACACTAGGCTCTTTCAAGTTTAAAAGAAAAATATTTTCCTTTAATTGCCTTCAGTTGGATTACTTTGTAGAGCTAACTCTCTTGACTTTGTGAAAATATTCAGGTAAAATCCTATACACGTTCCAAAAAAGGGGAATGATTTCTGACGTGGTGATTTAATTTGGTTTGTGCATTGACTTACAAAGCAGCATATTCATTTATATTCATTTATGTACACTTTATATATAGGCAAGTCATAAGATTTTTCCTTTTTTTATCTTCTTCATTAGAGATTCTTAACCTTCATAATATTTGGAGGTTAACTTTTACTTTTTTGATGCAAGTTTTTCTTATAAGCCATGGAGATGGCTTTTCTTTTCTTTTCATAGAGAAAACTTGTAAGTTATTTTTCTTTTGCCTTCCCAAATAGACACCAATCATTTGACAATGTCTTCTCCATTACTGCTATTGAATTTCTAATCTATACCTCACTGTCTACTCAACATTTTCTCTTGGGTATTTATAAGCATCTCAAACTTGATAAGCTCAAATCTGAACTCTGATTCCCCTCAAATCTGAACTCTGATACCCCTAAAGCCCGATCCTCTTTTTCTTAGTGAGACTACTTCTTTCTTCCAGTTTTTAGGCAAAAAAAAATCTCAGACTCATCCTTGACTCTGTCTCTCACATCCCACATTTAATCTATCAGCATATCCTGTCAGCTCACCCTTCAAAATCTATTCAATATCTTATCACTTACCACCTCCACTGCTACAACTACCCTCTATGAACAAATCATCATCCTCCTTCCCCTGGACTGTTAAAAGTCTCCTCACCTTACTTTCATTTTTGTGCAATTATAGTTTATTTTCAACACAGCCACGACAGCAATTCTCCTAAGAAGTGGTAGATCACTGCACTCTCCTGTGCAAAACCATCCAATGCTTACCATCTCATGTCTCATGTACAGTAAAGGCGAAGGTCCCTGCAAAAGCCTACACATCCCTCCTGGATCTGCCCACCCTTCTCCACTGCTCTAACTCACCTTCTATACTGTCTCCTCACTAACTCCAGCCACACTGAAGTTCTCATTGTTGCCCCAACAGGTCAAGTATGCTGTCTCAGGATCTTTGTGTTTTCTTTTCCGCTCTGTCTATAATGCCCTACCCCAAATATCCACTGGCTCACTTTGTCATTTCCTTTGATCTCTTCTCAAATGTCATCTTATCAAAAAGATCTTCCCTGACCACCCTATATAACACACCACCCCATCACCACCACCAGTCTCTAATCATTTATCCCATGGATTGCACTTATTACTATCTGACATGTTATGCATTTCTTAAAATTTGTTTTGACTTTGTCAACCTCAAAACTGACTGTAAACGCCACAAAAAAGGGACTTTGTCTTGTTCACTTTGTATCATAGTGATTGGCATATAATAGACTCTCAACAAGTATTAATTGAAAGGATGTATGAATGAACTGCACAATGCTCTGTATTATATGCTCCTGGCATCATAACACATGTTTGAGGTTGAAATAGTCATGTAAAAACCATTAACTACAGCCTAATTTTTCCTTAGAATAACCCCTTTTACACAGACTATTTTAATGAAGCTTGGGTACCCGTGGAGTCATCACACTCTTGGTTAAATAGTTTTAACTCTAATTTCTAAAACAAAACATACAAAAACCCATGTTCATCATTATTCTGTTAAATGCTTTCTTTATGTTCCCTATCAGCATCACCATCAACTAATATTTATTGTTCACTTGCTGTGTTTCAATCTTTGTCACTATTACTACTCCAGGAGCTTGCACTCTGTCTCTAGAGAAAAAATGAAGTTTGGAAGATTAAAAGAAAAAGAAAATGTAAACCATAATACAAGCAATGATCAGAATTATTGCCAAGTAACTGTGATTTTATTGGTTCAGAGCAGACTCTAAAATATTTCCGGGCAGCTGTTTCACCAACCAGGATATCATCCCTTATGATTTTAATAGTCCTCTATTTTCATAATTACTTCATTCATTTCTTACTACTTCCAGGTGGTAGGATTGTGGTTAAGAAATTGGTTGCACATTTGATTGTTGATCAACCTGATGAAAGTGTAGGGCCTCACAATATAAGGAATCATGTAGAAACCCTCTGCTTTATTTTTGACACTGAAAGCACTGCTTTACTACTTGTTTTTATGTTTTTCTGGGCTTCCGCTGGGAGTATGTTCTAGTTCCTAGTCACCTCACACTTAATCCTTTAATTCCTTAGCATCCTGACCACTCAAATATTTAATCTCAAGATAATAATCTAAAATTCAGAGACTTACATGAAGATTCACAAAAGAACAGTGATTTTTCTGTTCATTTCCCAGTCTCCAGGTTGTCCAAATTGAGCAAAGTGGTTTCTGCAGTTAACACTGTGCCCACAAGTGCCTGGTTTTCACTCAAGCTAAAAAAAGCTATGCTTAAAAGAGGGGCCCACCATAATAATACTAAAGGTAAAATAATAAGTCTGAAACCTGTTAGCTATAGTCATACGAGTTATTTATAATACAACTAAGCCATATTTAATTTTCTTTTTGTACTTTCCTCAAAACTCCTTCAACATTTGTGTTTAAATACAATACCTAGGAATAAATTATTTATATTAACTATAATGATTTTTAGGCTTCTATAACCTTAAGTTTTATAAAATTTGTTTATTAAAATAGTACATACATGAGAGAATATGCCATCACAAGCAAAATATTCCATTACCTGGAATAAGACTTTTCTTACTTGGGAAAGCAAATATATAAGGCCTACCTTTTGTACTATAAAGATTTCAAACACACTAGCAAGCTTTGATTCCCAAACACAGAAGACTATTTCATTTATTACATCTATTACCTATATGATTATAAAATAACATTGGAATTTGATATGTTAAAGAATAGGCATCCTTCTTTAGGCATAATTATTTTAGATTCTAATTGGGTCTATAAGTATTCATTTACAAATGAGATTTTTTTTTTTTGGTCCATCTACAAAATGATTTGTCAATATCTGGCAATATTTAACACTGTACTTTGTTCTTACTGGTATAGTATGATCTGTTCCAAAGTTAGAAACAAATATATTTACGATGCATTTGAGAGTCTAAAGTTGCTTGAAGCAGTGATAGAAATATTTCTTACATTACTGGGTGCGTTCTAATCTTGAGGACTAGAAATATTTTTCTGCCCTTAGGCTCCCCTTAGATCATCAAATGCTAACAAGTTTTACTCCTCAGGCTCAGCTGTGCATCAGTTCACCAAAGGATTAATGACTATTTTTAAAAATGATCTTTTGAGATCAGTCTAGGATGGGGAAAAATATTTTTCTAAACCTTCTCCGCCTTTGTAGATGGTTGGAGCCTCTAGAGAACATGTTCCTTGGAGGCAAGACATTAAAACTCACATCAGCAAGACACTTGGGATGAATTTTAAACAAGTCAGGACCTTGACTCAAAGATCACATTTTGTAGGTGAAGAACGAGCTGTTTTCAATAACAAATGGTGTTTTAAGACCTAATTAGAACTTGGAATAAAACAAGGAAATGATTGTGGCTAGTTATGAAAGTTAGACTTGTTTGTAGAAGCTTAAGGAAGATGTGAAGAAAGGCGAACCAACTGAACATTTCAGTTTCTGTAAGAAGCTGTGTGATATGAAGAAAAGAACAAAAACTTTGGAAAGAGACAAGGAACTATGTACCTAATCTTGAACATTTAGCAGCGTAGCACCTTTGTTATCTTGGACAGACCACATATGACCACAACTATACTACTATTATCACTGCTATTATTACTACTAACTATACGTTAAATAGCTTGCTCAATCCAAAGAGAAATTAACTTCTCTTAAGTCTCCAATTTATTTTAGTATTTATCGTATTTTATTTAATTTAACCCTATCTTTTGTGTTGTTGTAAGAATTATAGTTAATTTCTATAAAGATGTTGGTTGGCATTTATTAGAACTTTAAAAATTGAGTATTCTTCTGTTAATGGTGGTTATTAGGACACCCATGGATAGATCTTAAATCTCAACTTACTGAATTTAGTCAGAATTTAATTGTAATAGTGGCAGAAAGCAATATTTTTTTTTTCTAATAATCTTAAAACTTTTTGAAATCCAAGGAGCTCACATGGAGTTTAAGGCTACTTTTGATTATAATCTAGTTTCCTAAAGACTATCAAACAGGGGGCGCCTGGGTGGCTCAGTTGGTTAAGTGACTGCCTTCGGCTCAGGTCATGATCCTGGAGTCCCAGGATTGAGTCCCATGTCGGGCTCCCCACTCGGTGGGGAGTCTGCTTCTCCCTCTGACCCTTTCCCCTCTCATGCTCTCTCTCACTCTCTCTCTCTCCAATAAATAAATAAAATCTTTAAAAAAAAAAGACTATCAAATAGGGCCATGTGTACATACTTGATTCTCAATATATATTTGTTGAATAGAATTTATTGAATCCACACATATAAGTAAAAATTCTAAAGACTTTTGATATCTATTTTTTTTTATGTGGGCTCCACACCCAGCATGGAGCCCAATGTGGGGCTTGAACTCATGACCCTGAAATCAAGACCCAAGCTGAGATCAAGAGTGAGACACACAACCAGCTGAGCCACTCAGTGTCCCTTTTCATATCTATTTTTTAATGAGCATACTGAATTTACAAAGCTGCACCAAATCTCTTGGGGAATTGGAAGTGGTTTGGGAGAGAAGAAAATATTGTTTATTATTACCTTTTATGTCCCAGGCAACCAACTAAACACTAGACTGGCATCAAGGCCAATTATGAATATAAAATAGTTTCGTTTTGTTTTTTTTTTCAACAACTGCCCTAAGTGTGCTATGTTGAACGGTCATTCCACCCACAGTTAACAGGTTAATCACTGAACATCTCAATTTTTAAAGTTCTAATAAATCACTGAACATCTCTAGGGGACACATTCACTTTGAAGTCCTCTTCCATGACTTTATCTCAATCAACGTGCAGAGTTTATTTTCAATAATTTTCTATTATTAAACAATCGCTGTTGTTTTCCTACTTAGTCCATCCCAGGAGGTTAAACTTCAGCAGCTAGGAGGCTTAGAAGTGTGTGTGGGGGGGAAAGGGATGCTCTGGTTTCCAAATCTCTGCCCCACACTCTCCCTACTGTGTATATTTCTAGAAAAGTTAGAGCTGGGCTAGATGGATAGGGAGGCAGTATCCTTGTTTCACTGACCATAACAAAACTATGCTCCTCTCTTAACTGGTGCAAACTCCTCACATTGCTCATTGTCTGTGGATTGATGTTGACCTGTTCACCCTGTAGGTAAAAGGCTCCCTTCTATGCAGCTCACAAAATTAAGCCACACACTTTGGTCCTTCCAGCAGCCTAATACTTCATTCCTCTGAAAAGTACATGCCTTTGACCAACACTCTTATGATCCCCTATAAAACTATGGCTCTATGTATTATCTAGTCTCTTTGTGAGTTCTCAGACTACAGACACCTGTGGAATCAGACTGAGATGGCACTGCTTTTCTCTTTCTTCTCTCAGCCTGCAAATCCCAACAAAACCTTATCCATAATGTTTTCACCCATTCTTTTGTAGCACAAAGAAGCAGGAAGTCTGATGGCTAAGTAGATATCCAACCAGAAAACAAAAATGTAGGTCTCTCATTTCACAGGTACCCCAAACTGTTTATAAGGGATTTTCTTTGGGCCTCCCACATTAGTTTTAAGAAGAAAAAACATGCCACCTATTCAAAAGGGACATGAATAGATGGAATGGCTTCTTTTTATAAAATGTTCTATGATTTTCTGCTCTTAATCTTCATATTGTATCAATAAGAAACGGTGGTGGTAATAGTATCAGAAAGGAGGTGGCCTTAACAGTCTGAGATTCTCTAAACTTAAGACATAAATTTCTGAGTTGTCAGTCTGACTCATTAATTCTGATGCATATTCTATTACCCAAATGGGTTTTTTACATGTTTAGTATTCACAATTCAGTATGCTTTAAAAGAAAGAGTATAAAAAAAAAGAAAGAAAGAAAGAGTATATAAGGTTTTGTAGTTAAATTGGACCTGGATTTCAATCTCTACTCTACTATCTATCAGCTGTATTAATTTAGGGCAAGTTTATTAACCATTCTGAGCTTCAATTTGCCCTGTTGTAAGATGTAAATAATAACTTCCTCCTACGTTGTCAAAGTAACTTGACAATGTATAATTTTACATATATATATTTGTGAAAGAGAGAGAGAGAGAGCAGGGTGGAAAGGGGCAAAAGGAGAGAGAGAGAGACTCTCAAGCCAACTCCACACATAGCACAGAGCCAACACAGGGCTTGGCTGCATGACTCAGATCATGACCCCAGCCAAAATCAAGAGTCAGCCACTTAACCTACTGAGCCACCCACATGCCCAACAATGTATATCTCATATAAATAATTTTACAATGTATATTTTACACAAATAACTTTGGAATATGTATCACAAATAAGAAATATTTAGGAAAGTTATTTTCTCCATTTAAAGGTTAGGAAACCAATGCTCTGTAGAGATTATAAAAAGCTGTCAAGATCATTGAAAATAGCAGAGACACTATTTGAACTCGGATCTGTCTAACACTAAAGTCTGTATTTTCCACCACCACACGTCACCACTATATTTGAAATTTAGTAAGAAAAATTATTCAGTTGACTTATTTTCCTTATGTACAAAAGCAACTTTGAGTTAAAAATATATATATTTTTTATTTCTAAGAAAGATTTAGGATATTGTTTAAAGATTTACTTATTTTAGAGAGAAAGAGTGCACATGTGGGAGCGGGGGGAGGAGCAAGGAGGGGAGAAGAGAGAGAATCTCAAGCTGAGCATGGGGCCCAACTCGAGGCTCATCCCAGGACCCTGAGATCATGACCTGAGCTGAATCCAAGAGTCTGGTGCTCAACCAACTGAGCCACCCAAATGCCCCAGGATATTATTTAAATATACAGTGCTATAACCCAAATTAGAAGCAGTGAGAAAAATATAGCAAAGGAAAAACAAGAATCAATGTAAAATGAAGTTAGCAATGGGGAAAATTCACAAAATAAATGCTATGAAGGCCTATCTACTTGATAATAATGGATTGCTGGCAAAACTCTCAGAGAAAATCATAATCAATGACACAACTCAGATCCGAAAGATAAATACCTATTGTTTAAGGGAAACACAACACTGGATGGCTCCTTAGATCGAAAAGTATTTCCCTCAAGGCTATTTATGAAGAGGATGCTAAGCAAAAGACTGCAATGTCCCTAAGTACATCCTTACAGCAATAAACAGAATACCTCAATATAGGCTAATGACTTACACCAAATGGAAATTATGGGAAGCCAAAAATATTCGTGTGCAGCTATATATTTGAAGAATCCCTGGATCAACCTTAGGTTTTAGGAGAGTCCATGACTCCCTGAAATTATGTGAAATATTTAAATGTGAATATATACATATGATATCCTTAGGTATTCAAACAATTTTCAACAGAAAATTAAAGCAAAGTAAAACAAAGCAAAAACTCCATAAAAATCCTTTGTTCCATAGCATTGGATATATATTCTCTGAGAAATTCTCCTATAAAGTCTCTTTTTCATTCTACTATAGATACTGTGTAGCACTGATTTTAAGATTAAGGACTCTGGAAAATACTTACAGAACAACTCTTTTGTGTTGCGAATTAAATGCAGACTCTTTGTGGTTAAACAATCATGGAGACTTGCTTGCTCTAGCTAGCCTCTTTTACAAAGGATCTGTGTCTTCTGGAAGGTGACCTCACCTCAGCTTTAAGCTAAATGTAACTAGAAATATCTTCCAGGATTTGAATAAATTCTTATGTCAGACGTAGACATCATCTCTAAAATCTGGAGTTATGCACACTAATTTGATCATTATCTGTTATTACAAATTTGAGGACACAGATCCAAGGTTCAGGGCCAAAAACTGCCAAAAGTGGCTTGTGCCTCAAACCTAATTAACACAGAAAAGGATAAAAAGAGTTTAACAACTATTCATTATTCCCATGTTAGATTTCTAACAAGCATCTACAGAAAATATTCAGGTTTTTGTCTTATAAAAGCTACTCTTTTATATACCTAAAATCTTTAAAAGTTTTGAATAGCAAAAGCTTTAAAATTTCTGTTTATATAAAAATATGTAATTATCATAGAGATTATCATTCTGCTTATATCTTCTATTTTTTAGCCCAAACTCATTTACAGATACTAATTAATTTATTGCATGAATCACATTTCATTTTTCATCTACAGTATAGCAGATGTACAGTATTAGATTAAAAAAAAGAACTTCAGCCTATCTCTTAATATTACTATGCTATTCCTTCATAAATAACCTAGGATAATTAAATACTTTTTAAAGCTAATAGCTTCAGCAATGAATTTAGCTCTCAGAAATACCAGAACTGTCTTAAAATGTCTTAAAGTCAGGGTGCTTCCCTTGACTATTTTCTCTTTTTACTTTTTCAAATGTAAAATAGTATTTAAATTCACTTTAGTTTTAAGGAGTAATCAGCTATCCTAATCATCTCTGTGGAAAATGCATTGAAAGCCATAAAAATCTTGAAAAAAAGTAACAGAAGCATACATTTCATCAATGGGAGACATATAACTCAATGCTAATATTGTAAAGATGTGGAGAATTAAAATTTTATTGAAATCAATGTATTGACCAAATTATTACCTACTATAGGGGTGGTGGAATATTTCTGATACGCCATTATAAAAAAATGAAACAACCTTTAATGTTAAATTAGATAACATTGGTTACCAAGGTGCTTCCATGTACCCTAATTATATAATTCATTCCAATTGGTAATTACCACACATTCAAGAATATCTCTCAGACACCTTATTGCCACAAATCGTGCAATTATATAATATTAGAAGTTGACCTTTTATTATTTAATTGTATCCTCACATCCACTGGAGATGAGAAAGTTGAAAATAACATGAGCATTGGATTAGCATAATAATTGTTATCTCTGTCCTCCTGATAATCACTTATCACATGACTATTAGAATGTTACTTTATTTCCTTGACTGTTTTCTTGAGAAGTGTTATAAGCATCAAATGAGATGATATGTATGGAAGTACTTTGTAAGTGATGAAATTATTGTTTTGTGAATCATGGAATGCTACATGTCCTTGCATAGTTTGCATGTGTACACACCACTGAGAGACTCTATTACGTGCACCCTAGGGGACTTGGAAGGACAGCAATGGAGTTTGTACTTTGTCCATCAACTTTAGTCCCACTCCCAGCAGTTATATTTACCACTCTAGAATGGCTCAGGAGGGAACACTCTAACAAGACAAAAAAGAGATGGAGAATCTTTATCCTATCTTAGGAGTTAGCCAAAGAAGGATTAAAAATTATCTTATCTAGGGCGCCTGGGTGGCTATCAGTTAAGCATCCGACTCTTGATCTCAGCTCAGGTCTTGATCTCAGGGTTGTGAGTTCAAGCCCCACCTTGGGCTCCACCTTGGGCTCCAAAAAAAATTATCTTACCCTTTTGTCTCTAGAATCTGGAAAGCCTAGACCCTATTTTTCCCAAGATCTCTTTGCAGCAGGGTACTTGTTTAGGTTTCACCTTTGAGAGGTACCACACCATATTTGGAAGGTGAAAGAGAATCAGAGCCATTTCGCTCTGGCAGCAGTAAGCCAGTATGTGGGCAAAAGATAAACATGATGTTTTTCAAGCAGCTTCAGGTGTTCCATGAATCACCTGCATCAGTGGTGCAGGCAACAAATAGGTTTGCAGTGGTGTCCCGAAACTGATCATTTCCTTTGTCATTGCTGCAACTTCTAGATTTTCTGAAAGTTAGTGATGCCTTTCTTGACCTTTGTTTTACTAGTTTTTCTAATGCCTTTGTATACACATAATTTATTATATCAAAGTTCTTCTGTTTTCTTTACAAAAGCCTGACTGATATGGTATCTCACTTTGATGAGATAATTTGTGAGAATTTCTTTATCAATTACCTAATCTTCATGACTTAACTGAACAACAATGAAATTAAATTAGAAATCAATTAAAGAAAGTATCTAGACAATCCCTAAACATTTGTAAACTAAATAACAAACTTTTAAATAATCCACTGGTCATAGAAGAAATTGAAATAGAAACTAGAAAGTATTTTCAATTAAATAAAAATTGGAGCACAACATATAAAAATTTGTGAGAAGCAGATAAAGCACTGCTTACAGAGAAATTTATAGAACTAAATGCCTGTATTAGGAAAGAAGGAATATTTGAAATCAATGACTTCAAATTCCATCTTAAAATATTAGCAAAAGAGCAAATTAAATTCAAATTAAGGACAGTAAATAAAAACTAAGAACACAAATCAATAAAATAGAACACAGAAAAACAATAGAGAAAATCAATGAAACAAAAACTTGTTAAGAAGATCAACAAAATTAATAAATGTCTTCTCAGACTGCTCAGGAAAAAAAGAAAGAAGGCACGATTACCAATATCAGAAATGTTACAGGTGACATAACTACAGGTCTTGTAGATGTTTAAATAACAATAAAGAAACATTTTGAACAAACTTAACGATGATAAATTTGACAACCTAGATGAAGTACATTGTCAGACACCAACTACCAAAGCTCATCAGGAAGAAATACTTAAACAGAATGGCCCTAGATTTATTAAATATGTTGGATTTGTAGTTAAAAACTTTCCCACAAAGGAAACTTGAGGCCTAGATGATTTCACTGATGAATTCTATCAAATATTTAAGGAAGAAAAAAATGCCAATTTTACATAAAATCTTCCATAAAATTTAGGAAGAGAAAATACTTCACAATTTATCCCACAAACTCAGTATTTCTCTGATATCCAAGACAATGCAATAAAAGAAAACCATGGGCCCACATACCTCACAAAAACAGATGCAAAATTTCTGGATATCTTAGCAAATCTATTTTAATGGTTTACAAGAAGAATAAAACATGATGATCAAGTGGGGTTATCACAGTAATACAAGTTTTGTTCAATATTCAAAAATCAACCACTGTAATTCACCCTGTTACAGAGTAAAATATATATATATTTTTCTACCTCATTAGATGCAGAAAAAGCATTTCTATCAGCAAATAAGAATTAGAAGGCATTTCCTTGAACTTAATTAGGAAAGACTGAATACTTTCTTCAATATCAGGAACAAGGAAAATATGTGTGCTCCTGATTTCTATTCAACATCATACTCAAGATTCTATTCATTCTATTTTATTGCAGTAAAACAAAAAAATATATAAAAGTATCCAGATTGAAAATGTACAAGTAAAACTATATTTACAGACAATCCAGTTGTCTATGTGGAAAATAGGAAGGAATCTATGAAAATAATCATTTCATAATCTTTGAAGGAACCCAGAAATTCACTTCATAATCTAATCTCCATTTATGTCCTTATTTTCATCTAATAATATCTGCTAGTCTTCAAGCACCATCATTACAGATTTCTATCATCCAATATCCTGTTAGCATTTCATATATTTGTATTATTTAATTAGCATTTTTACAATAGTAGTCTTTAATGTATGTATTTGTTTATGCTAATACATAGATTTTAAGCTACATTTTAATTTAAATAAATTGGAATAAACCTAAAAAAAGATAAGTCATTTTAGCAAGGTTGCATAATACAAAGTCAATATGTAAAAATTAGTCATTTTTCTGTATACTAACAATACGAAATCTGAAATTGAAATTTTAAATACCATTTAAAATAGCATCCCATTATGAAATTCTTGGGATAAATTTGTCAAAAAATATTCAAGACCAATAAACTGAAAACCACAAAACATTACTGAGAGAGTGTTAAAAAACAATACAAAACCTAAATAAAGATATGTATCTTGTTCAGGGATGGAAAACTCAATATTATTAAGATGTCAATTCTCCCCCATTGAATCTATAGATTAATTTCAATCTTCACCCACCGTCCAAAAAAAAAAAAAATCCAAACGTCTTTTTTGTAGAAATTCACATGATGATTGTAAAATTTAGATCTATATAATCCATAATTATTTTGAAAAAACAAACTTGGAGACTTAAAACCTAATTTCAAAATTTATTATAAGGTAACGGTAATTATAAGTGTGTTATTGTCATGGAGATAGAGAAATACATCAATGGAACAGAAAAGAAAGTCCAGAAATAGAATCATACATATATGGTCAATAGATTTTTTTTTTTGGTCAACTGATTTTTGACAAAGTTGACAAGGCAACTCAATGGGGAGAAGACAACATTTTCAGTGAATGGTGCTAGGACAATTGGTTAGCCATATGCAAAAACATGAACTTAAGATAAAACAAAAATTAACTCAAGATGAATCATTGGCCTAAATGTAAAATATTTTTTTCTATAAACAAACATAGGAAAAATATTTGTGACCTAGGACCAGGTATTTATTTTTAGATCTAACAGTAAAAGCGTATTTCCTAAAATAGTATGTATCTGGACGCTGAGTGGCTGAAAATGGCCTAGGAGGCCACTGAAGATGGTGGTAAGAAAATAAAAATTAAGAAAGATATTTATAAAATGTTGATTTTGATTCTCCTTCTGTTATCTTTGCCTAATTATTGTCTTCTTTTTATTAATGGAAATTGGCAGCAACATCCTACACTGTTGATGTTGATTCTGATAGAATAACCACAGAGGGAAAAATTCCTGCTGAGGTGATGGAAATATGTACAGATTACCTAGGCTTTTGCTCTTTTACTACTTCCCATTCCAGACCTCAGAGTTGGGATTTATTTCTCTCTATTGCTTACAGATGAAACTGTGATCAGAAACTTTGCCTGATACTGAACAAAAATAATATATGATAATTCAGACTTTCTGATCGGATTCAGAACAGAATCCACTAATATGTTTCATACAAGAGATCTACTTAAAAATACCCAATATGGGTGAAAATAAAAGGATGGAGAATATATACCAGATAAATATAACTAAAAAGAAGGCTGGGGAAACAGTATCAGTACTTGATAAAACAGATTTTAATAGAAAAAGATATGATAAGGCTATTTCCTGTAAAGATATAATGGGGCAAGGAGATATAGCTGTCATAAATATCTACCTATCTAGTAATATGGATTCCAAATATATCAAAGCTGTAGCTAAACAGCAGGAAGTCAGGTATAAATCAACAATTATAGTTGTTGGTTTCTTGAATACCTTTCTCAGAAACTGACAGAATAAGTATACCAAAAACAAACACAGACATTGAGGACTTAAAGAACATAATGGAAAATTTTGAGCTGGTATGTATTTGTATCATCTATCATCTATCTATCTATCTACTCAGCTCTACTCAACAGACATTAAATACATTGCTGATTGCTTCCTAGAACACATAGAATATTAATAAAAATACATCATGTACTAAGCCATAAAAGAAGCTTAAATAAATTCCAGAGGATCACAATTTGATAGACTTTTTGTTTTACCAAAATGAAGTGAAATTAGAAATAAAGAACAAGGGCACCTGGGTGGCCTAGTTGGTTAAGCGTCCAACTCTTGGTTTTGGCTCAGGTCATGATATCAGGGTCATGAGACAGAGCCCCGTGTGGGGTTCCGTGCTCAGCAGGGAGTCTACTTGAGATTCTCTCTCTCCCTACCCCTCCCCTCACTCTCTCTCTTTAAAATAAATGAATCTTTTTAAAAAGGAACAAAAAGAAATAAAAAAGAACAGCTAAGAAAAATCTGTATATTTTTAAACCGAATAACATTGCTTAACAGTTTTTGGCAAAACTTGAGAATTATAAAGGAGACGTAAAGATATTTAGAACTTGATAATGAAAGAATGATAGATACATAGTTAAGTAGGTCGATGTAGTATATCTACTACTATAGATACATGATAGCTATATAAAAAGGTATATGAAGTTAGTATTTTTAGCAGAGAGCTAAAGCCATACTTCTAGGAATACTGATACCTTTAAATACTTTTATCAGGAGTTAAGAAAGACAAATAAACCAAATATTCAACAAAAGAACTTGCAAATAAGAACAAAAAAGTGAACTCAAGGAAAGAAGAAGGTGGGAAATAAGGGCAGAAATAAATGAAATAAAGAATAAATAGAAAATACTAACAAATTCAAAATCACATTCATTAAAAAGGGTTGATTGGGCTAAAAGTGGTCCCATCTCTTTCTTCATTGCTTGATGACTATGAAGCAATACATGGCATTTTCCTGGCACAGTGTAGGTGTCTTCCTCAGTAATTGACTTAAGACCCTACCTGTGTTAGTAAGAGGCAAGTGGAGCATGCTGGGGATTTTTGGAAAGAGTTTTCTCATTCTCATCTGCTTGGTTGCCAGAAATCAGTCCACTCTTCCAGTTTGGGATGATGTGGTGTAGAATATGAATCCTAGAAGTGTTACAACCACTTTTTCTTTCCACCGGGAAGTCAAGTCTAGCAGAAAATGCTCTATGATCAACAAAACCTGTTTCCTATTCCTCACTAGAGCTATAAGACATTTTCTATACCCTCTAATTTAGGGATATCATATATCCAATGTGACTAAATTCTGATGACTGCAATATATATTGAAGTGTTTGTATTGCTTCTGAGCAAACTCATAAGAATTAAGTATGCCTCCCCTGTGTTCTCTTCTGCCTGACTCTAGAGAACTCAGGATTCAGAAGAGAGTGGAACGACAAAATTGGGAGGAGTCTGGTACCGAACTGGCAATATAGAAGGCAGCTCAACCAAAAACACTCACAGAATTCAAAATTTATCTATTGGAGCAGCTAATTAAATTACTTGCCTTGGAATTAAGCTGACACAAAGAAAACAGTAAAGATGGGACAGAAACTAGGTCTCTGATGATACATTTGAGTTGCTGAATCAAATAATCCCAGAAACTCAAATTATCCTGAATCTTTCAGTAACAGGAATGAATAAATCCCCATTACTGTTTAAATAGTGTGAGTTGGATTGTCTTTTACTTTTAGCTGAAAGGTAATTTCATGAACAATAAGACCAAAACCAATCAGTGGACAAAGGGTACAAGACTAAGCCAAGCCACAAAGTGCAAGGCAAAGAGATACACCGAACAGAACTAGTATGCAAAATGAGCAAGGTTCTAGCAATAAAGCAATATAGTCAATCTGACACTGAACTGTCAAGCTATGAATCCATGGGTCTGAGCCTGTATGTAGAGGTTAAATAGCCCCAGGTACAGAGGAGGCTATTCCTGAACTGTATAAATAAGAAGCCAGCTTCCCATCATGACAGAAATATATATCAGAGACTGGCTGGCCTGCAGCCAATAGAAGTCTACTTCAGGTAACTGATAGTAATAGAATACCTGTTTAAAGTCTGTTCTGCTCTAGCAAAGGACTAACCTATAGATTCTTGCCAGTCCACCCTCTTTCTCTCTTTTACTTACACTTTATATATCCTTTTTTTTTTTTTAAGATTTTATTTTTATTTTTTGAGAGAGAGAGAGAGAGAACGCAAGCAGGGGGAGTGGGAGAGGGAGAAGCAGGCTTCCCGCCGAGCAGGGAGCCCGATGTGGGACTCGATTCCAGAACTCTGGGATCATGACCTGAGCCGAAGGCAGACGCTTAACGACTGAGTCACCCAGGCACCCTATATCCTTTCTTGCATCAGTGATAGTGAATATTTCACTCTCCCTGATATTCCATACATATTTTCTGATATATTTTATTTTTTCATTAATATAGTCTGTAATTTAGTGTATAAGTTCTTTACATTGTGTACTGCATATCTCTGTTTCCACTATCATTTTGGCCTCTGGTAATATTACTTATGAGAAACTATGTCCTTGTAATACATATATCCTTTTGATTGTTAAAATGTAATGCTAATGTTACAGAAATATCTTTCATTAATAATAAAAACACTTTGATTATTTCAAGCAATCCCTAAAGATAATGCTTTTTGCATATTCAAGGAGAATGGGTCAACAGTAATGAAGATCACTGTATCAATAAACAACATAATTTATCTGAGATAATTAGATCACATTATAAATCCTATTTTAAAACCTAATAGAAATGGCTTAACCTCTCCCTGGGTCTGTTTTATCTGTAAATTATGATGAATTTTAGGGTTCTTAAATTTTTTTAATTGTGTTATCTGTGATTTTAATAGCTCAGCATGTCTTTATAATTGCAGCTGCAAGTGATCAAGATTGTATCATTCTACTGCAGTCCTAAGGAAAAACTGTAAAGTATCCAAATGTAAACTTTTCCACAGTTAATCATGAATAGAAAGAGGAGATAAAATTATTTCCAAGTCAGAAAAATTCTTGAAGCTCAATAAAGCAGAATTCCACACACAATCGTCTGAATTTGTTGAATACAAGTGTAGAAATAGAAATAGCACAGACTACCTATAAGTAAATTAAAAAATACATTTTGATGATTTACCAGTGAGTTGTTCTGCTTTTGGACCTCTAGTAAATTAGCAGATATTAGATGCACTCTCTCCCTCCTGGCAACTTAAAACTCAGTAGTTTTATTAAGGATTTAGTGCTCTGGGGCGCCTGGGTGGCTCAGATGGTTAAGCGTCTGCCTTCGGCTCGGGTCATGATCCCAAAGTCCTGGGATCAAGTCCCACATCGGGCTCCTGGCTCAGCGGGGAGCCTGCTTCTCCCTCTCCCTCTGCCTCTCTCCCTGCTCATGCTCTCTCTCTCTATCTCTGTGTCTCAAATGAATAAATAAAATCTTAAAAAAAAAATAGGATTTAGTGCTCCTATTGAGGAAAAAAACACACATTAAATTAAGTGAAAAATTACACCAAATATAAAATAAAATAAATTGTTTTAGACAAAACACAGGCTCTCTGGGAACCTGAAGCGCTCATTTCCCTTATAAGAATTATTTATTTTTCTGTACCTGCACAATCTGGACACCCTGAGTCTAGTAGGTTATCATGAATCAGATAATCATTCTACCTACTACCCATGAAAAGAGATTAACTATAATCAGAGGAAAAATTTTAACACATTGAAATGATTACATGATGGTAGGCAGAGTTCCAAATCTTGTTATGAAACAGACTATTATCTAAGGAACCTTTAATACTACTTTTGTAAATAATGGCAAAGAATATTTTGTTTTTTAGATTGAAGGACTAAAATCCCAGATGGGTGTCTGAATAAATTTTCAGTGGAAGAACAGTGTTTTCTGGTATACTACAATGGAGTTAAGCAACTTGAATCCAGCTTGGTTAAAAGTTGTTAAAATAAAGGGTTAACAGTCCATTTTCCAGCTCAACCAAATAAGGAAAATACCATTTTATTCTTTTTTTAAAATTATTCTTGAATTTCTAGCTAAAGATTTGAAAAACTAAAGTAAATATATTTAGAACACTTTCCAAATAGCCTAAAAATGGAATTTTGACAGAAAAAAAAATGGTCCTTAAGTTAAACAAACCCTTGATGTATGTTGATTCATGAGCTTGTACCTAACTTGTATCTAATGAATACAAAGAGCGGAAAGCATTATAAATCACACTGCATGTTATGAAACTTATTTCATTATTACAGTTTTCCAGTTTTCCCATACATAAATGGAAAAGTTAGAGATTTTAGAAATAAACTACAAAAAATAAAGATCTACTAGGATTTGGGAATATTAGTATATTATGTTACCGAGTACACAGTTCCTTAATGAGATAGAGTATTTCACATATTTCAGAAGACCTCTGTATATCCATTATTTTCCTAAGACAATGATCTTATGCTTGTGAACACTGCCTGGTCTAAGGAGTAGAAAAGAGTGATTATAAAGGTAGTTTTACAGAAGTGGAGGAGGAATTCCATTTTCTTAAGGGAAAGGCTGTTGAGAACTCGGTTAAATTGAAATCATGCTGGCTCTTTTCCCACTCTGAAGGAGAATATTTATTTTCCCATAACTTGAGCTGAAGAAACAGCAAATTTCAGTAGTTTTTTCTTAGAAGGAAATAGTAACTATCCTTATTTCTTTTATTTCCAAATGTGAAATGTGTTTTATTTTTAATTAATTAATTAATTAATTATTTTATTATTAACATATAATGTATTATTTGTTTCAGGGGTACAGGTCTGTGATTCATCAGTTTTACACAGCAATCACTGCAACACATACCCTCCCTAATGTCCATCACCGAGCCACCCTCTCCCCTCGTGCTCAGGCTTAAGAGTCTCTTATGGTTTTTCTCCCTCTCTGGTTTCATCCTGTTTCATTTTTTTCTCTCTTCCTCTATGATCCTCTGCCTTGTTTCTCAAACTCCACATATCAGTGAGATAATATGATAATTGTCTTTCTGATTGACTTATTTTGCTTAGCATAATACCCTCTAGTTCCATCCATGTCATTGCAAATGGCAAGATTTTATTTTTGATGGTTGCATAATATTCCATTATATATATCACTTCTTTATCCATTCATCTGTTGATGGATATCTCTGCTCTTTTTTTTTCATTTCAAGGTTTTAATATTTATTTAATCCCTGAGTAGTAACACTATGACAATTCACTTTTTAAATTCCAGAGATGCATATTCCTTTATCTAGCTGAGGAATAGAATCATTAAGGGAAAGACATTGTATAAACCATGGGGAGAGTAAGGATTGTCTTTCTAAACCTTGAGCCTCATTTAATTGTTTTTTTTTTATTAACATATAATGTATTATTTGCTTCAGGGGTACAGGTCTGTGATTCATCAGTCTTACACAATTCACAGCACTCACCATAGCACATACCCTCTCCAATGTCCATCACACAGCTACCCCATCCCTCCTACCCCCCTCCACTCCAGCAACCCTCAGTTTGTTTCCTGAGATTAAGAGTCTCTTATGGGTTTGTCTCCCTCTCTGGTTTCATCTTGTTTCATTTTTCCCTCCCTTCCCTTATGATCCTCTGTCTTGTTTCTCAAATTCCTCCTATCAGTGAGATCGTATGATAATTGTCTTTCTCTGATTGACTTATTTCGCTTAGCATAATACCCTCTAGTTCCATCCACGTCATTGCAAATGGCAAGATTTCATTTTTTGATGGCTGCATAATATTCCAGTGTGTGTGTGTGTATGTGTGTGTATACACCACATCGTCTTCATCCATTCATCTGTTGATGGACATCTAGGCTCTTTCCATAGTTTGGCTATTGTGGACATTGCTGCTATAAACATTGGGGTACACATACCCCTTTGGATCACTACATTTGTATCTTCGGGGTAAATACCCAGTAGGGCAATTGCTGGGTCGTAGGGTAGCTCTATTTTCAACTTTTTGAGGAAACTCCATA
>NC_138370.1:92836767-92874679 GCF_054177405.1 Leptonychotes weddellii
CCTGACTTGTTAATTTTAGCCATTCTGACTGATGTGAGGTGGTATCTCATTGAGGTTTTGATTTGTATTTCCCTGATGCCGAGCGATGTTGAGCACTTTTTCATGTGTCTGTTGGCCATTTGGATGTCTTCTTTGCAGAAATGTCTGTTCGTGTCTTCTGCCCATTTCTTGATTGGATTATTTGTTCTTTGGGTGTTGAGTTTGGTAAGTTCTTTATGGATTTTGGATACTAGCCCTTTATCTGATATGTCATTTGCAAATATCTTCTCCCATTCTGTTGGCTGTCTTTTGGTTTTGTTGACTATTTCCTTTGCTGTGCAAAAGCTTTTTATCTTGATGAAGTCCCAATAGTTCATTTTTGCCTTTGTTTCCCTTGCCTTTGGAGATGTGTCTAGCAAGAAGTTGCTGCAGCCGAGGTCGAAGAGGTTGCTGCCTGTGGTTCTCCTCAAGGACTTTGGTGGACTCCTGTCTCACATTGAGGTCTTTCATCCATTTTGAGTCTAGTTTCGTGTATGGTGTAATGAAATGGTCCAGTTTCATTCTTTTGCATGTATCTGTCCAATTTTCCCAACACCACTGGCTGAAGAGACCGTCTTTTTAAAAATTTTTTTTAAGATTTTATTTATTTATTTCACAGAGTGAGAGAGAGAGAGACAGTGAGAGAGGGAACACAAGTGGGGGGAGTGGGAGAGAGAGAAACAGGCTTCCCACAGTCCCACAGAGCAGGGAGCCTGATGCGGGGCTCGATCCCAGGACTCTGGGATCATGACCTGAGCCAGAGGCAGATGCCAGGTGCCCCTTTTTGAAAAAAATTTTTTTTTTAATATTTTATTTATTTATTTGACAGAGAGAGAGACAGTGAGAGAGGGAACACAAGCAGGGGGTAAGAGACTGTCTTTTTTTCCATTGGACATTCTTTCCTGCTTTGTCAAAGATTAGTTGACCATAGAGTTGAGGGTTCATTTCTGGGCTCTCTATTCTGTCCCATTGATCGATGTGTCTGTTTTTGTGCCAGTACCATACTGTCTTGATGATTACAGCTTTGTAATAGAGCTTCAAATCCAGAATTGTGATGCCACCAGCTTTGGTTTTCTTTTTCAACATTCCTTTGGCTATTCGGGATCTTTTCTGGTTCCATACCAATTTTAGGATTATTTGTTCCAGTTCTGTTATCCTTATTTCTACTCTTGTTCTACTCTATCCTTTGAAGGAAGGTACAACGGACTGAATGCTTGTGTCCCTCCAAAATTCTCATGTTAAAATCCTTATCCTAATATAATGGTATTTGGAAATAAAGCCTTTGGGAGATAACTAGACTACAAAGGTGGAGTCCTCATGCATAGGATTAGAGCCCTTATAAGAAAAGGTCGGAGAGCTAGCTCTCTCTCTGTCATGTGAGGATACACAAAAGTGTCAGTCTATAACTCAGAAGAGGGCCCTGAGAACTGACACCCTGGTCTCAGACTTCAAGCTTTCAGAACTATGAGAAATAAATTTCTCTTATGTATAAGCCACCAGTTTATGGGTTTTTGTTATTACAACCTGAGCTGACGAAGGCAGACCTGGCCTGGTACTCATATTGAGGCCATGGTGTTCTTCTGTTGAACATAATCCCACAGATGACCAATATCTGACAAGGCCACTCTGTGATCATAGTGAAGCAAGACAAAGTAAAACCAGTTCATAATCATTTTTGAGCATAGATACATACTAGTTCACTGTGAAACCCAAAAATGACCAAACACCTCTCTGTCCCAGCTAACATGAGTTATTGTGACTTTTTGAATGTTAAACCACTTAAAGCATTAGCCTCACTCTTCTGGCTTCTGAGATAAAATTCATTAAGATATCCAATCATGAAAAAATGCTCCACATCACTTGGCATCAGGGAAATACAAATCAAAACCACAATGAGATACCACCTCACACCTGTCAGAATGGGCTAAAATTAACAAAACAGGAAATAGCGAATGTTGGCAAGGATGCGGAAAAGGGGATTCCTCCTACACTGTTGGTAAGAATGCAAGCTGGTGCAGCCACTCTGGAAAACAGTATGGAGGTTCCTCAAAAAGTTGAAAATAGAGCTACCCTATGACCCAGCAATTGCAATACTGGGTATTTACCCCGAAGATACAAATGCAGTGATCCAAGGGCACCTGCACCCCAATGTTTATAGCAGCAATGTCCACAATAGCCAAACTGTAGAAAGAGCTGAGATGTCCATCGACAGATGAATGGGTAAAGATGTGGTTCATATATACAATGGAATATTATTCAGCCATCAGAAAGGATGAATACTTACCATTTCCATCAACATGGATGGAACTGAAGGGTATTATGTTAAGCGAAATAAGTCAATCAGAGAAAGACAATTATCACATGGTTTCACTCTTATGTGGAATATAAGAAACAGTGCAGAGGATCTTAGGGGAAGGGAGGGAAAACTGAATGGGAAGTCATCAGAGAGGGAGAAAAACCATGAGAGACTCTTAACTATAGGAAACAAACTGAGGGTTGCTGGAGGGGAGGTTGGGGGGATGGGGTTAGTGGGTGATGGGCATTAAGGAGAACACGTGGTGTGATGAGCACTGGGTGTTATACACAGCTGATGAATTATTGAATACATCTGAAACTAATGATGTACTATATGTTGGCTAATTGGATTTAAATAATAAAAGAGGATATCCAATCATAGAATCACTCGTTCTTCCTGACAATGTCTTTGAACCCTCCCCTAAATAACTTACCACAAGCCCAAATACTATAAAAAGTTCTTCCCATTATTTTCTTACTGAGGTACCCCATGGTTCCTTTGGTATGTTTCCTGTGCTGTAGCAAACATTAATAAACCCTAGTTGGACTACAGCTGTGTTCCTGGAGGTCTTTGACTAAAGACCATAAGTTGGGCACCAACTTTATGTCATTAGTCTCAATAATATAGCATATTTCATTTTTTAGGACAATATATTCTGATTAATTACCTATAATCTAAAAGGCTTGAAATCCAGGTTCTACATGCAGATTCAAGAAGTCCAAATCACAAACGCTGTAATTATGTGGTTTACTTTTCCACCTAGAATTACTATATCTCTGGCCCATTATATATAAACTGTTCCTTGAGCCACTAATAGGCAGTCTTCTCTGAGCATTAGACAATAAAATTTTTAAAAAATTAACAGATATATTTTGGATTTGCATCAATTAACAAGTAAAGCATAGCTGCAAGGTAATGGAAAATAAAGAATCCCTCACTGTATCATTTTAAAATATGCATATACTCAAGCAAAAGAACTAATTTAGGGTATGTTACATTTTCAACTGGGGTCAATAATCTGATGATAAACAAATGCAACTATTCACATTATGTTGCAAATCTTTAATAAAGTCTTGATTAACATTAAGCAAGTCAATAACAGAGAAATCAAGTGATGTTTTCATACCATTTGATGGTATTAACTCTAAGCAATGTAGGAAATTCAAATCCTGTCCTGTCAATCACTCACGATCAATCCCATCTGGTTTCCAAATAGTTATTCACAAAGAACATGAGCTCAATGGGGATCTATAGAATTAATGTTCTTAGGATCATACTTTGGAAAATGCTGGGCAAGTTATAGTTACAAGATTAAAAAATCTCTTTTATACCAAAAGGTCCAGCAATGATTTATTTCCATCTTTTTCCATGCTCTCATAATGTTCTACACTATTTTTTTAAAAAAGATTTTATTTATTTATTTGATAGAGGGAGACACAGCAAGAGAGGGAACACAAGCAGGGGGAGTGAGAGAGAGAGAAGCAGGCTTCCTGCGGAGCAGAGAGCCCGATGAGGGGCTCTATCCCAGGACCCTGGGATCATGACCTGAGCCCAAGGCAGATGCTTAACCGACTGAGCCACCCAGGCGCCCCTGTTCTACACTAAATAGCAACATGGGCTCCAGACATGCCTTTATATACTTTATAAATATGAAGAGCTGATTCTGGGATTTCTTTGTTTCTCAGTTCACAATGTGTGTATTATGTTTGCTAGAGCTGCCATAACAAAATACCACAGACTTGGTGGCTTAAACAAAAATAATTTATTTCTCATAGTTCTAGAACTTAGAAGTCCAAGATCAAGGTATAGGCAGGTTGATTTCCTTTGAGGTCTCTGTCTTTGGCTTGCAGATGGCCAACGTCCGGCTATGTTCTTGTATGGTCTTTCCTCTATGTGCATGCCCCTGGTGTCTCTCTGTGTCCAAATTTTCTCTTCTTATAAAGACACCCATCAGTTTCCATTAGGGCCCACCAATATGACCTCATTTAATTTTAATTACCTCTTTAAAGACCCTACTTCCGAATACAGTCATATTCTTAGGTACTGGGAGTTAGGAATTTGACATATGAATTTGAGGGGAGGGGTACATATGAATTTGAGAGGAGGGGTACACATTCATCCTATAACAATGTGTAATGTACTCCCTCTCCCACCCCACCCCTTAGCTATTTTATGTTTTCTCCTCATCACTTGTTTTCAGAAATTTGTATGATGGACTTTGGTGTGGTTTTCTTTGTGTTGTATCTTTTTTTGGGCTTTATTTTGCTTCTTGGATGTGGATTTTATAATTTTTTTAAATTAAATTCAGAGTATTTTTGGACATTTTTTCCCTCAAGTATATTTTAGGTCCTCCCTTTACTTCTGGGAATTCAATTACACTTTTATATCTCTGTGAATTGTCTATTTGAGTATTTGAGTATTTTGAGTATTTTGTCTCTTTTTCTGGTGTTTATATTTAGCCTTTTAAGCATCAATATTCTAAAGTTTATTTGTTGATAATATTGGTCATTTTCTAAGACATATATTACATGCATTTCTTCCCAGTTTATCATTTGCCTTTTGAATTTGTTTGTTGTTATTTGGAGTTGGGGGAGCATTAAGAATTTTTTTTTAAGGTGGTTGAATTGATCTATGTTTTCTTTCTTTGCTTCTGATTTTGAATAATACAAAGATGCTTCTTATATCCAGAATATGAAGTAATTTGCATGTTTTCTTTCAGTACTTCTATATTATTTTTTAACATTTAGTTTTATGGTTTATTTGGAGTTCACGTTTTAAACTTTGTGAAGCATGGTTTCAAGTTTAATTTTTTCCCACTGACTATCATTTGTCCCAACTACTTTTTGCCATTGCCTAGAGTTCCATATTTATCATATACTAAATTTCCATGTGGATGTGTGTCTATTTCTCACTTTGCTTTTCTTTTCCTTTGGTCTTCTGTTTATTAATGGGTCAGTATCACAGTTTTAAGTACGGAAAATTTATAGTATTTCAATAACTATTAAACTAATCACTTGTAATTGGTCTTCTGCTTCAGGATTTTACAAACAAATATTGTATCTTTATTATTCTATATGAACTTTAGAGTCAACTTGTCTAACTCTTGGAAAAAAATAAGTTGGCTGATTTTTATTGAGATCACACAAAATTTATAAATTATCTAAAGCAGATAATTATGCATGACATCTTTATAATGTTGAATTAGAACAACAGATTTTTTTCATTTGATGCAGCCTACTTTTGTGTTTGTCATGAGTGTTTTAAAGTTTTCTTCATATAGGATATATATATTTCTTAGGTTTATTCATAAGTAATTTGCCTTTTACTTTGTAGCTTTCATAATATGGTTTTATTTTCCATTATATCTTCTCATTATTCTTGTGTATTCATAGACTATTGATTTTGTATGTTAACTTCTTTTTCTGCTACTGTACTTACTTCATTTATTGTCTGAGTTCATAGTTTTATTGGTAGATATTGGAAGGTATAACTTGAATGAGTGTCCTGGGAGCTGAGAAGCACAGAAAGCATAGTGATAGTACACACTAGAATTTGGCTACAGTACTAGATGGCAGGTCTAGAATCATAAAACACTAGCTAAGATGACAGCACTTGTGAAAGCATGGTAGACTGAATTATAAATGTAAGGCAGTTACTATGTCTCTCCCTTCCAAGATTTTGGGTAGTCTCTGCTTACAAGAAGAGACATTTCTGGAAGTATTCATACTGTTTGCCTTGCCAAGACCATTGCCTTTGTAGAGACCCATGAGTCCTCAAGAAACTACCAAATTATTATGAGTAATCATTTGTACTCATCTCAATTTTCAAGGGATGAGGAAAGCCTGGACAGAGCCTTCTTCTAGAAATACAAATAATCTTGAGGATGATGCAGGTAATACACATAAACATAATTTGATGAGCAATGAGCCAACAATAGTCAGCCAAAAAGGTAGGAATGCTTCCAAGATGATATTTCACCACAATTACCTTTCAGTTTAAGGTCCAATCTGGAGTAGAGGGGGAAAAACAATACGGAGAGAGATATCTATGCGCAATGCAGTTGTGTTGTTCCGCGCATCTCTCTACCCTGACTGCTGGGTCAATAACCCTGGACGTTTATCATCAGGGCATGTTGAAGATTAGGTAGGAAGTCCAGCTCACCTGTCAGTAAGTGGTGATTTATTTTGGCTGGTACAATAGTATTTATTTCCACTGTTCTATTCCCCCATTGTTCTGTGGGTAGAATAATATTGAATCACATGTGACATATATCTTACCAATACAGATTCAGTGGTGATTATTGGGAGATTAATTCTTGCTGTAAACGACAAAAAAAAAAAAATAGCAAAGGAAAACTAAATGGGATGACACCAAAGTCAAGGCTACTACAATGTCTTTTGACCTATTTTCTATTCTTGGTTTTGGAGGCTTCCTCCTACCAAATGGTAGAAATGGGAAGGAAGGGGGTGGCAGCAGGGAGAGAAAAAAGGAAAGGGTAGAAAAAAGACCAGACCAATGACTAAACCCTGGAACTGACATAACTAACTATTCATTACCTCTATCACCCAGTATCATTTCTTAAAAAAAAATTAATGCATAAATTAAGTGAATGAATGAAAAAGGAGCTCAATATACAGGTTATAGGTACAAAGCAAAGCTAATATGTTATTGCAAGTAAATAAGACATTAATGGAATAATCTCATCTTTATATTCTTTTCAACAGTCTTTTTTTTTGTAAAAGAAAATGAACTTTAGTATAATAATATTTAAACCTAGCAATTACTATTTATTTTTAAAAATTTTTTGGGGGGCACCTGGGTGGCTCAGTTGGTTGAGCGACTGCCTTCGGCTCAGGTCATGATCCTGGAGTCCCTGGATCGAGTCCCGTGTCGGGCTCCCTGCTCGGCGGGGAGTCTGCTTCTCCCTCTGACCCTCCCCCCTCTCATGTGCTCTCTCTCATTCTCTCTCTCAAATAAATAAATAAAATCTTTAAAAAAAATTTTTTTTTGGTATAGTTGACACACAATGTTACATTAGTTTCAGGTGTACAATATAGTGGTTCAACTTCTCTATACATTATGATATGCTCACCATAAGTGTAACTACTATCTGTCACCATACAACCTTATTACAATATCATTGACTATATTCCATATGCTGTGCCTTTTATTCCCATGACTCACTTATATCAGAACTGGAAGACTATATCTCACACTCCCCTTCACCCATTTTGCCCATCCCCCCAGTCCCCTCCCCTCTGGCAACCATCAATTTGTTCTCTGTGTTCATAGGTCTGATTCTGCTTTTTATGTGTTTGTTTATTCATTTTTGTTTCTTAGATTCTGCATGAGTGAAATCATATGGTATTTGTCTTTCTGAGTCTGACTTACTTCACTTAGCATAATACACTCTTATTTATCCCAGAAACAGAAGAGTCCATGATGTTAAGCTCTTTAAATCAATGTTTAACTCTCAGATGATTATGTTTAAAGCAAATATACCATTTATTGTAAAACTGTAATTCAAACTTAATGTCCCTCATTTTCCAACACACACTCTTTTTGAAAATGAGTAACAGCCCAAGAATTTCAGAAACACGATTCTTCATGAATCTAAGTCAGGAAGTCCCTGCAAATCTGTGTGTGGTTTTGATATATGATATATATATGTAATAGACATATATATGTCTATTACATATGCAGCTTAAATCAGATATTTCCTGATTTCATTGTATTTGCTTTACTTAGCTTGGTTTTATGCTTGTTACACAAACATATTTTAAAATTAACGCTTTATAAAACTCCAAAATGCAATTCTAGCTAATTATTTGGCTATGTGTGGTTTTGTACAAATTCCAGCAAATTTTCTGCCTGAGTCCTACTAATAAACATCAACTTAAGAATGAAACCATATTCCAACACATCATACTACTAAACAATTTCTTCTAGTGATAAATAGCATGCTAGCCCTGGAAAATTTTAGCACAATATTGTGCAGTGTGACCTTCCTCTAAGGTCAGTCAGAAACAGCTGGCCATCCTGATTCCCAGTGTAAGCATTCTAGTAAAGCAATGTAAATTCTCCTTAGATTGTACCCAATACTTGGCAAGATGTCAGAAGTGAGTGTGAGAGAAGACAAACACCCAGTAATTAAGATAAATAATATTTTAATAAATTCAATAATTGAATTTCAATAAATTCAAAAATTAAATAATAGAATTCAAATTATTTTTTTAAATGTGATAAACAAACATCAAAATTTTATATGAAGACAAGATCCATCTGTACTTGCAAGACCCTATCTCACTCAACTCAACCTACTCCAAGCTCTGGTTTCAATACAACTGTATTTACAAAAGTAGATGGATAACCCATAGGTCATATGTTGTCATCCTGTTTTTTTAAAAAATATTATTTATCTTGATAAATATGTGTTTTGCTGCTCCCTTAAAATGCATTTGAGATGAGTGCCTCACTCACCTCACTCTATATGTAAGTATACACCTGGCCCTGGTATGTCAAGCCCTATTGAACTGTACAATTTAAATATCTGCAATTGATTTGACATAAAGTATATCTCAATGAAGCTGTTAAAAATAAAAATAAAAAACTCTTCAGTTGTGAAGCTGTAGATACTTTTATTTACTTTCACTCCCATTCACTAATCTATTCACAGGGTGTAGATTTTACTGGTTTGTATTTGAGGAGAATTTATCTCCTTTATTTCCATGTTCTTTTCTGTACAGATGTAGATTATGGTAGAGTACAAAAAGAAGGGACCTATGATTACTTTCCGACAATGTAGTTGTGTACTAGTTGGAATTAGGTTTATCTGTGAATTATAGAAAAATAGCAGCAGTTTAAGCAAGGTAAAGTTTATTTCCTTCTCTCTTCTCCTTCTGAGCTACAACATTCATTCTTTTGGCTTAAGTGGGTGACCTCTGAGTTCCTACAGCAAAATAGGAAAAAACAGAGGGCAAAGGGGACATTCCAGCTGTCTCTTTGGGAAGGTTTCTGGAAGCTACCATAATATACTTCTGTTTTCATCCCTTCCACGGGTTGTAGTCACATGAACACATAACTTATCTATAAGGAGCCCCAGAAATTATTCTGGGTGGCCATATGCACATGTAAACATTTTATCTTTAGGAATTGGGAGTCACTTTTCTCCTCTCCAAAATAAGGGGCTTTACTTCATGACCTTGAGTTTTCCCAAAATTTAATATTCTGTATTTTAATTCAGTCAGAAACAAAAGTGAATCTAATTTGGGGGACACCGGGAATGAAAAGGGGTGATAGTAATAAAGTTATACCTGACTGAAAATGGGCTGCTTTGAGTGCAATAATACACAAGGAAGTACATTTTCAGAAGTAGTTACACTGAATGGTTAAAATGCCTTTTTAAATCTATATTTATATATTATAAACTGGATATAAAAACTGGGAGAGCTATTTTAATAATACTTGTCACTTACAGTTGAAAACATTTTAATTTCTGCCATGAATAAAGACAAACCTTTCTGTCCTTTCTCTCTTGATTAAAAACTATTTTAAGCTAACTAAAATGTGCATGTTCAATCTGATGTTTTTTGTCTTTTGGGGAAGATTTAGTAACAATGACTAATTTGTTCAAATGTCATATTGCAAGATAACAACCAGTATTTAAAGATATATCTGGAAGATTTTAGAATAATTTAACCTGAAGTAGCTGAAAAGAAAGCATGGAAATGAAGATATTAATGTATTTTTTAAATAACTGTAAGGATCTGTGACCAGTGAAATTTAATAAAGAGCAGGAAAGTTTAGTGGTTTTGAGGAGACACTTGGGAATTGGACACATCTGGATTAGAGCTTATATTGTAAATGCTTAAAACTTCATATTTTCCTAATGTCTCAACATCCTCAAAATAGGCTGTGAGAACCCCACCCAGGTGACCAGGTGCAGCAGTGTGATAGGGTGGGTCTCTGCCACGAGTTCCCCTTCTTACCCTCCCCTGATTGTGATCTAGTGACACTCAAATGCATCAATGAAATCGCCTCACCCTTCTGCTTGTACACTATACTCTGACCCCCAGTAAAGGTACTTGTCCACAGATCCTCACTCTCTGTTTCTCACCCGCTTCACTGAGCCCACTCACTCAGAACTCCTCTTGTGTGGCCTCCTGCATGGCATGCAGATAACTTCATCTTCTAGGACCCTGAGTGTAACAAATCTCTTTCGTTCTCATATGCCTCTGTGGTGTTATTCTCTGTCCACGCCAGACTGAGCATCAAAAACGGTCTACTTTAAGTAACATAACTCTCCCTTATAACACAGAGTCCTTGATCTGGCTCTTACTAGCTTTGAGATCTGGAGTAAGTGACTTAACCTCTTTGAGCCTCTGTTTCATCATCTAAAACATAGCGTTGACAATATAACCTATATAACAAGGTAATGATGCTGCTTTACTATCAGCATGCACATAAAGTACTTAACTTGAAGCCTGGCACATGGAGGTTACTCAATAAGTGTAGTTGTTATTATTGATAAAATAGGAGAGAACCAAAAAAAAAAAGGGAGGGGGCAAGAAAGGCAAGTAGGTTTGTGATGAGGAAATGTGGCATTTTTTTACACTCAGGAACAATAGCGTTTGTGAGGAGCATAACATGCTGGAATCATAAACAAATGACTTTAGGAAAAGCCATGATTCCTAGGTGCTGGCATAATGATAATGGTAAAGAATATACGTAGGTGACAGCATTCCTGTGTAAATTCACCACACTCAGCCTTTGTTTCATGTGCCTCAAGCCCAGAAGCCTTTGGGAAACATGAAAACTCTTGTGATATATGAGTTTTAACTAGGAAGCACCTCAGCTATCTTACTGTGGTAATCACAAGATCAAAATGTTTCCCAACCACACTTCCTCACAGACACTTATTCCTTACACCTGCAGCATGGCACCAGGGACTATGATGTCTGTGGCTTTTATCTGTATAGTGGATGACCACAAGTCCAGCATATCATGAAATACCTATGTTGCCTGGCTTCACAGAAAGAAAATACACAATTCTTAGCCAGTGTGAAACAGTTTGAGGATATATTCAAGAGAACAAGGAAAGGGTGAAATATATCCATTGCCTATTTTTGCAGTGTAATATATAGTAAATCTCCATTATTCTGTATTTTTAAAAATGGAAATATACAATATAATGCAACAAAGAGACAGAATAGACTAAGGATGAAGGGCACAATTTCTAGAATGGGTTAAATTAATAAATGTATTATTAAGTCCTCAACAAAATGCTGGACTAAATTAGGTACTCATAAGTTTAACTCTTAGTTTAAAATACCCAGAGGGGCGCCTTGGGGGCTCAGTCAGCTGGGTTAGGCATCTGCCTTCACCTCGGGTCATGATCCCAGGGTCCTGGAATGGAGCCCTGCATGGTGTTCCCTGCTCAGCGGGAAGACTCCCTCTCCCTCTGCCTACTGCTCTGCCTACTTGCGCTCTCTCTCTCTCTCTCTCCCTCTCTGTCAAATAAATAAATAAAATTTAAAATAAAATAATAAAATACCCAGAATGGTCAATTTAAAGGCCTAAGCTGTAGCAGACTGGTCTCTGATGTTGTAGGAAAACCAAAATGTCATCAATAGTATGTGTAATGCTGTATTTTTGGCGCTTTTTTATGAACATTGGCTTAATTATAAAACTCTATTTTTTTTCTTTTTTAAACTTTAAAATCAATGGAACCCAGGAAATGAGGACAAAGAAAAAGAACATTAATTAGTAGGGTCTCAGTGAGCATTATGGTAAGAGGGTATCATGCTGGTCTTTCTAATACACAGTAGAAACTCAGCCAGTCATGTCCACAGTGCTTAATTCATAGCCATAGATATTATATTTCTCAGTCAGGATGAATCAGTCCCATCAGCCAGGTCTGCAATGATTCCGAGTTTTAGTATGAAGACCAAAGTTTTGATAGATGAACAGTTTAGAAGTCCAAAATTCCCAGTGAAAGCCCCCTGCTAATAGCTGAATTAAGGTGGCCCAAATATAATGAACACATATATAAGAATGACAATTATTATTAAGTCTTCCTAAAGAATTATGCTGTGGTAAACTGATGCTTTTTGTTTTTTGTGTTTTTTTTTTATTTGACTGTTTCTAGGTGCAAAGTGATGGTGGTATGCTACTTAGTCTGATACTCCTCTCACACAATATACTACATAAAAATGAGAATGCAAGAACCATGATGTGTTATCCAAAAGTCCAAGCTGATAAAGAAGCAGAGGCAAAGAGACTCCAAAGTTTGATCTTCTGATTATATGTTATTTTTGAAAATGGCTATTATATTTAGTAAAAATTCAAAAGTGTGTTTAAAGAATTATTTTTAAAATATTAGAAATCATCTTCAAAATCTAGGTTTCATATGAAATAATCAGAGATTTTATATAAATTTATCAATACCAGTTCCTCACAGGCCTGGTATTGTTCACCTCTTTTGCTACTTTCTATATTCATTGGCTAAAGCAATATAAAGTCAACATGTTTACAGTAAGCCCTCTCATTCTCACACAAACATAGTACCTATGAAATCAAAATGAAACCATTTTTTAATGGTAGACTGATTTATCTGTTGCCTAAATTTTAATAAGGGCAAGAAGCTAGAAAAAGCAAGGAAACAGACCCCCTATGCTATAGTTTTCAAAATAGAATCTGCCCTGCCAACACCTTGATTTTAGCCCAGTGAGATCCATGTTGGATTTCAAACCTACATAACTGTAAATAATATATTGTACTGCTTTAAGCCACTAAGTTCATCATGATTTATTATAATAGCAACAGACATCTAAGTAACAGCAAATATAAGCAATATATATAATATACAGATAAATCTATGGTAAATATAAGAAATAGAAATAATATAACATATATACTTACATATAGTATATATATTATATTTATATTAAATAATAGCTCACCTTGCTAAAGGGAACAAGGCATCAAACATGAAACAATTAAAAGGTAACAGAAATTATTGTGTAACCAAGTGCTAACTTGTGCGATTCAGAGAAAGTAAGACTTCAGAGAAAGATGTGTTTGAATATCAATATGAGCCCATGGAATTGGTAAGACTTCTCCTTGAGGAGAGAATTGGAGTGTTATGTGGAAGATATAAGGAAGATTTCCTTGATAATATTGACCATGAAGAATAGCTGGAATTAAAAGAAAGTTTAGAATTCTCATCTCTTTATAATTCTTTCATATCACAGATGAAGAGTCGTTTTTTTGTTTTGTTTTTTGTTGTTGTTTTTTCTCAAAATAAACAGCTTGCTTTGATTGATACTGAGGCCCTGAAGATCTGACATAGAATTTGAGACCTTATTTGGACTCAGCAGGAAATGGTGCCATGGTCAATTAGAGGTGTGTATTAGGGTCCCAGAAAAGAGTAAGGCTTTCCACGCTAAGTTTGGACATTACCACAGCTGATATTCAGCTAGTATGTACCAGCTGATAAAATATGGAACTATATTGAACTATATAGACTATTCAGGCTGATGAAAAGTGGCTCCCTAATTCCCAAATGTCTCACTATTACTTTGGCTACTTGGATTCTATCATAGGGCCCTGAATCATCCCTAATCCAGCAACTATGGAACTAATGTGTGCAATAGTCATACTGGTTGCTTTATTGAATAAAGGTTGGGTGTTATACTAGATGATTTTTCAAGGTCTGTTTGAATCCTATGTTTATGTAATAGTTAGAACAAATAGAATATATATACTTGGTTAAAAGAATATACTAATTTATGTTTATAGATGTAATTTATTCAGAGTCAAATGGAAAAGTAGCTGGATTAAAACTTACTTCTCAGGAAAACCCTGTTAATCACCATCATGGAAAAGCTTTTGGTATAAACACTTCATGAGATGCTTAGCAATGACCCCACAACAGTAGCAGGAGTTGGCAGATGCATGCCATGAGTTTTCTCAGGCCAAATAGTACAGTTTCTTCGCATACTTTGAAAAAATTCTAAAAATGGCATTTTCCATGTACAAAGCAATGAGAATGGAATGTCTTTTCAGTTACCACCATATATAGAAAGGATCTGGAGTTTCTTACAAACATGTAAGTTTTGTTGTGGTAGCTAGACACAATACCAACATATGGTGGATAGAGAAACGGACATTTAGAATTATTTTATGTAACAGAATTAAAAGATGAAAAACATTTCCATTAGTAGTCATGCTGGGAGAATGTGTGACTGTACTTCAGTCGTGACCATATAAAAACAAATAATTAAGGAAATGGCACCATATTCAGGTACAGCTGCTGTTCTCATTTATGCTTTTATCTATGAGGTCATGGTTGACTTGTTGAACTAGCCAAAACTTGACATTTTCTGTAGAAAGCAAACAGGTTGCCAGAAGTTTACTTCATTTTGCAAGAACAATCCACTCTATGTCTCCCAAGCCTGTGCAAAATTACATATTTCATATGTTTACCCCAGTCTTCATCCAGATTATCTACTTTACCTGAAATCTTTGAGCAGTCTGGGCAATGAGCCAGTTGAATAAGTCTAGGACCTATCATATAGAACTTGCTCGCTTTTGAGGAAACATTAATCAAAATATCAAAAGTGAGAATGACCCAGAATTTTATAACTTAGTTATACTCTACCATTAATGATATGTAAATTGCATTGTTGCTAAATCTAGACCTAGAATTCCCTTACTATTTTTTATCAAAGTACTTTTGGGCTTGGAAATATGTTAAACTTTAAATATGAATTAAAAATGAGCATATATATATATAATTTGCATGCGTAATTGTAAACTTTAATTATAGCATCAATCAGAGTTTGACTTGTATTATAATTAATAGTGTATATGCATATTTTCTTATGAGGCTGGGCTTCCTATGGATAAAAGTGTGGCTTATCCACTTTTATTTACCAAGAACATAGAGTTATTCTTGGAAGAAGATAGTAAGCACTCAAGAATTGAGTTCAGTTGAATTGGATTCTATATTCAAAGTTTTATAATACATATATTTTAGGGACAACATTCTGCTTGGATGATGCCTTGCATTGCTTATGCAGGGCAGTATAGTTGAGTATAACATCTTTTTTTTTTTTTTAAAGATTTTATTTATTTATTTGAGAGAGAGAGAACACATGAGAGGGGATAGGGTCAGAGGACGAAGCAGACTCCCTGCCGAGCAGGGAGCCCGATGCGGGACTCGATCCCAGGACTCCAGGATCATGACCTGAGCCAAAGGCAGTCGCTTAACCAACTGAGCCACCCAGGCGCCCGAGTATAACATCTTGAACTGATTTTTTTTTTTATGAATTTAGGCAAACAAAAATGCATTTTCAGAGATATTGCTATTGTTTTCCATCTTTTGTTACCATAATACTCATAACTTTAAGTAAGAAGAAAATATTTATATTCTTTTCAGCCCTTATAATTATCCCCCCAACACAGAATAGTATTAAAGAACTGGGTTTGAGCCTAATACTTGTTGCTAATTAGTATCTGACTTTAATCTAACTTCTCAAGGCTTAAAATTGCACTGAATTTTTAAGATGGGAAAACTGATCTACATAATGTCTAGTATCTCTTGAAGTCTAAATTTCTTCTATTTTCTAACATGTCATTTGTGTTTACAAAGTCCAATAAGATATGGGAAACAGAATTTAAGCAAGCCCTTCAATTCTGTCCTCAGTTTAAGAAAAAGAAAGTTATATTTAAGTATCATTAGTATTTACCATTGTAATTTCCCAGGCAGTAGGTCTAAAGTAGGTATTAAGATTCCTCTTCCTTGACCTGGGATACAGGTCAAATATCTGGGCTCTGATTTCTTTACAGGCAAAAGGAAAAAAAAAAAAAAATCCCTCTTCCTCAAAGGGGTAAATGGTAGAACAGAGCTAGCAAGAGATTTGAACAAGCTCATTGCATCAATGGTAGAAACAGGATTAAATCAGTTCTGAGTCCAAGTTCTTTATTTAACTTATATAAGTGACTTATTTTTATATATTCAGCCTTATTTTTTCCACATTGCTCTACATGAGAGATTCTCTTCAACTCCATCTGACACATTTCCACCCCCTTTCATAATGCTTTCCTTCCTATGTCCCTTTTTTTTTTTCCTTTAGGCTCCTTTATATTTTTATTTCTTTTAAATTTTCCATTCATTCATTCCCATGAGAAAAATCATAGAAGCAACTCTAATTATTTTCTCCTTTTAACAGTAAATGTAATAGTAAAAGCATTAAGTAAATACACATTTGATGCCATATTTAACAGCATGCAGTAAAGTTTACATTTTAATAGACCTTGAGCTAAATGAAAATACATAAATTCTTTTCCTTCTATCAACTGTAAAATTCTACTTGAGATGATTTAATCAGGGTTGTGTTGAGACTTTTTAAAAGTGATTGAATGCTAATTACTAATCTGCTCTCCAATTAAACATAATCTTTTAAGGTAGGAATTCAAGCTGAGTGCTTAAATTAGTGGTACTCAACTTTTAGCAATGGCCACATTTAATGAAAGAAGAAACATATTATTGAAATAATAGAGAATAGTGAAGGTATGAAAGGAGAGAAAGAAGCAGGACTTAGGTTAAGAAACAGTGTGACATAACTCTAATACTCTTGGTATTTTTGAGTTCTTGGTAATTGTTTTCTTTTGGGTCCTTGTAATCTAAGAGAGTTCTCAAGTTTTAGAGAATCAGAATCCCCTGGAAGGTTTATTAAAATACATAAACTGTATCCCACCCCCGGAGTTTCTGATTCAATAGATCAGGAGTAAGATTCAATGGGTCTATTTTTCTAACTGGTTCCCAGGAGGTGCTGATGCTGTTAACCAGGAGACTGTACTTTTGAGAAATGGTTGTTATAGGTTGTATATTGACTTCTATCTTAAGAGGAAATATATATTTTTTTAAACATCAAATTGTTTTTATTTTTTAATTTTTTATTTAAATTCAATTTAATTAACATATAGTGTATTATTAGTTTCAGAGGTAGAATTTAGTGATTCATCAGTTGCCTATAACATCCAGTGCTCATTATATCAAGTGCTCTCTTTAATGCCCATCACCCAGTTACCCCATTCCCCCCACTCACCCAGCCCCCCCCCCCCACCCAGCAACCCTCAGTTTGTTTCCTAAAGTTAAGAGTCTCTTATGGTTTGTCTCCCTCTCTGGTTTTGTCTTATTTTATTTTTCCTTCCCTTCCCTTATGTTCATCTGTTTTGTTTCTTAAATTCCACATATCCGTGAAATCATAGGATTGTCTTTCTTTGACTGACTTATTTCGCTTAGTATAATACCCTCTAGTTCCATCCACATTATTGCAAATGGCAAAACTTCATTCTTTTTGATGGCTGAGTAATATTCCATTGCATATAATATATATACCACCTCTTCTTTATCCATTCAACTGTCGATGGACATCTTGGCTCTTTTCATAGTTTGGCTATTGTGGACATTGCTGCTATAAACATTGGGGTGCACGTGCCCCTTCGAACACTATGTTTGTATCCTTTGGATAAATACCTAGTAGTGCAATTGCTGGGTCATAAGTTAGGTCTATTTTTAACTTTTTGACGAACCTCCATATTGTTTTTCAGAGTGGCTGCACCAGTTTGCAGTGTAAGAGGGTTCCCCTTTCTCTGCATCCCCACCAACATCTGTTATTTTCTGAGTTGTTAAAACCAGCTCCTGTCTGCTGTCTAAACTTTGCAGTTAGTATTTTCTTTCCTGGACTTATATTGTTTGAGCTCTCTTTTTTCAAAGATGCTTTTTATAACACTGTTTAATTGCTTTTAGTGAGATATTAATGCAAGGGTGAAAGTTTTCTTTAAATTCTGGTTTGATCAAGTAACAAAGGCAGGCTGGCTGGAAACATGTTTACAAAGAGAGGATATTTGCAATCACTATAACATTAAAATAAGTATCTGAGATATATTAGTAAAGTATCCAGAGAAAAAGTATGCTATTTTCACAAACTGGAAATCATTCCAGACTTCTTAAAAGACCAGCAGAGCATCATAAGAATGATAACACAGGCACATAGACATACACATTATTACACTTACCATGATTTTGAAAATTCCCCAAGGGTATATAATATGAAAATCATAATGGTATGGAGGTGACATCATGCAGATTGCTGAAATGTTGAGCCATGAATTCATTCATTTTATTCAATGTAAATGAATACTTTGTTACACTAATAAAAAGAAAAAAAATTACTCATATAATAATTAGATGACTCCACGTACATCATCAGAATTCCATAAAGAATTTATTTGGAATTTTTGATATCTGGGGCTCTTATTTTATTGGGAGTAGATAGATTTGGTGCAATCAAAGTTGATTAACAATTACAGCTAAACTAGGGCTTTAGAATATTCTCTCTTCAAAATGACCAAATATTTTACCACTGGATTCAAGCTTATCAATTTTTTACTTTTTAGAAGTTCAAAGGGTGGCATAATTAATTAGTGATTTCAAAGGTGACAGGTAAAGGGAATTAGAGACAAAACAATTTTTTTTTAAAGATTTTGTTTATTTATTTGACAGAGAGAGAGACAGCAAGAGAGGGAATACAAGCAGGGGGAGTGAGAGAGGGAGAAGCAGGCTGCCCGCTGAGCAGGGAGCCCCATGCAGGGCTCTGTCCAAGGACCCCGGGATCATGACCTGAGCCGAAGGCAGACACTTAACGACTGAGCCACCCAGGTGCCCCAAGACAAAACAATTCCTGTTGAGATGACAGGAAGGCTACTGCAATAATTATACCATCTCTGGGGCACCTGGGTGGCTCAGTCAGTTAAGTCAGTTAAACGTCTGCCTTAGGCTCATGATCCCAGGGTCCTGGGATATGCCGCCCCCCTCCATTGGGCTCCCTGCTCTGCTCAGTGGAGAGTCTGTTTCTCCCTCTCCCTCTGCCCCTTCCCCCGCTCATGCTCACTCCCACTCTCTCTTTCTTTCTCAAATAAAATCAATCAATCAATCAATAGAGCCAATGAGAAACTAGACTATTTCTCCCTAATATCAGGAGCAAGGCAAGAATGTGTCCTCTCACGACTCCTTTTTAACATCATATTAAAAGTCCCAGTTAATGTGATAACACAAGAAAAAGAAATAAAAGGTGTACTGACTGGAAAGGAAGAAATAAAATTGTTTTTGTTTGCAGATGATGTAATTATTTATGTAGAAAATCAGAAAGAATTGAGAAGAAATTTCCTGGAACTAATAAGCAGGTATACAAAGGTTGCAATATATAAAGTTAATATACAAAAGTCCATCACTTTACTATGTACCAGCAATGAACAAGGGGAATTTGACATGAAAAACACATTGCCATTTATTTTACCATCCCAAAATATGAAATACTTAGATATAAATCTAAGAAAATACATGTAAGATCTAATGAGGAAAATTACAAAATTCTGATGAAGAAAATAAAAAAATTTTAAAAAATGAACAGATATTTCATGCTCATGGACAGGAAGAGTCAGTATTATCAAGATGTCAGCTCTTCTCAATTTTATCTATAGATTCAAACAATCCCAGTCAAAATCTCAGCAAGTAAAAAAATTAATAATAATAATAAATGAATAAATAAATACAGGGGGTGGAAAGAAACTTTTAGGGGTGATGGATATGTTTACAGAATAGCTTGTGATGACTGCTTCATGAATATGTACTTGTCTTCAAACTCATCATGTTGTATGTATTAAATACATACAGCTTTTTGTATCAATCATACCCCAGTGAAAAGGAAGCTCTAAATAAATGGAAGAATATACCATAAAAAAGAAATCTCTGCAAGTTATTTTTTGGAATTCAAAAAGTTGATTCTAAAGTTTATATAGAGAGGCAAGAGACCCAGAAATGGCCAACACAATATTGAAAGAGAACAAAGTTGTAAGATTGATGCTACCCAACTTTAAGACTCACTATAAAACAGTAATCAAGACACAGTGTAATGTTGGCAAAAGAACACACAAATTAATGAATGGAACAGGATAGAGGGCCCATAATTAGGCCCACATAAATGTAGCAACTAATCTTTGACAAAAGAGCAAAAACAACACAGTGGAACAAAGACAGTCTTTTCAACAACTGGTGCTGGAACAACTAGACAGTCACTTGAAAAAAAATTAGTCCTAGACATAGACGTTATGTAGTTCACAAAAATTAACTCAAAACGGGATCATAGACCTAAATATAAAATGCAAAACTATAGAACTCCTGGAAGATAACATAGGAAAAAACCTAGATGATATTGTATATGGCAATGATATTTTACATACAACACCAAAGGTACAATTCATAAAAAGAAGAATTGATAAGTTGGACTTCATTAAAATTAAAACCTGCTACATGAAGCACTGTCTTTCTAGTCACAAAAGAATAAACTTTTCACAAAAGAATAAAAAGACAAGCCACAGACTGAAAGAAAATATTTGCAAATGACATATCTGATAAAGGACTGTTATCTAAAATATACAAAGAACTCTTAAAACTCAACAATAAGAAAATGAACAACTGATTAAGAAATGGGCAAAAGATCTTAATAGACACCTCACTAAAGAGGATATACAGATGGCAAATAAGCATATGAAAAGATGTTCCACATCATATGTCATCACGGAAATGCAAATTAAAGCAACAGGATATACACAACAAACCTATTAAAAAGATCAAAATCCCAAACAATGACAATTCCAAATGCTGGCAAGAATGTAGAGGAGCAAATACTCTCATTCATTGCTGGTGGGAATGCAAAATGGGGTACAGCTACTTTGTAAGACAGTTTGTCAGTTTCTTACAAAACTAAACATACTCTTACTACTTTATGGTCCAGAGATTACAAGCTTGGTATTTATCCAAATGAGCTGAAAACTTAGGTCCACACAAGAATCTGCACATGAATCTTTATAAGCAGCTTTATTCATAATTGCTAAAACTTGGAAGAAACTAAGATGTCCTTCAGTAGGTGAATAGATAATTAAACTGAAGTACACATTCAGAAAATGAGATTATTTAGTGCTAAAAAGAAATGAGCTATCAAACCATGTATATATAAGAAAAATGAATCCATTAAAGAAAGGAAGAGGAATAGAGAAAGAATACATAAAAATTAAAGTATTTTTATTACACTTAATTGATCTAAAAAATAATTGTTTATGGCAATAATAGTCACAATGTATTAGGTGATTATAGCATATGGATAGGTAAAATGAATGACAGCATTGTCATAAGGGATGAGGGGAAGGAATTGGAAATACTCTGTTAATAAGTTATCTTCACTACATGTGAAGTGGAACCATATTATTTGAAAGTGAATTTAGATTATATAAAAATATATATTTTAAACCCTAGGGCAACCAGTTTTTTTAAGGAGTATAACTGACACATTAAAAGAGAAGATAAAATGGAATCATGTAAAAATGTTCAATTAAAACCAGAGAAGCCAGAAAAGGGAGAAATAATAAAAAATTCCATGGATAGAAGACAGTTACAAACATGCTAGATGTTATTCAATTGTGCCAATACCTACCTTAAATGTAAAATGGTCTATATATACCAATTAAAAGAGATTATCAGAGTGGATACAAAAGTAACACCCAAGTATATGTTGTCTACACTAATCTCACTTTAAATATAAAGATTCGTATAGAATAAAATGAAAGATACAGGTACAGATATGCCATGCTAACATCAATCAAAAGAAAAAGTAGCTATATAACTTCAAACAAAGCAGACGTCAGCATAAGTAATGTTAGCAGGCATCAAAAGGACATTGCATTATGATAAAGGGGTGAATTCTCCAAGAAACATAATAAGCCTAATAATGCATTCATCTAACAAAAAAGTATGAAAATAAATGACACAAAAACTGATGGAACTTAAAGGAAAGCAGACAAAACCACTGTTAAAGTTAGAAACTTCAACACCTCTCTTTCAGTTATTGATAGATAAAGTAGGCAAAAAATCAGTAAGAATACAGATTATGACAACACTATGAATCAAACTGATTTAATTCACATTTTAGAACACTCCATCCAACAGCAGAATACATTCTTCTCAAACTCAAATGGTACATTCACCAAAATAGATTGCATTCTAGGTTATAACACACACCAAAACAAATTTAAAAGAATAGAAATCATAAATAGTACATTATCTATCAGAACAAGCTGAAAGTAGGCTGGATATCAATAAGAGAAAGACAGCAGGAAAATCCCCCAATATCTGGAAATTAAATAGCACATTAAATAGAAAGTTTAAGAGAAATTTTAAAATACTCTGAAATAAAAGAAAATGAAAATACACCTTATCAAAATCTGTGCTATGCAGCAGTAGCAGTGATTGGAGGGAAATTTATAGCATTAAATGCATATTTCAGAAAAGAAGAAAAATCTTAAATCAATAACTGAAGCTCCCCCATTAGGAAATTGGAGAAAGAAAAGCAGAAATCAATGAAATTGAAAAGAGGAAAATGATAGAGAAAATCAACAACAATGATAAGAACAAAGGTGGCTCTTTAAAAAAGCCATAAATTCATGAAACTCTAGCCAGTTTATTAAGAAAAAGAGAAAATACATGATTTACCAATATTGGAAATAAAAGAGGAGTCATCACTACTTATCTCATGGACATTAAAAGAATTATAATGGAATGCTATGAGAAACTCTATGTCCACAAATTTGAAAACATAATTGAAATGGACCAATTCCTTAGAAGACATGAAACTGCCAAAACTCACACAAGAATATCTATCAAAGAAACTAAGTCACTAATTAATAACCTTCTAAAAATAAAGCACTAGATGATTTCACTTATACATGGAATGTAACAAAGTTGAACTCACAGAAGCAGAGAATAGAATGCTGGCTTCCGAAGGCTGAGAGGTTGGGGAAAATGGAGAAATGTTGGTGGAAGGGTACAAAGTTTCAGTTATTCTGGATAGATAAGCTCTGGAGATCTAATGTTCAGTATGGTTCAGTATAGGTAATAAAATTGTATTGTATACTTAAAAAATTTTGCTAAAAAGAGTAGATCTTAAGTGTTCTTACCATAGAAAAAAAATATTATGTGAAATGATAAATATGTTCATTAGTTTGATTGTGGTAATCATTTCACAATGTATACATATATCAAGACATCAGGTTATACACTTAAATATATAGAATTTTTATTTGCTAATTATACCTCAATTTAAAAATAAGATAAAATAAAGCATCAGGCCCAGATTGTGTCACTGGTGAATTCTACTAAACATTTAAAAAATAATAGAAATTGTCTACGATTTCTTCCAAAACATAGAAGAAACATTTCCTAACTCATTCTAGGAGGTCAATATTACTCTGTAACAAAATCCAGATCAAGATGTTACAAAAAACAAAAACAAACAGAAAACCAACTACAGGCCAACATTTCTCATAAGCATAAATAAAAAATCTCCAACAATTTATTAACAAATTGAATCCAACAGTATAAAAAAACATAACACCATGACCTGGTGGGATTTATTCCAGGTGTACTGGAATGATTCAATATTTTATAAATCAATCAGTATAATCTACCATATTAACTAGATTTAGAAGAAAAAAACATATAATCATATTAATTTATGCAGAAAAAACTATTTGGCAAATTCCTACATTCATTCATGATAAAACCTCTCTCATGTAGGATTTCTACCCAAAATATACAAAGCCTCTTTTTTTTAATTTTTTAATTTTTTTTAAGATTTTATTTATTTGACAGAGAGAGACAGTGAGAGAGGGAACACAAGCAGGGGGAGCAGGAGAGGGAGAAGCAGGCTTCCAGCAGAGCAGGGAGCCCAATGCGGGGCTCGATCCCAGGACTCCGAGATCATGACCTGAGTCGAAGGCAGACTTTTAACGACTGAGCCACCCAGGTGCCCCGAGCCTCTCTCTCTTTTTTTTTTTTAAAGATTTTATTTATTTATTTGACAGAGTGGGAGAGGGAACACAAGCAGGGAGAGTGAGAGCGGGAGAAGCAGGCTTCCTGCTGAGCACGGAGTCCGATGCAGGGCTCGATCCCAGGGTCCTGGGTCCCCAGGTGCCCCTATACAAAGCCTCTTAAAATTCAACAATAAGAAACAAACAACTCAATTAAAAATCGGGCAAAAGATCTAAACGACACCTTATAAAAATATATGGATGACAAATAAGCATGTGGGAAAATGCTAAATATCATAAGCACATTAAAATAGTAATGAGATACATCAGATATCATTACACACTTACTAGAATGGCTTCAAAAGAAAAGAACTGCCAACTTCTGGCTAGGATACAGAGCAAGAGAAACTCTCATTCACCGCTGGTGGGGAAAAAAATGGTATGGCCAATTTGGAAGACAGTTTGGCAGTTTCTTATAAAGCTAAATATACTCTTAACATATGATCCAGAAATCACACTTCTAAGTATTTACCTATCTGATTTGAAAACTTACGTCTACCAACAACCTGAACTTGAATGTTTCTAACAGCTTTATTCCTAACCACCAAAAACTGGAAGCAAACAAGATGCTCTTCAATAGGTTAATGGATAAGCAAACTATGATATATCCATACAATGGAATCCTATTCTGCAATAAGGAGTGAGCTATTGAGTCATAAAAAGACATGAATACTTCAAATGTAAATTGCTGAATGAAGGATTTAGTCTGAAAAATGCTGCAGACTTTACAATTCAATTTATATGACATTCTGGAAAAGAAAAAACTATAGAGACAGCAAACAAATTAGTCGTGTCAGAAACTCGGGTTGGGGTGAGGGTGTTAAATAGGTAAAACACAGAGAATTTTTTTTTTAGGATGGTGAAACTCTTCTATATAACAATGTTATGGTGGCTGTCTGATACTCTGTATTTTCAAAACTCATAGCACTTTACAGCAGAATGAGTAAACCTTAATATATGTAGATTTTTAAAAAATCACATACAGGTCAGAGGATCCCAGCATGAAATGCTGTGACAATAAAAAAATCTAACTATATTACAAATACATGAACCAACCTCACTGAAGGAGTGTGTGAAAAAGTTGTTTATTTAAGTAACTGGGAAAACAAATGGAATCTGTAAGACCAAAAGGAACTTCACATAAATAATAAACTCTAGTTGATAAAGTTGTTTCCTACAGGGTTATGGGTTAGCAGACCTGACACCACTATACATGTGTACTGCACTTGAACAATTAAGTAAATGAATGGCAGATGTTGCGAGTCAGGTTTCTCACTGTTGGGATGGAAGGTTTTAGACAAGCCAGGGAAGAAGGCTTCAACGACCCATGTGGTAACTGATTATAGTCAGAGACATTCGTATGAACTCATGTTTTAGCTTACTGTAGATACAGATGATATATCACTATAAATATTTAGAGCTATATAAATGTTAGTATGCATGCATATATTTCTTTTCTGTAGCAACAAGCATACTAGTCCTCAGATTTTGGTTTCTAATACTATTTTCTAGTAAAAAAAATCAGGCTTCTTGGATAAATGGTTTATTATAGAATTGGGGCAGGAAATACATATGAACTTGGAGCATCTTGTAGAGTCAAAAAGTATTTAAACACACACACATACACACATACAATGATGTGGGTATATCAAAGGGACACAGCAGCCAACTGAAAGAACTTCCAATGACCAAAACTGGAAAAATTTTAGGAATAAATAAGTAATATTATGTAATAACCTAAACTATAAAACAAATATCTGAGTCCATACTGATATAAATAATTGAATAAATAAACAAATAAATAAATAAGACAAAGCTCCCATGCAGTAGAATTGCAAATTATTATAGATACTCCACCATCAAGAAGGTGGAGCATAACTCCCCACTCGTTAAGATGGGCTATTCATAATGACTTCCTTTCAAAGAGAGAATATAGAAAGAAAGAAAAAGGAATACCTTTACTATTGAGAAACACTACTTCAGGTCATCAAGGTCAACATCAACAGTGATAAATCAGATTGATAGTTTGTATCTTTGATGTGATGTGGTGACATTGACACTTTACCTCTGTGGTCTTTTTTTTTTTTTTTTAAGATTTTATTTATTTATTTGACAGAGACACAGTGAGAGAGGGAACACAAGCAAGGGGAGTGGAAGAGGGAAAAGCAGGCTTCCCGCAGAGCGGGGAGCCCGATGCGGGGCTCAATCCCAGAGTGCTGGGATCATGACCTGAGCTGAAGGCAGACACTTAACAACTAGGCCACCCAGGCGCCCGGCTCTGTGGTCTTCTTAAAAAACTAGAACCTCAGCCTAAGCACAAGAGAAACATCTTACAAATCCCAACAGAAAAAAATTCTACAAAATACTTCCCTACTCTTCAAAATTGTCAATGTCAAAAAAAATAAATAAAAACAACCTGTCAATGTCATCAAAAACAAGGAAAGTATCACTGCCGAGAGAAGCCCAAAGAGATGTGATGACTAAATATTATATGGTATCTTATATGAGATGTTGGAATATAAAAAGACCATTAGGTAAGAATTAAGGAAATCTGACCAATATATAAACTTTAGTTAATAATTATGTATTCACTGGTCCCTTAAATGTGACTAATAGTCCATACTAATGTAAGATTTTACTAACAAGGGTAATAGTGATATTCTCTTCACAACCTTTTTTATCCAAATATATCCTAAATAAAATGTTTATTAAAAATTTCAAATTTATAGATAAAATAACTTGAATTTTAGATGTATACATCTGTAAGAGACCTTATACATCACCTACTTCAACTTCCTCTTTTTACAACACAGAAAACTGACCCCCAGAGGACATGATTACATCAAGACCACACAAGTCTAGAACCCCTGTCTCTAGTACTGAACTTTACCATTATGCCTGTTCCCACTGAGAAATTTCAGTTTCTTCAAAATTCAAAGTGTGAAACTCATTAATATAAATAAATATGTAAGATGTTTATAACATATAAGTCCTTTTAACATAACATGTTAACTTGAACTCTTCCTAAAGTATGTTTTGTCAAGTGTGTTGCATTCAAGGAAAGCCATAAGTGCTTAAAAACCATGAACGTATTAGTATTACTCATAAGAGAACCGTTTATTCAGAGTAATGGTAATATAAGTCATGCTGCCCTCTGAGTCAATCTTCTCCAGGAATAACTTTGCAAAACAAACCTGACTTTTAGAAGAAACTTTTAGCTAAAGACATGAATACTCAAAAAGTAACCATGCTTTTTTTTTCCCCGTTAGAGAAATAAATATCCTAGGAAACTGTAACCCAAAGGAGTTACATGAATTCCTTATAGTAATATATTAAGTCAATGGCATAATTCCTTGTTAGTCCATCTAGTTTACATTTCTAAATTCTGTATATGTCATAATCATACTAAAATCACTCAAATATGATTCTATGACATAAAATAAAATTGGCTATATTAGAACCCAAGAAATAAAAGAGATCTTTATTGAGGGCTTTACAGGAAAACAGAGAACATGACTTAATCTTTTAATACTTTTTTTTTTAATGCCTACTTTGACTTCTTCCATTAAATATTTGAAGTTTTGTTCCCAGAAAAAAGTAATGAAATGACATACCTCGTAAGCCCTATAGAAATATTAAATCTATTTTGCTAGGTTAGCCAGTAGGTAAAGCATTCACTATCACTCAATTATTTTTATTCATCTGTTCAATATTTGAGAAAGTGACCTTTCTAATCATCCTTTTCTCCATGAAAAGAAACAATGAAGAGAAAAATTCAGCAATTCTCATAAGGATAAATAATAAAGGAGGTAGATTATTATTAAGCCTCATGAACAGTTCTTAACAAAATGTTTCTATAATTTGAATCTAAATATGATAGAGTACTATGAGGCAAACAATTGCAAAACAAAAACAAAAGTCATTTTTAAAAGCTTTAAAAGAGAAACCTACTTTGTAGGGCTGTTTCAGCTTCTGTTTTTCTTACTATTTTCTTATGATACAGACGCTATAGGCTTACATCTGGTGTAAAGATATTTTAAGAAAACTTAGGTCTATTATGTTCACTTCTTTGGTAGTAAAACTATATTTCTAGGTGACTTAAATGAACAGTAATTTTAATACTTTTTAAACAAACAAAAATTTAAGAATTAAACCTCAGAGTTCTAAGCCTTCACTATTTTTTTTCTGGCTCTTTATGAAATCAGTAAAATACTGGCTCTTTTTTCCCCACAAGTGGTCTTTCTATTAACATTTTTCACTGATTTGCTTGCTTTTTTTCTCTATCTCCTAGAAGACTTGATTATTCTATCACCTTTTAGGTTATTTTACTAATACCAAACCAGTTATATTATTTTCTCCTTTTAATTTTTTTTCATGGCTTAAACTAGCCACAATTTCCTTTGTAGACTTCATTTTTTAATTTTTTTTTCATACCAGGACCTTCTTTCCCTTTTTTAATTCTGCAAATCATCCTTTAACTTCATGGAGTTCATATTACACATTCAGTTTAAGGATTTAAAATAACATACAATATACTAAATTTTATTTTCACTTTGCTCAACTTAATTTTTTAAGCTGCATAGGCCAATTTTAGTAAAATGTGTGAAAATCTGGTTCATTACAATTTCATGAATGAAAAAATGGCTTTAATAAACTGAAAACATATTGGAAAGGAGATGCCCTAAAAATGACACGCACTGCTTCTTCCATATCATACTGATGGGCTGACTGACAATGCTGAATACAATTGCCAGCTTGCTAGGTAATAAAATTAAAGGAATGCAGCACATGGTCAGGCTGACCAGAAAAGACTGATGGAGGTATTAAGTTGTTTTCTCTTTTCTTCCAAAAGCTGAAGTAAATTAGCAACTGAAAATACAACATAGTCTTTTCCTCCCTCCTATCATTCCCTAAAGTAAAGTTTCCAAAAATTAGAACATGGTTGACTAACTTGTAATTGTTTAAAGCCAAAATCAATCATTCATATGTTCTGCAATGATGTGTGTGTTAGGTAAAATAAAAGCTCACCAAAATCTTCTTCCTGTGATGCAATACCAAATAATCTATTTATTTTACTTATTTTATTTTATTTATTTATTTTTTTAAGTAGGCTCCACGCCCAGCTCAGAGCCCAGTGCAGGTCTTGAACTCATGACTCAGATCAACACCTGAACTGAGATTAAGAGTTGGATGCTTAACCAACTGAGCCCCCAGGAGCCCCCCAAAATAATCTATTAACAAAAGAATTCAAATATAAAATTCATTACTTTTTTCTTTTTTTTTTTTTTTAAATATTTTATTTACTGGAGAGAATGAGCAGAGCAAGAGAATGAGAGAAAGAGCACAAACAGGGGTGAGGGGCAGAGGGAGAGAGAGAAGCAGACTCCCCACTGAGCAGGGAGCCCAATGTGGGGCTCAATCCCAGGACCTGAAGGCAGACGCTTAATGACTGAGTCACCCAGGCGACCCTAAAATTAATTACTTTTATCACGAACATGTATTGACTATTTTGCATTATATACATTATTAATTATTTTTCTGGGGATACAAAGATTAAGGAAAATTTTTTCAATTTAAGAAACTTAAAATGTAGTTGAGCACAGGAGTTGACTTGGGCTTAAATTAATATATTACGGGATAGAGAATAAGTGACTAAGAGAAGTATGAGGAAAGGACTGTGGCAGCTTGGACAGAAGAGTTTCTGTGTGTGTGTGTGTGTGTTGACAATCTGAGGAAAAATTTTAGCTGAATCCTGAAAGTTCACTAAAATTAGAACATGAAAATGGTATCATAAAGACATTTCTGGCACTTAATAGAGCATGGAGAAATGGATACAAAAAATACATATATATTCATATACATATATGAAACATATTAAGGAACTGAAATTTGCCAAGAGGGTTGAAATTAAATGGAATGGTGGAAGGTAGAGTTGGGAAGGCAAATTTGGGTCAGATCATTTAAGAGTTTGAATCTGTAAGCAACTAAGCACTATTCTGTGGGCAATGGGGAGTCGATAATGATTTTAGGAGTAACCTAACTGCAGTCAGCATCAGGATGACAACTTTGACAACAGAGAGTAAGAATGGTAGGGAAGACAAAATACTGAATATGCATTACTTTTTTTTTTTTTTTTCAATTGGCAGTGAAAGAGAGATAAGAGGGCAGAGACTTGGTCAGAGAAACATGGGAAGATCTTATCATCTTTCATTTGGACTGAAAGATGTAAGGTCACTAATGGCCCCGATGGTGGTAAGTTGAAAAGTACCACCATTAGATGTAAGAAGGAAAGATTTAGGAGAAGATACCATGAAGCAGAGATAGTAATAATTCTCTCATAAATAAACCACACATGCATGCAAGATTCTCCAAGATGGAAGAAGGGAAAAGAGTTGATGGAAGGTGTTTCAATGTTGGTGGCAGTGCCTCTGAATTCTTCCACCGCTCTTGGGTGAGTCTCTGGATGGAGGTGAGGGCTGAGAATGACCTAAAACCACCTTAATTCTCTCCAGAATTCTGAGGGTCAGAAGTCTTTGGAGAAATTTCTCATGTCAGAGTCATGCGTTAACAATAGATTAGGAATGACAAAGTATAGTATCTTGGTCAGAGAGAGTGTGATATCCACACCCCGAATCCCCTAAGTCCTGAAGCCTAAGTGTCACTGGAAAGCAGCTGAAACTTGTCCAGCTGAACTGTCTCTAACAGAGACTTTAGAAGTAGGCTGAGGAGATACCATAGTAGAAAATGGAGTGAACATTTGAAGACTATGATTGGGTCACACATATTGCAGCAGAATGAATGGGATGAATGTTATGACTAGACTTTAGGGTTTCTGCTGACTGACTTCTGCCTCTCACTAAAGACCAGTAGCTCTCTCTGTGGTTTTCACATTTCCAAAGGAAAGGACATAATTTGTTCAAAAGGAATTTAAGTGTAAATATTATTGAAAGGTAGAATCTGAGAAATAAGAGACCCATGTAAAAGTTTTTAAAACACGTAATCTGTTATAATGTAATCCACAAGACAGTGAAATATATTTTGTAAACAGATAACAGACAGTGAAAATACAGACAGAGCTCCCTTTAAGGGCGGTCCACCAAACAAAGGAACCAGTGATACCTGCTTGAGGAAGTCACTAAGGATTGTTATTAAATTGTCTATGTGAGCCAGTTTCTGGGATGTTTTGTCAACGTCTCATAGAGTACTGAGATGAGGCTTGATGAAAATGAGCATTTTTGACACATACAACTTACACAGGTTACAGTTTACTGCTATAAACACAAAGGAGAAATTCTGAGCAAATCTCACCAGGAGATATGAAGCTGGATGATATTCTGTGAACTGGGCTTCTGTAGTCCCCCCAGTTCTTCAGGGGAATGTTTAGATTGGAAGTGACAGGATTCAACCTGTCCCAGATGAGGTCCTGCCAAATATTTTATACCCTAACAATATCAGCTTGAAACATTAGTGTATTTACACATAAGAGGCATTTATTGCCTGTAGCAAATTTCATCCCCTAGCTTCTTAGTTCCGGGTCCAGTTTCTTATACCACAACCCATGGCCTCTTCATATATTGTCCATAGTTATATAATAATGTCACACACAAAGGAGCTCACACTGCTACTATGTGACAGTGACTAGATGGTGAGCAAGTGAAATCCATTCAAAGCCTAGTGGAGCGGAGCACTGCGGGTCTGGTTAAGGTAAGCTACAGGGCTAGCAATGTGCAAGTTTACGTTCTTGTCTTCCTTCCTCATTTGTTCTCCATTACTTACTGCAAGCTCACTGTGTCTTGTCCTTACAAAATGGATATCTCCAAATACTTGAACTTTCCTCTGCTTCCCATCTTTCTTACATAACCTCCCAACAACTGACTTCTTTTGAAGAACATGGAAATTCATTTATACTATTTTATCCCCATCATTATTGCTATCTGCTAATTTTCAGCACTCTCTTCCCCTTCTGTAAAGGTTTTAGTAAGTACTTAGTACAGTGTGAATTTAAATGCATACAGTTACATGTCAAAAACATATTTTTTTCTAAAACTAAATTTAATTTTTATTTTTGAATCTTCTTTCCACCTGAAACCACAAAATGTATCCATGTCACCATGAGAGAATAATGAAATCTTAGGTGGGGCCAGCCACAGCATTGACCAGACTGAGAAGCAGAAACTCACAGGGCGCCTGGGTGGCTCAGTCAGTTAAGCGTCTGCCTTCGGCTCAGGTCATGATCCCAGGGTCCTGGAATCGAGGCCCACATTAGGCTCTCTGCACAGCAGGGAGCCTGCTTCTCTCTCTCTCTCCCTCTGTGCTCTCTCTCTCTCTCAAATAAATAAATAAAATCTTAAAAAAAAAAAAAGAGGTAGACACTCCCTTTCCTGCTGAGCTGTAGGAAAGGAAAACATCAACCCAGGTAAAAGGAGAGGGAGGGGCAAGATGTCAATTTTTTTAATGAGTTGAAACCTAATTTAATCTGGAAATGACTAGGGTTACCTAGTTTTTTCTCATAAAATAATTGCCTCTAATGGTCAATTTTACAGGCAAGACCTAAAAGATGTGATTCAGGAAACAATAGGAAGTCCATCCCTCATCCCACAATAAGAATACACTTTACAATTTATAACAACCATCTATCAACTTAATTTCCTGAACTTGTGTTATTTAGAGATATACATACTGTCCAAAGAATCTTATTTAATGATTCAGTGATACTGGTGACTTTCAAAATCACATCAATAAGGTTATCTGTCTATCCTATTTCTCTCTCACTATTTTAGTCCCTCAGCTGATCATAAAACAATAAAGGGCTTCATTTTCTCTCTACTTTCTGGTCTCTTATAAATTGAATCCTACTCTCTCTTCACTGCTTTTCCCCAAAACTTCCATCATAATAGAAATTATATTACCTTTAATATAGAATATAGGGTCTAGGAAGGCAGGCACTTTTTTCTGTTTTACTCACTGTTCACAGTGTAGAAAAGTGGCTATTATCTAGTACATGCTTAATAATGAATGTGTATCTTCCCCTACTGTATTGTAAGGTCTATATGGCATAAATGCATGAGTACTGCATACTTTCCTCTTCATGGTACAAAATTCATTTTGGAGATTTATACAGTAGTCATTCCAACTCTTTAATGTCTGGGCCCCACTTACATTTCCTCCCATTAACTATTCTACACATACTAGGAACTCCACCTTGTTGGCAACGCCCCAACTCCCTTGACACATGCCATGTTTTTCTTTTATAGAATGCTCTCTCTACTAATCTCTTATTTAAAACCCAATCAATCCTTTAAGATCCTGCTCAAATTGGGCTCTAGGTCAATACAATTAAAGTCCTGTAATCAAATACAAATCCATCTAATGTTTAATTCACCTAGCAAAGTATTTGAAGAATTGATTTTGCTAAAATATAAAACATTTTCTATGTAATGAGTTAATTTCACCCTTTGAGAATTTTTGCATATGATTTGTATTTTGTGTACTTTTGAATATTTCAAATTTCTTACTCAATTTATTTAAAGCATCATGTAAAGCCTTGATTCTACATTAAGTTTTATTTTTCAATTTAATATGTTATATTGACAAATTGTGGAGTTTTTACTCATTTTGGATATTTTCAAATATTTTCATAAATTTTTAAGCAAGGTCTAAATTAATATTATATATTTTATAAGTACTAATAGAAATTTTACTTCATCCAGCCTCAAATAATCCCTTTTGTGTAGCCCTGACTAAATGACTTTTGTGCAATAATAATTTTCATTCACATTTAATGAATAATAACAATAATAGCATTTTGAGTAACAGTAACACATAGAAGTTACAGTAGATAATTCAGGAAATTTCAGAAATAGCATAAGGTACATTGAACAGATATTTTTATTTGGCTATAAAAATATAGATATAGAAATATAATTATACACATTTACTACCATATATACTAAAATACTGTAATATATATATATTTCAGTATATCTAGTATAATATATAATATATATCACAGATAAAAGAAAATTTAGAAAATAAAAGTAAAATGAGTAACAATAAATATAAACATACCACCCATGAAAATCACTCATAACTTTTGGTTATTTTCTTTCAGTTATTTTCCTATGCACAGGGTGTTTTTCTCAACATAATTTAAATCAGTCTATATACATATACACAGTTGTGCATCATGCTTTTTACTTAATACTTATACTACTTGTTTTGCACCTTTTTTAAATGATTTCCTTAAACATAAATTTTAGTGGCAGTGTCATAATTGAATACCTATAAAAATTCCTAATGAATGAATCAATCAAGAGTTTATTAAATGAGGCTGAAAGGTTGGCAAACTTTCCATCTTTTACAAGGCTAGTTATTTATTTTAATTAGATTTCCTTCTTACCTTTAGAGATGTTTAGCCCTCTGTATATCTAAAGGTGAAATTTGACTTTACAGAATTTTAATTTTGAATTCATCCATAAAGTAATCTATCCATTAATCAGATTTTAAAAATCATGTTAGCAGAAATGAAATTTTTAAAAAATGTACTGTGTGCACTGAGGGGTTGGTTGGTGGAGTGAACGTATCAGTCATGTGCATGGATCATGGCCGTTAATAGAAAATGACTGGAAGATGCACACATAACTGCAGTCTGGGATCACATGTTGCATGATTTGAGGAGTTCTTGACAGACACTTGAAGTTAAAGTGATTATTATATAATCAAATAACACTGTAATCATTGCACACAATGCCAAAAGTAAGTTAAAAATTCATGACCAAGTAAACAATGTGATGTGGTGTTTAAGGGAGAAGGATGGGTTAATTCAGGATGCTGAGATCCATGTTAACTCCAATGAAAGGAAAAAATGACATGCAATGAGCCAGAGAAGATATATTCATTTCACTATATACACCTGTTTAGATAAAGTCAAATTTGTGGGCCTTTAGTTTGAAATGTTCTTTATGGGCTCATATTTGAATAATGTTTAGTTTTGTCCAAGAAATCTGTCCTACTTTATTTAGAAATAGGGCAATATTAGCACTCATAAAGTTATAAAGTCTCAGAGAACCAAAGATGATGCCAACCATAACACATTCTTCTACCAGTTCACACTTGAATCTAATATTTAGTTCCAGTGTTTGCTTATAAGTGCTTTATTTATGTTAGATATTTGCGGTGCTTTTTTTCCTACAGTTTTCAAAGAGGCATTGCAAAGAGGTTCAGATACACAACTGTTTAAATGAAAAATCTCTGCCAGACCACAGTCCTTAGTAAAACTACAACCTTAAAATTTTGCCAGACTAGAGGTTCTTGTTAATCAATATTTAAGCTAGGAGGTCCTTGTTAGTCAATAGTTAAGCAGTACCAATATTTTAAAAACCAATTAAATCTTCACAACCTACTTTTTATTCCAGCTGCCACATTCAAGGAAATATATTTGGCTAGGAGAAAGAAAACTATCATACAATGAAGAGTTCTAAGAAATTGGGGACAATCTCCTATAAAGCATAGTGTATAATATATTTTTGCCTAAATCCAAGGAAAGACCTAAAATTCCTCCTACTTAAACATGAGGCATTCATCAACAGTGCTAAGTAAGGAACATACATATTTTTGTTTTGGCTTTAGTTTTTGCAGGTGTTAGTGGAGCCTGTTTTCATAAGAAGATGATTACTTCCTGAATTTTCAACATTTATGGGAAGGTGTACAAAAGGACATAGAAACAAAAATAGTACAGCAGGACTAAAACAGTCCAGGTCAGTTTTTTTTCTCTTTATTAAAAAATTATTGAAAACACCTACTATTCTCACAAGTCAAACCATGAACAAGATAGTAAGAAATGCATAATTAGAAGACATACGTAGCTATGTTCAAATTAAGACTATGAATTAAATACAGACTGAAAAAGATCCTAAATTCTTTCTAGACAAAGAAGAGAACCAGGATAAGGTCCACATATGTATGGATACATATGGATACATGAATATAACAAAAGATAACACTGTAGGGAAAGGAGAAAATATTCAATAAATTATGCTGACATAGTTAACCAGAAGGAAAAATAAATTAAATCTCAACCTCAAAACAAATATAATACTTGTTCTAGATAGATTAAAGGCTTAAAGGTAAAACTTTAAACCTTTTAGAAGAAAATAGAAAAAATCCCTTTGTTGTTTACTCCACTTAAGAAAGGGTTCTTTCCCAAAGGAACACAAAAAATACAGCCATTAAAATTTTAATAAATGTGCTTATATTAAAATTAAAACTTCTATTCAATAAATAATAACTTTAATAATTTCTATTCAATAAATAAATTCCTCTCCATCCTTCCTGAAAGAAAGAAAAGCAAAAGAAATTACAAGCTACAAATTCAGGTCAGGTATTTATTTATAATACGTATAACTGACCAATGATTCATAAACAAGAATTTGTAAAGAAAATGTTCAAATAAGTTTTCAAAAAAGACAAAAATCTAATAAAAGAATGAGTAAAAGACATGAATAGACATATCACAGAAGAAAAATCCCAACTGATTAATAAATAAAATGAAATTATATTCTATTTTGGTAATCAGGGAAAAGTAAATTAATACTGAAATGATTTATGCGTACTAGATCAGAAAAAAAATTACTTTGACAATACTGAGCTTTGGAAAATTTGTAGATGGACAGGAACTCTGATACACTGAGGTAGGAATGTAAAATGACACAACCACTTTGGAAAACGATTTATTATCTTGTAATGAATATTCACATATCCTGTACCCCATCAATTTAACTCCTTGCTATATACTCTAGAGAAATTCCTGTAAATGTGTATCAAAAGACAAATACACACTCACAAAAAGAGGTCTTAGTGTCATTGCTCATTATAGAAAAATATTGGAATCAACGCTAGCATCCATGAACAAGATAATATATTGTGGTATGTTCACAGAGCTGAATTATCCCACAACAATTAAAAAGAATGAACTGGAGCCACATGCAATAGAATGAATGGTTCATAGACACATAGTTTTGAATAGAAAAAGCAAATCATGAAAACTACACATATAGTAAGATATCATTTTATGAAGCTAAAACACAGGCAAAATTAAATGATATATTAAGAGACACATGTGTCTTTTGACAAATAGATAAAAAGCAATAAACACAAGCATCAAGATACTAGTTTTTCTCCAGTTGGGGTAGGAGGAGATATAGGAGGATGTGATAGTGGAGAAGCCATTTACATGTATGTAACATGTAGTCTTTATTCATCAAAAATCATAGAATGGGGCGCCTGGGTGGCTCAGTTGGTTGAGCAACTGCCTTCTGCTCGGGTCATGATCCCAGGGTCCTGGATCGAGTCCCACATCGGGCTCCCAGCTCAGCGGGGAGCCTGCTTCTCCCTCTGACCCTCTCCCCTCTCATGCTGTTTCTCTCCCACTCACGCTCTAAGAAAGAAAGAAAGAAAGAAAGAAAGAAAGAAAGAAAGAAAGAAAGAATCTTTTTTTTTTTTTAAAGATTTTATTTATTTATTCATGAGAGACAGAGAGAGAGACAGAGAGAGGCAGAGGGAGAAGCAGGCTCCCAAGGAGCAGGGAGCCCGATGTGGGACTCAATCCCA
>NC_138370.1:92874779-92888924 GCF_054177405.1 Leptonychotes weddellii
AAAAAAAAAAAAATCATACAATAAAAAAAATTGACCAATCATTATAGCCTAATCAGAAACAGACTCTATGTGCTTATACAATGGTCCTTGTTTGAAGTGATAAAGTTTCTTAGCACTTCGGAGGTATAATTTTCTTCAGAGAAAGCATCCTCTTTGGCAATCCATGATAGGCTTCCTACACAATGGCCAAGGAAGGCATAAAAAGCTTACCATGGTTGGTGAACCTGAATGCTTCTGCAGTGGTTAGTTAATTTAGCATAATCCAGGTCCTTTTCCAATTTGACAGATGGCCTAATCTGTGTAATTTTACAGGATTATATACTAATTTTTTCAACTGTTTTCTTATTGAATTTATGATAGTGAATTTGGTTACAAACCGGTATTTCTTATTTAGATTACTGCATCCAAATATTTTACATATAGCTAGCTTTATTTATTATATTAATTATTATGTTTCCAATTAATTGAAGGAAAATAATAATTACTCTTTTATTCTTTCATTAGAAATCACAGGCCAATTATAATTAGGAGGCCAAATCAATTCCAAACTTACCAAATTAATTAAATAAAACAAATCAGTGTTACCTATCTCTGTTTTTCATTCTTTATCTGGGAATTCATATGCATAGTTGCATAATGTCACATTTTTAGCACAGTTTATGTATCTTTATTTCATGTTTTTATTTTATTTTTTCTGAGCATACTCAACTAAGGATCCATAAGAATTTTATTTTTGTAATTTTTCTCTAGGTTCTATTAAAAATCCTTGAATATATCTTCTTAGTTTTAATTTTTGCTTTCTTAGCCAGGCTGGGTTTGATTCCCAATAATCTCAGTCCTCGATGATTCTTTTCTTGCATATTGCATGTACCTTCTCTCCTAAAGATTGCTCAGGTATCCCAGGGTGCAAAAGGATGTGTTGCATGTAGCCAAGAATTACAGTGAGGAGAGAGATTTAACATGCCCACACACTTAAGGCAAGAGAAAGGTATATGTCCTAAACTAATGCAAGATTACAGAAGTTTTCCCATATGACTGAACGCTGAGCTCAGCCCCTTTAGAGGGCAAGAATTCACTGGAAGACCTGAGGTAAACTCCCCAGTTGAAGGGAGAACAAGAAAGGTATCAATAGGCTTCTGTCCTGCTCTGGGCTGTTAGTGGGAGGATAAATAAGCAGAGCAGTGACTTGCAGAGTAGACAGCTCTATAAAATGGCTCTGATTGGTTTGCTCATGAAGGGAGTACACTAAAATAGGAAGTGGATGGATTTTTAGAACTTCAGTTCTTTGGATTCATCCCTTAAGAGACATCTGTCACAAGCAAAATGACTTAACACTAGTTGTGATCAGAGACAACAAAGAACAATAAATGTAAGAATAGCAGCAAATGAGCAGCATCAGTGCATTTGGTATGGTAACTGACTATGAGAAGCTGTGGTGATGGGACTTCAGAAAACCTCAGTATCTTTCATTTCTTTGGTTGACTTTTGTTGTCTTTTTCCAAATCATAGAGCAAAAAGTAAGCCCTAAGTACTATTACACAAGATACTTTTATATTAAAACCTTTTGGCCTGATTCATTAGTTGGATTTCAGTTTAAATACCCTTCTTTGTGTTCCCACAGTATCCCATAGCTCCCCCATTGTAGCGCTTATCCATATCCACAATGAGAACATCTATTTGATGGTGTCTTCCATCAGAATGTGAATTCAATGAACGTAGCAATCGTATCTCTACTGCTTACCATGGTATCTTTAATGAAGTTCCTGGAACAAGGTAGTTCCTTAGGAAATATTTTTGCATGAATGAGTAAGTGAAAGCATTTGAAATTCTACTTAAACACAGCATGTTGACATCAATCATAATTTGTTTCTTAATTATAGGTTACATAGTTTTCTGAAACTATCTCTATCACGCACATGTAATATCATATATTCAGTTTATCCAAGTACTCACAATTTATACACTGCATCATTCTAGGGATGCCTCACACATCAAAGTCTAAATAAGATGCCCTTATATTTATGCACTATCAGTCTGAGTGGCCACACATGGCAACCCTGATAAATGCTGACCTATAGCACCACCTAAGATCAAAACGGAAGAACTAGAATACAGGGTTTAAGAACACAGGAAACCCATGGGGAGTCTTAATCTTACTAGAAACCCTTAATCATATACCATATTAACTTTTTAAAAAATAGTAATGTTTTAAAAGGAGTGATTTTCATTAGATGCAGTTTTGGGTTTTATTTTTTTTGTTTGTTTTCTGTTTTTGTGTTTTATAATGATTTTAGAAACAAACCTTCATATAAGATGTGACTCTGTCCTAGTTAAAATCCATCAAAAACATGAATTTCAAAAATGTTTTCCCTCTATTCATTTAAATTATACCAACCACTGTAGAGAATACTCAATCCTATTCATTCAGCTTTTATTCACAGCTCCAACTACAAATACAGCTCCTTCTTCTGTAATTATTTTAATATATTTTGCTTACATAACCCTTTGACAAGACATCCTGACACAAGAATGGGTTATTTTACACATACATGTTCTCATTCCTAAAATCTTGGTAGAATGCACATCTCTTTGCATCTTCCTAAACACCGAACTATGTGATTTATGTAGAAGGAGCATTGACTACTTGATCTGAGTTTGTACTAGGCAACTGACAAAACCTAACATAAATTAGTTTGTACAAAAGTTATTATAATCTTTTGACCCATATAAAAGGAAAGTTAAGAAAGGACCTGGCTTCAGGATGACTGGATCCAAGGATTCCATCATTATTGCCTAGAAGCTTTTACTTTTCATCTTTTCATCTCTGCTCGTTTTTATTTTTAATTTTCTCAATATGATGGCCAAAATGGCTTTCATAAATCCCCATTTCCACCCTCTGTTTTAAAAAATGCATATAAGGTTCATGCCTACATTTCAATCACTGTTAATCTTTACAACTTTAATGCAAGTTGCATGTGCTTATCATATTGCAATAAAGAATCCCTTTAAAGTATTCACTATTGTGGTGAAACAGAGTGTTAAAATAGATTTGTATTAGTATCTAAACTCTTAGAAATATCCTAACTACATATTGTTTTCCATGTTAGAGCAGAATGATTCTTTTTATCAAAGCAATACAGTAAATAAAACCTGTTTCATCACATTCAAGTTATGTGATGGCAGAGAATAATTCACTCACTTTCCTGCATGAGATCAGTATGCACCTTTTTTTTTGTGCTTGGAAAAATTTATATGATGTTTGTTTAAAATGGAATGTTTCTATGTGCTGCATTTTCCTGGAACCATGGATTCCTGAGGTAATTAGGATGGAAAGTCGTATCAGCAACCATAAAAAAGAACTCCTTTTTGCTTATGTATGGTCATATGAAATTTCTACAGTTATAGCTTAGGTTATTATTTCTGTAACTTGGCTGTTTATGTAAAACAGAGGCTTATTGTTCAAGAATTAGTATCTCTTCTTCTGTTGCAGCTTCTCTTTGGAGAATTATCTCAGGGATGAAGTACAGAAAGCATAGTCCCAGATGGCATATGCTGCATTTATATTGACACGGAAGCACAGAAAACATGTACAGAACTTGCCATCCTGATAAGTGCCCAAACAGCAGACATAAATCAGACTACAACACACATTTTCCAGCTATTATCTGATTAGGTATGCACCAGGCATACTTCAGCATGCCACACAATCTAGAGCTGTCTTGGGTCTTTCCAGTGAATGGATCAGAACAAAGATGGCATGATGGGCAAACAAGTGATATCTCAAAATGAAGAAGGTAACAAGGCAGCCAAACCAGAATGAAAGGAGGCCTGGTCTAAGTGGAAAGTGTGACAAAGCAGCGCAGGTGCCATTTCTCCCCAAATACTGTCAACAGTTCTTAGAGATCAGAAACATGCCTGAAAGGTAGGTATATGTGTAACCTCTCTGATTTGAGAAGCAGTGCATTTATCAAATCTCTATTTCAAATTATGCTGCCCCTTTACAGGAAGGCACCATTATTCCCCTCCTCTTGCATTCTCTTCTGCTAATATCCAGAATCCTATAATTCATCAGTGCAGAAGATTCTGTAGAAGATGGGGCCCTGAATGCAGAGAACAATCTCCTAGTTTTGGAATGATTGTCAGACCTCATGCAATTTCCATGGCTCTGTGATCCTTCAGAGGCTGCATTTCCTTGGGCATAGGGAGAAAATTTACACCTTCACTTAATATTTTGAGCCATCTTTCTTAAATCAGAAAACTAAAAAGCATGAAATTTCATGAGTGTATTGTGTGTCATGGATTATAAATATTGAATTTATTATATAGAAGATTGCATGATGTATTAGTTTTCTATTGCTGCCAAAACAAACTGTCACAAACTTCGCAGTATAAAAAACCCACATTCATGACCTTACAGTTCTATAAGTCAGAAGTCCAACAGGTCTCATCAAGGTGTTAGCAGGTTGCATTCTTAACTGGAATCTCTAGAGAGAATCCATTTCCTTGCTCATTCAAGTTGTTGGCAGAATTCAATTCCTAATCATTATAGAACTAGCATTTCCATTTCATTGGTGGCTATTCAAAGGCCACTTAAGGGGCGCCTGGGTGGCTCAGTTGGTTAAGCAACTGCCTTCGGCTCAGGACATGATCCTGGAGTCCCTGGAACAAGTCCCACATCGGGCTCCCTGCTCAGCAGGGAGTCTGCTTCACCCTCTGACCCTCCCCCCTCTCATGTGCTCTCTCTCTCTCATTCTCTTTCTCTCAAATAAATAAATCAATTAACTAAAAAAATAAAATAAAATAAAAAGTAGTAAACAAAGGCCACTTGATTCTTTGACTCTTTGAAGCCACTGCTTCTTCCATCTTCAAAGCCAGTAACTTTGGGCCAAATTCCTCTCATGCTTCAAATCTCTCCTACTTCTTCCCTTGTCACATCTCTCACTGAGTTTTCTGTCTTCCTCTTCCACTGAAGAGTCCATGTAATTACACTAGAACTACCCAGGTAATTCAGGATAAAATCCCTTCTTTAAGTCAGTAATTAGCAATCTTAATTACATCTTAATTACATCTGCAAAATCCCTTTTGCTATGTAAGGTAACATATTCAGGTTCAGGGGATTGGGTGTAGACATCATTGGGGGACCTACCACACACACTTATAAAATTCTCTTTTAAAATATTTATTCACATAAAGACTGATTTTTATGAACTGGCACAATCAGTACTAGACACATTGTTTTCCTATAAAATATCAGTTATTATTTACTTTGTTGGAAGTATCTACTGTTAAAGAAGACAGCAAGCCCAAAATGGAGGCACTTGTACTAAACCCTGTGTCAGCAACCCAAAACTTAATACCCAGCCTAACTGCAGTTTTAACCCCCCCAGGAATGTAACCTTTAACTAGTCAATATGGCATTACCTGATTACTCCTATAGATAATCTGCCCAATAGACCCCTCTGTCCATTCCCCTTAGGAAGATCCAATCTTTGCTAAAAATTTCCTCTTTTCACCCTCTTTCTGCCCTTAAAAACTTTCCTTTTCTATAATTTAACAGAGCTCCCTTCTGTTGCTAGATGGGATGCTACCTGATTCATGAATCATTAAATAAAGCCAATTTAATCTTTAAATTTATTCAGTTGAATTTTTGCTGTTTAACACTAAGAAGGAACTAAGTTTCTGTTATCCTTATTTCAATCCCTGAAATTTCTCAAGGGATACACAAAACAAAAAGAATTGTTGACATTTGTAGGTTATTACTTTACTTCATTCATTTAAAGAATTCATAAACCTTTCCAAAATCATGAAAGATTCTTCCAGAAGGCACCCAGCTAATGTCATCCTTTCTGCCTTACCTCATATACTTGGCAGACATTACCTAAATTTAGCTATTGTAAGCAGGTAGGAATCTCCATGTGTCTTTAATAACAATGAGGCTCTAGAGACTCCTAACTATAGGAAAAAAACTGAGGGTTGCTGGAGGGGAAGTGGATGGGGGATGGGGTAATTGGGTGATGGGCATTAAGGAGGGCACTTGATGTAATGAGCAGTGGGTGTTATATGCAACTGATGAATCACTAAACTCTACCTCTGAAACTAATAATAAACTATATGTTAATTAACAGAATTTAAATAAAATTAAAAAAAATAATACTGAGGCTCTAAAGCTTCAGTCTATCCTTTCTTGTCCATACTCTACTGTCAGAAAATCTTTCTTTATATTTAACCCAAAAACTCCATGATATAATTTAAAGCTTTCTAACTTTCTCTTTTGGAAAGTAATGGATCCGTACCTTAAAGTGCTAATGAAGTTTTGTAAGTTCTTCTGATCTCTTCTCCCTCAAAAGTCTTTTAAAAACCAAGAAGTTTCTTATATTGAGGTATGCTCCCTCTAAACCTACTTTTTGAGGGTTTTTATCATGAATGGATGTTGTACTTTGTCAAATGCTTTTTCTGCATCTATTGAGATCATTTGGTTCTTATCCATTCTTTGATTAATGTGATGTATCATGTTGATTGATTTGTGAATAATGAACCACCCTGGCAACCCAGAATAAATCCCACTTGATCACTGTGAATGATTTTTTTAAGGTACTGTTGGATTTGGTTTGCTACTATTTTATTGAGAATTTTTACATCCATGTTCATCAGGGATATTGGCCTGTAGTTCTCTTTTTTTTAGATGAGTCTTTATCTGGTTTTGGTGTCAGGGTAATGCTGGCCTCATAGAATCAGTTTTTTCTATTTTTTTGAATAGTCTGGAATATTTTGAAAAATAGGTATTAACTCTTCTTTAAATGTTTGGTAGAACTTGCTTGTGAAGCCATCTGGCCCTGGACTTTTGTTTGTTGGGAGTTTTTTGATTATGGATTCAATTTCTTTGCTGGTTATTGGTCTGTTCAAGTTTTCTATTTCTTCCCATTTTAGTTCTGGTAGTTTATATGTTTCTAGGAATTCATCCATTTTCTTCGAGGTTGTCCAATTTGTTGAAAGATTCCACCAAAAAACTGCTAGAACTGATACACAAATTCAGTAAAGTTACAGGGTACAAAATCAATGTACAGAAATCTGTCGCATTTCTATACACTAATAATGAAGTAGCAGAAAGAGAAATTAAGGAATCAGTCCATTCCATTTATAACTGCATCAAAAATAATAAGACACCTAGGAATAACCCTAACCAAAGAGGTAAAAGATCTATACTCTGAAAACTGTAAAACACTGAAAAAAGAAATGGAAGATTACACAAATGGAAAGACATTCCATGCTCATGGATTGGAAGAACAAATATTGTCAAAATGTCTGTAATACCCAAAGCAATCTATACATTTAATGAAATCCCTATCAAAATACGAACATCATTTTTCACAGAACTAGAACAAACAATTCTAAAATTTGTATGAAACCATAAAAGACTCCAAAGAGCCAAAGCAACCTTGAAAAAAGAAAAGCAAAGCTGGAGGTATCACAATTCCAGACTTCAAGTTATATTACAAAGCTACAGTGATCAAAACAGTATGGTATTGGACAAAAATAGACACACAGCTCAACAGAACAGAATAGGAAACCCAGAAATGAACCCACATCTATATGGTCAATTAATCTTTAACAAGGCAGGAAAGAATATCCAATGGGAAAAAGACAGTCTCTTCAACAAATGGTGTTGTGAAAACTGGACAGCAACATGCAAAATAATGAAACTAGACCATTTTCTTACACCATACACAAAAATAAATTCAAAATGGATGAAAGACCTAAACATGAGACAGAAAACCATCAAAATCTTAGAGGAGAACACAGGAAGCAACCTCTTTGAAATCAGCTGTAGCAACTTCTTTCTAGATATGTCTCCTAAGACAAAGGGAACAAAAGCAAGAATAAAGTAGTGGGACTTCATCAAAATAAAAAGCTTTTGCACAGCAAAGGAAACAATCAACAAAACTAAAATAGCTATAGATTGGGAGACGATATTTGCAAATGACATATCTGATAAAGGGTTAGTATCCAAAATATATAAAGAACTTATAGGGGCACCTGGTAGTTCAGTTGGTTAAGTGTCCAACTCTTGATTTCGGCTCAGGTCATGATCTTGGGATCTTGAGATCAGGCACCATGCTGGGCTCTGTGTTCAGCATGGAATCTGCTTCTTCCCCTCTCTCTGCTCCTTCCCCTGCTCATGCTCTCTCTAAAATGAATAAATAAAATCTTAAATAAAATGAAGTCATAAAAGTCAATACCCAAAAAATGAATAATTCAATTAAAAATAGGCAGAAGACATGAATAGACATTTTTCCAAAGAAGACATACCGACATACAAAAACATGAAAAGATACTCAACATCATTCATCATCAGGGAAATACAAATCAAACTACAATGAGATTATCACCTTACATGTGTCAGAATGGCTAAAATCAACAACACAAGAAACAACAAGTGTTGGTGAGGATGTGGAGAAAGCGGAACGCTCTTACACTGTTGGTGGGAATGCAAACTGGTTCAGCCTCTCTAGAAAACAGTATGGAGGCTCCTCAAAAAATTAAATAGAACTACCCTATGATCCAGCAATTGCACTACTAGGTATTTACTTAAAGAATACAAATATACTAATCCCAAGGGATACATGCACCCCAATGTTTATAGCAGCATTATCTACAATAGCCATATTATGGAAAAAGCCCAAATGTCCATCAACTGATGAATGGATAAAGAAGATGCAGTATATATACAATGGAATATTATTCAGCCATAAAAAAGAATGAAATCTTGCCATTTGCAACAACATGGATAGAGTCAGAGAGTATTGTGCTAAGCAAAATAAGTCAGTCAGAGAAAGACAAATACCATATGGTTTCACTCATATGTGGAACTTAAGAAACAAAACAAATGAGCAAAAGGGAAAAAAAGAGAAAGAGAGGCAAACAAAGAAATAGACTCTTAACTATAGAGAACAAACTGATGATTACCAGAGGGGAGGTGAGTAGGGGGATGAGTTAAATAGATGATGGGGATTAAGGAGTACATTTGTTGTGATGAGCACCAGGTGTTGAATAGAAGTGTTGAATCACTATATTATACACCTGAAACTAATATAATATTAGCTACACTGTATGTTAGCTAATTGGAATTTAAATAAAAACTAAAAAAATCCCCAGAAGTTTCAATAATATCAAATTAACATCTATAGGAAGTCACTGTTATTAAAATCATATAATACCAATATACATTTGTTTGTCAATAATATGATAAATTATTAATGAATAGAATATTTATAAGAGTAAAACTTAGTCATCAAAATGTCAATATAAAAATGCAATTAAGAAACACAAAACTATTTTTGTGCCTCTAGTCACAAAGAACAAATCTTGTGTAAGAAAAAGTGAATTCTATTGACTTTGCCACGAACTTAAGAAATGTGCTTCAGGGGCGCCTGGGTGGCTCAACTGGTTAAGCACCTGCCTTCAGCTCAGGTTATGATCCCAGCATCCTGGGATCTAGCCCCAAGTTGGGCTCCCTGCTCAGCAGGGAGTCTGCTTCTCCCTCCCCCTGCTCTTGGGCTCTTGCCCACTCTCTCCCTCTCAAATAAATAAACAAAATCTTAAAAAAAAAAAAAAAAGTGCTTCAACTGAAAAACAGGTGTTGGCTAGCTCTTATGAATTCTTTCTTTGTCAGGGATTGTAAATGACAAGGAAATTCTCCAATTTGGGAGAAGAAAAACTTAACTATGGAAAAAAGAAAGGATACTAGGAAGACAGATCAAATTCTTTCTAGTTTAGAGAACCACAATATATGAAGAATCCGAACTTAAGAATTTCCATAGCATTTTATCTGAACTTCTTTGATGAAGCTTTTAACTGAATACATTGTATCATAATTATTACGAACGTGTCTTATCTTCTAAACTGGAATTACAGAACCATTGATTTGAATCACTCCAGTTCTTATCAAGCACTTATACAGAAGAGCAAAACAGAGTTCCTGATCTAGGATTAGTGCCGTACTCCAATTCATTGGGTAGAAAGTCTGTGTTGGAAATATTCATAGATGTCACATAAACTCAGAGGCAGCTAACCCTATCTGATTAGTAAAGATGTATGGAGGAGTTTAAGTCCTGTGGGAATTCACAATGCCTGGCTAGCTAAGATATGATAAACACAATCCTCCTTGGGAGAGGTTAATTTTAAAGAAAAGAAGGAGTGACCAGAACAATGCCTGACTAGCTAATATATGATAAATACAATCTTCCTTGGGAGAAGCTAGTTGAAAATCAAAGAAGGAGTGGCCAGAAAACTGGGCCTCCTTTTAGGTTTTTGGACTGAAAACAGCCAGATCCTATTTGTGGCTCAATGCTATCTCCCAGGAGACAGATACTTACGTTAGGTTAGACATAAATCCTTAATAGTCACCTACTCCCTGCCCGCCAGCCACAAACTCGGATAGTTCTAATCTCACAATGCCTGTAAATGTCACCATCCTAGTTATTGAAACATTGCATTCCTTTCAAATCTTGAGTCTTTGGTAACATGCATAATAAAAATGGAGGTAGAGTTTGGCTCAGGGCCTTTCGCCACTAGAGTGTCTGGTCCCCAGGCCCTCTCCTTTCTCCCTTGGGTGTCTGCAGTAATCTTTTAATTCACCGTCTCAGGGTTTGCTGGCCAGACCTGACAAAGTCCAACAAATTTTAGCAAGGTGAAGAAAGACAAGGGAGCAGGGTAGGTATCCTTGTAATGGAAAACAATGTAAGTAAAGGAAGGGAGATAGAAACATCTTTTTAGAGTGGTGTTGAGGAAGCTCACAATATTAGGCAAGAGTAAAAGATAAAGGTAAAGATGTAGACAGGAACCAGACACTGGAGTAGAATTATATGAAATTCTTATAAGTGATTCCATACTGCTCTATCCATGCCAGCACTGGGCATGTGTATTTGATTTTTTTTCCCCCTAATTTAGTAGCTCCCTAAATTACCAGAGCTCCACCTCTCCCTAGAAAACACACAAAGCAGAACACCTTTATGCTCCTTCCCCACTACAGGACATTTGATGTGGTACTGAAAGCCTGTTTCAGTCTCACAATCTCCTTCACTATTTCTCTCAGGAAGCCTAGGGATGCTTGTGAAAATGGAATTTGTTATGGTTTCCTTTCTTATACTAGAACTCTTTGGGTAGGTCTGCCCAGTGTAGCTATTGTTCTGTATATACTACCCATTGTGTCTCACACATATAGTATATATTCAGTAAATATTAATAGATATTTACTGTCAATCAATCAATCAATCTTGCCTGGTGCATACTAAAGCACTCAATAAATATGTTTTAAATATGAGTGAATAATAAGTATATACAAAGTTAATACCATGTAAAAAATGTAAATTATCTTGAGATTAAACTGCTGGAAAAGGATGAGACCAGTATATGAGCAGAAATTATTAAATTCTAAGTCACATGTTTGAGATCAGTGGTCTAAAAATTAATAAAAGGAAGACAATATTAAGTCCAAGAAAATGTATGAGGAAGTGGAAACATAAGTTGTATCTTAAAGGATAGGTAAGCGGTGATTTTTAATCACTCTCTATATTATACAGATAAATGGTGGGGTTCGGGTAAGGAAAGTTAGAACATTTTTATGACAAAGGCCCAGGAACAAAAATATACAGAGTTCATATTTGAGGATCCCAAGTTATCCGCCTCATGTTCTCTGTCTTTAATAGAGAAGTCACCAGTCTTTGGTAGATTTACTCCATTCCACTGTTCTCCATGGCCATAGATTCAAAGGCTTGGAAATTACATAGCTTTTCCCCTGCCACAAACCTGCTAACAGTGTCATCAATTATTTTCACCCAGGGCAACAACACAGTAACTGTTCTATGGTTCATCTGAGATTGATAATATGCCTCACAGATCTGGAGATGAAGACTTTAGACCAATGATTTATAGATGTAAATTCATGCGCATTTTTTCCAGTATCCCACAATAATGCATTTACTATGCAGTTAGTCTTTTGATGTGAACTGTCGGAAGATATATTGGACAATACATCAGACTGAGCAGAGCAACAAGCCTTTTGCTAAACATGAAATCATGATCCAATTTCTGCAATAAAAAGTGATTCAGAGATTCTCTGCAGCATTCCATATTCGGAAAGCTACCTGAGTGAAAGGAGATTATATGTAATAGAAGCAAACAGTGAAGGATTACTCATAAGCATAAGTTTGTGGAGAATAATACATCTTTAAGTACAGTAGTTAAAACAACAATCCAAAAAAATCAAAAGACTAGACTGGAAAAACAGGTATAAACTTGAAGATACAGTTCATTAGAAGGTCTATAAAACCAAATCTCTTAACTCTACTGTCAGGAGAGAAAAAGAGAGAAAGACTGCTATTTTAGAACAATTTACCTATCTATCTACTATCTATCTATGTATCTCTCTATCATTTGTCTATCTATCTGTTATTTATCTACCCATCATCTACAATTTTAAGTTCTTGTTTTCTTATATTGCTTTACTTCTAAAAGATGCCAGCCTACATAATTCCTAGAGTAAAAATTTTTGCTGTGATGTTAAAAATTGCCTTATTGGTTCTATTTATTTTATATCCACTTTAGGTTTTAGTAAAAAAATAAATATGCAGATTATTTTATTATATTTCAAACCAGTATAGCTATGCTTTTCCACATTTTACTGAAGAATAATATCATATATATAATACAGAAAGTGCGTATTTCATAAACTACTCATAGCCATATAATGAACCTGGACAGAAATCACAAAATGGTCCAAAGTATTCTTTAATGAGTATGTCTTAATTATACAAAAGATCAAAACACCCAGTCTTCTATATCATCTATGATAGTAAAGTCTATATGAGACTCCTAAAAATACTGAAAATGCACTGAGCTTTCAGAATACTTCATCTCATAACTGCCTTCATTAAATTTATTATTCTTTGAAGTTGCTGCAACAAAATAAGTGAAATCTCTCTCTGTTGTTAAATTAAAAACATATCATAGAACTATATCCCCAATTGTATTACTTACATATTTCTGCATAACAATATTAACATGAACTTTGAAGCTAAAAATGATATAGATCTATTACTTCACAGTATCTGTGGGTCAGGAATATAGGCAAGATCTAGCTCGGTCCCCTGCAAGCCTGCAATCTAAGTGTCAGACATGACTGGGTTTCATCTGGGAAAAGATCTACTTTCAAGCTTTCAGTTATGGCAGCTTTTAGTTTCTTGTGGACTACCAGACTAAGGGCCTCATTTTTTTTTTTGGCTGTCAGCCTAAGGCTGCCCTTAGTTCCTTGCTGTGTGGTCCTGTTCATATGGCATCTTACAACGTGGCAAATTGTTTCTTCAAAGCCAGAGAAGAAAGTCTCTTAGCAAGATGGTCATTTCAATCTCATGAAATATAACAATGCACATTCTATCACGTTTGACATATTCCTTTGGTTAAAAGCAAACTGTAGTGTTTTTAATTCAGATAAATTAAAAACTTAAACAAAAAGGCCCACAATCAAATCCCCCAAATATGCTTACTGACATTACTTGGGATAGACTAAATCTACACTATGATAACTAACAGTTGCCAAAATATCAGTGGCTTAAAACAAAAGTATTTATTTTTCACTTACACCAAATGTTTCTTATAGGTCAATAAGGAACCTAATCAGAGTTAAAATCTGTTGGACAGCCATGCAATATCTACATGCATCTGCCCAATTTTCATAAATATAGATATGAAAAATAATCTTTCAAATAAGGTAAATTATTTGTGAATAACTTTATTGAAAAATAAATCTCATACAAACATTAAACTTCACTTTACATTTTTCAAATGAGTCAACTTACAAATGATTTTGAGGAACTTGCCTACTGAATAGAATTACTCATATACATCATAAACAATAATCTTTGATACCAAAATTAAGTAAGTCATAAAAATTTCCTGAAATCCTTAATAAAGATAGACATGGAATAAATTCATTAATTTTATTTTAATTTTTTTAAATTTTATTATGTTATGTTAGTCACCATACAATACATCATTAGTTTTTGATGTGGTGATCCATGATCCTTTGTTTTCGTAAAACACCCAGTGCTCCATGCAGTATGTGCCCTCCTTAATATCCATCACTGGGCT
>NC_138370.1:92889424-92975275 GCF_054177405.1 Leptonychotes weddellii
TTCCCTGGCCTCCTCTTTTCCCTTTTTATCTATTATATTGTCTTCCAGGTCGCTTATTCGCTCTTCTGCCTCAGTTACCCTAGCTGTTACATTATCTAGATTGGATTGGATCTCATTGATAGCATTTTTAAGTTCTGCCAATTCAGCTTTCATTTCTGCCCTTAGAGACTCTATGCTGCCATTAATTGATTTCTCCATTCTAGCCATTGTCTTCACAATTGCTAGCCTGAATTCCATCTCCGACATCTTGGTTATACCTGCATCCATTTGTAAATCTGCAGCATAAGTCATAATCTCTGAGTCTTTTCTATTTTGAGGGTTCCTCCTCCTAGTCATTCTGTTGATGGGTGTTTGAGGGAATGTATAGAGTCCAAATTATTGATCAGAACCCAAGCAAGATGCACCTGTTCTCTAGGGACCTTAGGGTAGCTGTCCTCTTGTTTTCCCAGCCTGTCTTCTGGGGGAGGGGCCTGCCGCACTGTAACTGTTACACTGTTACATGGCACCATGACTTATCATGAAACCCTGTTTGGGTGGAGTTGCCCTGCCCCCCGTGGTGGGTAATGGGCTCAGCGGGAATCAGTTTTTGGGGCTCTTGTTCTCGGGCGGCTTTCCCTGGCGGCTTTCCACGTCTCTTTCATGAGTCAGAGCAGAAGAGACCGTTTCCAACCCTCTGCCTCAGAGCAGAGAGACCGCAGTCTGTTCTTCAGTGAGCTCTCCAGGCCACACTGTCTCCGGTTCTGTCTGTGTTGCTATAAACTGCAGTGGCCTGGGTTGTGTGCCCCTCCACAGCACCCCCAGTCCTGCCTCCAGGTTGGAACACGTCTCTGCCCTTTGTACTTCTAGAACTGCCAGCCGCTCCCAGTTCGCACGCGCGACCCCGCCACTCTGGGTTTCCACCCCGGGGGCTGCCCTAAAGTCCTTTCCCCGCCACTACTAGTCTGCAAGTCTGTGCCCCATCCCCAGAGCGCGAGGCTGTCGCTCACCGGCGGTGTAGGATCCCCACGGCCAGGCAGCCTCCCATTGCCGTTTATCCTCCAATACCTGCCCATGGAATCACGGCTCCCCACTTCGTACCTCAAAACCAACCGCCTGCGATATTCTCTTTGTAGAGATCCAGATCTTCTTACATCTCAGGCTGGTTTCGTGGGTGCTCAGAGTGGTCTGGTAGATATCCAGCTCAATTCCAGGGACCAGTTGAAATAGGGTCCCCTACTCCTCCACCATCTTTCCTCTAAATTCATTAATTTTAAAGAAAAATAGACATGATAAAGAAATAAGGAATTACTGAGATGATTTATATTCCTTCCTGCCTGTATGCAATAGGGTATTCTAGATAGCTTTCTTTCTTTCAACATAAAAGTATAACTATGTAACTTCAAAATATACTGTAATTAGAATGGGATTCTAGAAATAAATGTTGCTTTCCTTACATAAAAAGATGATGTCTGTTTCTGTCCAACTTGAAAGAATTATGCTGTCAAACAGTCACGTTGACTGAAGATGAATAACATCTTTATTTTATTAAGTGACTGCTTCTCTTTGGGCATACTACCAATAAAATCTCCTAGCATTGAACAAAATTCTGTAAGAAGTAATTATAAAATTTGACAGAATGTCTGCCTTATATAAATCTGTTCAGGCAATGACTGAAAACAGAACTTAATGCAGTTTATCTAGTCAGATTGATTATATTAAAAAGTTTAAACTATGGGGCGCCTGGGTGGCTCAGTTGGTTAAGCGACTGCCTTCGGCTCAGGTCATGATCCTGGAGTCCCGGGATCGAGTCCCGCGTCAGGCTCCCTGCTCGGCAGGGAGTCTGCTTCTCCCTCTGACCCTCCTCCCTCTCATGCTCTCTGTCTCTCATTCTCTCTCTCTCAAATAAATAAAATCTTTAAAAAAAAAAAAGTTTAAACTATGAATGATGCCACAAATTTTTAAAAAGTGCCAACAGAATCAAAGCTATGGGGCTATGACTTACAGGAACTGCCTATATAAAATTTAATGTTTCTGGAATAATTTAGGTTCTGAACTGCCAGAGTCCAGCTCCAGCTGGGGTGGGTCTCTCGGAAAGGACGGCATCGGCGAATGAGGAGACACAGACACAGGGTCAGGTTGCAAGCATCTCCTCCTGACAGCCTTGGAGGAACTTTATTTATATGTTAGGATTTTTTTGTTTTTCCATACTTTCGTAACATGTGATTGTTTTTTCACAATTGATTGAGATAATCTTAGATCATTTTTTTTATTACAGATATAGCCTTCTTTTATTTTTCCTTTCTAATGATTAACATGACCTTTATTGATTTCCGCTTATTGACTTTCGCTAAAACTAAAAAACAATACGCAAAGAGAAAGGTGCTAGACAGAGCATGACCGTCTTGCTATTTTGTTCTATAGCGCAGGAAATATAGTGAACTGTGGAACAGCCTAAGCTGTTCCTTTCTTAGAATCTTGCCGCTTCTGAGGCGCCTGGGGGGCCTCGTGGAATTAATTTCATTATGATTGCTTAGATAGGCGTAACTAAGATGAGTAGTCACTTTATCATGAAATCCCAGAAATATTCCCACAATAATAAAGATTGCCATAAATAAAATGAAAAAGAATAGCAGGAGCCAGCCCAGAAATATTCCCACAATTATAAAGATTGCCATAAACAAAATGAAAGAGAATAGCAGGAACCCGCTGTGGAGTCTCCTGTTTTCAGGATCGTCCCCCATACTTGGACGTTGTCAAACAGCATGAGTAGCTTGGCTCGTGCCACTGAACCTACTTTAAAATAGTAATAAAGTTTATGATTAATTACCAGGTGTTAGTGTTCCTGTCTTATTAATTAGTCATGGCACCATTTTTGTCTTGGCTAAAGTGATTGAAGTTTACAACCTAATCCTCACCACAACTCCATGTGATGACCAAGGTTAAAGATTCGGCAGCTTTATACAAAATGTTTAAGCTAGATTAAAACAAACAAAATGGGTAAAGCCATGGGACTGGAAGAATACTAAAGGGAGTCACTGAATTCTAAGGAGAAATTAGAAGTCATTTCAAGGAAGCTAATCTGGTAAAGAGGATAATGAGAAGTGTCCATAATGGTGGCATAATTAAATGGGAAACTTGTAAAGATAAACGAAGCTTCCATGAGAGCGTTAAGTGGTGATTGTCAAAGTGTGGTCCTCAGAACAAAGCCATCAGCATCACCTAGGAACATGGTAGAAATGCAAATTCTCAGGCCCTACCTCAGACCTACTGAAACATAAACTCTGGAATGGGACCCAGCCATCTGTGTTTCTGGTGATTCTGATGTATTCTGAAGTTTGAGATCCACTGGTAGAGAGTCTTGGAAACAAAGAGAGGAAAAGAGAAAGAGGGAATGGTTCACATGTTGAATGCTACTGAGAACTTGAGTAAAATGAAGATATGACAGTGTAATAGAGCATAGAAGTCACTAGAGATTGTTATGCAAGGGACACAGATGCATACACACTAGTCCCTATGATGTATTTATTAGGGAAAGTATAGAAGCAATAGAGTCAGTAGAATGCACAAGTTCCCTTCTATTCATCACACCATGAGATTAATACTGGAATGGTTGGACAAAACATGAGAAGTGCTACATGAGAAGAGCACTCTCCCTATGGTGCTGCATATATTTATAGGACTGATCAGAAAATTCAGGGAACTGTGGTCAACCATGCAGTAGTGGAAGCTTCCTGGCCAAGGATATGGCCTTATAAGACAGTAACCTAGTTAGGAGAGGTCACATACTAATTCCAACTAGTATGAGCTGGAGAGATACCTTATGTTCTTTGGATGAGTTTATTCAGCGCTGCTGAGCCAACTGCCAAGCCACCTAAAAGGGGAAGAGAGAGGGCAACTAGACCATGAACCAAGGCAACCCAAAAGACAAGAAATAAGTTTCTATTCTGTGACCTTAAAAGCAGCACATTCAGACAAAAGTTCTGCTACATCAGAAGGAAGTAAAAGTGTTGGCTCAAAAAGATGCAGGGCAGGATTTTTTTTTTTTTTTAAATGTGGGAGATACTACCATGTTGGTGTGCTGGAGAGAATAATTAAGTGGAGAGGGAACACTGGTAATGCAGAATTGAGAGGGTCACTCAAGTTAGCTAAGATGCTTGAGTTGGTGAGCGGAGATGGAATCTAGAGAACATGTGCAGGAATTGTCATGAAGGTTGAAGTAGGAGAGGAGAAAAAGAAGCGTCTGGATTTGAGTGTTTTGTAGGCATTTATTCCTATCTGCTAACTTGATAGTCTCAAGGCCTGGATAATTCTCCTAAGGATTAATAGGCTGATGATACAAGTAGTGTTAATGGCTCTTTCTGGACCATTGCATGGCTATTTAAGTCACCAAGTTTTCTGTCTATGGAGAGACAGAAAAGCAGCATTGGGTCTCAGGGTATAATCACAATAAGATGAAGCAACACCAGCTGCCACACCCAGGGTTCAGTGTGTTTACAGTGGTCCCCTTCCAGTTCTATGCATTATTACACAAAGACCACCAATGCAGTGACCAAGATCAGAGTCCATCCACATTCATGTGCTTGAAAGTAAGGCCTGTTTCTTGACTCTTAGACCAGTAATCTCCAATAAAGGAAAAGAGTCATATTCCCTATTAGACAATGATCACCATACAGGGCATGAGTCATTTCTTCAGGTCAAAATGCCAGAACAAAAGTTTCTTTCTTTCCCTCTCAACATTTCTTCCTTTTCCTTTTTCCCACTTATATGGAGATGGTAAACAAAAAGGAAATGACAAACTGTGATACTAAGAAAATGTGAAATTTCGTATTGAAGACTCATCTTTTAGAATATCCTGGAGTTAGACTCAGAGCTTATATGGTGACTGAGTTAGAAATGCCTAAAAAGATAGAGAATATAAAAGTATAAAATAATGTACTATAATCCTAGCTCTTATTATCCCTGGATAATAATAAGGGCAAAAATGTTGGGGATGTATACTTGATCTTTAGAGAAAAAAATTCCATTTTCTTTTCCCAATAAACTGAAACCCTCCACAAGACAATGTTAAGGCAAATGAATTTTTAAGTGTTTTTTTGCAGTGTTTCATGTATGCTGTGGCCTGTTTTATAGTGATTTATTGAATGTGATAAGTGAAAATAAGCCATACCACAGTTTGCCTGACAGAACCATCTTACCAACAATTATAAATCACATGTAACCACTTGGAACATAACACACTGTATTCTGAGAGAAATACAACTGTACAGGACATTACCCTCTCTGATTATATAATATTTATAGAAAATCAACAGCACCTGGAGCATGAAATAAAGTAAAGTCCCTTATTATTTTATATTGCAACACTCTAAAGGCAGAAACACAAACCGAAATGCTCAGTTCTTTAATATTGACGTCAGGCTCTATGTGAAAGTTCAATGACCTGAGGAATTAACAATGAAGACTGATGGCCTATTACAGTTCAAAATAGACTTTTTGCTCAAATAAAGAGTTAAATTTTTCCACAGCGTCTGCCATGGATAGTTAAGAAGAGTATTTCTCTCATTTGACGTTGCTAATCATAGAACTATGCTGACCAACCTACCATAAATTCATGTTAACTATTTTCAATTGGGTTCTCAAAGCTACTTGACAATCATATTATTCATATCTAGATGATAAATTAGTCCATTCCCTGTAACTCAAATTCCAAATCTTCTCTCATCTTCTCAAATCCTCTTGCCTAACTTTCTCATACACTCTAGATTTTCAGGTATCTCTGCCTTTTTGTTTATTGAAGACTTTTTTTTAAAGTGTACTCTTTAATCCCCATCCACTATTCTGCCCATTCCCCCACCCACCTCCCCTTTGGTAACATTAGTTTGTTCTCCATAGTTAAGAGTCTGTTTCTTGGTTTATCTCTCTCCCTCCTGTTTTATTTTTCCTTTGCTCATCTGTTTGTTGAAGACATTAATATTGAGACTATTAGGCTGAAGCTCTCACTTCACTCATTATTTATCTATTCATTAAGTATTCTTTGCTTGTGTCTCAAAAAAAGTGACCTATTTTTCCAATGAATTCCTATGGCTTTTTTTTTTTTTTTCACTGATATGGTACTTATATTCTTATTGTGTTACAGTGATTATATATATGGTTATATCTTCTTTCATATTATAGACTTCTTGTGTACAGAAGCCATACCTAATACAAATGAGTATCTCCCACAGAGCCAAGCTTTTTATACCAACAATTCTCAATTAATATTTGATAAATAAATATATTAAGGAAGAAATAACAATTCCCTAGCTTCCATCTACTTGATCTTTACTTCAAAACAGAAACAATGTAAAGGTATTCTATAAACTGTGCAGTTTATTTTTATTTTTTAATTTAAAATCAATTAACTAACATATAGTGTATTATTAGTTTCAGAGGTAGAGTTTAGTGATTCATCAGTTGCATATAACACCCAGTACTCATTACATCAAGTGCCCTCCTTAATGCCATCACCTAGTTATCCCTCCCCCCACCCATCTCCCCTCCAGCAACCATCAGTTTGTCTCGTAGAATCGAGTCTCTTATGATTTGCCTCCCTCTCTGTTTTTGTCTTATATTTCCTTCCCTTCATCTGTTCATCTGTTTTGTTTCTTAAATTCCACATATCAGTGAAATCATATGATAATTGTCTTTCTCTGACTTATTTCGCTTAGCATAATACCCTCTAGTTCTATCCATGCTGTTGCAAATGGTAAGATTTCATATTTTTTGATGGCTGAGTAATATTCCATTGTGTAGGTGTATATATATATATATATACCTCTTCTTATCCATTCATCCGTTGATGGACCATCTGGGCTCATAGTTTGGCTATTGTGGACATTGCTGCTATAAACACTGGAGTGCAGGTGCCCCTTGGAATCACTATGTTTGTATCATCTGGATGAATACCTAGTAGTGCAATTGCTGGGTCGTAGGTTAGTTCTATTTTTAACTTTTTGAGGAACCACCATATTGTCTTCCAGAGTGGCTGTACCAGTTTGCATTCCCACCAACAGTGTAAGAGGGTTCCTCTTTGTTTGAATCCTTGTCAACATCTGTTGTTTCCTGACTTCTTAATTTTAGCCATTCTGAGAGTTGTGAGGTGGTATCTCATTGTGGTTTTGATTTGTATTTTTCTGATGCTGAGTGATGTTGTGCAATTTCTGTGGGTGTCTGTTAGCCATTTGTATGTCTTCTCTGGAGAAATGTTGGCTCATGTCTTCTGCCCATTTTTTTTTTTTAAGATTTTATTTATTTGAGAGACAGAAAGAGAGAGCATGCAAGTGAGAGAGTACAAGCAGGGGGAGAAGCAGAGGGAGAGGGAGAAGCAGATTCCCCGCTGAGCAGGGAGCCTGATGTGGGGCTCTATTTCAGGACCCTGAGATCACCACCTGAGCCGAAGACAGCCGCTTAACCAACTAAGCCACCCAGGCAGCCATTCTGCCCATTTCTTGATTGGATTTTTTGGTTTTTGTGTTGAATTTGATAAGTTTTTTATAGGTTTTGGAGATTAGTTTTTTATCTGATAAGACATTCGCAAATATCTTCTCCCATTCTGTCGGTTGTCGGTTGTAGTTTTGTCTACTATTTCCTTTGCTGTGCAGAAGCTTTTTATCTTGATGAGGTCCCAATAGTTCATTTTTGCTTTTGTTTCCCTTGCCTTTGAAGACGTGTTTAGCAAAAATCTGCTGTGGCCAAGGTCAAAGAGGTTGCAGCCTGTGTCTCTTATGGTTTGCCTCCTTGTCTGTTTTCATCTTATTTTATTTTTCCTCCTTTTCCCCTATGTTCATCTATTTTGTTTCTTAAATTCCACTTATTAGTGAAATCATACTGTCTCACATTTAGGGTCTTTCATCCATTTTGAGTTTATCTTTCTGTATGGTTTAAGAAAATGGTCCAGTTTCATTCTTCTGCATGTGGCTGTCCAATTTTTCCAACACCATTTGTTGAAGAGACTTTTTTCCATGGAATATTCTTTCCTGCTTTGTCAAATATTAGCTAACCAAGAGTTGAGGGTCCACTTCTGGGTTCCCTATTCTGTGTCATTGACCTATATGTCTTTTTTTGTGCCAGTACCATACTGTCTTGATGATTACAGCTTTGTAATGGAGGTTGAAGTCCAGGGTTGTGATGCCAGCAGTTGTGGTTTTCAACATTCCTTTGGCTATTCGGGGTCTTTTCTGGTTCCATACAAATTTTAGGATTATTTGTTCCAGCTCTGTGAAAAAAGTTGATTGCATTTTGATAGGGATTGCATTGAATGTGTAGATTGCTTTGTGTAGCATAGACATTTTAACAATATTTGTTCTTCCCATCCATGAGCATGGAATCTTTTTCCATTTCTTTGAGTCTTCCTCAGTTTTTTCATAAGTGTTCTATAGTTCTCTGAGTACAGATCCTTTATCTCTTTGGTTAGGTTTATTCCTAGGTATCTTATGGTTTTTGGTGCAACTGTAAATGGGACTGATTCTTTGATTTCTCTTTCTTCTGTCTCATTGCTACTATATAGAAATGCAACTCACCTCTGCGCATTGATTTTATAGCCTGCCACTTCGCTGAATTCCTGTATGAGTTCTAGCAATTTCTGAGTGGAGTCCTTTGGGTTTTCAACATAGAGTATCATGTCATCTGTGAAGAGGAAAGTTTGACTTCTTCTTTGCTGATCTAGATGTCTTTTATTTCTTTTTGTCGTCTGATTGCTGAGGTTAGGACTTGCAGTACTATGTTGAAAAACAGTGGTGACAGTGGACATCCCTGTCATGTTCCTAACCTTAGGGGAAAAGCTCTCAGTTTTTCCCTGTTGAGGATGATATTCACTATGGGTTTTTCATATATGGCTTTTATGACACTGAGGTATGTTCCCTCTATCCCTACACTGCAGAGAGGTTTAATCAAGAAAGGATGCTGTATTTTATCAAATGCTTTTTCGGCATCTATTGAAAAGATCATATAGTTCTTGTCCTTTCTTTTGTTAATGTTGTGTATCACATTGATTGATTTGCAGATGCTGAACCACCCTTGCAGCCCAGGAATAAATCCCACTTGGTCGTGGTGAATAATCCTTTTAATGTACTGCTGGATCCTATTGGCCAGTATCTTGGTGAGAATTTCTGCATCCATATTCATCAGGGATACTGGTCTGTAATTCTCCTTTTTGGTGGAGTCTTTGTCTGGTTTTGGGATCAAGGTAAGGCTGGCCTCATAAAATAAGTTTGGAAGTTTTCCTTCCATTTCTATTTTTGAAATAGCTTCCGAAGAATAGGTATTAATTCTTCTTTAAATGTTTGATAGAATTCTGCTGGGAGGCCATCTGGTCCTGGCCTATTGTTTGTGGATCTTTGACTACTGCTTCAATTTCTTTGCTGGTTATGGGTCTGTTCATGTTTTCTATTTCTTCCTGTTTCAGTTTTGATAGTTCATGTTTCTAGGAATGCATCCATTTCTTCCACACTGCCTAATTTGTTGGCATATAGTTGCTCATAATATGCTCTAATAATTGTTTGCATTTCTTTGGTGTTGGTTGTGATCTCTCCTCTTTCTTTTTTTATTTTATTTATTTGGGTCCTTTCTCTTTTCTTTTTGATAAGTCTAGCTAGGGGTCTATTGATCTTATTAATTCTTTCAAAAAATCAGCTCCTAGTTTCATGGATCTGTTCTACTGTTCTTTGATCTTTACTTCTTTGATTTCTCCTCTATTCTTTATTATTTCTCTTCTCCTGATGGATTTGTCAGAGAAAGACAAATACCATATGATTTCACTAATAAGTGGAATTTAAGAAACAAAATAGATGAACATAGGGGAAGAGGAGGAAAAATAAAATAAGATGAAAACAGACAAGGAGGCAAACCATAAGAGACTTAACTACAGGAAACAAACTGAGGGTTTCTGGAGGGGAGGTGGGTGGAGGGATGGAGTAATTGGGTGATGGGTACATCATTACTTGATGTAATGAGCAGTGGCTGTTATATGCAACTGATGAATCACTAAATTCTACCCTGAAACTAATAATACTAATAATACAGTATATGTTAACTAAATTGAATTTAAATTTAAAAAAAGAAAGAAAAAGAAATTCCTCTCAGTCCCACCTCTCACTCCTAACACTGCTACCTGCTTTGTGAATGTGCAATCACAACTCCTCACCTTAGGCCTCCCTGCCTCTCTCTTGTTTCAGGATACAGGATCTCTCTGATGCTCTGGTGAGGGTTTTCAATTGAAACCTTCTCAAAGCAGCCTACAAGTAAAATGGAGTTCATGCCTAAGGTGTCACCCTGCCAGTGGAGAAAGGAGGCAATTTATTCCCTGGGCAGAAAGCACTGAGAATCATTTCCTACGATTCCTTATAAGGTTCCAGAGGATCTACCCCTAGTGCCTGAAGCAATGATCATTTAGTAATGCACTCTTGTTTTAGCTTTGTCTTCCTCCTTGTTTTACTACCTCATACTGCTTTCCTATTTCCTGATATTATATTTCCAAATTAACCTTTCTACCCAATCCTTTGTCTCATTCAAGAAAACCTAGGCTAAGAAACAGTAATATACAAAAATGTAAGGGTACATATAAAAAACATATAAGGGCATATATCTTTTACCCCTGCAATTCCATTTTTGGAATTTCTCCAAAGGTGAAAAAGAAGGAATGAGGCAGACACAAAAGATCTATATACAACTATAAATGTCCCTAAGTGTCCAATTTTCCCTAAATGTCCAATTTTCAGATTGCTACAGCCTCAATTTTTGCATTAGAGATTGTCTTTTGGGTCAATATAGCTCTTTCTTTTAGACAGTCCTCAGTTTGTTTATATCATTAGGAAATCTATAACCAAGTTTTGGGGCACCTGGGTGGCTCAGTTGTTAAGCTTCTGCGTTCAGCTCAGGTCATGATCCCAGAGTCCTGGGATCAAGCCCTACATCGGGCTCCTTCCTCCACAGGAAGCCTGCTTCTCCCTCTCCCACACCCCCTGCTTGTATTCCCTCTCTCACTGTGTCTCTCTCTGCCAATAAATAAATAAAATCTTTAAAACAAACAAAAAAAAACTATAACCAAGTTTTGATATTGTTATTAAACAGATGTCTAAATACCATAAGATATGGCTGAAGGCCATTGTCTGTGATGCTTATAATGACAGCCGAAACTTAAGTAAATTTGTACTCTGTATTTCTTTGTTTATGGGCATGTGTTAGTTTCACTAGAAAAAAAAAGTAAAATAAACCTTTCTAATTTATGATTAATTTAAGGTTCTGTGGAAACTTCCCAGATCCTAAGAACAGAATGTAGGTATGTGTAGTAATTTTATCATTGTTTTATAATTCCTCAAAATTAAAATAGCGTAGTACAACAAATATCTTCACAAACTAGAGTTGATAATACATTAATCTTTATCTTTAGAAAATAAAATGAGGTATTACTAGGAATTATTTTATTTCATACACGAAACATGGGTAAAGAAAGTTGATGCTTAATTATTTTTTAAGGTATCACAACAAGGATGCCAAGAATCCTTTTAAAGCTTAAAAATCTGAAATAAGATCAGTTACATTAGCAAATTGTTTCTCCCCAGATACTTGCAATATAAAAAAATAGAATGAAGAGGTCTAGAAGTAAAGATTTTTAAGGTAATTTACCTAGAATAATCAATTTTAAAAGTTTCCTTAAAGTCAGCTTTCCAGAGAGTTGACCAGTTTTTTTTGTTGTTGTTAAATGCAGATAACAAACTGTCTCTATAAGTTTCAGTGAAATCCAAATTTTAGTTAGTTTGTTATATATATTCTTTGGCCCTATTTATTTTCTTCATTATGAGGAAGGTTGAATATTTTTAATAATTTTTTGATATTAAGTTATTTTGTCAACTGTCTTTTATGTCCATTGCATAATTTTTCCATTGGGTCTTATTTTCTTTTTGGTTTTTAAGAGTTAATTTTATACTAAGAAAATTACCTAATTTCAAAATATAATTTTAAAAATTTGGTTATTTCATTAATGAGTTAATTGCATCTTGGAGGACATGCTCATTTTATATTTGTATAGGTCAACTTTTTAACTTTTTGAAAATTATACATCAATACATCTTTCTTGTCAAGTGAATGACAAATAATTTTTCTAATTTTTCAGTTGTTTTTTTAACTTGTTAAGGATTTCTTTACATTATATAATTTTAAATATGTAATATAACTTGCTGACTATATCTTATCTTTTTGAACTTGGGATTTTAGGACATGCTTACAAATTATTCTACTTCCTGGAAAAATTATTAAAAATAAAACTAGCATTTTACTGGCAGAGGCTGGGAAGATGGCAAAATAGGAGGATGCTAAGCTCACCTCATCCCATGAATACAACTAGATAATACTCACATCATTGTAAATAACCCAGAAAATGACCTGAGGACTAGCAGAACAAACTCCACTAACTCAAACTAAAGTTAGAGAAGAGGCCATACAGATGGGGGTAGGAACAGATCTCAGGTCATCTACGGGAGGGAGGGAGCCAAGGGTGTGGAGAGGGGGTGAGAGGAGAACCGCACACCAGGGATCCCACATAGGGAAGATGAATACCCATAACATTTGGCTTTGAAAATGAGAGGGGCTGAATTTCGTGAATTCTTATAACCTGCGGGACATAAAGCTTGGAATTTTAAAAATCAGTGGAATCCATTCTGGGAAAGCCTGGAGGGTGAAAGGAAACTGTAAATCTTTGCCCTTAAAGACACAGCAAATCAGCCTGTGGAGACATAGCATAGGAGCAGCAGTTTGAAAAATGCCTGGGGCATACAGAGGTAAAATCATTTACTAAGCTCAGAGCTTGATCAGAGCGGCAGGTTCATAGAGGGACTTCTTCAGGAACAAAGGAGCTGGCAGGCTCCATTTCCCTCCCCTGACATGCATGCACGAATGCAAGGCCATCTGCAGGAACCAGCACAGGAGACATTCACTACCTAACTTGCTTACACCAAGCCCCTCTCCTCTATGGTTTGGTGACTCCACCTTTTCCAGTCACACTTGCTTCAGTCCCAGCATTGAGGATCCCCTCCCCCAGAAGACCAATGCAAGCCTTGCCAACACCACACCTCCCAACCAGGGTGCTATGCGGTGCCTCAGTTCCAGTGGCAGTGGGCCCCCCTCCAAAGAAGACTGGCAGGCACCTTGTTAAAACTCATGCCCAGCCCACACATGCTTTGCTGATCTGCCCCATCATCCAGTCCTGGGACAGTCGTAGTGGCAGGTCTCATACTGCAAGCAGACCAGCAGGCACCTTATTAAAACTGTGTGCCCTGCCCCCTCCAATTCACTCTTGACTGGAGCCCATTCAAATCAGGGCCACCAAGCCTGGCAGTGTGCTAGCAGCCCTAACAGGAGCCAGAATCACTCCAAAGTGACTCCTGCTCTTGGCTGAAGGGATGATAACCAACACACCAGTCAGATGGTGGCAGCCTAAGCGTGAGCTGGGGACAGACAGCTTATCTGATCGCTGGCCCCACCCACCAATAAAAACTTCTCAAGGGATAACACTGGAAAGTGTCCTGCAGTTTGATGTGACTGCACTGGCAAATGCCTGGCCTGACTCAGTTCAAACCCAATGTGGCCCCAGACTGGCCCACTAACACCAAAGGGACCAAACACTGCACACAACAGGAAAAGAGAGCCACTGTAGATGACTGGATGGAAGAAAAAAGTAGCCAAGACACAATAGCAGGGGGCACACAATACAGACAGAAAACACCCCTGAAGTGCCAGGTTCTGGTGAAGAGGGAACAGTGCACTGCATTGCACAACCAGACCTCTTCATAAAGCATTAACCTCAAGAACAGGAGATAAAACTGACTTCCCTGAGAGAGAAAAAGACATAGGGAGTTAAACAAAATAAGGAGAGAGAGGAATATGTCCCACATGAAAAAACAGGATAAAACCACAGCAAGAAACCCAAGTGAAATGGATAGAAGCAATATACCTGATAGAGAATTTAAAGAAATGATCATAAAGATACACACTGGACTTGGGAAAATAGTGGAGGACATCAGCGAGACCCTTAACAAAGAGAAATAAAAAAGAATCAATCAGAGATGAAGAATACAATAAATGATATTAAAAATATACTAGATGGAATAAATAGCAGGCTAGAGGAAGCAGAAGAATGAAGTAGAAACCTAGAGGACAGAGTAATGGAAGATAATCAAACTATGCAGGTGAGAGAAAAAAATTTATGCAAAATGAGAATAGACCTAGGGAACTCAGTGACTCCATCAAGAGTAATAACTTGGGGATCCTAGTGATCCTTACAGGGATCCTAGAAGGGATCCTAGAAGAAGAGAGAGAAAACGGGGCAGAAAATTTATTTGAAGAAATAATAACTGAAAACTTCCCTAATTTGTGGAAGGAAACAGATATCCGGATCCAGGAGGCACAAAAATCACCCAACAAAATCAATCCAAGCAGGTCCATACCAAGACACATAGTAATTAAAATGGCAAAAGTAGTGATAAATAATTTTAAAGCAAGAGAGAAAAAAGACAGTTACATACAAGGGAAACCCCATAAGGCCATCAGCAGATTTTTCAGCTGAAAACCTTGCAGGCCAGAAAATGGGAGTGGCATGATATATAAAAATTGCAGAAAGGGAAAAAAACTGCAGCCAAGAATACTCTATCCACAAGGCTATCATTCAGAATAGCAGGAGAGAGAAAGATTTTCCCAAACAAAAGCTAACAGATTTAAGACCACTAAAACAGCTGATGCCAAAATTCTTGCTTTCTTGCTTCATATGAGGGCAAAAGCTAGATTCAGTGCTAATTTACTTTATTACAACTTACTTTTCCAACTGAGACACCCAGGCACCCCTAGCCTAATTCATTTTTATGCAACCATCTCCTCTCTTCACTATATGGCCATTGATTCTTTTTTATTCATGTTCTAATGATTCTTTTGTATCACTTTTAATTTTTAATTAGTTTATGTTTCTAATTTATAGCATATTTCTAATTTATTTCAGACTACATAGGATATTAATAATAAAAAAGAAATTACTAAATTTAAAAACAGATGAAATTATAAATACAGTATATATTTGGGGATTGCTGAGTATTTTTTCTTTCCTTCCTTTTCCATACGAATATCCATACGAATGTCCATTTGATTATTAATATTTGAGAGCTACCCAGTTTTATTGTAGTTATTCCCTCCCCCACAAAATTCTACCTTTTTAAGAGACTCATGGGGGAAACTAGCTGAATTCCCATGATGTTAACCAAAAGTGAGGCAACTCCAAGCAGGACAGACCACCACCCCTCACTCCCCATTATGAGGTTCTGGGTAAAGAGAGGGGATATACTATCCTAGTGTCAACACCATGGAAATATGACCGTTTATGAAAAAAAGTCACCCACAAACAAAAATTTGCCTAAAATATATGGTAATAATTATTCTTTCTACTGTTTAAAGGTAGTGGATGTTGTACTCATAATTTTAAAATGTGATTTTTATATTTAATATTATGTTTTTTAACATAATTTTGAAGTGTCAACCTAAGCAAAGTTATTCACTAAAAGAAAAGAGAATCAGGGATAGTACCAACAGTTTGATCTAAAAATTATGTAATCCATCAAATGAGCTGGGATATAACTCAATTTAGTTCTCTTTCATGAACTTTCTTTGTCCTTTAAACTCATAGCACTTACACAATCTCTTTTTTATAAAATCCTACAATGCTTTATTAGATCTAATAAATTAGATTATTATTTAATATTTAATGTGAATTCAAAATGATATCACACCTATTTTATAAGCTTCAGTACAGCAGAGCTCTTCTTGGTAGCCTGAAACATGCCTAGTATAATGATATGAACTTCCTGCTGTAATTATCTCTGTGCCCGCATCCCACTCAGACATTCATTAATGGATACAACAGATTTTTCAGGCCTTCACAGTTGTTGTTCCACTCCTGATTGCTAATTAAGCAACTGCTGGCTTTTAATAAGGTTTCCCTCACTCTCCTTTCCTTTCCTATTCTCTTTCTTTCCAGATATTAAGATTTTTCTTTCACAATAAACCATTTATTCATGTGACAAACTTACAAAAAAAATCTGTCATCTTTATCTTGCTTCTACACGGAGCTCCAAAATTTCCAATTTTGTAATATATAATTGCAATGATAAATACATAGACATAAAAAGCTATTTGTCTCATTTTTCTTCTACAGTTGCAAAGATTCTCACTGTGTATCTTTTCTCTGGGAAGGTACATTAAAAAGCCTAGAAAATATTTTTTTCCAATGATAAGTTTTTTCAGTGATGCAATTCTCTTATCTCAGTTTTATATTTTGATTTATAGGCACTACATACATTTAAATTTTTAGATCCCATTTTCCTTTCTCTTAAATGTTCCTACCCCCAAACTCACATAAACAGAGCACTTCTGCAAATATATATTGAACAATCAGACTAATGATTAGCAGGAAGCTTTATAAAATAGGAAGGAAAAAGGATGTAAGAAATGTGGCAGCATCAAAAAATACTTCCATCTAAAGATCTTTTAATATGGATTTATGTATTATGTAAAGCCTACATAAGCTACATAAGTTATTAGGATATTTCCATCCAGAAGACCATGGTGGAAATCTTAATATGTAAATTTATGTAAACTGATAATATTTGTGCATGTTTACTTCCTGTATATATATTATATGAAGCATCCATAAGCATACATAAATAAATGTATAGGGTGAAGGGGAGCAAGGTTAAATCATATAAAGCCAGCAAAATTTACAGATCATTGAAAGTTAGGTGATAAAGAAATTGAAATAAAATTTTGAATTAAATTAGTATTTTTGAAAAAAATCCTATAGATTTACAAATATACTGTAAACTAGAAGTGAAAAACTGGTGACCCACAGGAATATCCATTGCACAAATTTATTTCAGTTGTCCTAACACCATGTCAGTCACCATAGTTTCATAAATCTAAAAAAATCATTTGTTAACATTTAAGTATATGTGAATTCTCATAAAATCTAGATTTTTGGACTCTTGAAAAATCAAACTTCTGGCAACACTGGCCCTGAGTTTTCAAGAGACAATGATCAGCTGGAATTATGCTGCAGCTTGTCTTCATGGTTTTACAGCACTTTAGGGCAGTCTTCCTATTGCTTCTGCTGGACTAAGGACATCAGTGGCCTAATGTTTTCATAGATAGTTTTTTTTTTTTTTTAAGATTTTATTTATTTGACAGAGAGAGAGAGAGCGAGACAGGGAACACAAGCAGGGAGTGTGTGAGGAGAAGCAGGCTTCCTGCCGAGCAGGGAGCCCGATGCGGGGCTTGATCCCAGTACCCTGGGATCAAGACCTGAGCTGAAGGCAGACACCCAACAACTGAGCCACCCAGGCGCCCCATAGATAGTTTTTTTAATGAAACATTTCTGGTATCCATATTCTGTCAAAAATAGGAAAATGGAAAGGAGCAGTGAGGGCTACGTATTTCAAAATAAAGTGGGAGTGAGGAGGGGAAAAGCATATGGTGGAAGCATAGACTGTTCCTACATGTTTAATAACAAGCAATAAAAGAAGGTTTTGTAAAAAGAGTAGTCTTGTCTGCTCTGCTCATTTATTCATTCCATTTAAGATTATAAATTTTGTTTTAAAAACTTACCTGTTCCTATTTCCCTATCAAATTAGAAAGAATAAACAGAAAATATCCTAGCACTGCCAAATCTAAATTCCACTTCATTGCTATTTCTTACCCAACCCTACTTCTATTTCACCACTTATGTTAAAAATATCACCAAGTGTTTAACTCCATGACAGTCGTTTTCAATCCTGGCTACACACTGGAATCACTTGGGGCACTTTAAAAATACCACTATCATACTTCCACCCCTAGAGGTTCTTATTTAACATTTGTCAAATGTGTCTTTTGCATCCGTGTTTTTTAAAAAGCTCCCTATATGATTGTAATGGGCATCCACAGTTAGGATCACTGCTGTATGGATTTTGCCGCCTGTTTTTAATGGAGTATATGCACCCTCTGACCTCTTTTTGCTGTAAATTTCATGAGTGGATCTAGTCACTTAACCTGGCTAGGTCTAATATATTTCTTTATAAAATGCTATAGGAGGTATCACCAGGCCAGTTCTTCAGAAGCCAACCTAAAGCAAGGATTATAGTGAAAGGACATATTACAAGCTTCCAAGAGCAATCACAAAGGCTGTGAGGAGAGCAGAATAAGGAAGGGAGACAAACTAAGCACAGGTGAATTTTCAGAAAAATTTCCAGACAGCCTGATACCATGAGGAACTCTGTGGTGTAACTACACCTCAAGGTTGATCACACAGGGAGGCAAAGAAGCCTGGCTTTTATACTCCTGGAGCAGTCAATGACTATGGGGTGTCGGGGGATGGGGTATGTCCCAAGAACTCCCAGATGTCCAGCAACTTCTCCAGGTGAAAAGGCTCCATTGCAATCCTCCAGAAGTCCCAGGTAAGAGGCATTAGCAGGACAGCACCCAGAAGCTGGGGGATGGGTGAACAGAGAGAATAAGGAATCCCAGGAGGTACCTCTGTGGGACACCATGCAAAAGCATTCCTTACAGCCCATTTATGCACTCCTAAAGAAGAGAAAGTGTAAGACAGTGGTGGAGGATACAGTGGTGTTGAACTAGAAGATCTCTAAGACATTTTCCTGGTTAAAAAAATAAGCTATAAAACACTATCTGAAACAAGCCCTTTGGATCTTTATCTTCTAACTAATAAATATTTAAAGATTCTACTTTCTTCCTGCTTCAATAATCTTTTGATTCCTATTTTGGTTACCGCTTGACAGTTTGACAGGGATACTAATTAACACCTCAAACTTACTTCTTTCAAGGAGGGTGAAGGAAACACCTTAGAGCTTTAAATAATGAAAGAAAACATGCTTCACCACAGCACTTGTTCACTCTTACCAGTCAGAATGCTGTGTTACTTGTAATCAAATTTGGAACCATGTAACACAACCAAAGATTTACGTAAGTGAGCATGTATGTAAAAGATACATTTTCATATTTACCAAATATTTCTTTAAATGATTATGAGTACATCAAAATAATGAATGCATTAAGCAAGAGGCATCTATTTACAGTTTAGTCTCTGTCATCTGTTTTAACAAGAAATCCCATGAAGGGCTATGCAAGACTTATGTTCAGATGCTTTAGGCTTACAGCAATTACATTTCCTTACTTGCAGGGAACACCTTTTTTTCAGGCAGTTTAAATCCTTTTGCCATGGAAAACTATAATAAATGGAACACAACATTTTCACCCAAAATGAAAAATGGTAACTAAGTAACTTACCCTAAAAAGTATAGCAATAATCCTAAGGATAATATTTTCAAGCACATTAAATTTGACTTGCTGAGAGATTATCTTGGAGAAGCACCACTGTTGTAGAAATTCATGGTACAACCTCAATATTCAGGCACAGAAAATAAATCTAGGAATTCTGACCGAGTTTTCTGGCCACACTCTCTACAGCTTTACTTAACCTTTTTTAAAAATATGTCACTTTTTGCTATTGTCAGAAAATTGCCAAAATACCTATACTAAATAAATAGGACAGGACTAGAAAATAGTCAAAATTTAAATTCCTTGACCACCTTTTCTTTAAATTGGTAATTAAGTGAAATAAATTAACAAGTTATAAGAAGAATGAATGTGTGTGTGTGTGTGTGTGTGTGTGTGTGTGTGTTAGGGGAAGGATAAGTAATTTTAAGTATTTATCTACTTTGTATCATATATGTCATATAAATGATCTCATTTAATACTCAAACAGCCCTAATAGACACATTAAGCATATTTATAGGATAGAACACTAATAATTAAACAGGTAAAAGTATTTACCCTAGGTGACACAGCTACTTAACTCTGTTGAGACTGAAATCTGTCCACCTTCAAAGCTTATACTCTTTCCTACCACATCTAGCAAGAAAAAGGAAGTATGTGATTCAAAAATATATGAACACCATGAAACTTTCTGCCTTTTCTGAGATCAAAATCTACCTTTATAAATTCTGGTTTAGGTTTAGGTGAATGGATCAATCCTGATGGACCTTCTTATCTTTTGGAAATTTTTACTTTTTACATTGCAATGAACAAAGTCATTTTTGGAATTTCTCTGAAGAGGCATCAGAAAATGCATAAGAAAATAAAGAAGAGTTGCCAGCTGACCTTGTCCTCCAACTGTGTTCTGAGAGCAAGAATGGAAGGATTCATGCCAGCTTCCTGACATCTGAATTTCTTTATGCCTGGATAATGAATTCTGAAAACAACCCACACTTCTGTTACTTGTATTTTGTTTCAAAAGGAAACATAAAAAGGAATAGAAAAACATTGTTTCCTTGATATTTTTTCTGGAATTTGGCAGCACTGACAGAAGCATTTGTTTCCTAACAAAAACAGACACTTACAATCTCAGGTGTTCAATGTTTTGAAATGACAATGGAAGGTAAGGACGGAATTGTTGATCAGGATTCCAAGAGCAAAGACTGTCAGTGGAGAGTGATTTTGATGTGGAAGACAGGATTCGAGTTTATGTAGACGTTCTTTCTTCTGATTCTTAATTTGTTTTTTATGAAGAAATTCAGTTTCTTTCATCTTGTTGTAGAAGTGTATTTTCTTCATTTGATCTCACTGAAGTAAACAGGTTTCTGGGGGCGCCTGGGTGGCTCAGTCGTTAAGCGTCTGCCTTCAGCTCAGGTCATGGTCCCAGGGTCCTGGGATCGAGCCCCACATCGGGCTCCCCGCTCAGCCAGGAGCCTGCTTCTCCCTCTCCCACTCCCCTTGCTTGTGTTCCCTCTTTCACTGTGTCTCTCTCTGTCAAATAAATAAAATCTTTAAAAAAAAAAAAAAACAGGTTTCTGTGTAGAACACATGATACCTATTACAAGTACCTGCCAGGATCCAGGACTTCTCCTAATACTGGAGTAAGAAGAGTGAACAAAACACAGCAACCCTGCCCTCAGGGAGACAGATGAAAAGCAAAATAAATAAATAAAATACAGAGTATGTTAGAGATAACGTGAGTATTATGCAAAGAAAAAAAAAACAGGGAAGGGATTTGAAGGGTTGGGGGGGCTGAAATTTTAGAAAAGTAGTCAGGGAAGGCTTCATTGAGAAAGTGACTTTTTAATAAAGAAAGTGCAAATGTGAGTATTAGGAAGAGGGAATTTCAGGTACTGTGAGAGCAAGTGCAAATGGAAATTTGTAAAGCAGTCTAGCAGATGGGTAGTAGATTATTAGTAGTGCCCCTGGAAGGAAATGAAGTTATACTAGTGAGAAGACAGTAAGTTATTTATTCTACTAAACTACAAATACAAATATCTTAGGAAAGTTTCCTTTGTTTCAAGTAGTTTAAATTTTTAAACGCACTTAAATTTAAAAAAGAAAGAGGAGGAAGAAAAATTCTGGGAAGATCATTAGAGTATTTCAAGAAACCAAGAGAAATGGGGCCATGACAAAGGCAATCTGGAAGGGAGAACAAACTAAATAGTGACATGGAATATTAATTACGGAAGAAAAATCATCACTTAAATTGTCACCTAAAGTGATCTCTTGTCTATCTAACTGCTTTCAACTAAAGGGTACTGTGCAGCTTCACCTATGGCTGTTTGGCTTCCTTCTCCACCGTTATTTCTCTGAGCTGTGCCTCCCAGTTCCTTGTACAATGCAACAAAGACTGCATTTAGAATCAATAATGCCTGGATCTCAGTCCCATTTCTCCTTCTCACTAGTGCATCTTAGACAGGTTGCTATCTTAGACCTGTTTATTCAATAACCACATTTCCTTTCCATTATATTTTATGACTTTAGTAAATATATGGGAGCTAATTGTGTTTCACGTGGAATTAACCCTTCATAATGAGATCACTCATGAAGGAATTATAGAAAGAATAAAAGGAGAATTAAAAACATCTTAGGGGGCGCCTGGGTGGCTCAGTCATTAAGCGTCTGCCTTCGGCTCAGGTCATGATCTCCAGGTCCTGGGATCGAGCCCCGTGTCGGGCTCCTTGCTCAGCGGGGAGTCTGCTTCTCCCTCTCCCTCTGCCTCTCCCCACTGCTCCTACTCTCTCTCTCTTTCTGTATCTTTCTGTCTCAAATGAATAAATAAAAAAAAAATTCTTAAAAAAAAATACCTTAGTGCAAACCTATGTTTAGAGGGTAGAAGAAAGAGGGGTTAGGAGGACGGAGAAGAATCAGAAGAGTAAAAAATAATCACAGAAAGTAATAGAAGATACAGTCACAAAAAAAGAGCTGGAGATCAGTAGCGTCTTCTGAATAGATATCAAGGTCAATCACTCAGAAATAACCATTAAAATTGGTGACAAGATTATTTGGTAACCAATGATGGAAAACAGGTTTGTCGAGAGAAAGAGGGAACAAAGAAGGGGTGCTCAAAATGGAGAAGCCAAACTGCAACAAGTTTTATAGTGAATGGGTGATGACTGTAGAAATGAACATTCATTACTTTTTTGAAAATTTGGCTTCATTTCTTTAAATTAATTGTAATACTGATCATAATCCTTCTGACAAACTGTTTCTTCAAACATGAATACAGTCTAATGGCAACAGTGTATTTCATGGACAGATGCCATGCACAATTAATACATCCAGACAATGCTATTGAGTATTCTCTATGATCCCTGAGATTGTCTTCCATAAAATTTTGGCTGTGGAAAAATTCTTAAGAAGAAGCAGATGTTCTCTCATTGAAACTTTCTGTACCTTTGAAAAGTAATCAAGGAGATTAGTTTAAATAGCATCTTCCCTGCTGTACTCACTCTGGTGGTCATCTCATTATATGATCAGGATACAGGCACTCTGTTATTCCCCTCCAAGATATCATTATTTTTAAATATGAGGAACTGAAAGATAGTAAGCTCTTTATTTCCCCTGAAGCCCCACAGCTCCACATGATCAGAAGCTTCAGAGTTTTCAGTTATTTATTTGAGAGAAAAGAAAATGACTTTTTAATAACTGGATATCTGAACTCTAAAATCAACTGCATACAAGATTCAAGGCCAACCAATGCAATGGAATAGCTAATTTTCCACCTTTTCTTTCCCAAACTAAAGATACTTACTGATTCATTCAAGCCAGGAATGGTTACGGGATTCCATTTTTTTTCTTCTGAAATGGATAATTCTTAACAACACCATTAAGGTCTCTCTGTTTGGATCTTTTTCAGACCAGATTTATAATTTTTCCCACTCATAATGTAGATTTGGGCTTTGTAAAAAAAAAAAAAAAGAAAATACAAAAAAGCTCTATAGGTTTTTATGTATTTTAAATGGTTAGAAATATTTTTTAGCCAAATAGTTTAAATAAAAAGTATGGAATCTAATATTTTCCTTGTCATTTGCTAATCCTTTCTACTCCATGTCATCCTCCAGCTGAATGGAGTCATAATATTTTTAGAACTATAAGAGAATCTAATCCCCCAGTTGAACATTCTTATATTTTTTTACAAACCCCTTTGAGAAATAGATGTGTCATGAATACTGTTCCTAGAAAAATGCATATGCACACATAAAAATAACATTTGCATATAATTTCAGAATTCTGTGACTCCCAAAATAAGAACCCTTGATCTAACCCAACCCTCCAATTTTATAAATAAGTAAAGTCACTGGAAGGGTACTTTTTTCAGACAACCAACTTATATGTAACATGATGGAAATTCAAAGATCTGTGTTCAAATAATCTATTCAACAGTCTTTCTACAAGGCCACATTGATTCTCTGTGAACATGTTCTATACAAAGGTAATTATAATTGTCCAACAAATTTTGGCTGTACTGAAAGTAAGGTACACACTGGGATAGGTGCACAAAGAGGCTAACGGCAGCTTCTGGAGGCCTGATATACCAGCTGGTGACCCCAGACTGGAGACTATCTGATACAAGTGTCATCTGCTCATGAGTGGTATCTCTGAAACCTACCTTATGATGCTTTTGGAGAATTACACATGATAATACATGAAAAGAGGTTACCAAAGTTCTTGGAATTTAGTAGTAAATAAATAATAAGTTAGCCAGTAGTAGTAGCAGAAGTTATTACAATAACTAGGTTACGGCAGAAGTTAAATTGGCAGGATTCCCTGCCTTCGGGGGTCAATTGATTAGGTTATACGTTAACTTTTAACAACAAAAGTCATTAACAAGCACTTTAACAGGTGTTCTTCCTTTCAGTCCTAATATTTGCAGGGTTCTAAGTATGGCACTTAAAGCCCCTATATTGGTTCGAGTGTCTAAAGTAAGCATACATGAATAAGCCTGTTTGTTTATTTCTGTTTAAGGCTTATAATTGCAAAAAAAAAAGGCTTATAATTGCAATTCAAGAATTGGTCACCAGGTGAGCACTGTTACAGCTTTCTGCCATAGCTTTATGACCCACGTGTCTCAGTTTTCTCATATATTTAGATAAGTAAAAGCGACTGTATAATAACCTATGTTTTTACTATTTAAAAAATAGAAAAACATGAAGGTCAATCATTTTAAGCAAACACAAACTACTGCAAAATTTTATAATTCAAACACTGGTTCTTGTGGCTACCCTGCTTTAAAAGCACGGGGCCTGCCACCCAAAATTTGGTTCCTGTAGACCAATGACATCACACACACACCCAAAGGGTATGAAATGGTTTATTACTTACATAATTGAGGCATTTCTGAAGAGAGGAGGGCAGGCCTCCAGAGCAGGTGTGAAAGTGGCTTGAAAGAGCAAAGAAAGGAAAAGGGCTGAGGTTTTTATTCCAGGTAGGGGTTAGGGCTGGGGTGAGTGCTCCCATGCGTGGTCAGGAATTTCCATTATTATTTGAATCACCAGGGCCAAAGGAGGGAATACCTGGGCTTTTTTAGGAACTTGTCCAGTACTGGGGCAAAGAGAAAGACAGGTGGGCTTAAAAGCTGTCAGCAATCAAAAAATCAAGAAGATGGAGCGAGTCTTCATTATACTGCACGGTGAGTCATCATCACACTGAAATTAGCCACTACAAGTGCTTAACCACTCTCAACTGATTATTCTAGCCCTATTTAGCGAAACCATGAAACTCACCTTGTGGGAGCCAGAAGCCTCCTTTGGAATAGCTTCCACTAGTAGGGCCACATAAGACTACAATTTCACTGAAACTTAGGTTTCTTACAGCACTGTCTTGCCCATTTATACCAGGCTCTGTTCTTGCAAATGCTTTAGCTACAGTTCTGCAAGAGGGAGAAAGCCCCTCATATAATTAGGGAAAAATACATAGCAAAAAATGGTGGCTATGCTTGGCATATTTATTCATGACTATCTTTTTCTAATCAGTAAAAGACTTCGCTTACATTCCAAGGATTTAAAACTAAATATATTTAACTTCTTTACCAAATTATATAGATTCATCCAAGTTTATCTCTACTTTTAAAGTACCAGATACATTTTCCTGTTGACCATTTTAAAATAGCATGTGTAGCTGTACACCAAACAAATGGCAACGGTGAGTAACAGTGACAGAGAGTAGTTTCTTTCCACTTTAAGTGCCAAATTACCATGTAGTATACAACATAAGTGCTTTAGAGGAGAGACACATCTACTTGAGATGGACGGAACAAGGGAGATCTGAGAGAGGATTTAGAGAAATTAAATGGAATGAGGAGGAGGGAATTTCAGATAGGGAGCAAAGCATAACGTATGCACGGGTAGGTGTAAATATAAGACCCCAGTTTGAAAGCCATGTACGTATGTATGCCTGTATTTAAGTATACTGGCACATAGGTCCCGGATAAAATAACAGAGGGAAAGTAACTGACTATTCTTGTATACTCAAGGAGCATGTAAATTCTTTATGTTATAAAGAAATCCCTTTTTGAAGAAGTCCTTAGATATTAGCTGAAATTACGTCATCTGCTCTGAGACAAGATTTACAAAACATGAAACTACATGAGAAATATGAAAAGTTATAGAGATTTCATAAGGGCTTTTGAGACTAAAGAAAGGCTACTAAAAATAGAGCATGAGTGGAAGAGAAAAGGCTATCCGAGATTTAAGCAGACCCCTTGAGACAGTACCATCTGTCAGGAACCATGTCTGAACTTAATACCATATTGCTGGTATGTGCTTAAGTTCAACATAGTAAATGATCAATAAATGTTTTTTGAATGAATTCATAACTTTATTTTCTTGGGAATAAGTGCAAAAGGTACTATATAATATTAAACTAATAAAACCTTTTGCAGAGTATGGTTAATGTCTAATTCAAACCAAATCTTTTTTTTTTTTTAATGGGCCATATGTCTGTAGCTTGCCAGTCACCTTAAATAGAAGACAAACTACTCACATTAGAAGGCTATCCTATTCTTAAAAACAGTAAGTTAATGTTATGATAAAAGCATTTTTCTGAGAAAATGCACTGTGTGAACATGGGAATTATTGGGGTTTGCCCCAAGTCTAAAAGGGCAGGCGTTCTGTATCAGCATTCAGATAGGGTTGCTATTAAGCAAATTGAGGACAGAAAGTTCTCTTCAACATGTTAAGTGGGACATATTACTATAAAAGGGAACTCTTTTCCTTTGCTTTAGAATTACTCTTCAATTGAGTTTATTATTTCCTGCACAGTGTATAAACCGTATATGTTCACTTTAGAAAATCTGAAGTAAACTCCTCAAAAATATAATGAAGATGGAAACTCATAATCACTTAACTCCGAGATAGCCACTATGTATATAAAATTGTCAGAGCCACAGATGAAAGTGAATCTGCCAGGTCCCTATATGCAGTTTTCCCACCTACCTTCTCCCCCACAAAACTTGCCGGCTTTGGCTAATGGTCTGTGATTTTTCACATATTATTCTCTGAGTCCAGTGGTCTCATCAATCACAATCCTTCTCACCAAGGAAGGTAAAAAATTTGAGAAGTATACATAGGAGCTATATAGGAACTAGAATGTAGTACTAGCTTTGTTTTTCAAAGTACAGGTTTTTTGGCAGAACTAGCTTTGAAAACACAGCTTGATTCGAAAGCCAAAATAAAACTTTCATTTATTCAAAAAATACTGATAGAGGTATGCCAAGAACTATTCCAAGCACTGGGGATAGAACAGTTAACTTAAATTTTTATGGAGCTTTCATTCTAGTTGGGAAAACACATACAACGAAGAAATAATAAACTATATGGCATATACAGGAAAGTGCACAAGGGGTGCTAGTAAGGGGACTGCTATTTTAAATAGGGTGGTCTGGAAAGGCCTCGTGAAGAAGGGGACATCTGAGCAAAGACCTGAATGGCATATTTGAGGGAACAGCATTCCAGGTAGAGGGAACAGTGAATGAAAAGGTCCTAAACTGACAGCATATCTGGTTTTTGACTTCGACCTTCATGAACTGGATTGCTTTACCTGTAGCTGGAGAACCAAAGGCTACTCCAGTGGGGCACAGAACAGCATGACAATCCCCACCCTTCCCACTCAGCCATTCAATCTTGTTTCATTCTAGAATACACCCCATTGGAATAGAAGCAGAGAAAGGGCATGGTTATCTGTAATCTATGTAACAGAGAAAATTAGAATCAGGATTTGAGGCTATGCTGGAAGAATGTCATTTTCTCCAATCTTACCAAGTACAGAAAGACATCTCTCTTCCCATGGAAAGGACAAAAATGCAGGAGAGAGAGGAATCAGAAGTGACCCCAAACTGAAGAAGTGAACTGATATCCTTTACCTCTTTCTGAGTGTGGGAAAGAATAAGTATCTTCCTTATATTTTTATATTATTTTACATAACTTCTTCAGATATTGTAAAGGAACTGATACCTCTATTCTAGTCAGCATGAGTAAAATTCTCTCTGCAATAATAGAATGACTCCTATTGTCTTCCCCATGATTATTATTGAATCATTTGGGTTAATTGATTGCACTGAATAAACATGCGTGTAATTTTCTACATAGAGGATGAAATCTTGGCAAAAATCTATATGAGAGTTCTGTTGTAACGTCAACAGTTACCCCATACTTTTATGAGAAAAAGTTATTTTCCATTTCTTGAGTTCAACTAAAAAGTAAGGGAAAGGGGGGTAGAGCACTGACTCAGAACTCTCTGACCGCGCAAAGAGTCAGATCTAGATAAATTATATCCTTAAACCAACCCAGGAAGGAGCTAATGTTGCTGGCTATATTTTCTCCTCCATTAGGAATCTGAGCAAGGTAAGTCATCCCAGACATAGATGGGATGAACAGATGATCATATATATGTCCATTCTGATAATTTTCACAAAAATTAATTAGCATTCCAATCAACACATATTGCAAGGAAACTCACAATTTTGCATTTCAAAATGTTTGAAGTATTATAAAGTCAATTTCCTATACTAATCACCAGTTTTCATACAGATAACTTCAGTATAATTCTGAACAACAAAAATGGTAGATAGGAAATTGAACTTCTCATTAAACTAATTTAGTTAATTAAATCTAGTCCTGCAAAAACATTTACTCTTATAAAAAGCATTCAAAGCTACCTCATTTTATGTGCCATTTCAGCTCTAGTTCTCAAGGTGAATTTTTTTTCAATAAAGAAAAGAATTCAAGTACTGTTGAAACATTCTGTGGACAGCAATTGTCAAATTAGAAAGGAGACTTGTTCATCTTATTTTATGGAAAATGAATGATGTTATCTTCTAAAAATTACACTCAAAAGTATGTTTTCAGAAATCCTTGGGGGATGCCTGTGTGGCTCAGTCAATTAAGCATCTGCCTTTGGCTCTGGTCATGATCCCAGGGTCCTGGGATCAAGTCCTGCATCAGGCTCCTTGCTCAGCAGGAAGCCTGCTTCTCCTTCTGCCTGCTGCTCCCCCTACTTGTGCTCTCTCTCTCTCTGACAAATAAATAAATAAAATCTTAAAAAAAAAAGAAAAGAAAAGAAAAGAAATCCTTGGGAAATGCTGCCTAAGCACACATCTATGACTTCCTTTCTCTCCCTATTTTGGTCAGAGACAGCTCAACTTGTATTTTGAGTAAAACCTATTCCTGGAAAATGATGGGGCTCCCAAACACATATATATAAGCTTCCATTCCAGAGAAAATAGGCCAGTCAATGCCAACATGATGTCAGCATCAGAATATTCCTGTCCACAGAATGCCCCGGCCCACAGGAGGACTCAGGTCCAGAGGCCTGGGAGGAGATCTTCCTTCCTGAAAGCATCTGAACAAAGACTTCTGATTTTACAGTCACAAGTGCATTCCAGCTCAGAATGGTATATGGATTCCTTTAACACATATAGATGAACCACCCAGCCTGCTCACAATGTATATGGTATTGGATTATTCCTCAATCAGACAAGCAAGTGATTATGGCAATAATAAAGCAGGGACTATGGGAAAATTAAAACATAATAGTATTGATGATATATTTTAAAATGTAATGTGACGATCATAACATGGTTGGGTTTTCTCGCATATTATTTTTTATTGTGGATTACATTTAGTGTGGGGGTAGACAGAGGGTACACCATTTTCTCTTCAATGAGTAGGGCCTTTAAAGGACTTTGCCCTATATGTGTAGTTGTGATAAAATTCCAATAATTAGGATATAGTTAACCACATTTTAGTAGAAACTGACTGTTGAAATCAATTGCTCTCTTTCAGTGCAGTTGGGAGAAGGCTATCTCTCACCCACTTATGCTAAAAGGCATGCAAAGCAAAAATCCTAAACATCTAAATTTCAGCTGAGCCGGCACAGTTGTTGCTTGCCAAGTAGCAAAGAAATACAAACTGTATCTCTAATAATTTCAAGTCAGGTTCCCTAGAAAACCTGAAACAGTGACTGCAATACATGTGAGGGAACCCTCACCCAAACACATGAATAGACAGAGAAAGATTACAGATCATAAGAACACACTATTTTAAGGAGTTATACCAAGCCAGGTATTGAAAAAAGTCGTTTTCATTGAGTACATATTTAGTTGGAAAAATAGAACACAATCTTGAATGAGCTCTAATGTAAATTCTTAAGGTTTTACACCACAGCACAATGGCACAGAGAACTACAAGACAAATAGAGTTTTAGGAAATAGAAAATATAGTTTCAAAAACTTTAAGTTTTAATAATGAAACTCAAAACTACTGTAAACCAAATTATGTCCTGGGAAGATCAAAGGAAGATATAGAGCAAAAATAATAGAAGGCACAAATGAAAAGATAAGTGATATGGAACTAATCCAGGGCTTCCTAAAAAGAGAGAAGGATAGCTGGGCAAGAAGAAATAATCAAACAGATAATGGAAGAAAACTTCCCCAAATGATAGAAAGATTTAAATTTTTAAAGAGAAAGTCTCACTGAGTTTAAAATAGGATTAACTCACGAAGAGGTAGCTAGAAAATTTTCTGAATAACAGAGATAAAGAGAAAATTTTATAAGGCTATAGAGAGAATAGATTAGATACAGAATAAAGAGAATAAAAGTTTCTCATGTAAGCTAAAACAAAAACAAAACAAACCCAGATTTTCACAGAAAATCACCATAATCCAAGAATAACTTCCTAGCAATTTTTCATTCTAACACAAGACAAAAGACAACATTTGAGGATATGCAAGGAAGCTAAAATTATACCAATGTTATAATAATTCTAAGTAATTAATAAAGTTCAGCAGAGTGAAAATTACATCAGAGAAAAGATTTCTATCAGGCTGTCTTAATCTGTTCAGGCTCCAATAGCAAAATACCAGACAAGGTAGCTTAAACAACAGAGAATTATTTTCTTAGTTCTGGAAACTGAAAGGCGCCAGCATGGCTGTTTCTGGTGATGGCTTTCTTCCTGGCTTGTAGATGTTGCCTTCCCCTGTGTCCTCCCATGGCAGGGACAGAGGAGAATGTAGCCATCTACAAGCTATCTTCAAGAAAAGGGAAAAGGGGTGCCTGGCTGGCTCAGCTGGTAGAGCATGCAACTCTTGATCTCAGGGTCATGAGTTCAAGCCCCATGTTGGGTGTAAAGCTTACTTAAAAAAAAAAAAAAAAAGATGATTCAAAGATTATCAAAGCTGCTACTTCTACCATAGGCCTAGAGTGCACAGGTCCTAGAGAGGCTCCCTCTACTTTAGTTTCAAAGAGCAGGCCCACCACCCAGCAGAACTTTGTGGACGGGACCACTGGATAAAGTAAGAAACAGTGATAAACCCCCTGAGACTGCCCACATTGCTTCTAAGGAGCCCCTCCATCTCCTTCTTGCTTTGCCTCTAGTTGGTGAATTTCTTAAGATTTTTTTTTTACCCTCTAGTATAGGTGTGATTCTTTTGTTTTTTAATTAACCCTTTATGCCAAGTCTCTTGAAACATGTCTGACAGCTGCTAAAATAGTAGGCTCCTTCTGTGGTGGTTCACAACTTTCTAGTATATTGGCAGCTACTGGAGTGATATGATAAAGAAGATGGTATTCCTTGCTGGTATCATTCTATTCATTGCCCTGAGGTATCTCCTTCTTGGGGCATTCACCACTGTATTTTTATTTCCTAGTTTTAGTTGGTATTTTTACATATGATAAAACAATCTCTTGGGGCACCTCGGTGGCTCAGTCAGTTAAGCCTCCAACTCATTTTAGGCTCAGGTCATGATCTCATGGGTCCTGGGATTGAGCCCTGCATTGGGCTCTGTACTCAGCAGGCAGTCTGCTTGAAGATTCTCCCCCTCTGCTCCTCCCCCCATTTCTCCCTCTGCCCCTCCTTTCCCTTTCATTGTCTGTTGGCCATCTACATGTCTTCTTTGGAAAAATGTCTATTCAGGTCCTCTGCCCATTTTTTTAATTGGATTGTTTGTTTTGATGTTGAGTTGTAGAAGTTCTTTATATATTTTGGATATTAACCCGTTATTGGATATATCATTTGTATATATCTTCTCCCATTCCTTAGGTTGCCTTTTCATCTTGTTGATGGTTTCCTTTGCTGTGCAAAAACTTTTTATTTTGATGTATTCCCAATAGTTTATTTTTGCTTTTGTTTCCCTTGCCTTAGGAGACAACATCTAGAAAAATGTTTCTACAGTCAATGTCAGAGAAATTACTACCTGTATTCTCTTCTAAGAATTTTACAGTTTCAGGTCTCTAATCCATTTTGAGTTTATTTGTGTCTATAGTGTTAAAAGGTGATTAGAAGGTATAAAAGTTTCATTCTGTTACATGTAACTGGCCAGTTTCCCCAGCACCATTTATTGAAGAGACTATCTTTTCCCCATTGTATATTCTTACCTCCTTTGTCATAGATTAATTGACCATAAAATCATGGGTTTAACAGGAAACAACAGGTGTTGGTGAGGATATAGAGAAAGGGGAACCCTCTTACAGTGCTGGTGGGAATGCAAACTGGTGCAGCCATTCTGGAAAACAATATGGAAGTTCCTCAAAAAGTCAAAAATAGAACAACACTATGATCCAGCAATTGCACTACTAGGTATTTACCCAAAGGATAAAAAAATACTGATTTGAAGGGATACATGCACCCCGATGTTTACAGCAGCATTATCAATAATAGCCAAATAATGGAAAGAGCCCAAATGTCCATCAACTGATGAATGGATAAAGAAGATGTGACGCGCGCATGCGCACACACACACACACACACACACACACACACAAAACACACAGGAATATTACTCAGCCAGCAAAAAGAATGAAACCTTGCTGGGGCGCCTGGGTGGCTCAGTTGGTTAAGCAGCTGCCTTCGGCTCAGGTCATGATCCCAGGATCCTGGGATCGAAGCTTGTATCGGGCTCCTTGCTTGGTGGGCAGCCTGCTTCTCCCTCTCCCTCTGCCTGCCACTCGCCCTGCTTGTGCTCTCTCTCACTATCTCTCTCTCTCTCTGTGTCAAATGGATAAATAAAATCTTAAAAAAAAAAAGAAATCTTGCCAATTGCAATGACGTGGATGGAGATAGACAGTATTATGCTAAGTGAAATAAGTCAGTTAGAGAAAGACAAATACCATATGATTTCACTCATATATGGAATATAAGAAACAAAAGAAATGAACATGGCGGGGGAAGAGAGGCAAACCAAGAAACAGACTCCTAACTATAGAGAACAAACTGATGGTAACCAGAGGGGAGGTGGGGGGGATGGGCTAAATGGGTGAAGGGTATTAAGGAGGGCCCTTGTGATGAGCACCCAGTGTTGTATGTAAGTGATGAATCACTTAAATTCTACACCTGAAACTAATATTACACTGTATGTTAACTAACTGTAATTTAAATAAAAAGTTGAACAAAAAAAAAGAAAAAAGAAATAAGTAAACATAGGCCTGAAGAAAAATCATGAGTTTATTTCTGGGCTCTCTACTCTGTTCCAATGATCTATGTGTCTAGTTTTGTGCCAGAATCATACTGTTTTGATTACTAGAGCTTTGTATTATATCTTGAAATCAGAATCATACCTCTAGCTTAAAACATATGTAATTTTTAACTGAGAAGTCTGGCTCTAAGCCAAAATCCTGTTATGCTCTTTCAGGCCCAATCATCAGTAATTACAAAGGCTTTACCTGGCAGTCCCATGGGTGGAAAGCTGCCATCCCCAGTTCCAACTTGATGTCAGTGCACTGGGAGAAACTGCAGTAAAAAACTCAGTCCCTCAGTCCCTGCATCATCCTGTTGGCCTTGTACACACACAGATCCACATTTCTAGTCTTAGTGCTTCCATTCAAAGACTTCCTTCTTGGGGCTGTCTCTAGTTAAGAAAAATTCACAGAAAAATTAAAATAAAAACAGACAACATAACTAATACACACACACAAACTACCAATAGAGAAACAGAGATAGAAACAAAATGTCATTTTTATACTGATCAAAGTGAAAAAATACGATTTAAAATATCAAAAATAATTCGCTGTTGATTAGACTATAGGGAAACAACCTTTCTCATATATTGCTGGTAGAGTGAAAATTTGTACAAATAGTCACAAAATTACACCTCTAGGTTTTTAATCTATAGAAATATTTGCATAATTACACCAAAATATAGGTACAATGATATTTCACTTAGCATTACCTATAATATTGACAAATTAGGCATATTTTAACAAATTTAGAACATCTATGATATGATATGCTATGCATCCATGAAAAATGATAAGGTTTCTGAGTTAGAATGGAGGAATGAAATCAGATTCTTCTCTAATCCTAATGAAATGTGCATGAAAGGTAAAACATTAAAAAAAAGAGAGAAACCATTTACAAACATTCAAAGCCAATTTTATCCTGTATTAAACAAGGATTGAGAAAGTTAAAGACAAATAAGGTAATCAGAATAAAAAAGAAGATGAAAAATCAGCTCTTGCAGTTTAATGAAGATGTAATTAAATCTACTGTTCTTATATATTCTCTCACTTTTATCAAGAAAATTGAACATATAATAAAATTAAGACCAACAAAAAATACCAATCATACTAAGTAATATAAAAAGGATAAATTACTCTATTAACACAAGTAGATTGGATCTAAAAGCAAAACTCAATAGTAGCCTGTGTAAAAGAGGCAAAAATTAAGACAAGTGACTCACAAGAGTTGAAAATGAAATTACCACTTTTACTCTTAATGATCTAAAAAATAAATGCAATAAAGAAAGGTTTAGAATATTAATATTAGTCAAGGTAGAAACTGAAGCAAAAATATATGAGTCACATAACTTCATTAATAATAAATGGTAACATTTACAAAGATTGTGAATATACATCTGATTAAATAGAATTTCAATGTATAAAGTAAACACTTTAGTAAATGCAATTGAAAATAAAGGATTAATAACAATGAGAGATTTTAACTCACCTCCCTCAGCCACTAAAGAATCAAATAGATTTTTTTTTTTTAAAGAGCAAACAGGAAATCTAAATAAGGTAACAGGGCAGATCAAAAAGATATATTAATCTCTATATTCTGAAAACAAAGAAAATACCTTTCTTTCAAGTTTTTATGTAGTATTTTAAAATCTTACTTTATATCATTCCATAAAGAAAATATCAATTTATTATAAAAAGATAAAATACTAAGATAAAGTTATCTGATTACAAATTAATACAAATAGGAAACAATAAAAAGAAAATACCGAAAATATCTTTTGCCTGGACAGTATTTTTTATTTTGATTCAGGAAAAAAATAACTGAAATACCCAACCATTTTGAATACACAAAATATAAAAAAATAATAATAACATATAGAGAAAAAAATCTGTGGATTTAGATGCTAATTGTTGTAGAAAAGAAAGTCACTGAATGAGTTAATCATTCAACACACATCCAAAAATAGAAAACGTTAAAAAAAATAAAACCTAAAGAAACAGAAAGAATGAATTTGGAAAAAAAAAAAAAACAAAACTAATAAATCAATTCCAGAGGTACTTCTTTGAAAAAAACAAGCAAGCAAAAAAATAATTAAGCCCATATCTAACCTAATTGAGAAAAAAGAGAGAAGATACAACACACAGAGACAAACATATGAAGAAATTATTATCGATGGGGAGGAAATTAAAATAGTAACATAGTTTGCTCAAATATATGCAATTAAGTTTGACAACCTGGAAAAAATAGATGCCTTCTTTCCTAGGAAAATAATAATTTCTAAAATTGACCACAAAAGAAACAGACACTGAATACTGTCTAACATTTATGGAATGAGAAAAATAACAAAGCTGCTCAGTAGAAATGATAGAGGCCACACAGTTCACAAGTGAAGTCCATTACACTTTCAAGGAACAAGTAACTCCAACTATCTAAAATGTTCAGAATATATCAGAAGGAAAGCTTCCAAATACTGTCTATGAATTCACTGATCACAAAACCAAGTAAAAACAGTAAAGAAAAAAGGAAAAAAAGTCACATTTAATAATATTAATGCAAAATATCGGCCTATACCTTTGACTAGGACAGTAGAAAGATAATATGAACTTGGGTTCATTCTAGAAAGCTGTTAGGATATTACAAGCTCTCTTAATATAATTCAACTATATTAATAGTGTGGCAGGTTTTATAGACTGCCTCTCTCAATAGCCATTTAAGCCCTCTTTGGGGTATGCTTTCCTTGTACTTCGGAAGCTAGGAGTCTAAAATCTGCATTTCCCAGGCACACTTGAATCTATGAACCGGGGTGTGATTTTGTTTCCACCAATCAGGCACGCAAATGAGATTTTGAGGCCTGAATTTGGAACTGAGTTAAGCAAGAAGAGAGGCAAGGAATGGGGATCCACTTTGTGATATGGTTTGAAGTAGAACTTTGTGGACCCAGGGGATACCATCTTCCTGATTAAACTTCAGTTAAATGGCATTGGCAGCTGCTTTCCAGCTGAGGGCAGCAAGTATGATACAAAGGGATGGGGCCTTACTTGGAATCTCAACCTAGAGCCAGAAACTCTAGCTCTTTAAAAGATTTTGAAAGCCATGAAATATCTGGTGTGAAATCCTTTTCTGTTTAAACTAGCTAGGAGTGATTATCTATTGCCTACAATTGATAAAGGTCAAAGGAAAAGGACATAGCTCCAGGCTTCTTAACATCAAAAAGACTTTGAGAAAATGCAACTATCTTGATTCCTGTTAAAATTTCTTAATGAAATTGTGGTATAGATGTATACTTCCTTAAAGAAATAAAATATATGTCTTAAAAACAAATTGGTATTATGCTTACTGGATGAACACTAAAAGCATTCTCATTAAAGTATAACAAAAGGTTGGCCATCTTCACTAGAATTTTTTTTTCTTCACTAGAATTTTTAAGTTATTTTTTTCTGGAAGTACTAGCCAATACAATTAGAGAAGTGAAAAGGGAAAAATACATAAAAATTAAACAGAAGAAACAAAATTTTTATTTTCATAACTAGAAAATCCAAGAGGATCAACTAAAATTACTAGAAAAAGATTATCAAGTTATTAAATTAATATATAGAAGTACAGCTTTTCTGTTTACAAATAATTACACAGAAAAAATGGGGAGAAATCCCATTTATAAGCCACCAAAAACAAAAGAAAATAAACAGAACCTAGAAATAAACTTAACAAGCAATATGTCAATTCTATATGCAGATAACTTTAAGACTCAGACATAAAAGACTTGAATAAACAGTTTCTTTTTTTTTAAGATTTTATTTATTTATTTATTTATTTGAGAGAGAGAGCGAGAACATGAGCAGGGGGAGGAACAGAGGGGAGGGAGAGAGAAAGGTAGAGAATCTGAAGCAGATCCCTGCTGAGTACAGAGCCTTATGCAGGGCTCCATCTCAGGGCCCTGAGAGCACGACCTGAGTGGAAACCAAGAGTCAGACATCCAACTGACTGAGCCACCCAGGTGCCGCAAATAGACAGTTTCTTATTGCATATGAATACTCACTGTTTTAAAGATCTCTAAACCATAATCTACACATTTTATATGACTCCAACAAAAGTAACAGAATATTCAATATCCATTTTTTGAAACTAGTTTAACTGATTAAAAAGTTTACAGTGAAAAAAGCATTCAAGAAAAGCCATAAAAATTCTGAAATGTTAGAGATGAGATAATTTATGACAATACTTACCAACAACTGAAACACATTTGGTGTGACAGTCATTAAAAGGATGTGAAGTGTTTTTATGATTAGATGGTGAGTTTTTAGAAATAGCCCTAAAAAATTGTCAACAGTTGGCATACAATAAAGGTGGCCCTGCCAATTAAGGAGAAAGATTTTTATTTATTTCTTAAGTTTTATTTATTTAAATAATCAAGAATCAGATGCTCTTCCAACTGAGCCAGCCAAGAAGCCCCCGGAAAAAGATTTTTAAAAAATTTGTTTTCAGATAGAATAACAATTTAAATAAACAAAAAAACCACAAAAGAACTAAAACAAAAAAAGGAGAGAACTTTAATACAATCTTGCATTAAGAAATTCCTTTTTAAGACACAATACAAAAAAGCCATAAAGAAAATTATTGATGATAATCTCAAGTAGATAAAAATTTTGTATGTTAGCAATATTATAAACTAAGTACAAAGTCAAGTAGCAAAATGGAAAAATACATAATTACAACACATTAGTCAAAGTACAAATTTACATTTTTACAAGAACTTTTTTTTTCAAAAACTTTTTAAATATACAATTCATATACCACACTGTTAACCATTTAAAGTTTTTAGTATATTCAGAGAATTGTGCAACCTCACAACAATCAATTTTAGAATATTTTCATTACCCCAAGAAACCTGTATCCATTAACAATCACTCCTCCATTGCATCCCAACCCAGCTCTTTCAGCCCTAGGCAACTTTCTGTCTCTATAGATATACCTATTCTGAGCATTCCATTAAAATGGTTTGGTCTTTTGTGATTGACTTCTTTCACTTAGCATAATGTTTTTGAGGTTCATCCGTTGTTGTAGGGTAGCATGTGTCAGTCATTCGTTTCTTTTTCCTGATGAATTTCTTTTTCTTGATGATAATGTTTCACTGTATGGATATACCATTTATCAGCTGACGGACGTTTAAGTTGTTTGCACTTTTTAGGAATTATGAATAATGCCACTAGGCACATTTTTGTACAAGATTTTGTGTGGACATGTTTTCATTTATCTTGGGTATACGTCTAGAAACAAAATTGGTGGGTCATATGGTATTCTATTTTTAAACTTTTGAGGAACTGACAAGAGTGTTTTCTAAAGTGGCTGCGCCCATTTTACATTCCCACCAGAGTGTAGGAGGGTTCCAATTTCTCCATATACGTGAAAACAATTGCCATTATCTGTGTGAAATGTTATGTGGTTTTAATTTGCATTTCTCTAATGGCTAATGATGTTAAGAATCTGTTCATGTGCTTTTTGGCCATTTGTATATCATCTTTGGAGACATATTTATTCAGAATTTTTTTGCCCATTTTTAAATTGTGTTGTCTTTTTGTAGAATTATAAGAGTTCTTTATATATTCTGTACACTAGTCCCTTAACAGAAATATGACTTCAAAGTATTTTCTCGAATTCTGTGGGTTGTCTTTTCCCTTTCTGGATAGAGTCCTTTGAATTCGTTTTTCTAGACTTCCCTTTCCCAGCATGAAACCACCCTATGAATGATCTGGGCTGAGGACAATCAGAGTCCCAGTATTCTGGGCCTGCCACACTTGGGGCAGAGCCTTCATTCCATGCATAGGGAGAAAAGAGCCCGTAGCCTCTTGGTTACATTTTTTCAGAATTTTGCCTCTTCAACTTGGTGTCAGAGGGAATGAGAAATGCTGGTGACCTGCTCCTCCAGGTGAGATACTATGTCCCTTAGTTGGAGCTGAGAACACCTGAAGCCTCATCTATTTGGTCACACCCACCTGGAGGGGGGTGAGCAGAGAAGCAGTACATCATGGCTGGAGTGACACAGACACTCTTCTTCCTAAGATTTGATACATTTTTTTCAAATAAATGTTTCTTCATTTGCTGTATTTGCTTAGGACAATTTTGAGAGATTTTAACTGGTTGTCTTTTATAATTTTTACCAATTATAGTTGTTTTCCTGGGGACAGATCCACAGGGTTCCTAATGCCACCATTCAGGATGTGGAACTATACTAGTTTACTTTTAAAAAGGATTCAAAAAAAATTTTTTAAAGGAAATAACAACTGGGGTGCCTGGGTGGCTCAGTTGGTTGAGCCTCTGACTCTTGATTTTGGCTCAGGTCATGATGATCTCAGGGTCGTGAGATCTGCCCCGCCTCAGGCTCCATGATGGGTGTGAAACCTGCTTAAGATTCTTTCTCCCTCCCCATCCGTTCCTTCCCACCCTCTCTTTCTTCTCTCTCTTTCTAATAAATAAATAAACAAATAAATAAATAAGATAACAATCCTTTATCTTCTAATTTGGCTATTCTATCTGTTGCATCTGAACCACAGAAGGTTACCTTTAAAAGGAACTTTTGCAATCATCTGTTACAGTTACCTCATTTTAATAGATAAAAGATTTTGCTAAGGTTCACATACATTCTCAATGCCAGAAGGAATACAGGATCTGTTGCCACTTGATTTACACATTTTTAATGTCAACTTGAGAAGCAAGTCTTTATATAACCTACTTTCTAAGCCCAGGAGGGAAAGAACAGCATTACCATTGCCTTCTTTACATGTATATCATACCTTCATCACGGGCAGCACCTTTTGTTTTCTTTTCAGAGTGGTATGTGCTGTGAAGACAGGAAAGCAAGGGAGTGTCCAGGATGAGTGTGAGAATGCGTAGGAGGTGGTTGGGGCCACTGCTGCTGACACTTTTGTCAGCGGCATATCTGATATTTTTTGCATGGTCATTTTGGACAGATGAGGTAGTAATCTCTTCCTATTGAGGACATGAAGGAAATTATTTTAGTCACTAATTCTAGTCTTTTTTTAAAACCTATTTTAGTCATTTGAAATACTCTCCTACCACTTTTTCTGCAATCCAAGTCTACTTAGTAATTTAAACATGTTTTGTACTAAAGATCTTTTCTGATCCACAAAAGAAATCTTAGGTTTGACTAACAGCATGAGGGTAGTTATAAATACAAGCAGGACTGATATGCTGGGGATTTAAATGTGCCTATAACTGAATGTTAATTGTTAAAGGTAGTAAGTAGTATCACTTACAGGAGTTAATTTGCTGGCTACAGATAAATATATATTTTAAAACTCACCAAACTTCCAACAATTTCATCAGCCCACTCTTAATGGTCTGGTATCTCCTTTCCCATTGCTACCTCTGAGCTAAAAGAACACAAGGATATGACTACAGATGAAAAAAGCCATAAAACCTTCCCATCCTCCAAATCTCTGCCTCCCTCAGCCAGGCAAAATGCCCAGCTGCCTGACATTGAGGTCAAGTTGCAACACATATTTATGTAAAATATCTCCTTGAGGCTAGCAGTTTTAATATAATATTTCCAGTTTTGAATTACTGCTGAGTTTTGTTTTATTTGATCCTTGATGCAGTTTTTGAAAAGATACAATCAAAAAGCAACTAAAATGGAATATAAAAGAGGTAGAATGGGGTAAGATAAAATAATGACAAAGTACATTTAAAGGAAATGCATTATTTGAAGAGAAAATTAGAAATAAAAAATACAAAAACATAAGGAGGGAGAAAATGACAAAGAGCAAAGTGGACAACAGAAGTGAGAAAAACTGGAAAAGATGGGAAAGTCAATAAAATAACTGGAAAGACGTAAACCTGTAGATAGTATAGTTTCAACTGCTTAATTGTACACCTCCCTGTGCTCCTATTTCTACTCCTGTTAATCATCATTACCACTGTTATTTTTGTCTGTTTCTTTTTGGCTAGAACATAAAGACTTGAAGGATATAAGCAACAAAGAATGCCTTTTTGGATAACTTTGTGTTACCATTCCAAACCTCAAAATAACATCCAATGCCGATTGAAAGCAAAAACTTATGTAAATAAATGATGTAATGTGTTTAGTATTAGGCTACATATTAAACACAAAGGAAGGAATTTTCTTTATAAAATATTTAGGTTGGAGTAATTGCCTCTTTCTCCCTGTACCAATTCTGAATTACATCAAGGCATGGATTTGTTCTTGAATCAAAGGAATATCTTTGGACAGTAAAGTGTAAATACTAATAAAATCTGGATAGATGACTGAGAGACTCACCTATAAATGAAATACAGGAGATCTGTGGCATGATCCTTCTGAAATTCTTTTTTGCATCGAAGAGAATTTTCCTGCAGAGTTAAAAGAATAATGTTGTCCTTGTTGCATCTTCCAGATTAAGAGGTCTCTGGATATGTGAAAAGCCACTGAACTATTTTTCCAAAGTGTCTACTGTTAACAGGTCAACAGAGCTTGGTCATCTGGTTTTCCTACCTACAACAAATAGAAGACACAAATGAGAAAGCAGGAGATAACACCTCAAAACAGATACAACTGCTCAGGGATAAGTGACAGGTGACAATGAGAGATGTGAGAGAAGACTCTCCCAGAAACTAAACATGGGGTCAAATTAAAAAAAAAAAAAAAGTATGGAACTCTGAGAGCAGTGAAACATAGCTAATACTTTATAGATAGCCAGATGATAGAGATGATAGATAAATGAATAGATAGGTGAAAGAAAGAAAGAAAGAAAGGGGGGTTGGGAGGGAGGGAAAGAACAAGGCAGGGAGGAAGTAGCCTCTGGAAATAGGTTTGTATTCCCATAGAATGAGGAAGTTCATGTAGTTCATCCATGGAGTGACTGGCTTATCAACTCTAACCCTTTGCTGCTTCAAATCCTAAACTATTGCCTGTAGTTTCAATATCTTCCAAATTCTAAAGTGGAAGATTTCATTTTGTTAATCCTAAACTTGCATAATGGAGATTTGAGAAGCCAACCTAATTTTTTAGTTCCATTCTTAGCTTTCCATGGGGATTTAGTCTTACGTTCCACTTGGCCTGTGTTAGGGATCCAGATCCTCTGAGACCCTGCCTCATTCTCCAGTTTTCCTGGGTGTTTGATCTCTCTCTGTGACCGAATTTCTATTCTTTCTGGCCAGAACTCCCTGTTGCCACAGTCTCATCTACCTGGATTTCAAACTACTGCTTCCTGCCAGGTTAGCTGGATGTGGCTTCTGTATCATTAGCAGGCTGTTTACTGTGGCTCATCACTGATTCCCATTGTCCCCTTGCCCAATCTTCTCCCACTACTAGCAACAATACTCATTCTACTGCCCGGGGTCTGTCTAACCTTAGACCTCTGGCCATCCCATCCTGCCATCACCCAGGCCTGGATTATAACACACTGAAACATGGAGAAAGGCTCAAGATCTGTTCATTTCCAACTTTTAGAAGGCAAGAATAGTAGAAAGCTTTGTCATAAGTTGTCATTAAGAAATATTAAAGAAAACATAAGGATCTTCAGTGAGTGGCATTTCCAGATGTCTAGAAAAAACATTCATGCAGAAAAATTCATTTTTTAACAATGTAAGTAGAAGTAAATAGATATATTTGCTCATTATTCCATTTGGCACAAATATATCTCAGATAAGCACTTAAAGTACCACTTTCCTATAAGTACAGTGTGCTAGGTACAGAGACATTAAAGCCCTCTTACACCTCAAGGGCTCTGGCCTGCACAGGGAGCCAAGGAGTTGTTGTTTCTGCTTACAGAAATGGAAAGAATATTACCAGAAGAAAAAGTCTCACTGTTCACATTATCTCTTGCACCTAACCCAACATTTATGTGAAAGACAGAGGTTTACACCCTAAATCACCCCGTCTAGATACTTCTCCATATTAAGCATTTTCTCTTTTCAGTGTCTTCACAAAGTCTTCACAGGAGAAGCCCAGCTAACAATCAGGTCATCCTGCACTAATAGCTACACCACTGGGCTGTGCTCAGGTTTAAAGGATTTGACAAAACCTTCCTGGTAACTCACTCCTGAGGCTGCCCACATGGGTCTATACCCTGCACAGTGGCCTACTTCAGGTTCCAAGCACCTTTGTATTATTAGAGCAATCTGCCTTGTCAAGAAAGTAGCAACAGACAAAAGCCAGTGATCCTATCTATTCCTTTTGCATTGCTCCCCATTCTAATGTGCAAAATAGCACACACCTCAGTGAAGAAAAATAATTCAAACATGTTTTATGATGAATTCTTTTACTGAGTGGAAAATTCATTACAAAGCCACTAATAGAATATCAAGAAATTTACCCCATATTTGGAAAGAAATGCATCAAAGAAAAGTTTGTCCTATTTTTTTTTTATTTATATTGGTCATCTTTATTTTATTGCTCTATTCACCTGATTGGAGGGTCACCAATAAATCTCAATTTTGTTCAGAGGTAGCATTATGACTGAGAAAATTGAGGAGTAAGGTTCATATCATATGATCAAGGCAACCCATTTATCAAAAATATTCTGACAGAGAAAAGAAAGTGAACTATTTTGTGCTATTAATCATGGCATCAAGTATAAATAAAATCAGGGTCAATGCCAGTTATTCTTGAATTGCTCTCAAAGAGAAAGCCAAGTGAATTAAATAACCTAAACTGATCACATTAAAAGCAGTGATGTATGCAAATATTCTCCATGTCTTAGAAATAAGTTTTACAAATTTGTAAATACTTCCCCTTGAACTATTCCTCAAAAGTATTCATTTACTATATATTTTTTAACTTGCTTCCTTGGGTCCTTATGACATAGTAATGAGATGCTTAAACACAAGACAGAGGCAGAACATGAAACACCACCAAACTGCTATGTCCTTCACTGATGAGACATAGAATCATCAATCGATCGACTAGTTAGTTGACAGAGTCCATGTGGACTTGATGCCAGGCACTGTACTACTTACATCATGACATAATAGGAATTGTGCTATCAGCAAGACAGAATTTATATACACCAAGTACATACACAAGCTTGTTGATTTTGCTATTGAATTTTTCTATAACTTTACATATATTTATTCGCTTGATATATCATTTTCCGAGCAAGTCCTCTAAACACTTCCCAGCTCCTATTCGTAACATATCTTGCATGCACCATTTTCCCCCATGCTAAATGGGATCAAACAACACGTTCCAGAAACTAGAAGCTAAACTTACACTCAAGGCTATGTTTTTCTAGTTCATGTAATTTTTTTGCCAATATTTTTTTTTTTAAAAGATTTTATTTATTTATTTGACAGAGACAGAGACAGCGAGAGCAGGAACACAAGCAGGGGGAGTGGGAGAGAGAGAAGCAGGCCTCCCGCCGAGCCGGGAGCCCGATGTGGGACTCGATCCCAGGACCCCGGGATCATGATCTGAGCCGAAAGCAGTCGCTTAACCAACTGAGCCACCCAGGCGCCCTTGCCAATATTCTTAAACACTGTATATGCTACATACCTAAGGATTTATTTAACTGTCCCTTTGGGGAGATGGGAATTCAGCTTTTGCATTACTACCACCATTTCTTAATAAAAGAAATTTTAAATGTATCATTTAATTAAGAAATACACTCTGGGAAGACCCAATTACTATGAAATAAAATAACACTTTTAGATTGAAAAACATTATTATGCACTTTAATATGAAAGAGTTGAAAAAGGAAAAATAATTAGATGATACATTAAAATGTCTTCCTATTGATTTCTTCTTTCCATTTTTTGACCAATTCCTTATAAATTACAGTAACTTCATGGTAAAGAAACCTTAATTAAAATGCCAAGTGCAAAAGGACAGGATTTGGCTGACATATGTAAATGCAAATAAAAAAGACTGTACGGAAAGTGAGACTTCATCAAAGGTGACATGATTGCGGAAAGATGTGCTGAGCAAGGACCTCAGCAGAACAAGCAATTTGGGGCAGTGCCATAAGCTGCAGGCGTTTCAGAAAAAATACATTGGAAATGTAATTGAGAACAGGCTGGGTAATTAGACCCCAAAATGGCATCAATCTTTAGGACTGCAAAGGCAGAGGAAAACAAACCAGAAATCAGTAAGAAATGGAGATAATGCAACAACAACAAACACACATATAAGGAGAGGCACACCTTCCTTTAACTTTTGGGTAAACAGCATTATAAAAGTCTGTTTTTAAGTTAAGTGTACACAGATGCAGATTTATACATATTTGTGTGCTCCTTTATGTGTGTGTATGCAAATGAAACAGATATGTTAGCACAACATAAGCTGTCTTAAAAGCAAAGCGTTGTTCTGCAGCCCTCAAATTTTGTAAAGATATTCTAAAAGAATATCTCCTCTATAACAGAAGTTGGGATGGGAAAGCAGGACAAAAAGACTTTACAGTGTAAAAAGTCTTCCAAAAGAAAAGAAGCCATCCTTGTTAGTAGTTCTTCCCCACCCTCCCCCCAACGAAGTCTTTTTAAAGCCAAAGCAAAGAGAAAAGTGAAATTGTAATTGTTTTAAAAAATAACATGGAAGCTATTAAATGCAAAAAAATAATCAGCGAAAGAAGGAAGACTCAATAAAAGAGGTGCTTTTCCATCCAGTTTGCCTAAATGGCACCCAGTTCAGAGACTAAATAACTCTCAGTTTCTATTTCAGAAAATGATTAAGCCCCAGATACAATTATATAATCTTAAGGCTTGTCAAACAGACTACTTGAGACTATCACATCTTTGACTATACTTTCCACTTGACATTTCCCACTTACCATCTTTATATTTCCCTTCTCAGACATGGGTATATTTGAACAACACTTAAAAGTCAGATTCCAAAGGTGACCTTGCCCAAGGCTAAGCACATGGTATAATAACAGTCACTAGGGCAGCCCAATAAATAAATCATATACTTCTCTAAAACTAGAGGTAGCATAAATTCCCTTAATGAAAATGCCATGTCCCTCCTCTCTCAAGTGCAAGATTATCTATGCCATCTACTCTATCAATTCACTCATTCAAAAACCACTGAACTCTTACTATATTTCAGGTACTATGGTAAGTTCAGGGGATAGAGCAATGAAAAAACAAAAACAGAAATCCCAGCCCTCATGGAATTTATATTCTATTCTAGGGGTAGACAGACAATAAGTGAGAAAAATAAGAAAAAGTATCTAGTACATTAAATGATGATGATTGCTAAAGAAAAATATAAAACAAAGGATGGAGATGGGCAATAAGGTGACAGTAGATAAAGGCAACAATGTTTAGGATGTAAAATATAATTGGCAAAATAAAAAACACAAAAAGCAAATAGAATAAGTAAATGAATGGATATGGTTAAAGAATGAACTACTGAGTTAGAAGACTAGATTAAGAAATTATCTCAGAGAATAGTAGAAAAGGACAAAAAATGAAAATATAATAGTTACACGGTAGGACAGATATAGATATGCTTATATCTGCATAATAAAGTCCTAGAAGGAGGATAATTTCTTGGAAAAAGGAAGAAATATTTGGAAAAATAATGAAGATAAACTGTCTTCCAAGTGAAGGGCTGCAATCCAACAACTTCTCACCACCTCCACTGCTACTACCTTAATCCAAGTTATCACCTCTGGTCTGGATAATATAGCAGCCTTCTAATGGTCAAACAGCCTCCTAATGCCTTCCACTCTTTCCCTCCTATAATCTAGTCTGACATAGCAGTTACAGGAAATTTTTCAAATTGTAAATCATAACACATCACTCTTCTCTCAAAACCCTATAACTGCCACTCTGATTAAAAGTCAGAATTTTTACATGTAGTATCCAGATGTTGACTCCTAAACCATTCCCCAATAAAAGTAACCAGGGTCCCTTGGAGAAATGGCTGATTCTAGAACTGGGGCAGGAAACACACAAAATGAGCTTGAAGCATCTTATAGTGCCAGAAAGTAAGGAAGTGTTCAATTTAAACACAACAATGGGGGTTTGTCAAAGGGACAGAGGAACCAACTGGAAGAGTTCTCAATGGCCAAAGTCAGAACAACATAACCACAAAATGTAATGCAGTATTGAATTATAACCTAAAGTAAAATCTAATCATGAGATAGACATCAGAAAAATTCTAATTGAGGAGCATTCCAAAAAATATCTGACCTGGACTCCTTGAAACTTTTTAAATTATCAAAAACAAGGAAAGTCTGAGAAACTGTCACAGCCCAGAGAAGCCTAAGTGTAAGTGTTGAGTAGGTGTATTTTGGTAACCTGGAGGGGATATCCCAGAACAGGAAAAGAATATTAGGTAAAAACTAAGGAAAACTGAATAAAGTCTGGATTTAGTTCATTTAAAAAACAAATTCTAAAATGACCTGAAATCCTCTACATGTCCTGTCTTTCCTAGTATTTATTTTCTGGCCACATCTCCTACTATTTCTCCCACCTTGCTCAGTTTTAACCATAATGTTTCCTACTGTTCTTATACTCCAGAATGTATTGACCTCATCGCTTTTCACAGGTTGTTCTCATTATCCAGAACTCTCTTTCTTGTCATCCCAAGACTTACTCTCTCACCTGTTCAAATCTTGTTCAAATGTAACCTATTCAATGAAGCCTACCCTGATCACTGTATTTAAATTGTTATCTGGTCCCTACAACAATCTCAAACTACTCTAACCTTAATAATGTGTAACTATATACTCTACTTATTTATTATGTTTATTTTAGATCACGACTCCGCAACCTATTTCCTCTCAATCAAGTTATAAATTCAACAAGTGAAAAATATGTAGGGCTGTTTTGTTTATAGGTCTATTTTAAACACTTAGAACAATGACTAGATAGAGTAGGTGTTTAATACGTATTTGTTTGATCTTGGACTTCCCAGCCTCCCAAACTGTGAGGAATAAATTTCTGTTGTTTATAAGCTCTCCAGTCTGTGTTTTGTTATAGCAACCTGAACAGACTAAGACAAATATCAAACACAGAAGGAAGATTCTGTGTTTCAAGACCAAAAGAGCAAAACAACTACCAAAGAACAAAAATTAAGTTAACTAAGACTCCCTCAAAAGCCACACAGGGTGTAAGACTACAATGAGGAAATACTTTAACTATTAAATGAAGAGACCCTGGAAATCACAATTTTGGATCCTACAAAGTGTCAGTCAAATGTGAAGATACAATAAAAAATATTTTCAGACATTTAAATCCTCTGAAAATTTGCCATTTGAAAAGCACATTGAAAATAGTTTCTGAGGAACTGGACCAATAAGAAGAGAAAAAAACATCCAAGAAATGCTGCAATACTTAAGGAAGGGTAGTAATAGTGATAAAATTAATTGGAAAATCTTTCACTATCTAAAACAAACAAAAATAACTATGAGGAAAAGGAAAGAAGGAAGGAAGGAAGGATGGATGGGAGGGAGGAAGGAAAAGAGGAAAGGAATTTCAAATAACCCAGAATTAAAATTCTAGATGATACTAACATTATTGAAGCAGGAGAGAGTTCAAGGGATCTAGGAGCATGCCAAGAAGATTTTAACATTCTTGTTTTCCTAGATGCAGATATAAATATAAATGTAAAAGTAACAAAGAAAAATGGAGAAAAGAAATTTTGTAGAAGAGAGACAAGCTGAAATGAAAAGTAAACAAATCAGAAGTAAGTCCAAAATATCTGCAATCACAATCAATATAAATAAATGGACTAAACTTATCAGTTACAAAATAGGAACTGTTAGATGGCTTTTAAAACTCCAGCTACAGTTCAGTTAGAAGAAACTCAAGTGACACTTAAGGACAGAAAAGCTAAAAGTAAGAAAACTGATGGTAGGTACATATTATTCAAAACAAAGCTGGTGTTTTCCGACAAATTCAACTTTAAGGGAAAAATTGATATTATAGATGGGATTGCTTCATGAAAATTAAAAGTCCAGTTTAATTGAAAATTATAATAACTGTAAGTATACTATACCTAATAAAAGTCTCAGAATTTATAAAATAAAAATTAATAGACTTATTAGGAGAAATTGGCAAATTTGCCAATCAGAGGGCAAGACTAAAACACAGCTCTTTTTTTTTTTTTTTAAGATTTTATTTATTTATTTGACAGAGAGAGACACAGCGAAAGCGGGAACACAAGCAGGGGGAGCGACAGAGGGAGAGGGAGACGCAGGCTTCCCGCAGAGCAGGAAGCCTGTCATGGGGCTCGATCCCAGGACCCTGGGATCATGACCTGAGCTGAAGGCAGACGCTTAACAACTGAGCCACCCAGGTGCCCTAAAACACAGCTCTTTAAAGGAAAAATAGGTACATCAGTATTATGGAATAGTATCATATAAATAACATTATTTAGACATAGACAATATAATTAAGCTAGAAGTTAATAAAAATACAAATAAAAATGTCCATGTATTTGGAAATGGGAAGAGCATACTTTCTAAGTAACTCTTCCTTCAAAGATAACATAATGAAAACTGCATGATCACGAAAAGACTACACGTCACAATTTGAAGCTGCAGCAAAAACAGTACTTAAAGGGAAATTAAATACCTCAAGTAATTACAAAATAAACTAGCAAATGCCAATAATTAATTAACTAAACATATAAAGTAGATAGAAAAAGTAATAAAGGTAAAAGCAAGTATTGGTGAAACAGCAAAATGAGTCTCAAAAGTCAAATGTTGGTTGTTCAAAAAGATAAAGCACAAACCTCTAACAAAATCGATAAAGGAGAAAAGAGAAGATATATATATATATAACATTTGGAATAAGATGGAGAAGATATTAGAAATAAAATGGGTATTAAAGATGTAATAAAAAAATCAATAAATTTATGAGAAAAATTTTAAAACTTAGTTACCTTGGAAAAATTCTTTTTTTTTTTAAAGATTTTATTTATTTATTTGAGAGAGAGAATGAGATAGAGAGAGCATGAGAGGGAGGAGGGTCAGAGGGAGAAGCAGACTCCCTGCTGAGCAGGGAGCCCGATGCGGGACTCGATCCTGGGACTCCAGGATCGTGACCTGAGCCGAAGGCAGTCGCTTAACCAACTGAGCCACCCAGGCGCCCCTACCTTGGAAAAATTCTTAAAAAAATGTAACTTACCAAAACTGAGTCCAAAAGAATAGAAAAATGAAGACTCATTATTGAAACCATGGCTTAAAATCATCCCATAAGAAAATAATAGTCTCAAATGATTTACAAGTGAGTTCTACCAAATTTTATGAAGCATATCGTTACAATCTAGTAGAAAGTCTTCTAGACAATGGAAAAAGAGAATATATCTCAAACCTGTAAAATCTTAATGCAACACTTAACAAAGAAAATTATAGGTTCTTCTCATGAATAACCATAGATGAAAAAACCCTAAATCAAGTAGCGTATTTGAGATACATATATGAAAATCACACATGACCAGGTAGGATTTATTCCAGTAATGTAAGGATGGGTTAATATTAGGATGGGTTAACATTTAATAGGTAAATATCTAACATATAAATAATATATAATTATATATAGCACTTAATATATAAATGTCATCACTGATTATCTCAACAGAAAGAAAAATTCATAGAAATTTAATAAAGTAAATTTATGAATTAAATTATAAAGACTGCTACTAAACTTGAAGAACAAAGCTGGAGGTACCCCAATCCCAGATTTCAAGATATACAACAAAGCTATAGTAATCAAAACAGTATGGTACTAGCACAAAAACAGACACATAGAACAATGGGACAGAACAGAGAGCCCAGAAATAAACCCAAGCACAGATGGCCAATCAATCTACAACAAAGGAAGCAAGAATATACAATGAGGAAAAGAATATCTTCAATAAATGGTGTTGGAAAAACTGGACAGCTACATGCAAAAGAATGAAACTGGACCACTTTCTTACACCATGAACAAAAATAAACTCAAAATGTAATAAAGACCTAAAAGTGAAACCCAAAACCATAAAATTCCTCAAAGAAAACATATGCAGTAATCTGTTAGACACTGGTCTTAGCAACCTATTTATGGAAATATCTCCTCAGGGAAGGGAAACAAAAGCAAAAATAAACTATTAGGACTACACCAAAATAAAAAGCTTTCACACAGCAAAGGAAACCATTAACGAAACAAAAAGGCAATCTAGTGAATGGGAAAAGATATTTGCAAATGATATATCTGGTAAGGAGTTAATATCCCAAATATATAAAGAACTTATACAACTCAACCCCAAAAACATCCAATTAAAAATGGGCAGAAAATCTGAATAGACATTTTCCAAAGAAGACATACAGGTGGTCAACAGACACATGAAAAGATGATCAACATCACTCATCACCAGGGAAATGCTAATCAAATCCACAATGGAATATCATCTCATACCAGTCAGAATGGCTAAGTATCAAAAAGATAAGAAATAACAAATATTGGGGAGGACGTGGAGGAAAGGGAACATTTGTGCATTGTTGGTGGGAATGTAAATTGGTGTAGCCCCTTGAAAAATAGCATGAACGTTCCTCAGAATATTAAAAATAGAGATACCCTGTGATCTAATAATTCCACTACTGGGTATCTAATCCCCAAAATGAAAACACTAATTTGAAAAGATATATGCACCCCTATGTTTATTGCAGTATTATTTACAATAAATAAAATATGGAAGCAACTCAAGTGCCCATTGATAGATAAATGAAAAGAAGATGTTGTATCTGTATACAATGGAATATTACTCAGCCATAAAAATAATTGAAATCTTGCCATTTGTGACAACATGGATAGACCTAGAGGATATTATGCTAAGTGAAATACCTCAGATAGAGAAAGACAAGAACCATATGATTTCACTTGTATGTGGAATCTAAAAACAAAACATATGAACAAATAAATAAAAAACAGACCCTCATATACAGAGATCAAACTGGTGGTTGCCAGGGGGGAAGTGGATGGAGGGATGGGCAAAATAGGTGACGGGTATTAAGTGGTACAAACTTCCAGTTATAAAATAAATAAATCATGGAAATGAAAAGAATGGCATAGGGAATATAGTCATAACAATGTAATAACATTGTTTGCTGACAGATTGTAACTATCCTTATCATGGTGAGCACTGAGTAATGGATATAATTACTGAATCACTACGTTGTATACCTGAAACTGACATAACATTGAATGTGAACTATACTTCCAAGATAAACATTTTTAAACTTAAAATTTTAAAAACAAAAAATAAAATTACCTGTCTTAGAAAGAAATTAATTAAAAAATAAAACTACATACAAAGACAATTTTGATTTAGAAGACCTAAAATTAACTACAGCTACTCTATCACAGGACCATAACCTCGCTATTAAAAGAGGGGTCCACAAACTAGGATTTACAGCATCATCATCACCTAGGAGCTTGTAAGATTTCCAGAATCTCTGGATACAGAACCTGTATTTGAACTAGAATCCTGGGTGATTCACATGCACATTGCAGTTAGAGAAGTGCTGATCTAGAATACATTTTCTCACCTCTCACCGTTGACAGTTGGGGCCAGATAGCTATTTGTGTTAAGTGCTGTTCTTTGCATTATAAAAAAGAAAAAAGAAAACTCTTAGTGAACTTGAGTTTACTCAAGGGGAGGAACACCTCAATAAATGTACGTTATTGTCAGTCTTATACATCTCCAGTTTGATAGTAGGTTCATAAATGTTAACTATATTATTAAAAATAAAATTTTAGGGGCGCCTGGGTGGCTCAGTCGTTAAGCGTCTGCCTTCGGCTCAGGTCCTGATCCCAGGGTTCTGGAATCGAGCCCCATATCAGGCTCCCTGCTCAGCGGGAAGCCTGCTTCTCCCTCTCCCACTCCCCCTGCTTGTGTTCCCTCTCTCGCTGTGTCTCTCTCTGTCAAATAAATATATCTTTAAAAAAATAAAATAAAATAAAAAATAAAAAAATAAAAATAAAATTTTAAATGTAGCTATGCATGGCTCAGTGATGACAGTGTACCACAAATCAATGCTTATTATTAAACTAATTCTGAATACCTGATACATATATATATATTTTTAAAGATTTTATTTATTTGACAGAGAGAGACAGCAAGAGAGGGAACACAAGCAGGGGGAGCAGGAGAGGGAGAAGCAGGCTTCCTGATGAGCAGGGAGCCCCATGCAGGGCTCAGTCCCAGGACCCTGGGATCATGACCTGAGCTGAAGGCAGACGCTTAACGACTGAGCCACCCAGGCGCCCCTTGATACATACGTTTTTAAAATAAAGGGAGTGTGGATCCAGTGCACTTTCCACTGAACTTTTTCAATGAGAAAGCAGGTAGGGGTGGGAGAGAGATGTTCTTCAAAACAGATAATAAAAACAAAAGTAAATACAGGGAGCTTCTTAATCACTGACACTAGATTATAGAATCAAAATCTATTCATGTCAAATGTTCAGTATAGTAAGATGTGCTCTACAGATGTAATATAATTAGCGGTATGTCTAAATTTTCTAGTAGGTCTGGCCTTTACTGAATTCAAGCACTAAGAAAAAAAATGGGACAATTTTACTATGTGACATGACAGGATATCTCCTAATGAAAGACAACACCTACATTATTTAACACACTTTGTAAAGGACCTAGCACTAAGCCCTCATGGTTGCACTTAAAAAGATATTTTGTTGTTTATGCCTTCATTCAATGGAACTCTAATCACATTCTCAAGCTGTAACAAAATGACATCCTGGCAGAGAAAAATGCATACCAAGTCTTTTTCTTTTCCTTCTTAAGGAATCATATTTTACACAAATCCTACTGAAAATGTAGTCTCCTTAGTTGTCAAGATTTTTCTGTGCATAAAAGCCCATCTTTGTTTTAAGTCTGAAACAAACCCTTGTGCTCACTGAAACTAGATTCCAACCACAAACTTCTCCATAATTGACTTCCTGTAAGGACCACCTATTAAAGCTCATAGATCTTATCTTAAGTCTGGATTATATATTCACTAGAAATGACTATATCATTTTGCTGATTATCCTGAAGTGGTCAGAAGACATATATCAGAAGCAGAGAAAAATCTTTTTAAAATGTGAAATAAAACATTTGCTCTAAAGACTTTCTTCAGAAAAATATACATCTATACTGGATTTTCTTCATTAAAATTCTAAACGTGACCACTTCTGACTTTCTGTCCTTTTTCTGATGCTGAAAATCTTAAATTTGATTTACCACAGCCATTTCATCAGGATTTCTGAACAACTGACAGTCTAAAGCTCAGGTTTGTGTAAGAAAGAGAAAGAACTTCTTATACCAAAAGGTAAAAGGCACTGTAAAATTTCTCTAAATATTTTAATTTTTACTGATTGAATATTACTAACTGTAACCTGTTTCATTCTACATTCAATATGACTTGAGTAGTATCATAGGTACATTTGTAGCCTAGGATTTAGAGAACATTTTATCATACTGGGTTTGTTGGTCTTTGAAGAAAATCTTCTAAGCAAGAACAACAGCCCATGGCATTCTTCTAGTTTGACCATGCTGATCAATCAAGATATTCTCAAAATCTCCAAAAGCAAAATATTTTTTCAAGTCACAGTGTAAATCAAACTTTTCCTTAGATGCTGTAAATAAAAAAAAAATTTCAGGCAAAAACTGCAGTTTTTCTTGCAACTTTTCTTGTTGTTGATGGATAAGAGATTAGTCAATGTGATCAAAAGTGCTTTCATTTAACATGATACTTAAATATTGCTAAGGTGAGCAGGGTACGTCAGAATATTCCAAAACTAGCCACCATATATTGAAAATGACATAGAAGTTAAGAGAGGATAGAGAATAATTTTTAGGAATGAAGGGAAGGCTGTGGACTCAATAATCATGTGAAAAATATTAACAAAAGATAGATAACTAAGATTATTGGTAGCCAGAGACTTGAACACCATGCAATTTATAAAATGAAAAAAGCCAGTATCATTGAAATATAATGTTTGTTCATGAAAGCCTTTATTTTTCTGGGTACATTGTTGGATTATTTTCCAATGTAAGTATAAACTTAATTTAAATTATAAAAATTTTTTACTATCTTGCTTTTTTATAAAATGTCACCTACTTTTCAAAGAGCTAAAACACATGTTGCCTAATATAATGTGTAAAATTGCTTTGTTAGACAGTAGTTGAAGATTCTCAAGAGTACATAAATTCAACGGATAGCTTAAGGCCACACTACAATTTCTAGGACAGCTTCAAGAATGTAACAGTAGTAGTTTGGCACCAGGTTGATGGTACACATACTGTTTCATTCTAAAGCTTTTGGAGAATAGAAAAGCAAAATTACGACTAGATTAGCTTTGATGACTATTCTTTCAGGAGCTTTGAGAATTCTCTCTTTAACAGTAATACTTTACATGGTATTCATAATTAAGGGCTATTTTTTTTTCAAATATTCATTTTGGAATCAGTATAGATTCACATAAAATTGCAAAGAAATATAGGAAGGTCCTGTGCACACTTCACCCAGCTTCTCCCAATGTTAACATTGTGCACAGCTATAGTATAATATCAAAACCAGGAAACTGACATGTGTATAGACCATAAAACTTATTCATATTTCACCAGCTGCATATGCACTTGTGTATGTGTGTGTGTGCATGTCTAGAATTTTATCACATATATAGCTTCATATAACCACAACTTCCAGCAATTTAAATGTGTTATCCAACTGACTTGTGGATCCCACAACTTTTGATTATAAAACAGCTGTTGATCTTACGGAGTTTTCATTTGTGATAAGTCACACTTCTCTTGCTGCTTTCAAGACTCTGTTTTTGGCTTTCAATAGTTTATGATGTCTTTAGGGGAGAATCATTTTGAGATTATTCTACTGGAGTTCATAGAGCTTCTTGCATGTGCAGATTAATTTTGTTCATCAAATTTGGAAAATGGTTAACCATAATATTCAAATATTCTTTCTGTCTCTTTTTAAACTCTCTTCTTTTGGGATTCCCACTATTTTTTTTTTTAAGATTTTTATTTATTTATTTGAGAGAGAGAATGAGAGACAGAGAGCACGAGAGGGAAGAGGGTCAGAGGGAGAAGCAGACCCCCCGCTGAGCAGGGAGCCCGATGTGGGACTCGATCCCGGGACTCCAGGATCATGACCCGAGCCAAAGGCAGTCGCTTAACCAACTGAGCCACCCAGGCGCCCCCCACTATATTTTTGTTGGTATGCTTGATGGTGTTCCACATGTCTTTGAGTCTCTGTTCTTTTTCTTTATTCATTTATCTTCCTGTTCCCCAGACTAAATAATCCCAATTGCTTTATCTTCCAGTTTGCTGATTCTTTCCTCTGCCTGCTCAAATCTTTGTTGAGCACTTCCAGTGACTTTTTCATTTCAGCTATACTTTCAACTCCATAATATCTATTTGTTTTTTAAATATATATCTACCTCTTTATTGATATTCTCTATTTGGGGAGACATTGTTCTCATACTTTCCTTTGGTTCTTTGGTAGTTCATTTGTAGTCTTTGTCTAGTGAGTTGAACATCTGGGCTTCCTAAGGGACAGTTTGTACTGACCACTTTTCTTCCCTGTGTATGGGCCATACTTTCTTGTTTCTTTGTATGCCTTGTAATTTTTTTGATGGCAAAAAATAAACATTTTAAATAAAATGTGACAAATCTGGAAATGAGCTTCTTGGTTTTCAAGACTATCATAGAACTGGAGAGGGAGAGAAAAGGATGGAAATTGGGAAAAATAAAATGCCATTAATCTTATACCAAGGTTCACCCTTCTTGAATAAATTCTCCATAGATAGTTGTCAACCTTGTTAATTTTCAGAATTTGGAAAATTTTATGTTGATGTTTTTTGCAAATGTCCTTACTGCTTTTGTGGAGGAAGGGATTTGTAGAGGATTTCACTGTTATTCCCAATCTCTCACCTCCAATACTAAAATTTTATTGTGGATTTTTACATATATGTTCATAAGAGATACTGTAGTTTTCTTTGTGTGTGTGTCTGCATGCAGGTGCATTCATATGCGCACACTATCTTTTGTTATCAAGGCAATACCTACCTTATAAAATTGGAAGTTATTAGGAAGTGTTTCCTCCACTTCTATTTTCTGGAAGATGCTGCATAATATTTTTAATAATTCTTTGAATGTTTGCTAAAATTTTCGATTAAAACTACCTGGGCCTGGATATTTCTTGTCCATAGCTTTAAATTATAAATTCAACATCCTTAATAACCTTAATAATTATAGGACTATTTAGGTTATCAATTCATCTTGGCTGAGTTTTGATAGTTCGGGGTTTTTGAGGAATTGGTCTATTTCTTCTAAATTGTCAAGTTTATTAGCATAAAGTTATTTGTAATATCCCCTTATCATCCCTTGAATGGCTATAGGTTTTGTTCTGCTATCCTGTTTCATTCCTGACCTTAGCTATTTGTGTTTTCTCTCATCTATGTGTGGAAATAAAAAATTCCCTAGATGTTCAATGTTCTTGCAAGAAGTCTTAGCCTCCTGATATTTTTTACATTTCATAACTGATACTTGTATCCATTTGCCTTGTTAATTACAGTGATCAGAAAAGATAGCAAAATGTCTTTTATTTTCTGGAGAAAGCCATTGATTATGGCCCTAGACTAGATTATGAGGTTAAGCTCCACAGTGCTAGAAATTCTGTAACCTATCTCCCTAGGTATTTACATTTCAAGGAGGAATGAGGTTAGAAACTTGGAAACATCTATAGGTCTGAGACAAATGGGGTTAATTGGATTCTGAAAAGGTTTTAATTTACATACCAAAGAGCTACAGCAAGAAGGACACTCTTCAAAGTGAGGTGGACAGCTGCCTCCTTTCCCTATATTAAGCAATAAAATATCACTCTGCCTTTTCTCCCACCTGTGAGGTATCCAGCTAATCATGTAACACAATTTACCAGACTTTTATCACATTGACTAAGGGGAAATACTAGAGCAAAGAATCAGGGATGGTGGGAAGAACAACAACAACAAAAAAACCCCACTTATTATTAGCTAAAGGTATTTAATAAGAAATCTGTCTCTGATCCAGAACTCTCTATGTGCACACACTTAGAATAAAATAAATGAAGATGAATATTAAAAACTCAACATGGTAGAGGTTTATCAGTTGTACTGACTTTTTTTTAAGACCCAGCTTTTAGGGGCGCCTGGGTGGCTCAGTCTGTTAAGCGGCTGCCTTCAGCTCAGGTCATGATCCCTGAGTCCAGAGATCGAGCCCCATGTCAGGCTCCCTGCTCAGTGGGGAGTCTGCTTTCCCCCCCTCCCCCTGCTCCTTCTCTCTCTCTCAAATACGTAAAAAAATCTTGAAAAAATAAATAAAAGTGTTGTTTATTTTCCAAATGTATGGAGATTTTTCTATTGTCTTCTATCCTTGATTTCTAAGTTGGTTCCATTATCACTAGAAAAATTATTCTCTTTGATTTCAGTTCCTTTAAACATGTTAAATTTGTTTTATAGCCCAGGATTTGTCTATGTAGTGAAAGTTCCATTGGCACTTCAAGCAGACATATTTAGTTTTTGTTTGGTGTAGTGTTCTGTAACTGTTGATGGTATCCTATTGATGGTGTTATTCAATTATCTAAATCCCTGCTGATTTACTGTCTATTATTTCTCTGGTTTCCCAACTATAACTGTGGATTTCTCAATTTCTTCTTTCAGCTTTATCAGTTTTTGCTTCACGTGTCTTAAAGTTTTGTGGTTTGGTGCATACTAATTAGGAATGTCATACATACATTATCTGGTATTAATGTACTCTTACCTTTTGATTAATTTTTTAAAGTAATGTTTGATAAATATGCCTTTTTGCATTATTTTACTTTCAACATACAAATTTTGTTATATTTGAAGCATTTCTTATAGAGCATCCAGTTGAGTCATTTTTATTTATTCACTCTGTCAATCTCTGATTTTCATTCTTCTGTTTCTTTTTTCTTATCTTCTTGTAGGTTACTTACACATTTTCCAGAGTTCCATTATGATTTATTTATATTTTAGGTATATTGCTTTATACAGTTTTCTTATTATTGCTTTAGGTATCACCATATACGTATGTAACTTATCAGAGATTCCTCGTGTTCATGTTTGAACACTTTGAGTGAAAAATAGAACCTTTACTTCCTTTGAGGTCCCTTTACCCTCCCCAATTTTAAATATAATTGTCCTAAGCATTTCTTCTACATAGAGCAAGCATTAGATCAAATTGTGTTACTGCTTTTGCTTCGACCCTAAAATATGATTAAAGAAACCCATGAAGTGAAACTCTATTTTGTTTACTTCTGTTTTTACCCATGCCATTGTTCTTTTCTTCCTGAAGGTCCCAGGCTTCTATTATCATTATCTTTCTATTTGGATATTTCTTTTAGTCATTCTTGAAGGGTGGATTTGCTAGCAACAAATTATCTTTGTTTTCCTTCATTGGAGAGTGTCTCGATTTCCCCTTCTTACTTGAAGGACTGTTTTAATAGATACAAGAGTCCATTTTCACAATTCTTTTCTTTTAGCACTAGAAAAATCTTCTTCCACTCATGGCCTCCACAGTTGCAGATGAGAAATCTGCTATTAGTTAGGTAATATGCCATTTCTCTCTGGCTATTTGTAAAATTTTTTTCATTGTCTGTAGTTTTCAGAAGTTTAATTATGCTGTATCTTAGCGTAAATTTCTTTGGGTTTATCCCAATTGAAGTTTTTTTTTTTTTTCCAGTTTCTTGAATCTGTAGATTTATGTCTTTCACCAAATTTGTAAGTTTTCAACCATTATTTAAATAGCTTTTAAGTTTCACACCTTTTTCTCTCTCCTTCCAAGAGCCTAGCGATACAAATATTATAGCTTTTGTTATTATTCCTCAAGTTCCTGAGGCTCTTTGTTTTTTTTCTTTTCAGTTTTTTATCTTTATTGTTCAGACTGAGTAAATCTCCATTCAAGTTTTCTGATTCTGTGCTCTTGTCATCTCCATTCCACTACTGAATCCATCTAGTAAGATTTTTTATTTTGGTTATTATATTTTTAAACTCTATAATCTCTATTTGGTTCTTTTCTATAACTTAGATTTCAGTTTACAACTGAGATTTTTGGTTTATTTATTTGTATCCAGAGTATTTGTAGCTGATAATTGAAGCATTTTTATGATAGCTGCTCTTTAAAATCCTTGTCAGATAATTCTATCATCTGATTCATATCAGTATTAGTATCAGTTGATTGGGTTTTTTTTCTCATTCAAATTATTGTTTTCTTGGTTATTGGTATGAAAAGTAATTTCTTAAATTATATACTAGACATTGTGATTGTTTTGTTAGGAAACTTTTGATTCTATTTAAACGTTCCATTTTAGGTTAGTGTCTATTTTTGTGGTCTTCAGTTCCAATGATAGTTTACTTTTCTGTGCCTTATGTTATTCTGGTCTACTTTCTTCTGGTGCTACTGGGGTTCCCATTCAGTCCCTACTGGTACCATCTGCAGGTGGAGGAGGCACATCCACGGACCATCTGTTATTACTGAACAACCTTTGGGGGAAGAGTGCAGAAGCCTCTGAGTTTGGGTTTTCTTATGCTAGTGGATGAGGGCAGGGAGACATAGGGCTTCAGTTTTCACCACCAGTGCCACCAGAGTGGAACACCCCCTGATGTCCCAGTTGTACAGCATGGACTAGGATTGTCTAGGCCTTTATTGCTCTGCTGCCAGAGGACTGGACTGGCCAGCAGCCTGATTTGTGGAGCTGTGGGTGACATTCTCCCATTAGACCTCTTTTGGACTTCCTCTCTCTGAGTCCTTTGGCCAGGAGGAGCAAGCTCTTCATGTTTGTTTGGTTGGCTGATTGGCTTTTGTCGATGCTTTTTGGTGATTCCAGGTTCTGTCTAGCACCCAGTCCTGATGCACCTGTTTATGTCCCTTTTTTCCAAGACCAAGCAGAGGTGAAGAGAGAACATGCAAAGCAGTTCATAAAATATCTAAAAGAGCATCAGAGTAAAATCTGTCTTCCGGTGACTAAGACGCCTGACATAGAGTACTGGGGAACTGACCTGCAAGTCATAGTGATTGCTCTGGAGGTGGAAAAGACATTACACAAACTCCTGCAAGACCTGAAGAGCTTGGCTTCTAAGAATAGTGAAACTGATCTCTTAGAATTCCTGAAAAAGGTCTTGGGTAAACAGAAAAGGAACAAAGTATCTGGAATACCAGCATAGCTATCAGAAGGAATTAAAGGCTGACTGAGAAAGAAGGCACATCTGAACAGCCTGCGCAAGCATCAGGCAAAGAGGCTTAACATCTGAAGGCTACACAGGAAGTCTTCCATTATAGTAGTTCCCAAAGGCAGCTACTTAAGAATCTTGATCTCTATTTGACAGAAGACTGCTTTCCTTTTAATCTAGTTCATTGTTATGCATGGAAATAAATTGGTTTTGCATTACAAAAAAAAGTCCAGTTGTATATGGGAAATAAAGGAAAAACCTAGAGAGGTCACCACATTGTCATTCTTCAAGTCCCAAAGTCCCTAACCTGTTCATATTCTTCTTTCAAGCTTTCAAGTTGGAATTGTCATCCAAACTACAACCTTCCCAGAGGCTGATGAAGTTACTAGTCTAAGGTTACCGACTAAACCACTCACATCTAAGTTTTCCATCTTATTGCTTAGCAACCACACATATTCATTTTGATATCTTTAAATAGATTGCCTTTATCTTAATGACATCATTAATTATATCTGGTAGCTTGCTGAAATATCTCTACTAACAAAATTAATCTCTTTTGTGGCCAATCTTGTACTCCGTAGTGGTTACAGAGGGTATCAAAGAAGTGAACACGTATGTTACTAGGTACAAATGTATATGTGTTTGCTAATATTTGATACCTTCATCCAAAATAAAATAAAATAAATAGAAGATATAGCAATATATACTAAGTTGCCTCTGTGTTAAAAAACACACCAGAATATAAGGCTCTATCTATCTTGTAAGATAAATTTAAAGATGTATGTGTTTTATAATTAACAAAGTGCTAGATTCTTGCTACATTTTTTATACAGGAAAATAAGACTTAGAGTTATCAATGCCCAGAGAGGATATGTGGTGCTATCTGGAATGACACAGCTCCCTGGCCAGGCAGTATTTAACTATCCACTTTAAAACTTTTATATCAAGCCAGGCATCATTATGTGGAGATACTGGCATGGAATTAAAGAATATATATTTTCATGCCTCAAGAACTACTTCATTTCAAATGTGTCTTCCTGCTTATAAATTAAAATTAGCTAATGTTGAAAGTTAACATAGAAAACAAAAAAAGTATCTTTAGATTTTCTCAATATTATTATTCTAACTCGCTCAAGCTATTTTATTATTATTTTTTGGAAGTTTGTTTTGAAAAGAACATCTTTGAACGGTAATATTACCGGATACTTTATATGTGCTTTTTGCACTTATAAAGCAAACAGGCACAGAAGTAGGGATTTAATCAAACATGGTTTTAAATACTTTAAATGGCCATTCTAAGTCTTTTTAGTTTTTAGTAATCATTTAGCTAGGTTTTCAGGAAGTAAGCCAAGACTTATAGTAAAAGTCTTGGACTTAGACTAAATTATTCCTTCAGCTTTGAAATCCACCCTGAAATAACACTAAGTAACTTTAAAGGTTCAGGTAATAAGGCATTAACAACCCAAATTCATGAGATGTAAAATGGAATGTTTAAAAATGTTAGGTATTTCAAACTGAAGATGTAAAGAATGAAATACACTCAATGAATTTCCGTTATCTTTAACTTAAGTTTTCTTAATGTATAGTTAATGTACAATAAACTCTACATATTTAACTTACCCAAAGTGACAAATCTGCAAATACATATACATCCATGAAACCACTGCCACAAAGTATTGAATATTTCCATCAACTCCAAAAGTTCCCTCATGCCTTTTGTAATTGCCCATTCCCCCATAACAAAATTGTTTTGGCTATTCTGGGTCCTTTGCATTCCCAGGTGATTTTAGAATCAATTTGTCAACTTCTACCAAAACAAAACAAAAGGAAACAGAGCCTATTGGGATTGAGTTGAATCTATGATTAATTTGGAAAGAACTGACATAGTGATAACTCTAAGTCTTACATCTGTGGATGTGTATATCTGTCTATTTATTTAGATCTTTAAATCTCTCAGCAGTGCTTTCAATTTTAAGCGTATATGTCTTTCAAATCTTCTGTCAGATTTATCCGTAAGTATATCATACATGGTGCTATTACAAATGGTATTCTTTATTTTAATTCCAAATTGTTCATTGCTAGTACACAGAAATACAATTGCTTTTTTATATTGATCTCGTATTCTGCAATTTTTAAATTCACTTTTCAGTTCTATAGCATTTTTAAAGATACCATTAGATTTTTCTACATAGACAATCATGTCATTTATAAATATTAACAGTTTTACTCTTTCCATTCTGTATGTCATTTATTTATTTTTCTTCCTTTATTGCATTTGCAAGAATTATCTGGTTCAATGTTAAACAGAATAGTGAGAGTAGACATCCAATTTGTTCCTGATCTTAAGAAGAAAGTATTTAGTTGCTCCCCAATAAATATGATGTTAACTGTAGGTTTTTCATAAATGCTCCTTATCAAGTTAGGCAAATTCCTTCCAATTCCTACATTGTTGAGAGTTTATATTAAAATGATATGTTAAATTCAGATGATCATGGGGCACCTGTGTGGTCTCAGTCGGTTAAGCATCCAACTCGGTTTCAACTCAGGTCATGATCTCTGGGTCATGAGATTGAGCCCCATGTGTGCTCTCCCTCTACTGCACCCCCATTCATGCTCTCTCTCTAAAATAAATAAATAAAATCTTTTGAAAAAATAAAAATTAAGATGACTATTTTTTTTTCAAAAGTTTACTAATATGATGAGTTTTGTCCCTACAATGCAAGACTGTTTACCATTCAAAAACAATAAGTGAAATTCACCATATTACCAAGTTAGAAAAAAAAAAAAAACAGTATACGATCATCTTAATCCAACATACATTTTCTTTATTGCTAGATTCAATTTGCTAAAACTTAAGAGTACAATTTTTACATCTATGTTAAGAGAGATATTCATCTGTCTTTTTCTTTTCTTGTAATGTCTTTTTTTCTTATCGTGTATCAGGGTAATTCCGGCTTTACAGAATAAGCTGGGAAACATACCATCCTTTACTATTTTCTGGAAGAACTTGAGTAGAATTAGTATTATTAATTTCTTAAATGTTTAGCAAAATTCAGTAATGAAGCCACCTGGGACTGACATTTTCTTTTTGCCAAACGTTTAAATTACAAATGCAATTTCATTAATTGATACAGGGGAGTTCACATTATGCATTTCTTTAGGTGAGCTTTGGAAGTTTGTCTTTCAATGAACTTATTCATTTCATCTGAGTTGCCAAACTTATTGACAAAAGGTTGTCCAAAACATTTCCTTATCATTCTTTTTATAGCCACAGGATCTGTAGTGATGATGTCCCCTCTCAAATCCCCATACTGGTAATTTCTGTTTTCTCTTATTCCTGATCTAGAGGGAATTTATCAATTTGATTTATTTTCTCAAAGAACCAACTTTTTATTTCATTGTTTTTCTTTATTGTTTCCTGTTTTCCTATTTAGTGAACTTCTGCTCTGATTTTCATCCTTTATTCTACTTTCTTTGGATTTAATTTGCTTTTTTTTCCTAGTTTCTTAGAATGGAAACTGAGGTTATTGATTTGAGAACTTTTCCTTTTCCAATGTAGGTGTTCAGTGTGCTGTTAATCTCCCAATAAACACTGTTTTAAGACATTCCACAAACTTTGTTTTGTTCTGTTTGTATGTTCATACATTTTAATTTTCCTTTTGATTTCTCCTTTGATCTGAGAGTTATTTGTAAGTTTGTCATTTAGTTTCCAAATATTTGGGGATGTTTCAGATATGTTTAGATTATCTGTTTCTAACTGAATTCTATTGTGGTCGAGAACACAAAAATGGGGGCCGCAGGACATGAAGAAAATGGGGAGTGACCACTAATGAGTATGGGGTTTCTTTTTCAAGTGTTTAAAATGTTCTAACAGTGACTATGGTGGTTGCACAACTCTGTGAACACACTAAAACCCACTGAATTTGTACTTTAAATGGGTTAGTTGGAATTATATCTCCATAAACCTTTTTTTTTAAAGCAGCTGTATATTACATAAGTTCAGCAATATTAATGCCCAAAGCAAAGGAATTAGTTCAGCCTCTTTAAACAAATACATTTTCAAAAAAATAAAATATAGTGGAAACAGATTATGTATGTCTGTATCATTGAAATAAAATTCAGAACCTGATCAACAATGCTATATCAATAACAGTAAAATGAATTAGTCAATAAAATTGAAAGGTCCAGATTTTGGTCAATATTATACATTTCAATAATTTCTTTAGGTATATTAACCAACTACAAATCTTAGAATTTCCTCTTTTTAAATAAATATTAATAGAATTCACATCTGTATATATGTTGACTTGTTTATTGCCTATATTTCCTACATTAATATAAGCTCCTACAGAAATATAAGCCTATATTTCCTACATTAATATAAGCTCCATAAGAACAGTGATACTATTCACCCTGGCCCAGAGTTGGCACACAGTGAAGATGTGCTGAATGAATGTCCAGATGACTGACTCAGAACCAAAAAAGATCTCAGAGAAAACTGATGGTGGGGAGGAAGTTATTTGTTCAAAGTCAAACATAAAATGTGGCAGAGCTAGGATGACAACTCACTTTCTGAGTGTTCTTTCCATCACATTTCACATTTTCACAGAGCAAAGCATGGTTAAGTGGAAAAGTCAGGATACCAAGTAAAATTACCTAGGTTTCAGTTCCATTTCCAAAACAGAGAACTTATTTAAATAATCATGGGCAAATTATCTTGGAAATTAAATTTCCTCACTTGAAATAAAGGGATAATGACACCTTATTCATAAGACAATGGTTAGAATGAAATGAAACTATGAAAATAAACAGCCTGGGCGCCTGGGTGGCTCAGTCGTTAAGCGTCTGCCTTCGGCTCAGGTCATGATCCCAGGGTCCTGGGATCGAGCCCCACATCAGGCTCCCTCCTTGGCGGGAGGCCTGCTCCTCTCTCTCCCACTCCCCCCTGCTTGTGTTCCTGCTCTCGCTGTCTCTCTCTCTCTGTCAAATAAATAAATAAAATCTTTAAAAAAAAAAAAAAAGAAGAAAAGAAAATAAACAGCCTGGAGGTATAAAGCATTATGAAAATTTATGCATTGCCATTATTCCCTTCTCTTCATTTTGCTTTTTCCCTAAAAAGTAATAGCCCACTGAAAAAAATTAGAATTAGGATAAAATTAAGATTATCATGTTTGAGGGTACCCCAATGTATTTTTGACTGCTTTGGAAATGCTATACCTTCCTTGAATTTAAATCCTAATTGACTTTGTTCTTATGTGAATTACCTATGAAGTCCAAAAATAGAAGGTTATTATTGGCCTTTATTTTTGTCCATATGTTAAGTTCATGATCTTCTATAAAACTGGTTTATTAGAACAATATTTTATGAAATAATAATAACAATAAGGAGAAATGAAGCTTCACCATTGCAAATATTTTGTAACTATAGTTAGATACACAATGAGAAAATTTATAGGGGAAGTAAATAAGGAAACATCTACATTCCATCCATATTCTATATGGACCTGATAGCTTTTAATTTTCCCAAAATCAGTTTGAGTTAACATCCAGCAATTATTTCAGTTTTTGAATAACTAATTTAGGAACAATAATAGGAAACCTCAAGTCCCTACTTTCCTTAAATCACCAGAAATGAAACCAGCAAAAGGTTAACTTCAAAAAGTATTCAGGTATTTTCAACCCTAGGCTGATTCAAACTAATTTTTTTCAAAAAGAAAGAAAGAAAGAAGGAAAAGAAAGAAAGAAAGAAAGAAAGAAAGAAAGAAAGAAAGAAAGAAAGAAAGAAAGAAAGAAAGAAAATAATGTGAATGCTTATTTTTTAAAATGCCAATGAAACTGTGTGCCTCAATAAGTGATATATCGAATTATAAGCCTTATCTGAATTTGTTTTGGACCTGATAATTGTGCTGCAAAGCATTTTCAAAATGCTTATTTATAGCTTTCAGAGTTTATGGTTCTCATTTGGAGGGCCTACATTTCAACTTTAACTTATTTACCTGGAATGGATCTGATGTTAGTTACAATATCTATAATTCACATGAAAATACTTCAGCATATATAGTGTGATGCTGTGTGTGTGTGTGTGTGTGTGTATGTGTGTGTGTTGTGATGGGGGAGAGGGCTGTTAGATTAAGCTATGCTCCTGAAGCAGTTAGGCATTCTAATCAGACATGTACAATCTACTGAGCAACTAACAGCATTCGAATCCAAATACACAGTCCAAAAATTTGAACATCAAAATTAATAGTGATAGTAACAGATTATGTACCCCACAGAACAAAAGAAGGGCCACAAATCCATACTTGTAAAAGTAAATACGAAATAAATAATTTAATAGGGAGAAGAGAATGTTCGGTCTTTCAGTAGAGAGAATAAAGGATTAGAAAATCATCATTTGGCAAACATCTTAGTAACAATTGTTTTCTTCAAAAATTAACAATAGATGTTAAAATTAATAACTGAAATTTTAACGAGAAATAAGATATTTTATGGCCTCAAATTATCTATTTACAAGACATATATTAATAACAAAAGGAAAAATAACTTTACAACGGAAAAACTGGACAGACACCACAAAATTAACCTCCTGATATAATGCATTGAAAAGGAAACAATATCACAATATCAATATGCCAAAAATGCATAATCTGAACCTAATCATGAGGACACATCAGACAACCATAAACTGAGGGGCACTCCACAAAATCAATGGTTAGTACTCTTCAAAATGGCAAGATTCTGAAAGACAAAGAAAGACTTAGAAATAATCCAGATGAAAGCAAATTAAATACTGTAAGAACATTTTTTTCTTTTGTTGTTAAGATCATTAGTAACACAATTGGTCAAATTTGAAGAATCTAGGTAAAGGAGAATCATACAGCAAGGGTCAGATAATTATGCATATGTATTACAGAGACTGATAAGAAAATGTGGTAAAATGTTAACATTTGGAGAATCTGGGTAAAGGACATATGGGGAGTCTTTATACTATTTTTTTTTCCAGTTTTTATGAAGTCTGAAGTTATCTGAAAGTAAAAAAGTTATTTTAAAAGGAAAAATTCAGTCCAAACATGGTCTGTAAGTTTTCTATCAGAAGTCCACTGTACTTTATAGAAGATTGCTATAGGCCTTTCTGCAATTCTATCTTGGCTGGCACCAAGATTGCATTGTAAAGATTAAGGGCATTTTTACTGGTAAAATTTGTGGCTTTTTAAATGGCCTGTTGAATGTTAGAAATGGGTTTTTACTGGTAAAAAAGGGTGTTAATATGAATCAGTAAAACAATTTTAGACCTTGCCTCCCTAGCATGAAGAGAGCACAAAAATTCAATGAGATGTTATCTAAATTTCTAAACAAGTCTTCGCTCATCCACAAACAGGATTTTGGTTGCCTGATGCTCAGCTATAAAGATGGAAGAACCATTTAGAATCCTGGCTTTGACTTCTAATGAGCTTTTCCTGTAAATTGATTTTCAAATACCTAACTGAACAGAGAGCTGGTATACAGAACAGGTAAAGAAACAGTTTTTGTGCTTGCTTACCAATAAATGTTTAGTCAATGTGAGTGAGATTTTATTTGAGATTTACTTTTATTAGAACCTATAGCAATGGGGAGTAGCTAGCTAATCCTCATTCACCTCAAACTCCTTTGGTGGCTAATGTTTATCTACTGAAAACAGCTTAAAATCACAGGCACCCAAATTGGCTTAGGACAGTCTGCAACAATGTTGAAGTCAGAATGAAAATCTCAAGGTACATTCCCCATTGTTCTCTACCTACAACCTTTGCAATGAAAGGAAAAGAAGTTGATTCCTAACTATTAAATTATGAAGTAAGATGCAGGAACAAAAGAAAGTTGAATTGGAAATTTCAAGGTTTAAGCTCAAAGAGACTCCATATTTTCACAGGATAATGGAAGAATTAAAGATTTGTAGACAAAATAGGGTATCAGTTCAGCATTTCGCTTTTCTGCATGTTAGGTGGCTTTTGTTTTGCTTAAAATTTCGTATCACAGAAGTGCTCATGAATGGGTTTATGTGTCTGTACACATATGCATGTATGTCCTCTTTTGTCTGAGGAGTCTAGGTAGTTTAGTTTCTGTTTAAAAATAAGGAATTATTACATGATATTTCATTCATTCTTTCATTCAACAAATACTTATTGAGAACTTACAATGTGTCAGGGATTATTCAGGTATTTAGGATAAATCTATTACAAATCAGAAAGACACAGATTCCAGCACTCGTGCAGTTACATTCTTTTTCACTTAAGAAAATATTTCCAGACTGGAAGGGGAAGATGGCAGCAGATTAGAAGGATCCTAGGCTCACCTCAACCCATGAATACAACTAGATAACTGTCAAATCATCCTAAATACCTCAGATCAACCTGAAGACTGGCAGAACAAACTCTACAACTAAAGGTAGAGAAGAGGCCACATCAAAGTAGGGAAGTACAGAGACATGGTTTAAGACAGAAACGGATGTGGTCACTGAAGTCACTGAGAAGGGAAAAAGAGACGGACTAGCACCCAGAAGAGCCCACACAGGTAAGATGAATCCCTATAGCAACTGGCTTGGAAAGTGAGAGGGACCAAATTTCATGAATTCTTGCAACCAGTAGGGCTTAAAGACTGGAGTTTAAAGATCAGCGGGCTTGGCTTGGGGAGAGCCTAGGGCATTGGGGCTGCTCTTGGAGAGAAGGCAGGCAAACAGCCCACGGACATAGAGTGTGCCAACAGCGATCTGAAGAGTACCTGGGACATGGTGGGGAGGTTATTTGCTCATCTTGAGCATGTCCCAGAGAGGCAGCATTCATGGAGAGACCTGTCCAGGAACAAAGAACTGGCCAGTGCTATTTCCCTCCCCCATCCCCTCAGTATAAGCACAGGGCCACCTGTGGGAGCCAGAGTAGCACAAGCACTGCTACTTGCTTACACCAAGCCCCATCCCCCCCAATACACACTGGTGGAATCACCCTTCTCACTCACACTTGCCTCAGTCATGGTGCAGCAGATCTCCTCCCCAAGAAGACCAGCCCAAACCCCTACAAAAGCCCCATCTCCTGACCTGGGAGTTTTGCAGAGCTTCAGTCCAGCAGCAGTAGTGACAGGTCTCATTTCACAAGCAGATCAGAGCACACCTAGTTAAAACTCACCAAATTCAGGCCAGGGACCAAATACTGCTCACAATGGGCAAAAAGGGCCTCTGCAGATGACTGGTCTGAAGGATAAAGCAGCCAGGACACCACAGCAGACCATGCATAGCACATACTGGAAACACTACCTGAAGCACCAGGCCCTGGGGAAGAGGGGACACTACATTGCAAGGCACTATAGGACCTCTTCTTCATAAGCCCATTACCCTAAAGGACAGGAGATGTAGCTGACTTCCCTAACACAGAGAAACAAGCACAGAGACTTAGACAAAATGAGAAGACAAAGGAATTTGTCCTAAATGAAAGAATAGGACAAGGCCATGGCTAGAGATCTAAGAGAAAAAGACATAAGTAACATGTCTGATAGAGAATTGAAAGTAATGATCATAAAGATACTCACCGGACTTGAAAAAAGAGTGGAAGACATCAGTGAAACCCTTAACACAGAGATAAGGAATGACATAGAGAAAGTGTTCAATAAACAAAATGAGAAACTCGCTTGGTAGAATGAACAGAAGGCTGGAAGAAGCAGCAGAATGAATTAATGACCTAGAAGACAGAGCAATGGAAAGTAATCAAGTAAAGAAAAGAGAGAAAAAAGAAACTTGCAAAATGAGAATAGACTTAGGGAACTCAGTGACTTCATACAACGTAAGACATTCATATTACAGGGAACCCAGAAGAAGAAGAGAGAGAAAAGGAGACAGAAAATTTATTTGAAGAAATAATAGTTGAAAATTTCCCTAACCTGGGGAAGGAAACAAATATCCAGATCCAAGAGTCATAGAGAACAGAACCCCCAACAAAATCATCCAATCAGAAAATCAACAAGAAAACAATGGCTTTGAATGACACATTGGACCAGGTGGACTTAACAGATATATTTAGAACATTCCACCCTAAAACAGCAAAATGCACATTCTTTTCAGGTACATACGGAACAGTCTCCAGAACAGATTACATATTAGGCCACAAAACAAGTCTCAACAAGTTCAATGACCACAATGCTATGAAAATAGAAATGAACCACAAGAAAAAATCTAGAAAGACCACAAATACTTAGAAGTTAAAAAACATTCTACTAAACAAAGAATGGGTTAACCAAGAAATCAAAGAAATCCAAAATTACACAGAAACAAATGAAAATGAAAACACAATGGTCCAAAACCTCTGGGATGCAGCAAAAGCTTCCCTAAGATGGAAGTTAAAGCAATACAGGCCTACCTCGAGAAGCAAGAAAAATCTCAAACAACCTAACCTTACATCTAAAGGACCTAGAAAAAGAATAACAAACAAAACCCAAAACCAGCAGAAGGAAGGAAATAACAAAGATTAGAGCAGAAAGAAGTGATACAGAAATTCAAAAAATAGTAGAACAGATAAATGAAACTAGGAGCTGTTTCTTTGAAAAGATAAACAAAATTCATAAACCTCTAGTCAGACTCATCAAAAACAACAACAACAACAAAGAAAAAAAAACAAAGAGAAAATAATCATTTAAATAAAATTATAAATGAAAGAGAAGAAATAAAAACCAGCTCCACAGAAATACAAACAGTTCTAAGAAAATATTATGAAAAACTATATGCCAATAAATTGGACAACCTAGAGGAAATAGATAAATTCCTAGATACATATAACTTCCCAAAACTGAAGCAGGAAAAAAATAGAAAGCTTGAATAAACTGATTATCAGCAAGGAGATTGAATCAGTAATCAAAAAACTGCCAACACACAAAAGTTGAGGACCAGACAGCTTCACAGGTGAATTCTACCATACATTTAAAGAAGAATTAATACCTATTCTTCTCAAACTTTTCCAAAAACTAGAAGAGGAAGGAAAGCTTCCAAATTCATTCTATGAGACCAGCATTACCCTGATACCAAAACTGGATAAAGACACCACTGAAAAAGAGAACTACAGGCCAGTATCTCTGATGAACATAGATGCAAAAATCCTCAACAAAATACTAGCAAACAGAATCCAACAATAAATTTAAAAAATCATTCACCATGATCCAGTGGGATTTATTCCCAGGATGCAAGGGTGAGTCAATATTTGCAAATCAATCAACATGATACATCACATCAATAAGAGAAAGGAAAAAAGCCATATGATCAGTAGAAGCAGAAAAGGAAATTGACAAAGTAAGTACAACGTCCATTCAGAATAAAAGCCCTCAACAAAGTAGGTTTTGAGGGAACATATCTCAACATAATATAGGCCATATATGAAAAACCCACAGTGAACATCATACTCAATGGCAAAAAAACAAGAACTTTTCCTCTAAGGTCAGGAACATGAAAGCATGTTTACTCTCACCACTGTTATTTAACATAGTACTGGAAGTCCTAGCCACAGTAATTAGACAACAAAAAGAAAGAACAGGCATAAATATTGGTAAGGAGGAAGTAAAACTTTCACTATTTGCAGATGACGTGATACTATATATAGAAAACCTTAAAGACTCCACCAAAACCCACTAGAACTGATAAATGAATTCACTAAAGTTGCAGAATACAAAATCAATGTGCATAAATCTGTTGCATTTCTATATACTAATAATGAAGAAGCAGAAAGATAAATTAAGAAAGCAACCCCATTTACAATTGTACCAAAAATAACAAAATACCTAGGAATAAACTTAACCAAAGAGGTGGAAGACCTCTACTCTGAAAACTGTAAACAATGATGAAAGAAACTGAAGACAACACAAAGAAATGCAAAGACATTCCATGCTCATGGATTGGAAGAACAAATATTACTAAAATGTCTATACTGCCCAAAGCAATCTATAGATTTAATGCAACCCCCATCAAAAATACCAACAGAATTTTTAACAGAACTAGAACAAACAACCCTAAAATTTATATGGAGCCACAAAAGACCCAGAATTGTCAAAGCAATTTTGAAAAGAAAATCAAAGCTGGAGGTAAAAATAATTCATAAGTCAAGTTATATTACAAAGCTGTAGTAATCAAAACCACATGGTACTGGCACAAAAATAGACAGATCAATAGAAGAGAACAGAAAATGCAGAAATAAACTTACAAGTATATGGTCAATTAATCTTCAACAAAGCAGTAAGTAATATCCAGTGAGAAAAAGACAGTTTCTTCAACAAATGGTGTTGGGAAAACTGGACAGCAACATGGAAAAGAATGAAATTGGACCATGTTCTTTCACCAGACACAAAAATAAATTCAAAATGGATGAAAGACCTAAATGTGAGACGTGAAACCATAAAAATCCTAGAAGAGAGCACAGGCAGTAATGTCTCTGACATCAACTGTAGAAGCATTTTTCTAGATATGCCTCCCAAGGGAAATACAAGCAAAAATAAAATATTAGGACTTCATCAAAATAAAAAGCTTCTACACAGCAAAAGAAGCAACAAAACTAAAGGGCAACCTACTGAATGGGAAAAAATACTTGCAAATGACATATCTGATAAAGAGTTAGTATTCAAAATATATAAAGAACTTAAAGAAATCAACACCCAAAAAACAAATAATCCTATTTAAAATGGGCATTAGAAATGAACAGACATTTCTTCAAAGAAGACATCCAGATGGTCAACAAACACAAAAAAAGAAGCCCAACATCACTCATCATCAAGGAAATGCAAATCAAAGCTAGTAAGATTATCACCTCACACCTGTCAAAATGGCTAAAATAAAAAACACAAGAAACAAGTGTTGGCAAGGATGTGAAGAAAAAGAAACCCTCTAGCATTGTTGGTAGGAATGCAAAGTGGTGCAGCCACTGTGGAAAACAGTATGGAGGTTCCTCAAAAAGTTAAAAATAGAACCCTATGATCCAGCAATTGCACTACTAGGTATTTACCTAAAGAATACAAAAAATACTAATTCAAAGGGATCCATGCACCTGATGTTTTTTATATGTTATTTATAATATATATTTACAATAGCCAAATTATGGAAGCAGTCCAAGTGTTCATAAATAGATGAATGGATAAAGAAAAGTTGGTATACAATGGAATATTATTCAGCCATGAAAAAGAATGAAATCTTGCCATTTGCAAAGACATGGATGGAGCTACAGGGTATAGTATTAAGTGAAATAAGTCAATCAGAGAAGGACAAATACTATATGATTTTACTCATATGTGGAATTTAAAAAAAAAAAAGCAAATGAGCAAAGAAAAAAAGAGAGAGAAGCCAAGAAACAGACTCTGTTAATTACAGAGAACAATTGATGGTTACCGAGGGGAGGTAGGTGGGGGAATGGGTGAGATAGGTAATGGGGATTAAGAAGTACACTTTTCATGATGAGACTGGGTGATGTATGGAACTGGATCACTATTTTGTACACCTGAAACTCATATAACATTGTATGTTAATTATACTGGAATTAAAATTTAAAAATTAAAAAATATTTTCCTTAGGATCAATTCTATGTAAATATAACCTAGGTTTGTTACAGAAAATTGGAATTCTTTTTTTTTTTTCTTTAGAAAACTGAAATTCTTTAGGGCTTTTAAAATAACTTTTAAAATTCTCCACCCTATTTCTTTGGGATTCCATGCCAATAAAAACAAGATAAAGTAAAAAGAAGAAAGGAGAAGAAAGGTTAGTGCTATTGTGTCACAAATATTCAGAAGCCTAGAGTCTACAAAATCAATCAAACAACCAAACTGATTGGGAAATGTTACAGAAGGAAAAACTAATGAATAATAATAGTAAGACTGAAATAGAAAGGGGATTAGGATTAAATACCATTTCAATTTGCTATTTCTGGACCTGTGTAATTGGGGAATCCTCAGGGTCAAAAGGGCTCTAAAATTACCTTTACTTTAAGGATATACAGTGACGTTGACCTCAGTCTACAATATTCACCTGAATTCTGAGAAGCCTGAACATTTCATTGCAAACCATGCCAGGTACCAAAACATCAGGTTGTTTCTGCTTCACCCAAGGATTTCAGAATGGAAGTGAAGTTTCAATCATACAGAAAATATAGGGATAGAATTAAATTTTCTGTTTCATTATCTAATATCCCATACCTCTTTCAGGATATAGTTGAGATTATTAATCTGTAGATATCAGCTACAGGTAACTCTATACAAAACAAACTGTTGATTGATTTGAGTTTGCATTTCTCATTTAAAAATACTATTACTAGGGGAAATGTGCCTTTTTATTCTCAGATGGTCAATTACCAACATTACAGTAATTGTTGCAGTGAGAATAAATGCTAAAATTAGTGGACAAAGTTTGAGGAAAAATAGGATATTTGCATAGTCTCAGAGTATCTCCCTCAAGATAGCTATCAATTACAAGGAAAAAAAAAATAGTAACACTAAAGAAAGCCAGCAGCTACCTCCTTAACCAAATGATCTGGGTTAACATTGCTTTTTTTGGTAAATACGATACATCACCATAATATGCTTTTGATACGATGCAGTGGGACAAATGGACATAACATTATTCCTGGGGTATTCTTGCCAAAACTGTATAGCCTCAATCTAATGAGAAAACATCAGACAAAGTCAAATTGAGAGACATCCTACAAAATAACTCCCATACTCATCAAAAATGTCAAGGTATGAAATACAAGAAAAAACTGAGGAGCTGTCACAGACTGGAGAGTATAAAAACATAACAAAGGCAGTGTGGAATTTTAGACTGGATTCTGATACAGAAAAAGGATATTAGAAGAAAAAATGTTGAAATTTGAATGTGGTCTGCAGCATAGTTAATAATATTGTACCAACATTAATAATTGTTCTCTGATTATATAAATTTTTAACATTAGAGGCAGCTACTGTAAGGGTATATATAAACTGTAACATTTTCACAACTCTTCTATAAGTCTGAAGTTATTTCAAAAAAAAGAAAAGAGTGGATGACACTGTGGAATATTTAATCCAAAACAAATTGTTAATTCAATAACATATAATGTGGTATTATGCTTTCTAGAATAACCATAAATAAGTGAAATTTTCTCCCCTGCATTCCTCCAGATTGAGGCCTGATATACCTCAATTTTCATTCAGCCACATATTTGTTATGACTCAACTACAAATCCAAATACTGCTTTGTAATGGCAAGTACACCTTTAACTAAGGTATGATTTTTGTTACTATAATCATTTTATATCATTATCAAAGTAAGCTACACAGATCAAACAAGAGGTTTACATGCCAAGGTATCCATTTAACTCTTTCCAGAGAGACTTCATTCTGGCAAAGAGAATACAGTACCTAAACTTTATCATTACTTTTACTGCAAGCACATGATGTAAATGTCAGAAAGTGCTCTCCGAAACTTTTGTGTCAGCTTTAATGGGGCCTACTAATACAACTGAAAGTGAAAATCTCCTCCTTAAAAAAAGATACCACAGAGATCTTTGCAACTGAAAAATATTTGAACTCTAAATAACTATAGGCTTTAAATATTATTTCTTCAAAGCAGAACACTGCTTAGCAGAACACTGCTTAAAAAACTGTAATGAGAAATCTTGAAGACTTGTGTGAAGTGATCTGAACTCCAAATAAACTGGAATCTGCTTGCCTTTTCTTAGTAGCAAATATTTAGTTCTTTACTACATTCTTTTCTCTGTACATACTCAGTACCAAGACTTTTAGATAATTTAGGTTACTCAGTAGGATCCAAACCTGCAAGGTAACATAGGCAGTATCTGGTTCATGGCTCTTGATCATTACTATCTATTTAATTTCACCACTTTTACTTAATTGACCCATATCACAAGTTGAAGACCACAAAATTTCTACTTGGTCACTGTTACAACATTCTGTGCTAATGGAAATAACCTAAATGCTTCAATACTAATCTAATTTCTCCAGGATATCATATGTTAAGACCTAGCCTTGATTAAATAACTCTGCAAATAAATTAATAGCATTCTCTATTTAATTAGAAATTGTCACCTTCAGAATTATTTTAAGGATAAATTAAATTATTACTTGCATAAACTGTGTCATATTCCATGCAAATTGTCTTCTCATAAGAACAGGAAGATAAGCTGACATCCTCTTTATTCCCTATGTTTCCTTCCCATTTCCTCTGTTCCATAATTCACTTGATATATTTACAATACTTTCTCCATTTATCACCTAAATGATTTGCAGGACACTACTCCATAATGCTCAGTATCTCCACTCTTCCCTGGACTATACAATAGTCCCACCTTATCTGTGGAGGATACTTTCCAAGACCTCAAAGGATGCCTGAAACAGTGGATAGTACTACAACCTATATATACTATTTTTCCTATACATTCATAACTATGATAAAGTTTAATTTATAAATTAGGCACAGTAAGAGATGAATAACAGTAACTATTAATAAAATAGAACAATTGTAACAGTATGCTGTAATAAAAATTATGTGAATATGGTCCCTCCCAAAATATTATATTATACTCTGTTCACTCTCCTACATGTGATGATGTGAGATGATAAAATGCATACATCATAAGATGAAAAGAGGTGAATTATGTAGGCATTGTGACATGGCATTAGGCTATTATTCAGCTTCTGACAATATGTCAGAAGAAGGATAATCTGCTTCCAGAGCATGGTTGACAGTGGGTAACTGAAACCACCTAAACAAAACTCATGGATAAGGGGGGACTATTATAATTTACATGACTGTTCACACTGATAACCTTTCCAAAACCAGAGACCCTATGTTTCAAAACATCTTGACCCTAACAACCATCATCTCCCTTTCAGCTCCCCACACAACTAGGAAACATGGAGCCCATCATCACCTTCACTGATTTACCTCCAAAATCTGTTAACAGCAGCAGTTTGAAATCTTCCAATGTGTGCATCCTTCAAAGTCTGAATTTCCCTGCACAACTCAAACTCTTCATCCTGTCCTGTTACCCCACCTTCCAGCCTCACTCAACTCCTTACCAAGCCTGACCATGGTCAATCAGTAAGCCACGCTCTCTCATCAGCAGCCAAGAACTGACCTATTGTTTTACATACCTTAGCAGTTTCTAATTCTATGTTAATACTGCTGTTTCTCCATATCCATTTGAAATGACTAAACATGGCAAAATTCACATTATTGTGCCAGCTGACCTCACAAGGCATGGAGTCTAACTACATCTGAATACTGAATATTAATCACAAATTATTATTTTATTTATCTTAAATTAATTATCTTCAATAACCTCCCTCCCCAGTAGTTTTCACCTTTGCCCATCTCTAGACTCAGTCAAATCTATGAGCAAATGACTTCATCTCCTTGTTGATTTAAAATGTTAAAAATACCCAAATAACTTTCTTCAAATTCCTTTTCCTCTTTACCTAATGTTCTTTAATTCCTGATTTTTTATTATTTACTTTCTAATACAAAGAAAGGAGATGACATAAAAAACTGAAGAAAGAAAAAGGACTTGCCATTTTCTTATTGGGTAACCTTAAGCTAATTCTTTATCACAGCAATTTCTTCATGTGTAAAATACATATACCTTAAAGATGTTCTGAAAATTAAAAGAGATTTCTAAGACCTGACAGAGAATACTCCATAGCTGATTATTTTTCAAAGAGGTTCATCCTTTCCCTTTCCCTTAAGCTTTTAATCTCATCTTTTTTCTTTTTGTCCAATCATCTCCTTCCTCTTCTACCCTTTCAAGTCACCCTGTCTCTTGACTATTTTCATCTCAGTTTATAAACATACTCAATTTCCCCAGTTCTTAAAACAAAAAAAAATCACCTTCTCTCTTTACCCTGTGTTTTGCTCAGGTTATTTATTATCCCTTATCTCTGTTTACCTCATAGCCATGCTATTCTTGAAGATGTCATCTAGGTTTGCAGGCTATACTTCCTTATTTAGCCTCAACTCCAACACACTGACACCAGGATTGCTTGTCCACTACCTGCTAAAATTCTTCCTTATCAAAGCTGCCTAATGATTTATTTCCAAATCAGATGACTGGTTCTCTTTTCCATAAATCCTGACCATACTGCAATATTCAGAACTAATGTCCCCTCTGTATTGCCTCTCTTTCCCTCATAGCTTTATGACACTGGATTTTCTTGGCCTTTTCTCGTGTCTTTCTCGTGTCTGTTCTATACTCTTTAATGGTTAATTTTTCTTCAGTTACCTCTTGGAAGTATATTTCCTCAAATTCAGGACGCAAAAATCTTCTAGGTTGATATACCACATTTAGTGTCAACCGTGCTCCTGGTTTTATGAACTCATCATGCAGAATACTCCCGAGTGTATACATCAGCTTTGGCCTTCCTACTGTGTTCCAAATCTATACTTCCAAGTGGCTATATAATGCTAGCTCCACAGTGATACCCTGTTAGAACCTCAAATACATTAAATCAAAACTTGAACTCATATGCCCCACTCAAGTCTGTTTTTTATGTTTCCTTTCAGAGTTCATGGCACTGCCACATTTCCAGTCACCTTGATTTAGTGTTAAAGAAATATTTGTCTTTTTTTCAGCTAATATAGTCAATCAACACATCCAGCCAATTTTAATATAAAACATTTGAGATTTGACCCCTTCATTCCATTCACTTTTTATTCTCTCAGATACTTATTATACATTTATTGATCTAAAACCAGAGCTTTTTCTAAAGTGGATTATAACTCCTTCCCCAGTCATTCTTCCTAATGCCTTTTATTTTTTATCATCTAAAACATAGATCTAATCTACATCACTACTATCCTTAAAAAGAGAGAGAGAGACGATGCACATTACAAAAAAACAGGGTAATTTTTCACAGATCAGTTTTGGGTATGTGACCTAAGCACACTCTAACTGCAAAAGTTATCATCTACTATGCCTCTTACCCTGCACCATAATCTCTAGCCATGCTTAATTTCATTTACCTGTTACTGACCCTTTCAGGATCACATCCTCCTGTTACCTCAAAGCCAACTTTTTTTTTTTTTTAAAGATTTATTTATTTGAGAGAGAGACAGCGCATGCACAAGATGGGTGAGGGGGAGGGAGAGGGAGAGAATCTTAAGAAGACTCCCTGCCGAGCATGGAGCCTGCACTTGGGGCTCGATCTCATGATCCTGAGATCAGGACCTGAGCCAAAATCAAGAGTTAGAGGCTTAACCGACTGAGCCACCCAGGCACCCCAAAGCCAACTTTTAATACTCAGATTAAATGTCTTCCAGATTCAAATTTGCTTTATGATAAAGGAGTACTTTGTAACTGCATTATAGAATAAGCCCAGTTTACCTTTACTGGAATTTTGTATGCACTAGTGGTCCCATATAGGATTGTCACTTTCTGAGGACATACGTTTTAATACAATTGTTCAGACTGTGACCTACAGACTGGCTGCATCAAAATCACCTGGATTGCTTGTTAAAAATCAGATCCTAGTGTCCCCTTTTGACTAACTCCATCACTATCTCTAGGGATAAGGATCCAAGAATCTGCTTCTTAATAAATTGGTATTATATACACTAAAGTAGAGCACAACTGATGAACTGAAATAGCACTGACTTTGGAATCAGATACATTTTTGTCTTTGATTGTATGACCTCTCAGCATAAATTTTCTTACCCATAAAATGAGAATAAAAATAATATCGAGCACATGAATCAGGTAGAAAAAAATAAATACAATAAAATATGCCTGGGGCGCCTGGGTGTCTCAGTGGGTTAAGCATCTGCCTTCAGCTCAGGTCATGATCCTGGAGTCCCAGGATCAAGTCCCAGGACTGAGCCCAGCATAGGGCTCCCCACTCAGTGGGGAGTCTGCTTCTCCCTCTGTCCCTCCCCCTGCTCATGCTCTCTCTTTCACTCTCTCAAGTAAATAAAATCTTTAAAAAAATAAATAAAATAGGCCTAAAATATCATAGACATTCAATGATATATAATTTTCCTTCTTTAACTCCATTCCCCAAACCCTATACACTCAGAAATGACATATTGATATTTCAAATATATATAGCAGATATTATCCATCATAATACCTTACACATCAGAAGGGCTACAAAATGTTTACTTTCAGAGATGGCAGTAAGGAGGGAAAATTTCTTTCTAGAAATATTGTATTAGTATGCAAGACACTGTAATTAAGGCAAATTTTAGACTATTTAAAGATCATTTGTGAGTACTTTATGAAATCTATCGATGATAATGAGAAATAGTAATGATTCACTACCAAACTTCACGGAAGACTACTTTCATTTTAAAAGACAGAGTATTTACATTTAGACCTGGGTAATGGCACGTACACTGTGCACTGTGACTCAAGCAAGGCATTTAACAGCAATATAACTTGCCTTCTAGGTACAATTGAGAAATATAGGTCTGATAATTGTACTGCTGGGTATATTGGTAGATGCCTAAACACTGATTTTCTAAACAATTATATATTGCCACGAAGAGGTAGCCACTGGGCATTTAAAAAAAAAAATGTATTTTGAACCATGGCACTTGGGAGATAAAGAGATTGAAATCCAGCTCACATTCAACATACCAAGCCATGTGCCCAGGATGGCACTATACCCATCTGCAAGGAGCACATCTACAAAAGTGTACTTCTGCTCTCACAGCTCATCTGACCAAAGGGAGTGCGATTTTTTAATATGCTCAAAACTTTGTATGGGGGTCTTATAGATTAGTCTCAAGTTGGTTCCTACAAACAAAAATGTGGAGATGTAGAAGACAGAGTTTCCCATACACAAGGTGCAATACGATTCTGTACATCCCAGCACAGTCACCAAAGTGATGATAACCTTAGCCAGATCCATAGTTTCCTAAAGCCCAATAGGGTATAGTACGGGAAAGGAAGTAAAGTGGACAACTGGCAAGGCATAGTGCTAGGGACAAAGGATGACCAGTAGCTACTTAAAGAGACCAGTAACTAAAGACAAGATGGTAATGAGGATAAACCACCAGCTGCCACCAGGATAGAGAGGACACTGAGTAACAGACACCCTGTCCCCTCCCATGCACACTCTGTAAACCTCCTGGAACTTAATGGAAGTCCAGGCCAAAGAGTGGATGAACCTGAACTGACTAAGATTAAATTTTTACCAGCTGGCAAAATTAGAGATGAACATAAAAATTAATTTAAGTAATATAAAAAGTAAAACACTGCATGGCCTGAGACTCACACCTGCTCTACAAATGTAGATTGAATTTAACTATTTGAAAACTAGGGTAAATTAGATTATATTTATATAATCATTGCACTTATCATAATTAAAAAGAAAAACAGACAACTCAGAGGAAACTCCATATAGTTGATTAGCTTAACTGCTATTTTGGAATATATAGACATTTCTAAGAAATGCCTTTATCAATATTACTTCTTGTACTTTCTCTCTTGCTTCTCACAAAAGACTATCCTTGTTTTTAAGCACCTGCGAAATACACTTTTAAAAGCATCCATGCAATAGCACAACTGTTTTACATCAGTAATTTTATTGCATATGAATGGAAAATTAAGTGAAATGTAGTGCTGCAAAAATTCTAAAGAAAATTAGACTTGCAATTATAAACTTAACTTTCAATATCACACTTTCTACTGTTACCAAGATTGTATAACTAAGTCTTCAGCTTTTTAATTAGGAATGTCATTCCCTTTAGGGCCTGACGTATGCCACTGATTAGATCCTAAATCATCCAGAGAAAGATGCAGAGTCCTATAGCCTGGTCAGTCTCAGTCCTGCTTTTCTGTAGCCTGAATATAATTAGTTGATGTTGTATCTGGCCTCTGTACCAAACTCACAAACTGAATGGAGTATTTATGTTTCTTGCTTAAATGGCAGAGACACCCAAAATTAATGTGTCTGCTCATTGCTTCTGTGCTAGAATTACATAATTTGACTCACTCCCTGTACATGAGACAAGATTTTTTCGTTACTTGTTTTTTACTCTTTCTAAAAACATAATTACTTAAATTTGAGTGGAATAAAAATAACTCTCTAGCATATGAAATTAAAATGATGTGCTTAGTAGCACTAAAAATTGCATAAAGAGAAAGGATCAAGATACTTTGTCACAGAAAGGCAAAAATGAAAGTTCTGTGAATCTGGATAATTTATCTTGTAAAGCAAAATATCAATATTTCTAAATATCTTTTATCTTTTAAAAATGACAAATACTGGGGCGCCTGGGTGGCACAGTCGGTTAAGAGTCTCTTAGTTTCTGCTCATGGTTGTGATCTCAGGGTCCTGGGATGGAGCCCCCATGATGGGCTCAGGGCTCAGCAAGGAGTCTGCTTAAGATGATCTCACCCTCTGCCCCTCCCCCACCCCGAGGGCATGCACATGTGCTCTCTCTCTCTCTCAAATAAATAAAATAAAAATGACAAATACTTTTTTTGTTGATTACAGAAACATGCGAAAATCCATAAAATAAACTAAGAAAATTAAACTTACTCATAGTTCATATATAAGAGACAGAATCCCATATTTTGATGAGTTCCATTCCATTCCCCTTCAGAGGAGAAAAAGTGCACAAAAAGTACACTTAAAAAAACCAGATTTATGTGGTTTGGGAATTTTTTTCTTGATAATGTATTCTTAACATCTTTGAGTATAATGAAATACTCATCCACAGCACCATTTTTAAAGGCTGCACAAGATAAGATACCATTGTAAAACTTTAACACAAATTGATTAGCCCATCTCTTACTGTTAAGCTTAGTTGGTAAATTTTTTAGCTCTGATAAATCAGGCTTTGATAAATAATTGATGTAATGGAATATTTATGAACATCCATAAACAAATTCTTAAGGACCAACTCTTAGGCTTAATAGCAGGCCACAGAGTATCCACTTTTATTGCTCTTTGTTGTTATTGTTGTAGTCATGGCCAATTCATCCTCAAGAGACTTTCTACCAGCATTAATCCCCTGGGCAATATTTCAGAGTATTCAGCTTCCCAAAGCCTTACTGACATGGAGCATTTCCCTCATTTTACTCCATTTTGATATGTGCCATATCCATTTTACTTTGCATTTGTTTACTCACCAAAGACTTTTAATGTTTTTTAAATGTTTATTAGTCACTTGTATATATTCATATACATTTTTTTAAATTCTTGTTCTTTCTACATATTAAATGGAGTATTTATCTTTTTCTTCATTTTGAAGAGCTCTCTTTATAAATAATACTTTGTGTAAAATATATTGCCAATATTATTTTTACCGATTAACTGTTGCTCTTTTAAACTCTTTATTCAAGTGTAGTGTAAGTACAGAAAAGTACACACCTTGATAAATTTCACAAACTGTATCTATTTGTGTAATTAGCACCCGTATATGCAAACAGAGCATACTGACACCAGAGACCTTTCTGCTCCTTCTAGTCCTTATTCTCCCCTCCAAAGGTGATTAATATTCTGACTTCTAACAGCTAGCTCTGTTTGTTAGTTTAGCTTCATTTGTTTGTTTCTTTTAGCTTCACATAATTGGAATTATACTTTATGTCCTCTTTTGTGCCTGGTTTCTTTAATCAACATTGTATTCCTGAAATAAATTTCATTGCATCCATAGCGTTGCATTCATCTCATTGAATTCCACTTTATTCTACTGTGTGACTTTAATACTATTGGTGACAGACATTTGGGTAGTTCTCAGTTTGGAGCTATTAAGTAGAGTGATGCATATTAAATATATGATGGTCACTATTCGAAATAAGTAGAAGAGTTGGAATATAAAGTTTAGGAAAGCTCCAACAAAGAGGAAATAAAATTAAGAGATAAAAAATGTGAGGAAAACGTGCGGTCACAGGCCGGGCGAGCACGGAGTGCGGCCGGAGACCGGGTACCGGGAGTGACTGACGGCTTTTCTCTGGGGGCTCACTGAGGAGCGGGCCCGAGTTCTCGGCTCCTCCGGGGCGGAGATTGGGAGGCCGCCATTTTCACTCTCCGCCTCCAAAGCTGTACGGAAAGCTCGCAGGGAAAAAAGCCCCAGAGAGCAAACCCGAACAGATTACTTAGCCGGGAGGGGGCAAGGGCGGGGCAATTCCGCCTCCGGCAAAGACATTTGGAAACCATGGCAACAGGCCCCTCCCCAGAAGATCAGCGAGAACAGCCAGCCAAGACCAAGTTTACCAATCAATGAGAACGGCAGAACTCCAGCGCTAGGAGACTACTGCACATAGAATTCATGGCTTTTTTACCATGATTCTTTAGTCTTTCAAAGTTAATTTTTTTTTTAACTGTCTTTTTGTCTTTTTATTTCTTTTTGAATTTTTCTTTTTCCCTTTTTCAACCAAC
>NC_138370.1:92975775-93027942 GCF_054177405.1 Leptonychotes weddellii
TCCTCTCCTTACAAGGATACCAGTCACCAGTCATATTGGATTAGTGCCCATCCTAATAACCACGCTTAACTTAATTACCTATAAAAGTTCCTATCTCCAAATACAGTCACATTCGGAGCTACTGGGGATTAGGATTTCAACATGCAAATTTGAAGGGACAAAATTCATCTCGTAACAGAGGAGACAATCATGAGAAAGAAGAGCTGCTTTTGTTTATTTGTGGTTTTGTTGTGTGTGTGTGAGTGCAATTTTTGCTTTTGTTTTTGTTTTTGAGTGATTAAGAGGGAGCCCAAGAGACAATGGGAGAAGTGGGAGAGTGAGTTTGGACAAGTCTGTCATGGAGTTTTGCTATGAAGTGAACCAATAAAATGGGACAGTATCCTAAAAGCACGTGCAAGAAAGGAAGGCCCTTTTTAAGCTAAAAGAGTATATATTATATTTCCATTCTGATGGAGAAAAAAAAGATAACTGGAGGGAAAAGACTTCTGTATACAAGGTGGGCATAGAATCAACTGTATTCATGAAGTATTTGGACTCAAATAGGAAGATGAACAAGTGATTCCTTCTCTTGTTACTTCATTCAAGAATGAATGGGCTTCTCCATCTGTTTAAATGTATCGCTATCTTCTACTCTCTCATACTTTAAATATTTTAAAAAGCAAATAATAAAAAATCAAAGAAAAATGCAAAGGAAGGAAGACAGGAAGAGAGGCAGGTTGATTGTTTAAGGGCTTATGACTAGATTTTCTTTTCCTTAACAGTCGGCCTAATAATTCTTAGGAAAGGAATTGCCTTTACTTGAAAACAACCTGTTTTAAGAGTAGAACTGGGATTCTGAAGACCTACATACCAGCTAGAACTAGGATTTAGGGGGAAAAAAAAAAAAAAACAGAGCAAAAACTATTCCAAAACAAAAGGAGAGGGCCTTTGAAAAGAGAGAAGAACAAAAACTTAACACCGTAAGATGAGTAAGCCAAGGAAAGTTCAGTGGCTAGAAAGCCAAAAAGCAACTTTTTAAGAACAGAAAATTCTTAATATAAGATTTTAAATTATTTTGTTACTTCTTCTAGCCAAGAGCAGATTTTCCTTCCTGCCAGAAATAGTGAAAGACAAAATAAGAAACAAATATTTTTTAGGCAGTGCAAGACAGTGATCAGTGAAAAAGAAGAAACAAATGAAACCAACACTCATAATTACTCCAGCTATTGACTGCAGAGTTTTGAATGGCAGCCTATGAAGGGGAAATCCAAGCAGACCCCAAGGACCCCTGAGAGGAGGAGACAGAGTCTGGAGTTCAGAAAGGCCAAGCTGGCATTTGCAAGACATAGTACTGGAGAGGAGAGAATTACACAAGGAGAGAGAGAGCTGCAAAGGAGTCTCTGGAGAGCATATGTACACAAGGAAACCACCTAAGGTCAGGAAAAGAACCACCAAAAAGAACAATCCCTGGAGCTCATACAGGGCCAGGAATGGTTTATGTTCTCACTAGTCAGATTGGGAAAGCCTTGTAATTCACAGGGCATCCTTTAAAGTACTAAAATAGTACAGCAAAATTAGCTTTAGAATAAAGGTTGCTCTTGGTTCCAGCATAAAAAAGGAAGGAAGAAAGCCTCAAGAAGGTCAAACTGTTTCTACCAAACCTAACTGCATCCCAAATCAAAGCTCAAAACATCCAACACGGTAAAATTCTGTGTCTGCCATCCATTCCAAAATTATCAGCCATGATTAGAATCAGGAAAACACAACCCTTAATGAGGAAAAAAACAAACAAATAAACAAAAACCAAAAAACTCCATCAATAGACACACACTCAAAAATAACAGAGATGCCAGATAGATGATAGTAGATTAGGATATAAATTATTATAACTTTTTAAGATTTCAAGATTAAAAGAATAAGGGTAGAGCACATTAAGTTAGAGACATGGAAGATTTCAAAAAAAAGACTCAACTCAAAAATGTAAAAAATAGAAAGACAATATCTGAAAGAAAAATACATTGCATGGGATTAACAGCTGATTAGACATGACAGAAGAAATAATTAGTAAACTTTAAGACCTAGCAATAGAAACTATCCAAAATAAATACAGAGAGAAAAAAAAAAAAGAGAGAGACTGAAAAAACATGAAAAGAGCAGTGAGTTGCGGTACAACTTAAAGTGGCCTAATATGCATTTAATTCAAGCCCTGAGGAAGAGAGGGGAGGTGAATATAGGATCAGAATACATGAAGAAGTAATGGGCAAATTTTTTTTTTAAATTAAATGAAAACATAATCCACAGATTTAAAGAAGCCAAATAAGTCTCAAACACAAAATGTTAAGAAAACTATACCAAGGCATATCAGAATCAAATTGCTTTTAAAAAGACATAAAAAGAAGTCTGAAAAAACCAGCCAGAGGGGAAAAAAAGACACATCATTTACAGAGGAATAAATAACTAAACATTTCATGTCAGAACAGGGCAAGACTGAAAACAGCAGTGTCTTTATAAAGTATTGAAAGGAAAAAAATCAACCAAAATTGTATACTTGATAAAAATAATCTCCAAAAAAAATAATAAAGACCTTTCCAGATGTAAAAAGTTGAACAGTAGACATGCACTGTAACATTATATAGGTTATATAATTTTATTATATGATAAATAATATAATCCCTATTATATATATTATTTTACAATTTAATAATCTTTATCATTTCATATATGTTATGTACATATGAAGTCCTTTAGGCAGAAGGGAGGCGATAATAGATGAGAGTCTGGATGCTGGGGAATTTTCCTCCAATTGTCAACTATTGTGACGGGTGTGAGCGTTTACCCTGCTTGTAAGCTCACAGGTTAGCCTGCCACAGTTTCATGGGTACTGGCAGGAGCTGTGAGCCTCCTGGATCAGCAACAAAGACTTAACTACTCAACATGCTACAAGAGGCTCCAGCATGGGTATATTTCATAGCAGTTCTTAGAGTCCCAATTTCCAGAGGGCGACAGGAAGACTACATCACAACTGCACACGCTGTGAGATGCAATGCAAGAGAGAATCCTGAGCTTAGGGAACTCAAATCTTTTACTTTGAGCAGTTAGTTAGCCTGCTCTCTGCTCCAGAGGGAGACGCTAGCTCTCTCTTCCAAGGCCGTGCCTATATAAACATTCTTATAGAGATAGTCCAGAACAATGGTCAGTCAGTGCCTCTCTTCCTAAGATGTTCAGAAACATGAGACAACCATATTGTCTTCCAAAAATATCCACCCCTCACGTCTACATCATCTTGACTTCTGGTGAATCTTTTCATGAGTATTCATTCCATGGGCCACTCTGATAAATCTGACCAACAGAAGGTGGAACAAAATCCATTCAATTTGTTCCATAGCACATTTAATTAGAGCTGATATCACAGGATGAGAGCAAATTAGAACTACCGTATGATCCAGCAATCCCACTTCTGGGTCTATATCCAAAGGAGAAAATGATATCATTATTTCAAAGAGATACCTGCACTCCCATGTTCATTACACTGTTATCCACTATAGCCAAGATATGGAACAGTGTAAGCATCCATCAATGGATGAATGGATAAAGAAGATATGATATATGTATTACTCATGTTATAATATATATAAAATATTATAATATTATATAAATATAAATAGGTATAATTATATTAATTATTATTTTATAATATATTTTAATGTTATTTATATTATACTTATATTAATATTGATAATTATTATAATTATGAATTCTAATACATGCATATAATATAATGATATAAAATATAAAAACTATTATAGTTATTAATGTTATTAATATATATTATTATACATTATATATCATATACAATTAATATAATTATATTTATATAATATCATAAATATATATTATATATATCACATCTTTTTAATATATATTTATAGGAATATATATATATATATACACACACACACATGAAATTATTCAGCCATGTGAAAGAAGGAAATCTTGCTATTTATAACAACATGGATGGACTTTGAGGGCATTATCCTAAATGAAATAAATCAGATGGAGAAAGACAAATACTGTATGATATCACTTATAATCTCAGTACTTTTTCTAACTGGATGATTTACATCACAGGGATAACTGCCAACAAAGTATATGTAAATAATGAGTCAGTTCTCTCTCCAGAAAGCTTCCCTGAGAAAGTGACAGTAGCTTCATTTTGGAGAGAACCCCACAGTCATCTGAAAACTACCTGATCTACTGATGAGGTTTCCTTAAACCCTAGAAGGTCTCAGATGACAACCTCAAAGGTATAATTAGCTATGTGTTTAGGAAAAAACAAATGAATGCCTGTCTTCCACACAAGTTCAGTCTGGGGACACACACGGTGCCCCTGGAAAGAAAATGTTGACAATTGTTAGGCCCTACATCATTTGGGAGAGCATAGGTTGATAGCACCTCCAATGTGGCCTGATAGCTAGATGATGGATCTTAGGGTTTCCAGCACAGTTCAAATAACTGAGTCCAATCCTTTTGTCTGGAGGGATTGTATAAGGGCAGTCAGTACAATCAGTAATTTTGTCCTTCACCACCAGCAGGGTGAAATTTGTGTGCCCCACAGAATGACTGAACAATAGCCATAGGAGTGGGGCTAGGGCAGACATTCAGAGATGGTGATAAATGTTTTGCATGAAAGGTGTGGGAACTAGGGCCAACCCTTTCTATTTCCAATAATCTTCATAGTAAGAGTAAGGGGAATGATGATCAAATTGTAGTCAGTTGTCTGGCAGAAGACGGCAGCCTCACCAATAAGTTAAGTATTATTGCAACTATTTGTCACACCAGGTTGTTTCTCCTTCATGAGAAAGTCTCCAGGGCCCATGCTAAAAAAAAGATCTTCAGTGCCCTGCCCTCTCTTGTACCTTCTGGGGTCTGAGGAACTCCATTTCCAGGTGTCAAAATTATTCTTCTCCCTCCACTGAGACAAAATTGATGTGCCCCATTCCAGTAACTATAACTTTACCTTTTTCCAATTATTCCCTAATTATACCTAGATCAGGCACAAGAGAAATAAGAGCATTCCTGTAGAACTTACACAGACCCATTATGCTCCCTACTTTGTCCCTCATGGACCTCTGGATAAGAACTCAGCCAGCAAGCATACTCAACCAAGTAGTCATTCTTTGTATGACTGAGGACCATGTTAGTCCCACAGGACAATGCAAATGGCTGAACCAGCATTAAGTTTGAATACACTAGCTTTTGGGGAAGCTGCACCTGAAAAGTGTATCAATCAGGCCAACCTGGGATTGTAAGTAAGAGAAAGAAAGAAGCATCATGTCCAGGGAAAACTGGGTTGTAATCCCAAATTTTCAAAATTGGTTTACCTCCATCCTTCATCCTGATCATTACCCAGTGTATTAGTTTTTTAAGGCTACCATAATAAGTGATCACAAACTTGTTGGGTCAGAACAGCAGAAATTTATTTTCTCATCGTTCTGGAGGTTAGAAGTCTGAAGGGATGCCTGGGTGGCTCAGTCGGTTAAGCGTCTGCCTTCAGCTCAGGTCATGATCCCAGGACCCATGATCAAGTCCCACACTGGCTCTTTGTTTAGCAGAAAGCCTGCTTCTCCCTCTGCCTACCACTGCCCCTGCTAGTGCTCTGTCTCTCTCTCTTTCTCTCTGACAAATAAATAAGCAAAATCTTCAAAAAAAAAAAGAAGTCTGAAATCAAGAGCCCGATGCAGGGCTCAATCCCAGGACCCTGGAATCATGACCTGAGCTGAAGGCAGATGCTTAACCGACTGAGCCACCCAGGCGCCCTTCACCAGTTTTAACGTAAGAAATAAGGGAAGTTTATAGGTCAGTAGGTCTGACCACAAGAATTTATCTAGATTCTTTTGGATTGGGTATTCATATTTCAGTGGTTCCCTTTCATCAGCTTTATAAACCCAATCCAAGACAGTAAGAAGCCAAATACTACTCAATTCCTTATTTATGATTTCCCATGAGAATTTATCTATCTCATAGAACTATTACTGAGAACACTGAAACTTCCTTATAGCAGCTACAACACACTGCAAAAAAAAACCCCCCAAAATTCTGAGAACTACTATTATCTCTGAATGGATCTAAATTTGGCATGATGCACTGTGTCATAACACAGCCCATCCCTCGCCATTCTTCCTTGACAAGAATTACACACCTGCCCCTCCTATCCCAGGTGACTCAACTAGTTATAATAATTTGCCAGGCTTCTGAAAATAGATGTCACAAATTTCCCTCCTGTTGCATTCGGTATAGGCACATGTCTTCTAACTTGTCTGGAAGGGACTTTATTAGTCAGGAATCTCCAGAGGAACAGAACCAAAGAGTGTGGGGGCCGGGGGGGCGGGAGGGAAGTTATTTTAAGGAATTGGCTCTTGGATTGTGAAGGATGGCAAGTCTGAAATCCGTAGGGCAGGTAGGTAGGTTGGCTAGAGACCTAGGGAAGAGATGACATTGCAGTCTTGAATCTAAAGGCATGTGAATGCTGAGTTCCTTCTTCCCTAGAGGACCTCAGTCTTTTCTATTAAGGCCTTCAAATGATTGGATGAGGCCCACCTATATTATAGAGGGCATTTGCTTTACTCAGTCTACTGATTTAAATGTTAATCACATCTAAAAAAATACCTTCACTACAACATATGGACTGGTAGTTACCCAAAAACTGGATACCATGGCCTAGCTAAACTGAGACATATCATTGATCATGACAGGGGCAGAATCTTCTGCCTACCCTTGATAAATCTTTAAACTATTTGTTACAATATTGCAGAACTGAGACCATATTAATGCAGAAGTCTTCCTACCCAGAGGATAGTTAACAACAAGCAAGATGCAATGTGGTATGCAATCAACTTCCCCAATTATTTCTCCATAACAGCCAGTAAAGTAGAGTATTTATTGCCCACCTGACGATTCAACTAGGCCAAAACATTTGCTGCTATTCCTATGGATTAATCATATCTCATTAATTGGCCCACATGATCCTCATTCTTATTCTAGAAAGCCATATCTCTGTAGCATCCTATCTTCACCACCAAAACTGCCAAAAACTCTGAAGGCCATGAGATTTTATTCTAGTTGTAAGCTAACTTGCCACAGTTTGAGACAAAGGACTTTATTACTCATCAGAGTGTGTCTGAGTCCTTAGTCTTAGTTCAGGCTGCTATAACAAAAATACCATAAACTGGGAGGCTTATAAAAAATAGAAATTTATTTCTTGCTGAGAAGTTCAAGATCAAAGCAGATTCAGTGTCTGGTGGTGACTCACTTCTTGTTTCATAGGTGTCTGTCTTCTCTTTGTGTCCTCACATGGAAGGAGTGAGGGGGCTCTCTGGGGGGTCTTTTATAAGGCACTAACTCCATTCATAAGAATTCCACCCACCTAAAGGCCCCACCTGCAAGTACCATTACACTGGGGTTAGGTTTCAACATATCAATTTTTAGGGGACACAAACATGTAGTCTATAGCACAACAAGTAGCTAGACTGTCAGTATATTTGTGAAGCTTCCTTGAGCCCCAATTTTCACAGGGTGGTAAAAGTAGGGCCAGGTCACACCTTGAATATGCAGTGGTTTGCATTATAGGAAACAAATCTTTAGTTCAAGGAACCTGAATCTTTTATAATAAGCAGTAAACACACTAGCCTTTTACTCAAGAGGGAGACACTGTCTCTATCCTCCAAGACTCATAAGACAGCAGAAAATGCAAGAGACCCATAGAGAATTATTTTCTAACACAAATAACCACCCTGTACTTTATTTCGTCCCAGAGGTGGATGGTCTTTTTCATGACTTTTTCTTTTTAAAGTAGATGTATTCATATGTCTTCTTGGGAAAGAGCAGCACCCATTATGGGGCAAAAGGATTCTCTTCCAATGTGTCTACAATGTGTTAAGGATAGACATGTAGAGTAGTGGGCAAATTGAAAACTGACTTTCTTAATTAGATAATATGAATCAAGAACAAGTGAGTGGAGCTCAGGCACAGGGGAGGTTAGGAATATGTGAGGCAGATTAGCAAGCAAACAATTGACATTATAACTTTGTGAGGGAGTGAAGATCTGGACACAAATGTGGCAGAAATTACAGAATTTAAGTCATGACACATAGGGTGGGAAAAACCTCTGACAAACATATGAGGAAAAATAACATGTATTTACTATTAGTCATTTGAAAGATCAATTATTTCTCTTTTAGAAGATGAAGTTTGTTTTCTTTTTTTTTTTTTTATTTTATTTATTTGAGACAGAGAGAATGAGAGAGAGAGAGCACATGAGAGGAGGGAGGGTCAGAGGCAGAAGCAGGCTCCCTGCCGAGCAGGGAGCCCGATGCGGGACTCGATCCAGGGACTCCAGGATCATGACCTGAGCCGAAGGCAGTCGCTTAACCAACTGAGCCACCCAGGCGCCCCGAAGCTTGTTTTCTATAGCTAAATGACATTTGACCTCTGAAATTGGCTATAAGACAGTTTATGAAATACTTCAGTGGTTTCACATTACTATTGCAAAATCTAATACATCTGATGAAACAATAAATACAAATGAGATAGCAAAATATCCTTTTTTATGCCACTCAAGTTTCTTTTTTTTTTAATTTTTTTTTAAGATTTTATTTATTTGAGAGACCGAGATAGTGAGATAGAGAGCACAAGTGGGGAAGAGAGGGAGAAGCAGGCTCCCCACAGAGCAGGGAGCCCAATGCGGGACTCGATCCCAGGACCCTGGGATCATGACCTGAGCCGAAGGCAGACGCTTAACCGACTGAGCCACCCAGGCGCCCTCAAGTTTCTTTTTTAAACATACACATACATATTCACACTTTAATATACACAATCTTGATACAATTTACAATACTGAAAAATATTAAATAAAAGTAATTTATATTTTATAATATAATGTATATTTTATTAACATAAAATAATAAAATATTAATAAATATTAATGACACATTGTAAGAAGTTCATCATTTTTTGCTTTGATGTTTCCTTCCACCTTATAAAGCAGACAGAGTAAATACTACTTTTCTGATATAATGAAACTGAGACCAGAGTTGGTAACGAGGTCCAATTTCCCTAACAGTAAATCCAATGTTCCATTCACTATTATTTTGATCTTGGAAAATCAGTTTATAATCTCTCCAATTTCTGGGTATAAGTTAACAAACATTACTATATACATCAAGTGATTGCATCACTGATTATATATGAATACACGATTACTGCATTAGCCCCATCACAGCTGTGTCGAATGTACAAGGACTGTTAAAAATCTGTTTTGCATCAGTTCTTTATAGACCATAAAAATACAAACACAAATATATTTAATGAATATATACCTTTTAGTAATTTCACCAACCCATTATCTGAAGCATTTCTTGTAGTTAAACATCTACTTTTATATTACATAACTTGGTAAACATATTTGCCATAAATTACGAAGTAGGATTTTCTCAAGAATTTCAAAATGAATGTTTACTATATATTTTTGATGTTTTATAAAATGCACAAACATTAAATCTAAGTCTTTGATCTGATTTTTTAAAATTCCTTGCTTAAAACATTTACTTTCAATTTTTATTTCCCCCACCCATGTTTTTCAAGACTATTTTGTATCAACTCTACTTGTGTGGGTAAAAATATAAAGAAATAATTATAAATGCTAAGTTAAGCTAAATTTACCTTTACCTTTTTAAATCCAGTACCCTATTGCCTTAGAGATCATTATGTCTGCGAAAATCATTACTGATACTGATGTCACCTTAATTTCTTTAAAACATAGTTTTGGACACGTTATTGTCCAGTCCAGCTCTTAAACTTGGAATGGTCCATATTCACACACACACACACACACACACACACAGATACATACACACATTCATTCATTCATGTATACATGTATACATCCCAACCACCTAAGCTAGGTAATGAGTCTTCAATGGCCAGAATCACCCATTAATCCTTATTTAGAAGGGAAGCTACTTATTGTCTCCTAAAACTGCCTCACACTCCCGTCTTCTTTGCATGTGTCTTTTTCTTTTCTCGGAGTACTTCCTATCACCTTCTCCTTTGAACCCAAGCTTTTGTTATCTCCACTAAAACTCAGTCTTTTAAAGGTTGTAAATGGTCTCTGTGTTTCTAATTCCAGTAGTCATTTCTCAATCCTCACCTTACATGACTCACCAGAAACATTGACCCAGTAAATCTCTCTCCTTCATCCTTGAAATACCATCTCCTCATCTCTCCAGACAGTTGGCTCTCCTGGTTGTCTTCCCATCACATTGGTTGTTCCCTGTGTCTCTTTTGCTGGTTTCTCCTCATCTAAGTGTTGGAGTGTCCTAGAGCTCAGTGCTGGACATCTTCTATATTTGTCCTCTCTCTTTACTGGTCTCCCCCAGCCTGATGGATTTACACACTACATACACACTGACAACTTTTACATTCATATCCCAAGTTGGGGTTTATTCCCTAAATGACAGAATTTTATATGCAACTGCCTACTTGACCCCTCTATTTGGCCATCACCTTCTGCTTGAATATCATCAAATAAATTTCTCAAACTTAACATGTCCTAAACTGAAATCTTGATCTTCCCATTAAAAACTGTTCCTCCAAAATTTTTCTCAACTTAGTAAATGAAAATTCCACCATTCATATTTCTGAGGCCATAATCGTTAAGGTCATTCATGAGTCTTCTCTTTCTCTCACACCCTACATCAATCTCACTGGCAAATTTTATCCATTTCTCCCTCTGTTAATACCCAGTTCCAACACACCATTCTCTGTTTGTCTCTCTCTCACCTGGAGTAGTAAAAACCCTTCTAATCAACCTCTTTATTCACTTCTCTCCTCCAATAGCTATTCATCTCATTCACAGTAAGAGTTACAGTTCTCAAAATTATCTCCCAGGCTTTATACAAATTGCGCCCCCCCGCCACACACACATCAATGATCATAGGTATTACAATCCCACTGGTTTCACCCTAAACTATCCCTAAGGAATTAAGCTGGACCTTAAACAGAGGAAAAATTTTCAGTAATCATGTAGGGAGCAATGGGTGGAGAAGGACTGCTATTTTAAATAACTATTCTCACTGATAGGAGGACTTTAGGCAGAGATCCAAGAGAGGTATGAGAGTAAGCAATGTGGCTCTCTGGGAGAATAGTGTTCCCACCAAGCAGTGAGTGCAAAGGCCCTGGGACTGCAATATAGTTGGCAGATTGGAGGAAACAGGAAGAGGCTGAAGACTGAAAGGTCAGCCAAGGGAAGGTGATTGTACTTAGCAGCCCAGGTGGAAGAAGGATCCATCTGTTTTGGTATCAGTAGGAGTTGAAAAGAGGAAATAGGTAAGAAAAAGTCACTGCATTATTAACAAATGTTTATTGAGAAACTCCTCTAGGCAAAGCACTTTTCCAGACACAAGAAATACAATTAAACCAAAATGTGCCTACTCTCACAAAATAGTACCTTTTTCACAAGACACAAAATCTGTCTTGTGCGGAGGACAGATATTAAACAATAGAATTTGGCAATTGTTTTGATGTTGTGGAGTGACAAAGAAAGAGGATTTCAAAAGGAGACTTGAATCTGGGTGATGATTCATGAATATAGTTGCCTATGAACTGAAACTTACATGGGGTTCTTATGAAAGTTCTTAGCAGCTTTTTTACAGCTTTTCAACAATAGTCTCACTGAGAAGTTTCTAATCAGACATGTAAAACAGGCAATACATTCAGTTTCACAGCAAGATCACAGACAACTAGACCTGGGTTAATATCCCATCTCTGCTACTCAATCTCTTTAAGCTTCTGTTTCCTCATCTGAGATGAGGGGATAACAACTGCACCTTCATTACAAGGTTGTTTGAGGCTATCAGTAAAGTAATTCACATGGCATCTGTTATAGAAAGCATTCAATATTTATATAATAGCTAATACGTGTAGAGAGATTTGATGCCTGAGAAAATACCTATCCCTGAGGAATGAACTCTCACAATATGGCTTCTTATCAAAAATTTGTGACCATCTAGTGAATCAATATTGGCATAAGGCTTTGTTTCATTGTTAATGTAACAGAATAAAAAGTAAATAATAGTTGATCTTCCAGTGTATCTACCTGTAAAATCCTTATTGCAATATTCCTTTTCCATCTCACGTAAAAGTAGAGAGGAGAGGTTTTATGATATATTCTGGAATTTCTTTGGATAAGTGGGAGAAAGTTCAGTGGTGAGAAACAGATTCGTGAGGGCCAGCATTACCCATCATTGTGACTACACTCACAACCTCTATATTCAAAAGTGCCAAGAGCACTACAGCATGTTCAATTTTATAGAAAGATGTGCAGAGCTTTGGTCTATTTTTTATATTGTGAAATTGCATTATGAGTCAGGGAAGAGTACTATCATCATATTAAGAAATATTTACCAAGATAAAAACATCAACATCATGAGTGCTAAGAGTTGTACCATACAGGAAGATAATCATCATCTTCTGAGAGCAAAATACTGAAATTAGGCAGCTGAGTGACATAAGAATACAAGGAGCAGGTGACAGCATGAGCTCTGGCCAGATAACAATCACAGATCTACTTAAGTTAATGCAGGTGTTTTGATTAAGGTATCTAAAGATTCTTAGTTTTAGGTCAAGATAACGGACTTCTTCCCTCTTGAGAACATACTATATGGCAGGAAGTTAATTTTCAGAGGGGAAACAATCCCTAATGATGAAGAGCATAGAAGATGATATTGGATTTATCAGCAGATAAGATATATTAACCAACTTCTGAAATTCAGAAAATAGATATAAACATGGGGAGGAAGCTATAGTCCAGGGAAATATGCTAAGAGCACCTGCTACAGTTGTTGATTTGTCAAAGTCTAGAATTTTTCATAATATATAAAACTTGAAATTATATTAAAAGCATAAAGATAAATTTCTCTCATATTTTCTTCATACTTGCTGTGTTTTTCAATATAGAAAATTCCTCCCTCCTTTTATGGTTTTGCTTTGATATGAAAATATTTTTATTTTGCAATCAGAGTTTAATTTTTTAGCAAAGTAAAGAATTCTAGGTCTAAAATAATTTCCCTTTAAAATTTTAAGGGCATCTTACACTAATCTTTCATTTCTTTGTAGGTTACCTATGTTTTTCTCATTACTTTCAGGATTCTCTCTCTAGGTTTAGAATTCTGAAACTTTACTGGGATATCTTTGTGTGAGGGGACCTTGCCATTAACCCCATCTGGTACCAAGTGAGCCCTTTTAATCTAAAAATGTATTTCTCTCTTCAAGTCTGGGATATTTTTTGCCTATATTTCTTTGAAAATTTTCTCTCTTTCATTTTGTTTTAGTTCTCTTTTTTTGGAAGGTCCTCCTTAGATGTACATAGAAACTTCTGGATCCATCCTCCACATTTCTAAATACTTCTCTAGACTTTCCACTTCTTCATTATGTGCAGAATTTCTGCAAGATAAAATGTTGACAGGAATGAAGTGATGTTGAGACCCAACAGGGGTACTTACCTGGGTATGATCTTCCTAATCATTAATTCAAACTTCCTTTGTGCCCATTCTCCTGTTACTTAATCTACCCTAATGATGATCTATTTTTAATCATAGCGATCACATTTTTCATTTTGGTAAATTTTTTCCAAAGCAAATGTTTTAGTTTCCTGGTTTGTTTATTTTACAGATATGGTATCCTGTTATGCTTCTCTAAGGATATTTTATTTATTTTAAGATATTCTTCTGTTTCTTTTATTAAATCTGTTCATTGAAATTTGTTGACTTTAATGATTCCTGATTTTATGTTTCTTTTTGTAAAAAAATTTAATTAAAAAATAGGCCTACAATGAATACCTTTGTAGCTGGAATTTGCTTCTTAAACTCATAAACACTGGTGGGTTGGATCAGAAATAAATACAGTTCTGATTACCAGAGCCCTGCACTTACAATGTCCAAGTGGACATGTTGTTTCTGAGGTGGAGGTGCTCTACCCTCCCTTGATAAACCAAAATTAGTTATTTAGAGCAGTAACTTAAAAATCCCAATACTCAGGCCATCACCAAACCATTAAATCAGAATTCTGCACCAGGGGAGCTGGACTTCAGTATTCAAATCCCCCAGTTGATTCCAAAGTGAGGCCAGATGTGAGAACAACCACATTCCAGTACTGTGTGCTCACCTGATTCCACACACATTCTGGAAGCCTTCCTATCAGAATCCTGCCATCAGAGTGCTATTCTCACCTCTGTGCCAATGTTGTCATCAGCTATCCTAAGTGGGATTCAGTTAGTTACTTTTCCCCAGTTTCTAGAGTCTCTGACCTTGGAATTATTCCCGAAGTCTGTCTGGCAAACTCCCACATCATATTGCCCTCTTAATTATCTATATGGGTTCTTCTTACCCCTGTTGGGTCTCAACATCGCTTCATTCCTGTCAACACTTTATCATGCAGAAATTCTGCACTATTCCGCTCTGTTAGTGATATTACCCTTGAGTTGCAAATACCACTATGAATTCATGTTATCTTTTTTCATTTTAATGTGAGAGGTAGAAATCTAGTCTCCGTGGAATCTCTAAGAAGAGATATTCAGGTTTATGTATTTGTTCATTCTTTCATTTATTAAATCGGCATTGGGTCCCTGCTCTATGCGCCAGGCTTAAAGCAGAGAACAAGAAAAACACAGCTACTGCCTCACGTAGCTTGCATTCTAATGTGTTTTTCATAGTAGTTAACCACCCCCAATTGGAATTAATCCAAATATTTAATAATATGGTTGGATGAGTTAAGAAAATACATATCTAATGAAGTATTATCCAGTTTTTAAATACACTTTAAAATTATGACATGAAAAAAATCTTCACAATATAATGTTAACTGGAAAAAAGCAAGATACAGAATGGTACATATAGTATAAAGAAAAATTAAAGGTTTTTGCCTCTGAATTGGAACACCTGGATAATTAATATATTTGTCTTTATATTTTTTCAGTACTTTCTAATACTAACAGATTTATTTTCTATATAATATACTGTTTTAAAAAGTCAGAAATATGTTTTTTATTATTTATTTATTAAAGATTTTATTTATTTGACAGAGAGCGAGAGAGCACAAGCAGGGGGCACAGTAGAGGGAAAGGGAGAAGCAGGCTCCCCGCCAAGCAGGGAGCCCGATGCGGGGCTCAATCCCAGGACCCGGAGATCATGACCTGAGCCGAAGGCAGACGCTCAACCATCTGAGCCACCCAGGCGCCCCCAGAAATATGTTTTTTATATTATATTCTCTTTTGCAAGTTAAAACACAAAAGCAGCAGATAGAATCTAACTATCTCACTTTATCAGAGAGCACAGATCTAGAAAACAAAGATTGTAACTCAGAAATCACGGGGACTTTTAGAGTTCCCTTACATATTTTTACAATGTAAGCTTCCTGAAGGTAAGTGATAAACATACTTTTTGCTTTGTTTTGTTTTGTGGTTTATTTTGGTATAATACCTTGCTAACTCATGTGGTTCATTAAGAATTACCTTCGCACAGACAGATGATATGTTTTAAGTCAAAGAATTGCTGTCCCACATAACATGAGCATTCATGTTGGGTCTCTTGTCTCAACATAGGGGTTTGCATGAAGCCCTTTAACCTAAAAATCTTGGCTGATAACATGCCTTGATGTCAGTTTTATTCTGAGTGGGACAATATTTCATGGAATTTGACAGAGCCCCTCTCCCAACACATTATTAATAAAGCAGAAAAAAAAAGAGCAAGTAGAAAGCAGATGGAAGATGAAGGGATTAGCCTGATATATTGTTACTATATATTAAAGGCTTTGGACAAAGATGAGTGATATGAAAATGACTTCTTAAAAGCTCAAAGCTTAAAAGCTCAAAGACCCAAGGAAGGAAGGCTCCTTCAAATTTTGGTTAACAAGCCTCTCCTTGTTTTGTCAGCCAGCTAATGCTACTCCTCTCAACTTCTGAAGATCTGGACATACCTTGAGAGGTGAACATTAGCTTCTGGAAAAAGAAAAAAAAAAAAAAAACAGCCCATCACTGCTACCCATTGACCTCCAGAACCCATCTCCCCAAGTCTGATATGGAGTCATGGCTACCCCAGACAAAAGAGCAATCTGATCTATAAAAAGCTTGGGCAGGGCTGCAAAGATGCAGTTGCATTGACTCTGAAGAAGACAGTTACTTTATATTCTATGAAGTGTCATAAAAGATACAGAAATTGAGTGAGCACTTCTGTGGTACATCATGAATGCAATTGATCATATTAATTTAACAGAGCATAGGTAATATGTGACTAAACGAAAGACCAAATGCTACACAATTTAATTATATAAAAACACCTATGTCAATTTTACTCTGTTAAAAATTTAACAGAATAAATTAAAATTAATTTTACAGAATTATTAATAATTATTAATTAATAATTATTTTAACAGAATTAATTAAAATTTAATTGCCTGTAAAAATTATCTCAACAAAAAATTGTCTGTTTTGGGGGTAATGTTGTTTTGTTTCTTTTATGGTGTTCCCACTCAGCCAATTTTGGTCAAAGGTACTTTTTCTCACAATGTACTACCAATATTATACATATGTTCAAATATTTTTCTTTTTTTTTTTAAGATTTTATTTATTTATTTGACAGAGAGATAGAGAGAGGGCACAAGTAGGCAGAGTGGCAGGCAGAGGGAGAGGGAGAAGCAGGCTCTCCGCGGAGCAGGGAGCCCGATGCGGGGCTCGATCCCAGGACCCTGGGTTCATGACCTGAGCCGAAGGCAGCTGCTTAACCGACTGAGCCACCCAGGCGCCCCTCAAATATTTTTCTTAAATGTAATACCTAATAGATTTTTGGAGGGGCATTGAGTTTACCATTCATTTTAATAACAAGAGAATCCTTTTGAAACTTAGTTTTAAACCATAAAATATATGCTGTGCACAACAGATTTTAAATGTTAAAGTGTTTCTATCACTATAGAGTAAATCATTCTGCTGACTTTATGATACAATGGATACTTTAATGCTTAAAGCAATAGTTATTTTCTACAAATGCAGTTTCCATAGAAACAGTATGCTTTACTTATTAGACAAAGAAAGATCAGAACTGACTCTACTACACTATGAAGTCCTTTTCAGCTCTAATTTCACTAAATTCACATATATGTTAAAATCCATTTCAAACATGCAATATATTTTGTCTTGAGAGCATAAAATAACCTTCAAATTTTCTTGACAGTATATTTAGGATATTTACAATATATTTAATATATAGACATATTTGTTTATACATATATACATAGAGGAAGCAGGTTAGAAAGTAATGATATATTTTCCAAGTCTATTAGTTGCTCTCTAAAAAGATGACACATTTAGGGACACCTGGGTAGCTCAGTCTGTTGAGCGTCCAAGTTTTGGGATTTTGGCTCAGGTCATGATCTCAGGGTCTTCAGATCAAGCCCCACATCCAGCTCTGCACTGAGCATGGAGCCTGCATGGAATTCTCACTCTCCCTCTCCCTCTGCCTTCATCTGCTGGTGCTCTCTCTCTCTCTCTAAGTAAATAAATAAAATCTTAAAAAAAAATAAAATAAAAAGATGACACATTTAGAAATACATCAATGTAAAACTACAATAGTTTTGTTCCACATATTTGAAGAGTTGAGTTTTTTAAGTATTTAAGATATTTTAAAATGATATGCAGTCTAACATTATAATATTTCAGTGTACAAATGTTCATTCAATGGCATCATACTCATTTGTGTTAAATTGGTGAAGGTAGAAATGACTGATAAATATTTGTGGACTGGAAAAAAAAAAGTAGGGGAAGACATATGGAAGTGGCCTGTATTGTGGCTTTCTTTGAAATGGGACTCTTAGTCTCCCTCTTTTTAGTGCTCTAATACATCAAGCGGTTACTTGGCCACTTGGAAAGAGTTAAGTCAAACCACCTGTCAAAATCTAGAATATACAGTGTTTATAAATATTCAGAATTATCTTCATTCACTCATTAGCCTTTAGTCTAAGAAATTATTGGATTATCAGTTTTTCACAGATGGAACCACCCTTCCTTTTTGGCATACTATACCTGAATGAATAAGCATACTGAATTGGAAACAGTACAGTAAAATAAACAGAAATGGTGATGTAATTTGCCTCCTGTCCTCAACATCAATACTTATTAGGAAATGGTTCAGTAGCCAAAAGAAATCTTTTTTTTTCATTTTATTTCGGTCCTGGTATGAGGTTGAGTAAGAAAAGTGAGTGTATTGGATCTAAAGAATACAAAGCAAGTTTTTAAGTGTGACGTGTAGTTCACTAGTCCCCAAGATTAGGACAAATAGCAAAGTATATAAACTTACAGGAGAATAAGTTCATGCTAGGCATTAGAATAAATGTCTTGAGAACCATGAGAGACTATGGACTCTGAGAAACAAACTGAGGGTTCTAGAGGGGAGGGGGGTGGGAGGATGGGTTGGCCTGGTGGTGGGTATTGAGGAGGGCACGTTCTGCATGGAGCACTGGGTGTTATGCACAAACAATGAATCATGGAACACTTCATCTAGAACTAATGATGTAATGTATGGGGATTAACATAAGAATAAAAAAAAAATTTTATCTGTCTTTAATAGTTGCGGTTTCCCCCTGAGGGGCTAAGCAAGCATTTTATTCCTGTGGGAGCCTATTCTGGTGTAACTAACTCCTGTGTTTTATTTACAATCCTGGCAGACCTTGCCTAGATTCCTTTCTTTAAGGGGTGCAAGGACAAGAGTCCCATGTTCTGACAGACACTTTGAACTCAATTATGGTCGAGTAGAGAGTTTGAGTCACTGAAATCTAGAAAATCCACTTTGTAAACCACACCATTTCTGCTGGGGTATGCAATGTTGACCAGAAATGTTTGAGCAAGTTAACTGAAGGACAAACTATCTCCCACATTCCTAAGGCTCCATCAACAATGCAATGTTCTCTTTTGAAAGATCAGCATTATGAACAGTAACAATGATCCCACTTAAATATTTTTCATTCAAATAAGGAAAGCTGGAATGCTTAAAATATAAAGAACTAACAAAACTCAACCAGATGTCTTACGATGGCAGATTTCATTCTTGTCTTGTAGTCCGAAGTCCCTAAAACAATGAAGGAGGAAATAAATGTTCTAAGTTTTAAAATGTTTCCTTTAAATTTTCATTTAGCTGTTAAACTCTTATCCCATATACATTATATATAGGATATATCCTATATCCTAAACTCTATCCTATATACATTCAGAAAAGAATGAGGATTCTTGCCAGTTTTAGGACTATCTTCTTTTGGAATGTCAATTCCCCTGCACTGTTCAGAATTCAATGTGAGGCAAACATTTGATTGGTGAGGGGCTTCCTTTGAAATGGAAATATTAAAGAGGTAGTGTTTTATTGTGTCTTAAAATATTTGGAATCTCAAATTAACTTATTACTTAAAACTTATTTCTGATTCAGAAATAATTATACATTAGATTCCAGATATATGATCTTGGTATTTCAAACTCTATTGGCTCAAAACCCCACCCAGAAGCACAAGACTGAACAGAAACAACATGATAGTCACTTTGTTGGCACGAGCTCCTTCCAACATGTAAATGTAAAATACACCATCTTTGGACATGAAAAAAAAAAATTAGTCAGAAGTACTCTATTGTAGAAGCAAGTAAAAGGACTTAAAAACAGCTGTTGCTGCTATGGAGAGGATAAATATTTGATTACACAACACAGAAAATAATAACAAGCAAATATAATTCTTTAAAAATGGCTGAGATTGGGGCGCCTGGGTGGCTCAGTTGGTTAAGCAACTGCCTTCGGCTCAGGTCATGATCCTGGAGTCCCGGGATCGAGTCCCACATCGGGCTCCCTGCTCAGCGGGGAGTCTGCTTCTCCCTCTGACCCTTCCCCTCTCGTGCTCTCTGTCTCCCATTCTCTCTCTCAGATAAATAAATGGAATCTTTAAAAAAAAAAAATGGCTGAGATTGAGTACTTCCAAATATTTTCATCCCACCAAAGGAAAGAACAGAAATACTCCCTGGTTAGTACTTGAGAAAAAAGGGCAGATTTGAGCAGTTTTTTAATGGAAAAGAGTTTCAGTGGAATGATGTTTACTCACCCAATAGAATCTTGGAAATCAGAGTATTTTAATTTTATTTATTTTTTGGTATTTTGGACCTCAATCTTGTAAAAAGTAGCCATTCTGTATGAAGGGGTTCAAGTGACCAACTTCAAAGAAAGAATTAGAATTCAAAGGGTAATCTCAACTACAGGAATTCAAAATTGGGGACAGAAGTTCAACTGAGCTTCCAGTGACATGTAAGAATAGAGTCCGTAAAATATAGAACAAGATCCATGTTTGAAAAAAATTTGTTAGATGCTATAAACTTGATAATTTGAGAGCTTTTGTTCATTTTCCTCTTGCAAGTTGCAGCAATATACTTAAATTGTAAAAGGGCTGTATTTTGACTATTTTCATTCATCAGTCTCCGTACCTATCATCGTCTCTCCATCCTTATTTATTCTGCTTGTTCTCCAGGAAGCTGATTTCTGTGGCATACCCAGATAGCCGCCACACGCTCCGGCTTCTTGTAGGTTTGACCAATGAGGAGCACCAGCGCCTTGGAAGGGTGGAGGAAGAGGGTGGAGGAGGAGGGTGGACATCAGGGCATGTGTGTATCCTCCCAGGTCCATCCCCGCTGGAGGCCGGAATTGGCTCTAGCTTCACCGAAGCTCTCAGTTTCTGTCAGGTGGCCCCTCCCATGTAACTATTTTCTCTGCTTTCAGTAAAACTTGCCCTCTTCTCACTCTTTCTCCCCCCACCCTCCTCAAAGTACAGCAATCCAAAAGTGATTCCACATGCCCGGGTCAGGTGAAAAAATTAGGTCCGCAACAAAAGATTTTTAACAGGGAAAGTTATTACAACCACATGTCCACTTAAATAACTCATTTGGCTGGTATACAAGTTTGATAGGTCTTGGAGACTGAGCATTACCACAAACTTAATCTGCAGTTGAGGATTAGGAAAAATCACTACAGTCCCTAGCTGCTAGTTTACAGCTATTGACTTAACCTATTTTTTTTTTCTTTTTTTTTATCTAACAAAGATAATCAGAAGCAGTTACTTCACAGAGACAAAGTATCTTTGCCATTTTGGCTCAGGCCTTCTATCATCACATAGTTCTTTATGGCCTTTCTGTGACATAGATATTATATCGGCCTGTTCATTATATTGATGATGTTTTAACAAAAGCACCTGGGCATCAGGAATTAAGAACCCAGATGCCTTATAAGACCCATGCATGTCAGAGGGCAGAAGCTAAGCTTGAGAAGTTTCAGAGGTCTGCCACATTGGGGAAGTATTTGAAAGTCCAGTATCTATGAAATGTCAAGGTATTTCTTAGAAAGTGAGAGAAGGTTGTTATACCTTCTATCACCTACCACAAAGAAAGAGGCACAATGCTTGGTGGGTCTTTTTGGATTTTGGAGCAAAATATACCAGGTTTGAGTTGTAAGTTCCAAGTGGGTTCTACATCAGGAAAAGCCTTCATGGCAGGTCCAACTAACCTTCTCTCTCTGAGTTTTTTTGAGAATTTAACGTAATTATCTGTAAGTCACCTAGTACAATACCTAGCACATAGTAACCCCTCATTAAATGATTGCTTGAAAATAAGCCCTTTAAAGAAATACATTAGGGAATGGAGGGAGTTGGGGGGAAGGGAAAGAAATCAGGGTGGTTCACAAGCATAAATTTTTCATAACTTACCCAGTGTCTTTACTTTGCTGTATTCTAAGTAGGCTCATCTACATAATGCATTTTTAAGAGTGCTTTCAAATGCCAGATATTTAGCTTTGAATTAAAAAACATGAGTTAGCACAGCCAAGAAACTAATTGCCTGCCACCATGCATACAAAAATCAAACTCGTCTAGTACAAATATTTTCATTTAATGTGCAAGCTTCCAACCAAGTCTCCTCCTACAGTCTTCAACCCAGATGGTTTATTCTATTCCTCTTGTTTTTATATGTTATCTAATGGAGTAATGCTTAAATGAAGTACAGAATACATTTTTGCCAAATTATCACCACTTATTTTATAAAAGTTATTGTACATTTTCCCCTTTCTTTCTACAGTTCTTAGTGAAAGGAACCTGATTATGAGAAAAAACTACATTATTGAAGAATCACAAATCACACAACTTCTAATAATAAAACAGATACCACTCTTTCTTTATTTCTTGGTGGAGTCAAGTGTCATATAAGTAGAGAATTACATCAAGAGTGATGTCATCTGCTCCTGCCATCCCCTAGGCAATTCTTTACAGCTTCACACAAAAGATACTGTGAGAAAAAACACTACTTTGGTGTCTATGACATTGTGCTTCTACCAATATTGTCATTGAGTATACTCATGACCTTGGCAAGTCACTTCAACTCATTTCACATCTGTGGTGTGAGGGTGGAGGTAACTCACCCACAGTGACTCTTACCTTTCTAGAGAGAACCTTGCATCATGTACAGACCCACCTGCCAGGTGTACCACCACAGGCATGTACTATGCCTATACCGAGGCCACAGAACATTGACTCATGTGGACCAAAGTAGATGTAAGATGATTTCAAACACGAAAAGAAACTGATAGGGCGCCTGGGTGGCTCAGTTGGTTAAGCGACTGCCTTCGGCTCAGGTCATGATCCTGGAGTCCCTGGATCGAGTCCCGCATCGGGCTCCCTGCTCGGCGGGGAGTCTGCTTCTCCCTCTGACCCTCCTCCCTCTCATGCTCTCTGTCTCTCATTCTATCTGTCTCAAATAAATAAATAAAATCTTAAAAAAAAAAAAAAAGAAAAGAAAAGAAACCGATAAATAACACCACCCTTCAAATGCACTGAATTTCTTGTTAAGAACATTTTTTTGTCCAGTTTTACAACAACAGTCATGACATAACTCAATGGAAGGCAAACGTCTTAGTCCATTCAGGCTGCTACAACAAAAGTACTGGGTAGCTTATAAACAACAGTAGTTTATTTCTCACAGTTCTGGTGGCTGGAAGTTCAAGATCAGGTAGCCAGCATGGTTGGATTCTGGTGAGAGCCCTCTTCTGGACTATAGACTGCCAACTTCTTGCTGTGTTCTCACATGGTGGAGAGCGGAGAGAGGAAGCAAGCTCTGTCATGACTCTTATGAAGGCACTAATCCATTCATGAGTGTTCCACCCTCATGACCTCATTTAATCCTGATTAATTCTCAAAGGCCCCACCTCCTAATACCATCACACGAGAGAAGAAGAGTAGGGTTTCAACATATGAGTTTGGGGGAATATAAACAGTCTATAACACACCATTTCCCCCTATCTTGAAAATAATTTAATATTACCCATTGGATGTTTGCATGTAATTTGGAACTCTTTTTCTACCTTTGACCAGAGTGCAAATATATACCAGCCTAGAAAAGTAATGGCAATAAAACAAGAAACCTCTGTAATGAAGTCCAGTGAAAGAAAATAAAGGTTTTCTCTATAAAAACACACACACACACACACACACACACAAACTTCTAACAATGGTTGTTTGATTCCACTGCTATTAATATTCCTCTACAGGGTAGACCAATACCTTTTTATATAACTGGGAGTGTTAGAAATCCCAGAAAACTCATCTAGCAGTATAAAAGTATCTCCATTCCATGTATAAAATGCTTTGCCCCTGGTGGGGCTGAGTTTAACAACACTGTCAATAGCACAGAGGTGGCAAAGAAACACCTGCATGGGCATACATCTCAAAGGGGGGAAGAATAGGCTGTTTTTCACCTCAGTTACCGTTATCTATAGCCAAAAAATGTCAGTTCACCTAAGAATAAAACTTAGATGTTTTTCTTGTACATGTCCCTCAAAACCCTTCTTAGGTTTCTTATATCATACACAAAAATAAACTCAAAATGGATTAAAGATCTAAATGTGAGACCTAAAACCATAAAACTCCTAAAAGAAAACATAGGCAATAATCATTTTGGCATCAGCCTTACCAACATTTTTCCAGATATGTCTCCTCAGGCAAGAAAAACAAGAGCAAAAATAAACTATTGGGACTGTATACCGAAATAAAAAGCTTTTGAACAGTAGAGGAGACCATCAAAAAAAAAAAAAAAAAGAAAAGGCAACGTACTCAATGGGAGAAGCTATTTGCAAATGATATCCAATAATGGAGTTAATCTCCAAAATATATAAAAAACTTATACAACTCAACACCAAAAAACAAAACAATCCGATTTAAAAATGGGCAGAAAACCTGAAAAGGCATTTTTCCAAAGAAAACATAAAGATGGCCAGCAGACACATGAAAAGATACTCAACAGCACTAATCATCAGGGAAAAGCAAATCAAAACCACAATAAGATATTACATTATACCTGTCAGAATAGCTATATTAAAAAGACAAGAAATAAGTGTTGGTGAGGATGTGGAGAAAAAGGAATACCTCATGCACTGTCGGTGGGAATGTAAATTGGTGCAGCCACTGTGGAAAACAGTATGGAGGTTCCTCAAAAAATTAAAAATAGAATTACCATATGATACAGTTATTCCACTACTGGGTATTTACCCAAAGAAAACTAAAACTTTAACTCAAAAAGATATTTGCATCTCTATGCTTATTGCAGCATTATTTACAATAGCTAAAATATGGAAGTGAACCAGGTATCCATTGATAGATGGATGAATAAGGGATAAAGAAAATGTGGGGTATGTGTGTGTAGTGTTTGTGTATACCTATACACAGTGGAATGTTACACAACCATAAAAAGGAATGAGATCTTACCATTTGCAACAACATGGATGGACCCAGAAGGTGTAAGTGAAATAAGTCAGATAGAGAAAGAAAAATACTGTATGGTTACACTTACATGTGAAAAAAAAAAAAAAATTAAAAAGCAGAAACAGACCCATAAATACAGAGAACAAACTAATGGTTAACTGTCAGAGGGGAGTTGGGTGGGGGGGATGGGCAAAATGGGTGTAAGGCAAGGGAAGGTGCAGGCTTATGAAATGAATAACTCACAGAAATGAAAGGTACAGCATAAGGAATATAATCAATGGTATTATAATAGCATTGCATGGTGACAGATGGTAGCTACACATGTGTGAGCCTAGCATAACATACAGAGTTGTCAAATCACAATGTTGTACACCTGAAACTAATGTAATATTGTGTGTCAGCTATACTTCAATTTTAAAAAAAGAATAAATTCCCACTAGCAAGAAAGGCCTAAAGGAGCACAGCAGAATTCTTACTTCGGAGATGTTTGAAACCAGAAGTGAATTGAGCCATACCTCACACTCCAACACAGCCCTGACCAAATCAGTTCTGGACTGAATTGAGGTGATCAGCCCTTCATCCTCTGTGCCCATAGAAAAAAGGTTGAGGCATTCTATGTCTGTGCTGCTTCCAGACACAATGTCTGACATGCTAGTAAAAACAATCCCGATAAAAACATAGTAAAATCCTTATTAGAAGAAGTAGATCAAATGTAAATGTTATTATAAAATGTTCTAGGATGACAAAGAATGTTAATGAGTGACAGATAATATGTGATGCATTCAAGGTCAAAGTGCAAAAATAACTGCTAGTGTGGGGATTTGCATTTATTTTTAGAGGAGAGGAAGATTAAACAGTAGCCTTTCTACAATAGGATTAAATTTGGTTCCTTCTTCCTGCTCTCGCCTTTTCCACACAAACAAAATTTGTGTCTTCAAAGAGATACTTCAGGATTCTCACCTCTAAGTAAAAAGATAGTTCTCAAAAATTCTTGCAAAAAATAAAAAAATTCAAAAATCCCTGTGAATGCAGGGGATACTCTGAGGAGCAGAAATTTCTAAGAATTACCAGGTAAGAATGAAATCAAGCTTTAATAAGACAGCATAAATGAAGAATTTCTCATTAATGCAAAAAGGAGTTAAAGTATTTTTTAGTTAATTTGAAAATAGTAGATAAATTGATTGTATCTTAAAAATAGGATCATGTACAGCTAAGCATGTTTTTTTTTTTAGTTTCTCCCTTGAGTGATTTATATGCATGTATACTTTAAAATGATTTCCATACAAATATATATATACTTGATATCTATATCAAATGATATAAAGATCTCTCTATATATATGTAGAGAGAGAGGTATTTTGTATATATACCTCTAGTGCAGAATAATTACATTGTATTGGGATTGTTTATGTCCCCACTTGACTCTCATGGTATCTGATAAATGAAAGGTAGTCATTAAAGTTTGAATGAATGAATGATTCATAAACAACATAAAAAACTGCGTGAAATTTAACTTCAAAATATGCAGCATTACCTTTATTTTCTACATAGTTCCAAACTTGCCTACCATTATATTTTCAAAAAGAGGCTTTTTAGCCATGAGGAAATAGTAGTATTTACTTTTAAACATGAACAATCACATGATTTAAAAAAATATGTAAAGATACCACTTGCACAGCATAAAAAATTCCAATCACTCAAAATAAATGTACAAACTATGTGCAATACCCCCACACAGAATATTATTAATCTTCATGGACATAAATTTTAAAATATATACAAAATGAAAAGAAATGCTATGATTTTATTGCAAGTGTCAATATTATAAAGAAGTTGATCTCCCGGGGGCGCCTGGGTGGCTCAGTTGGTTGGGCGACTGCCTTCGGCTCAGGTCATGATCCTGGAGTCCCGGGATCGAGTCCCGCATCGGGCTCCCTGCTCGGCAGGGAATCTGCTTCTCCCTCTGACCCTCCTCCCTCTCATGCTCTCTGTCTCTCATTCTCTCTCGCAAATAAATAAAATCTTAAAAAAAATTAAAAAAAAAAAAGAAGTTGATCTCCCTAAGTTGATTTATAAATACATATATATAATTTTTTAATTTGTAAATTATTTTTTCTTGTCTATCATCTAATTTAATTCCCTTTGACAATCTTGTGAATTTAGTCTTGCTAATCCCTATGGTAGACATGGAGACTCACACAGGACAGACTCCTCAGGTCCCACAGGTTATAATAATAAGGCTGGGACTCAAACTCAGGTCCTGGACTCAAGGAGGGGCCCAATCCACTGTATCATAAACTTTCCTATTACTGTATCATGGCACTGTAGCCCCATCAGTCTATAAGGTACAGGATTCCCAGGGGAAACATTCTGTTAAAAAGACATCCTTGATTGTGTAAGACTGTTGAATTACAGACCTGTACCTCTGAAGCAAATAGTACATTATCTGCTAAAAAAAAAAAGAAGAAGAAGAAGATAGCAGGAAGGGAAAAATGAAGGGGGGGGAATCGGAGCGGGAGACGAACCATGAGAGACTATGGACTCTGAGAAACAAACAGAGTTTTAGAGGGCAGGTGGGTGGGAGGATGTGTCAGCCTGGTGATGGGTATTAAAGAGGGCATGTACTGAATGGAGCACTGGGTGTTATATGAAAACAATGAATCGTGGACCACTACATCAAAAACTAATGATGTAATGTATGGTGATTAACATAACATAATAAAATTTTTAAAAAATGCTAAAAAAAAAGACGTCCTTGATGAACTTGACATGTCTTTCTCCTGGAATGTAAACTCCATGAAAGCAAGGATTTTAATTTGTTTTGGTTATTGCTATATCTCCATCATGTAGAATAATGTCTGTGTCATAGGTAGCAGTCAATAATTATTTATTGTATGAATAAAAATGAAGAATTAATCTTTGTACTGAAGTAGACGAAGGTAAAGGGAGACTTAGATACCACTGGTTTTTAGATTTAATCTAAACATTCAAATTCAGAGTAAGAATTAGAGATATGTGCATAGCACTTAACATGGCTAGGGATGGCCTGCACAAATGAAATAATTACAGGCATCTCTTTGAACTTTAATGGTAAATTTGCTTTGCTAAATTGTTTTTCTCCTATTTCCAACCTAGGATCTCAGTCATCACTCAATAAAGCAATGAAAATACATTCTTCTTGTTACTTACCCAAAGGAGTCAAAACTTATATCCACACAAAAACCTGCACATGGATGTGTATTGCAGCTTTATTTATAATTGCCAAAGCTTGGGCACCCGGGTGGCTCAGTTGGTTAAGCGATTAAGCATCTGCTTTTGGTTCAGGTCATGATCCCAGGATCCTGGGACTGTGTCCGGCATTGGGCTCTCTGCTCAGCGGGGAGACAGCTTCTCTCTCAGCCCCTCCCTCCTGTTCGTGCTCGCTCTCTCACAAAAATAAATAAATAAAATCTTTTTAAAAAGTTATAATTGCCAAAACTTGGAAGCAACCAAGGTTATCCTGCAGTAGGTAAACTGTGATATATCCAGATGACAGAATATTATTCAGTGCTAAAAATAAATGAGCTATCAAGCCATGAAAAGACATGGAGGAATTTTAAATACATATTACTAAGTGAAAAAAGCCAATCTGAGAGGGTCACATACTATATGATTTCAACTCTGTGACATTCTGGAATAACAAAACTGTGGAGATAATAAAAGAATCAGTGATTCCCAGGGTGGGAGAAGGGAGGAATAGATAACTAGGCAGAGCATAGAAAATTTTTAAGACAGTGAAAATATTCTGTGTGATATTATCATGACAAACATATGTCAGTACACATTTGTCCAAACTCATAGAATGTACAACACCAAAAGTGAACCCCAAGGTAAATTACGGACTTGGGGTGATTATAATGAGTCACTGTAAGTTCATTCTTAGTAAAAAAAAATATCATTCCGGTGAGTGATGTACATAACAGGAGGGGCTATACATGCGTCAGGGTGGGAGATATATGAGAAATCTCTGTATTTTCCTCTCAATTTTGTTCTAAACCTAAACTGCTCTAAAAAGTATATACATTAAAAAAAACCAAATGGGTAAAGCACTCTTGAAGGAAAATAAGGTGGGATGTTTTTCTACTGAAATCAAAACACTATAAAACTGCAATAACTTAATGTTATATTGGCATGAGGATAGAAAAATAGAACAATTTAACAGAATAGAGAGACCACAAATATACCCATTTGATTTATGCCAAAGTGGCCCTATAACACAATGGGGAAAGGAAAGAAACCATAAATGGTGCTGGTTTAATTGGGTACCCATATGGGAAAAAATTGAATCTTAACCCTTACCTCACACCACACTCAAAAACAATTCCAAATAGAGTGTAGATATAAACGTGAAAAGGAAAGCAGTATAGTTTGATAAGATTTTAAAATCATATAATCACAATCTTGAGTTGAGTAAAAATTTCTTAAACAGGAAACAAAAAGTTTTAACAATAAGGGAGAAAATGATAAATCGTTACTTTAATATGTAGACATTGTGTTCATCAAAAGATGGCATCAAGAAAGAAGTCAAAAAAATCAAATATACTCACTATACATATAACTGAGAAGAGGCTTATATGCAGGATAAATGAAACACACATACAAAATCAATAAGGAAAAAACACACAACTCAAAAGAAAAATGGGCAAGAGACTTATACTAAAATGACAAATCTATGAAAATTTGTGGAACATACTAATCATCAGGAAAATTAAATTAAAACATAATAAGACATTACTGCATACCCACGAGAGTGGCTAAAATCGAAAGGACTTTTAGTAACAAGAGATGGCAAGGGCATGGAGCAACTAATTCTCATATTCTTTTGGCTAATGTTAAATTGATACCAGGAATTTAGTAATCTATTAAGTAATATCTTCTAAAACTGCACACAAACACTCCTTATAAGATAGCAGTTCCATTACTAAAATATTCCCAATAGAAATGCTTGCACATGTATCTCAAGAGGCATGTAGAAGAACTTTCAGCATTATTCATGAGAGTTAAAAATTGGAAACAAATCCAATTTCCATCAACAGTGAAAGGAAGAGATAAATTGTGATACCTCTGTCCAGTGTAACAAAAACCAGCAATGACAAAGAATAAAATACCGCTACTCATAACATGGGTGATTCTTAGAGGCATAGTGCTGTGAGAAACAAGACAGACACAAAAAATACATATTTTATGATTCCATTTCTATAAATTTTAATTCAAACCAAACTACAGTGGAGGAGGGAAAGGATAGAATTTGGGAGTGCATAAGGGAGTAGGCATTCTGTAGTGCTGGTAATTTTCTTTCTTGTTCTTTCTTTCTTTTTTTTAGTGCTGGTAATTTTCTATTTCTTGATATGGAAAGGGGATAATCATTGATCTTTACATTCATATTTTGTGCACTTCTTGAAAAATGGATTATATCTTACATTAAAGACTCAAAACCATGGTAGGTAATATTTTTTGTAGAGAAGTAGACAACCATAGAAACCATAGGGACAGATATGAGTCAAGTTCCAAAATGGAACACTTTGATAAAATTCTGAGGGGAAATACATTCCTGGTTTATGGAGGAAAAAACTGATTAACCTAAGCTATTTAAATTTCCAAAAACCATTGAAAATTTCCGTATCAAAGACTGGAAAAAATTTCTACCAAAGTGACTAAGGGTTAGAGGAACTTTGTCATGGAGAGGAAATTGGCTCAGAACAAGGGGAAAAAAATAAAAGGGAAATTGTACTCTCCAGATGAGTTAATATAAGAACCTGTGTATTTTGGCATTTTTATAAATAATCTTAATGGGGTAAACAATACACTGTTTATATTTACTTGCTAAACTTTATCAGTTTCACTTCACCTTCCCTAATTTTTTCCTCAGAAATCTTTCCATATTGCTCTTTATGTTCATTTATTTATTTGTTAATTTTGTTTCATAAATTTACTGGGGGTTATTGTATAGGACTAGTGTGTACAGATAGTGTGTTGGGCACTAAAGTTTCAGTGTAAACAAGCCAGAAGATGCCCTCACTGATTTTGTGTTTTACTAAAGAATATAGACAATAATCAAACAAAGAAATAAATCAGCAAGATGATTGCAGATTGTGAAAACTGCTGTGAAAGAAATTAAAATGGGGGGCGCCTGGGTGGCTCAGTCGTTAAGCGTCTGCCTTCGGCTCAGGTCATGATCCCAGAGTCCTGGGATCGAGCCCCACATCGGGCTCCCTGCTCGGCGGGAAACCTGCTTCTCCCTCTCCCACTCCCCCTGCTTGTGTTCCCTCTCTCGCTGTGTCTCTGTCTGTCAAATAAATAAATAAAATCTCTAAAAAAAAAAAAAAAAGAAATTAAAATGGTATGGAATACCATTAAAAGGATAAGGGATAAAGTGCAATTTAATCTTGGGGGTGGTAACCTTAGAAACAGTGCTTAGGAAAAGCCCATCTGAGGAAAGGAAATGGTAGCTAAAACCTTAGGGATGAAATGTAATCCTGTATCTAATTTAACAATGCATGCGGAACACCTAATGTGTAACAAGAACCATTCTAGGTGCTGGGAAATCAACAATGAATGAGAAAGACAAAAATGCAACTTTAATGGCCTTGACATTGAATCCTACAAAAAGAAGACTTTCATGCTGATGCAACAATGACTACAAATAATCTGGTTGGAAAAGAGCTTAATGGGCTCATTAACCTTTTAAAAGGAAAGAGCATCAATAACATAGTGAACTATTGCAGAAGGGGCCTGCAATGGATTTAAAGAAGGAGGCAGGGACCAGAGCATGTGTGATCCGTAGGTCATGAAAAGAAGTCTGCCTGATATTCTTAGTAAAATTAGAAGACATTGATGGGTTTTAAGCAGAGGAATGGCATGATCAGATTTAATTTAAAAACATATTTGCTGGGGCACCTGGGTGGCTCAGTCCTTAGCGTCTGCCTTCCGCTCAGGTCATAATCCCAGAGTCCTCCGATCGAGTCCCACTTCGGGGCCCCTGCTCCACAGGAAGCCTGCTTCTCCCTCTCCCGCTCCCCTGCTTGTGTTCCCTCTCTTGCTGTCTCTCTCTGTCAAATAAATAAATAAAATCTTTATGAAAAAAATAAAAATAAAAACATATTTGCTGTTTTGTGGGGAATGATATGAAAGGAATAATAGTAGACATAAAGAAAAAAATTATTAAGCTATTTTCTAGGCAAGAAAGGATAGTAAACTGAACTGAGATTTAAAAACAAGTGGAGATGGAGAGTAAACAGATTTGGAGAATAATGTGAGGTAGTCACCAGAATTTACTGAAAGATTGGGTACAGTGTGGAAAAGAAAGAAAGTTATTACTCTTTTGCTTTCAGAAGAAACAACTAGATGGATTTTGATGCCATTTGCTAAGATGGCAAAGAGAAGAGTTTAAAGAGGAGATTAGGGTAGAAAAGCATGAGTTTCTGCTTTTTTAATAGGTATGTTTGAGATATATATGAAGGATCTAATTGTGGTGTCAGATAAGGAGTTGAAATACAAGTCAAAAGCTCAGAGATAAATATAAACATTTGAGAGTCATCAGAATAATTACTGAATTTATACCTATGCCAAATGAGGAGATCACCTAAGAAAACTACGTTAAAGATGCAAAGAAAGGGCACCTGGGTGGCAAGTTGGTTAAATGTCTGACTCTTGATTTTGGCTCAGGTCATGATCTCAGGGTCCTAAGATCTAGCCCTGAATCCAGCTTAGCATTGAGTCTGCTTGAGATTCTCTCTCTCCCTCTCCCTCTGACCCTACCCGTGCTCACACTGTCTCTCTCTCTAAAAAATAATTAATTAATACAGTACACAAACACAACCCCCCCACACATGCATGTGTGCACACACAAACATGCTAGTAAATATGATTTATATATTTAATATGCCAAATTCTCCAACTTTTATTTTAATTTAGATAAGTTTGCATTTCTCCTTAACCTTAGTAATAGCAACAATAATCCATTTATCATATTTTGTATTTTGTATAAATTATATAATTTATTTTCACATACACATTACATTTGAGTGCAGTGGGTAGCCCATGAGGAAATAAATGCAGTGTTAAAATTATTTTAGTGATTTGAATTATAGCTGTTTTGTGTTCTTATACAGTGGTTTCTAGGTTCTTATTTTCTTTTCCTAAGCATAGTTATGATTATTTTTTAAAGAATTTATTTATTTATTTGAGAGAGAGAGACAGCACAGGAGAGAAAACACAAGTGGGAGGGTGAAGAAGGGCAGAGGGAGAAGGAGAAGCAGGGGAGCCCAATGGGGGGTTTGATCCCAGGACCCGGGGATCATGACCTGAGCTGAAGGCAGATGCTTAACCGACTGAGCCACCCAGGTGCCCTGATTTTTTTTTTAATTATACAAATTTTAAGAAAATTGTAATAACAGTTAAAAGTTATTTATGCAATTTAAACTTAATATAATTAAATTTTCATTTATTAGAGGTGAGGCATCAGCAAAATGAGTGGTATCTAATAACATTTGATGACTATGCACTAAAAAAATTGGTGAATATCACATCTCACCAATTCCATGAACTACATGAAAACATTTGATTTTATTTTGTCAATAAGATATTTTGACATATTGACATATATTTACTGCTAAAAATATGTAAGTAGAGTCTAGAGTCTTAATGTATTTGAAGAATTGTGGCAATAGAGATACTTGAATAAATGTGCTAGAAAAATAATGGTGGTTATAGGAAAATGAGATATTTAAAACCAACATTTCAGAAGTGCTATATTTTCTGGGGCTGAAAAAAAAAAAAACAGGGTAAAAATGGCTGGCCAAGAGAAATAAGAAGAAATTTGAAGATAAGACCAAAGAACCAAAAAGGCAACATTTTGGATGATTTATTTATGTGGACACTGAAGTCACAAATACACAGGATTTAGGAATCTATATTCTTGAATAGTAGGCAAATAGACAACAATAACTTAATAATAGCTTCCAAGCATTTTTCACAACTTTTCTCAGGTCCCACTTCCTTTGGTGAAATTTTTCTCAACTCTCCAAACCATAGTGTTTGAGCTCCTAGGACACTTACTACTGTCTGCACCATTCTTCTCATTATTTAACCACATATCAACTAGCCCTAGGAACTGTCACATATACATGCAAATCATTGTTTCAAGTATTTAACATGTTCATAAAATGCAGATACCACATTTTATCCTTAGGATATACATCTCTCAAACTGCAAATTAAGGTCTACAAATAGCAACTCTATTTTTCTGCAACTAACTCAGTCTTTGCCCATTCCTCTTAATGGAAGAAATGTAATATGATCAATTCCAGGTGTATTCAGACATTTATGGATTTCCTAAAAACACATAAATAGTACTTATAAGGTATGTTCACTAATTCTAGAATACTGGGTTAAGGAATTATGCTTTAAAACTTGAAAGCATTACCTCATACAGCTAATAATGGAACACTTCATCTCAGAAGGATATTCAGGCCAGTCATTCATTCAACAGATATTTAGTATCTGCTATTGATTCTGAACCCTGTAATAGATACATGTAGGGGACAAACCTTAATAAGACACAATTGTTTGTATCAGAAAGCTTTCAATATATCAATATGGAGTATTTCTTATAAAGAGGTGTTTTTGTGTATATATTTATAACAATGATGGATCTATAAAATGATACCAGTATACACTATCTAGAAGAAAAAGAAAGAGAGGAAGGAAGAGAGGGAGAAAGGAAGGAATCTGAAGCAAGTTTTCCACTTTTGAGGATGGGGTTGAGAAGGAAACACCACACCCTTCCATATGACCACCACAACCACTGTCATTAGCTAAAGGTCAGACTCAGAATGAACAGATCAAGAATGGCTGATCTGGTGTTCTTAGGTCCTCAAGGCAGGTATTTTCAGTAGCAGTGAAGCTGATCTGTTTTCACATGGAATGTGGATAAAAGTCACAGTGTGTGACTCAACTACTTTTGAGTAGTTATCAAAACTTTTTCTTGGGGTGCCTGGGTGGCACAGTCAGTTAAGCCTTGGACTCTTGGCTTCGGCTCTGGTGGTGATCTCAGGGTGATCAAGCCCTGTGTCAGGCTCGATGCTCAGCATGGAGTCTGCTTAAGACTCTCTCCACCTCCCTCTACTGCCCCCCTCACTGTGCTTTCTCTCTCTCTCTCAAATAAATAAATAAATCTTTAAAATTTTTGTTCTCAACCAACTACAACTTTCATTATATTACAAATGAACTATTAATTGGGGAAAAAAAAAAAAGAACCTGCCATCCAAAACATGTATAAAAGTGGTAGACCCCATATATGGTCCTTGAAAAGTGATAAACTAAAAATTGGGATTTGTCTAAAGTATGATAGCTACATTTAAAATCATTGTTCATTTATTCATCCAGCAAACACTACTACAATTCTATTATGCATTAAGCACCTAGGAGATCTTAAAATATTTGTTCATACTGATTTGTATTTCCAAGTAGTTTATCCCAATCCCAAACCAAAAATATTTAAATGCACACAAAAATTACTCTCCTACCCAGGTATATAAGCAACAGTAGCTGATTTTAAAATAGTAAATATGCAGGGGTAGAGGGAAAAAAGGGAATTTAAGGGCCTTTCAAAATTTATTTTAAAGTACACAGCAAAGACAACACAAAATGACCACAATTTTAGTAGTACTAGAATATTCTATGAAAGATGTCTGTTCCTTGATTTAAATGATGTAATTTTGAGATTAAACATGTGTTTTAACAAACATAAAAAAACTAATAGACCATGGAAAAAAACTAGAAGGGTCATGAAGAAACTAACAGCAACCCAAACAAGCTGGTTACAAAGTATGCCTTATTCAATTAAAGTTCAGATAAACTAGTGTACACATACTGCAAATTTAAGATGTCCCTAGGCATTAGTAACTTGTATAACTAAACCTTGCATAGTTGATTTTTTAAGGAACTCTAGGATTACCACAGTTTGTAGTCAATGTGCCTTTGAATGGGTCTTCTCAATTCTTGCTCTTTTCTTTTAGGTAAGTGAGCCAAGACATTAGTCAAAAAACAGCCTAAAAAGTAAATGGTAATGTTACTTGGTCTTTAAAGGAAAACAACATGTAGGTTGGTACCTACAACTTTAGATGTGTGTGACCTCATTGAAGGAATTCTCATTTTAATTAATTTTCTTAGGGTTAATCATTACCTAATCTATATCTATGTCCTATGTTAAAATGGATACAATAGAAAATAGATAATAGATAAACATACAGTATAGCTTATCTCTAATATGTAATTGATATACATATATATGCATATGTAATATATATACACATACATCTTAACCAATAGAAATTTTATTTTTTTAAAACATTTTATTTATTTATTTGACACAGAGAGAGAGAGAGCACAAGCAGGAGGAGTGGTAGAGGGAAAGGAAGAAGCAGGCTCCCTAATGAGCAGAGAGACTGACTTGGAGCTAGATCCCAAGACCCTGGGATCATGACCTGAGCCAAAGGCAGCCACTTAACCCACTGAGCCACCTAGGTACCCCAACCAATGGAAATTTTAATGGCATTCTTAGAGCACCATAATATCATTGCCCATTTATTTAGTGGGTTCCCCCAATTTTTGACTAAATTTGCATTTTAAATTGGGATTCAGACTTCTTTCTGATTGTCAAGAAGGGAAGAATAAACATATCTATATTCATTACTACAGAGAAATTTATATTAAAATGAGAGGAAGTAAAACTGACTATACCTATACTTAAACAGGCAGGAAAGAGAGTAAACCTTCCAAGGTGGGCCAATATAAAGGATGCCTAGTAAGAACACAGTAAACAAATATATCCTATGGAATGGATGCTCATTTTCACTCATCCCGTACTCAAAATATCACAATATTTAAAGGAAAAGAAAAACCTGAACTACCCTTGTGTATTTACATTTCCACAGGGAGAATGGTGAATACAACTTTAATAAAATATGCAGATTTTATTTGATAATTAAGTCAATTCCATTCAGAACTAAGTAACATAACAAACTGTGAAAGGCCCTGTCAGTTACTGTCGGAGATGGTTTCTCTTTGTTCTAGCAATAAAAATACTGATACAATAAATTGCCTAAGCTGCAGCTAGTCTTCTGGGAAGTTAAAGGCAAAGGTGGAAGTATGCTCTCTTCCTCCTCCTCATCCATTCTCCAGATTAATTCAGCAATTCTCCCAAGAAATATTACTAATGATAAAAACCATAGTAAATTCTCAATCTGTGTTAGTTATTGTATTAACTGGCTAGGGCTGCCATAACAAAATACCACAGACTGGGTGCCTTAAACCACAGACATATATCTTCTCACTGTTGTGGAGACGGAATGACCAAGATAAAGGGGTCAGTGTGTTTGATTGTTTCTGAGGCGTCTCTGGTTTGCAGTGGCTGTCTTCTCTCAGCGTCCTCACACGGTGTTTCCTCTGTGCTGGAGCATGCTTGGTGCTTCTCTACTGAGTCCAAATTTCCTCTTTTTATAAGGACTCTAATCAGGTAGAATTAGGGCCCACCCTAATGGCCTCATTTCCCAACTTAATCACCTCTTTAAAGGCCCTATCTTTTTTTCCCTGTGTTCACTGAATATACAAAGATTCTTTTATTTTATTTTATTTCTTTAACTTCAATTAGCCAGCATACAGTACATCATTAGTTTTTGATGTAGTGTTCAATGATTCATTAGAAGCGTATAACACCCAGCGCTCATCACATCACATACCCTCCTTAATGCCCATCACCCAGTTACCCCATCCCTATCTCCAAATACAGACACTCTAAAGCAGTGGGGATTAGGCCTTCAAAACATGAATTTTGAGAGGAATACAATTTGGCCCATACCAGTTATTCTTAGTGTTATTATCGTGATGATTGCATTAGTCTAAAAACACTATTTTACTTGATCTTCATAGCTACACTGAAAGGTTGAGTATTTTCATCTCCATTTAACAAAAGGTTCTAAGACCTGAATTAAGGTTTCTTAAGGAATAAGTGGAGAAACTAGAAAGCCTTCACTGAAAAGTTTCTTTTGGAAAGTAAGTACCAAGAAAAATGTAGATTACCTTCCCTATCATCATTCTTTCCAGCCTACTGCTAGAAAATTCCAACTTGCAGCTAGAGGAAATCCTCCCTTCAACCAGGCAGAGCACCCACACACAAATAAACAACCATAACGGGTTGGTCTAGCAAAATTCTTCAATCCTTAGTTTTAAATTCTTTCCCCTTTGCTCAGAAGAATTCAACGTTGATTCTGGGTAGCTGATGAACATTTGGTTTTCATCACAGGACTTCTTGCATCAGGGTTTGGCTTTAATCTTAAGGAAAGAAAAGCCACCATGTTGAAAATGGTCAAAAGATTTCACTAAGTACATGAGACTAAAACAGTCATCCTTACTTAGTAGTGAAGTGGTAGTTTCCATGGCAGCAGCTTTGGGAAAGGAGAGCAGCAGCTACAGAGTTCTCTAACTGTGCCTTAAAAAAAAAAAAAAAAAAATGAACCGGATATTCAAATATATCATAAGCTATTTAATTCAGCTCAACAAATATACTTTGGGACCCTACTCTATGGCTTCCTTATTTGGGAATGTCTTTATTTTACTTAGACTAAGCTCTTTTCAGGAGTTCCAGCACTTTCTCAGGTCCATGGGGATCTCTGTACAGGCCTGTGTATCACGTTATTCTATCAGACCACACAGATGCCTTTTCCCCTGCTTCTCTTTGCATTTTTTTATTTCATTCCTTTCTTTTTCTCCATGGAATAAAAAAAAAAAAAAAAGATATCTTCTTGCACATACTCAGGCAAAAATCTAATGAGGGGGCGCCTGGGTGGCTCAGTTGGTTAAGCGACTGCCTTCAGCTCAGGTCATGATCCCGGGGTCCTGGGATCGAGCCCCGCATCGGGCTCCCTGCTCGGCGGGAAGCCTGCTTCTCCCTCTGACCCTCTCCCTGCTTGTGTTCCCTCTCTCGCTGTCTCTCTCTCTCTGTCAAATAAATAAATAAAATCTTTAAAAAAAAAAATCTAATGAGTTCTGTTGTTTCTATTTAGAAGCATTTAGATGTAACCAAAACCTACTAAAGAAATACATGGAAAGCTATGATTAAAATGGTGCATTTCAGGGGCACCTGAGTGGTTCTGTCAGTTAAGCATCTGCCTTTGGTCCTGCGATGGAGCTCCCTGTCTGTCTCCCTGCTCAGTGGGGATCCTACTTCTCCCTCTCCCTCTGCACCACCCCCCTTCTTGTGCTCTCTCTCACTCTCTCTCTCTCTATCTCAAATAAGTAAAATCTTAAAAAAATAAAAAAATGGTATATTTCATCCTTTATAATATTCACTTGCTTGTGTTTCTTTGTCAGGAATAAAGACATGTAAGAATTGCTAATGAACTAAGCTGGCTAGAAGTGTTTCCTTGTTTTTTCACATTATGTTTTTGCCGATTCAAAAACTATTAAATGATTTTATTGTTCTCTTGCTCCTAAATGCCATATAATAGAACACAATTTTTAATTAATCTCTCTTAGTGGTGTATATAAATGATATCTATAGTGTATTTTCTATGTTTTTCCAAATGGGCGACATTTGAGCAGGTAATACAATTTCCCTTTAAAACAGCGTAACAACAACGACAGTAAACTAATTACAGAAAAAGAATTCCATTTCAACATGAAAATCAGTTCCACTATATAATAATGATTTAGGACATTTACGCCCTATTTGCCCATTCCATCTCTTCCACTATTTGAGAAACTGGATCTCTTCATTTGTATCCTTCTGTAAGGAAGGGGCAATGTTGTAACCTTGGTGATTTTCCAGATCTGCCCCAAACCATGAAATGAGCGGTCCCTGCAGCCTTTTCACAATGGACATGCTGTGAACTGGTTTGTTTTCACACCTCCACCCAAATGGCAGCTCAAAGGTAATTCTCAGGCTCAGATGTGGCACAGTGCCTGACACCACCAATTGATTTATATAGCCTATTTGCCAGTTGAAAAGAAAAAGTAGATGAGATTAGATCTGGCATAAAATTTATATATGTCTATATAGAGAGGTTGTGTTTTACCATGTTTTTAAGATAAATTGTCTTCATACTAGAAAATATGTACAAATGAGCCAGTTAATTTGTAACAGAACCTTATTAGCAAGTCTACGAATTGGCAGACATTCTGTTTCTACTTACATATTGAGTTCAGTGCTGGCATTAAACTCAGTAATATATGCAAAGATGTAAACTTTGAGGTATTTTTAATACAAAAACCCATATGCTGACCTTTTAATTTTTTTTGTTGGTCAGAACATAGAAAATCAGCAGTAAATTCTTAAGTTATTACACAATCAATCTATTAGTGACATGTTTTCATGATTTCTGCCAGCTGGCACCAATATAAGAACTTTACTTACAATATTAAGCAAAAGTTTAGCAAATTTATTTTTTTAAAAAGGATGTGACTAGATCTGAAGGAACAATTAATCTAAAAACTCTTACTAAGCAGAAGTCACTGGGCTGATCCTAAGGATAAAATGTGGTCTAAGAAGGAAGGGATGCCTTCAAGAAGTTTTTAAGATACTTTTGGGGAGAAGCCACATAAATCTAAAATATACCAAAAACTAATCACTGAATCCTATTATTTTGAGAAATGGGATATTTAATAGATCAACAAACATTCTCTCATACTCCTTTATAATGAATCTTAAGACATTTTTCCTAAGAGCTTAACCTACACGTATAAAATACCCTACACTAATTATTTTTCCATAAATCTTTAAAAACACAGCATCTTGGGCTTGCTAGATTTTCAAGACCCTTAAAAAGATTATTGGCTAAAAATATGAAAATTAAATTATACATTGGAATTATTAATTGATAATAAAATGTATACAAAATAGTGCCTTATATCAAACTATTCAACTGCATTGAAAATCAATTTAACGGGGCGCCTGGGTGGCTCAGTCGTTAAGTGTCTGCCTTCGGCTCAGGTCATGATCCCCAGGGTCCTGGGATCGAGTCCCGCATCGGGCTCCCTGCTCTGCGGGAAGCCTGCTTCTCCCTCTCCCACTCCCCCTGCTTGTGTTCCCTCTCTCACTGTGTCTCTCTCTGTCAAATAAATAAATAAAAATCTTAAAAAAAAAAAAAAGAAAATCAATTTAACACAAATAATGTTTAATGTGGGATGTGGGAGCATATGAATATATTTGATATATAGTAACAGAGAATCAGGTCTCTAAGAGTTCCTAAACTCTGTGAAGGCATTTAAATGGTCATGCTCCAACCAAATATCCAAATGGCATTGCTAAACATTTTGAGTAAACAACAATGAAACACAATTAAATAGCAGGGTTAAAATCATATGAATAATGTAATAAGCCTCAAAAAAATGTCTTTACCAGAAAAATAATAGAAAGAATACAAAAACATTTTTTTAAATATATAATAGTCCTATGATCTGGACCAGGCAGTAAAATTTCAGACACCTAAATCAGGATAGCAATAATACTCTAATTGTTCTATTTTCAATCATTTCCTCACTTCCCATCTACTAGTAACTGCTGGTTGACCAATTTTCTCTCTGAAATGATGCTGCCATTCCTACCTCCAAGTCTCAGTTCATGCTTTCCTCACAAGGCAAGTTTTTGCCTTTCTCTCTCAGATCCAAAGCCACCCACTTTTCAAATATGAAGAGAATTTCAACTGCCCTGTTCTTTTGCCCAGTTTCTTCATATCCACAGAATGGGAAGTAAATGGGGGAGAACTGTGACCTCACCTCAGACACCATGGTCCAGAACTGCCCGTGCACACCCATGATCCATAATTATGAGCTCCGCACTGCCTGATCCTATCCCCTAAATCTAGGAAAGCTGCTCCAACAGTAACCTAGTGCTGGACTGTGTGCCACACTCATGGAGGTGGCTGGTTCTCCTTGGATTTTGATCTCTCTTGCCCAGTCTCTCTGCACTGGTTCTTGACCAAGAGTTCAGGGGCTTTCTCCCTAGGTTTTGGATTGGTTGTCTCTCCAATCTGATCCTTCAACATTATTTGACAATTTGGTTCTCATTCTCTTCATGGCCCTGACCTTCACTATTCCTGCCTGCCCACTTTGTTGCTTCCCCCATCACTTTGAATTACTCATCTGCTTCCTCATGCACCATTTTCTTTCGTTGTTATATTATTTCTTGACCCTTAGCTTCTGAACTCTTCTTTAGTCCTGCTTGACAAATCCTGTTCACCTGACTAAAGTTCATCTTTATAAGATCTATTATCAGTTTTTAAAATAGTGGTTATCTTCTGAGTATCAATTTTTGACAGGTTTTTTACATATGATTTACTCTAATCTACATAGCAGGTTATCATTTCCCCCTTTTTAATGATGAGAAAAGTGAGACTCAACAAATTTAGACCTTAGTATCTCTGACATCAGGTCTACTCTGGCTATTGCAGTGGTAGCTCCCATACTAGAGAGATTTTTAAAATAGGATTCTCAGGACATATCCTCGAACTTCTGATTGTAGTGGTTGCAGGGGCTATGCCAAGAGATTTCAACCATGAGCCAGGTTTGGGAACATGCTACTGCAAATGTTGTCACTACGATACTATGTGTAACCTGTATTGTGGGGCACACCACCCCTAAAATGAAACTTGGGTCATTTTTTTTTTCTTAAAGGTTTTATTTATTTATTTGACAGAGAGAGAGACACAGCGAGAGAGGGAACACAAGCAGGGGGAGTGGGAGAGGGAGAAGCAGGCTTCCCGCTGAGCAGGGAGCCCGATGCGGGGCTCGATCCCACGACCCTGGGATCATGACCCGAGCCAAAGGCAGACGCTCAACGACTGAGCCACCCAGGCGCCCCTGAAACTTGGGTCATTTTTAAAACTGGCAGTGTGTTCTTACAGATTTATGAGGTGTAATTTTAATCAGGGTCCTTCCATGCACTATTCTGCTTATCTGAAGAATATGTTACGCATTCTAGATTATATGTCATCCATATTCTCCTCTTTTAACCCAGACCTCAAATTTGAAGAGCAGTTGCTTAACACCAGTAGTCTTGGAGTGAGAATTTTTCTCCCGAGGCACAGAAGACCTACATAAAGACAAAAATCATGACCATGAGGTCATAATCACATGGACACAAGTTTACATTGTGTGTTAGGAGAAAATATAATACGGTGACAGTATGCTCTTTTAGTCATTAGCACAAAGAAGTATATGCAACTGTATTGTCCCTATAACGAGATCAAATTTAACCTAACTATTCTAAAATAAATCTTTCTACTAGAAAATAACCATGAACATTTCTCATGACTTGAGGATATACTTTGTTGTATCACTATATCCCAACTAAAAACAAGAGTCAAAAATAATTAATTCATTCCTCTGAGACCTTCTAGGTGCTTCGTAGCTTGAAGTCAAGTATATATATTTTAAAGTAAATTGAGATGCATAGGATAGTTGCAATTAATATTGCTACTTGTACTCCTTAATCAAATGAATCACTAAACTCTCAGATATTTTAAGGGGATAGTGAGTGAATCTTCATACTAATGGATTAAAAAAATAAGAACAAAGCATCTAGATAGCTATTTTACCAAACATGATAGTGACCATAATTTTTTCCACATTTATGCAAGAGAGAGAAATAAGGAATAGAGATATCCAGTAATCATCTGAGTCAATTTAGAATTTACTGGAAGATACAGAGAGGAAACCCAGGGTGTATGACTGATGTTTGCTCACTAAACACAACAGTGCCTCATGATGCTCACATTAATGTTCCTACCTTGCTTTCCCATTGTTATAGAATTCTCTTAGTTGACATTATCAATTGTGTTTTTCCTACAGGTCAATAAAATAATCTAAAAACTGATGTTTAAAGTACAAAGTAAATCAGCACAGCAAGGAAAACCATCAACAAAGTGAAAAGGCAACCTACTGAATGGAAGAAAATATTTGCAAATCATATACCTGATGGAGCTAATGTCCAAAATGTATAAAGAACTTACACAACTCAATAGCAAAAAAATACAAATAAGCAATTTAAAAAATGGGCAGGAGATCTGAATAGACAGTTTTCCAAAGAAGACATACAGCTAGCCAACAGGTACATGAAAAGATGCTCAATAGCACTAATCATCAGGGAAATGCAAATCAAAACCACAATGAGATATCACCTCACCTTATCAAAAAGACAAGAAACCACAACTGTTGGTGAGGCTGTGGAGAAAAGGGAAAACTTGTGGACTGTTTATAGGAATATAAATTGGTGCAGCAACTATTATGGAGGTTCCTAAAAAAATTAAAAATAGAACTACCACATGATCCAGTAATTCCACTTCTGGGTATTTATCCAAAGAAAAAAAATCAGTAACTCAAAAAGATATATGTACCCACATATTCATTGCAGCATTACTAACAATAGCAAAGATGGAAACAACCTAAGTGTCCATGGACGGATGAATGGATAAAGATAATATGGGGTGTGTGTGTGTGTGTGTGTGTGTGTGTGTGTGTGTGTGTGGTGGAATACTATTTAGGCATTAAGAAGGATGAAATCTTGCCATTGCAACAACATTGATAGACCTCAAGGGCATTTATGCTAAGTGAAATAAGTCAGACAGAGAAAGACAAATACCATATGATCTCACTTACATGTGGAATCTAAAACAAAAACAAAAGCTTATAGATACAGAAAACAGATTGGTGGCTGCCAGAGGTGGAAAGTGGGGGAATGGGGAAATGGGTGAAGGGGGTCAAAAGGTGTAAACTTCCAGTTACAAAATAAATAAGTCATGGGGATATAATGTACACCATGGTGACTATAATTAATAACAATGAAAGTTGCTAGGAGAGTAGATCTTAAAGGTTCTCATCACAAGAACAAGAAAAAAACATTTTGTAACTATCTGAATTGACAGATGTTAACTAGACTTATTGTGGTCATCATTTTACAATGTATACAAATATCAAATCATTATGTTGTATACCTTATATTCATATAATGGTATATGTCAATTATACCTCATTAAAAAAAAAGGTATAAAGTAAAGAAGACCAAATGAGGTATGTTGCTTTTGTTTGGTTATTTTATCTGTGGTAGCACTGTAAGAAAATAGATCTGGACCTTGGTTGGTCAAAACTCCACATAAAAGTTCTGAGTTGAATATAGTTGATTTTGGAATAAACCCAAAGAAGGACGAGGATCTACTTCTGAGATGGCAGCCCAAGAGGGCACGATGCCAGGAAAGAATTTAAAAGCCAGGAAATGAATCAGGCTTGTGAATGGAGGGAGTCAAACACATCACTAAATCAGGAAGACCAGGCAGATGGAAAACCAGAAAAATGTACCCAGCTTTGAAAAATGCCCATTGCAAAGGAGATTGAGGTCAAATGGGCTGATGTTTTACTGGTTTAATCATCTATCTCATCGTTCTTTTTATCCACAACATGCTGGGTCAGGGTAATTTCCATAAAGCAAGGCATACCTACTTTCGTTATGCCGTGTTCCTTTAACAGAGAAACCGTGTTTTCTAAATTCTGACATGTTGTCTGGAATTACACCTTTTGTGAACTCTAAAAAATAGGCTAAGAGATCTCAACATTTAATATAAATAGCATCTTTTTTCAAGGATGGGAATTTGGCATATATACTAGTGTTGAATTTCTGAAAATTATTCATTCACTTATTCATAATGTATTTTTACTCTAGACAAAGCAGGATCGTGTCAAGGGCTAGAGACTGCATATTACCAAATGGCCACAGCCTATATTTAGTAATGTGAATTTCAAAGGAAGAAGAAATTCTCTAGTTCTTCACTCATATTGATATTGCTCAAAGCAAGCTATTATGTATAAACTGAGCAAAAAAATAAATTAATCTATGCCTTAGAGAGCTAAGCAAAAGGAGAACGTTTCTAATTTGTTCTGTTAAACTCCATTGGCTTTACACCTTGTCAAAAGATTGCCCTCTTTGCATAATAACTTGATAGTTTTATAAATCTTTTATTTATAATTTGACATTCAGACAAAGCATCTCTAAGAGGTATTTCAGGATTCTTATCAATTAATTTATGTATCACAAAATTAGTATCTAATGACTTTTTAAGGTTTCTCTGCAAATCTGTAGTTAGAGTCAAACCCTCACCTTACTGAAACAATACTATTTTCTATGCCATAAAAATTTTCCAGTTATAAAAAGTACTATATATACTTTTTCAAATCTGTTATGTTTTCTTTACTTCCATCTATAAGCTTTAACACTTTTGCTGTGCTGGGAGAGTGGGGACAGAGGATGCCCAAGCTTTGCTTCATAAAGCCTTAGAAAATGGGGGTCTGTAGGCAGAAAAACATTCCATTGAGTTACTTATGAAATCCAAACCAAATTTAAACCCTGACATTGGGAGGTTTATTGTGGTTTCTTTTTATTTAACATATAGTCACTAATAAAGTAAAATACCTCTAAAATGGACGTTTGACAGTCAAAAATGTTTTTACTTCTCCTCTAACAAAAAGGTGGGGAGACCTGGAAATTGAGTTTCTTTGTGTGTGTTTGAGGTATGCTTAATTACCTACTTCTTTAGTTTTCCTTTAGAGTTTAATTTTGCTGCTTATTATAATACTTAGTTATATAAAGTGCTTAAAATAGGCATATATGTATACTTTAAATCCTCACAATAACCCTATGGGATAATTAATTATTATCCTTATTTTATGGATTAAGAAACTAAAACACAAAAAATGGAAATAACTTGTCATGAAAGTTACTGGCTTATATTTCAATGGTGTCACTGACACATATCACAAGTAAACTATTTCTTGAAGGATTGTCATGTAATATAAAATAACAGAAAGAGGAATTTTCTTCCTAATTATTGATTTTTGAGGTTAAAATATAATTACTGATTTAATATACTCTGCTTCCTTGAAGTTGAACAACCAGATACAACATGCATATGAGTTTAGGATAAAACTCAAGTGAGGCATTTTCTATAGAAATTAACAGATGCAAATATGTCATTATTTTGAGAAATTTTCACCTAGCATATATAAATAGGAAAGATTTTTATATGAAGCAAAAATAGATACAAGAGTCTTTCTTTCTCTTGCCTCTTTCCTTTCTAGAATTGATTTTTCTTTTCTCCAAATATAAGTATTTTTTAAATTCTATTTGTTGACTTCACATCTGCATCAAATCCAAAAAGTATTGAATTGTTACCTGTAAATACTTGTGTAATGGCAATTTCTTGATGTTAAAGTAGCCATCCTTAATAAGTATTACACAATCACATATGGTCTAGGCGAGTCTTTATTTGTCAGTTTTAAAATAACACAGTCCTACTCAGGATGTAGTAAGAGCGCAAAACTCCACCCAGGTGTGGGATATAAAGCATGATCATTTCCTGAGAGAGGGCTTAGAGCCCATTCTTCCCAGATGCTTCAGTATTTTTTTTTAGCAGTCTTCTATTTGCTTCTTCCACAGGGAACAGCAGAATTCCAAGCATCTCCTTTATAACTTTCGAAGTAAGACTTATCATTTGCAACACATATTTTGATTTTGAAAAGCTACCATCAAAAGTTTTAGACTATTTACTCAGAGGCCATTGTAAATCACAGGGAATAGTTTTGTTGCTAAATGCTGACTCTGATAATCTAACTAGGTTAGTGGGTCATTGAATTTTTTCCCCTCGTTTTAAGCAAATCTTTTTTTAGGGGAAAAATACTATAACCAAATATCAACAGATCAGTTTTTCTGTGGTTTTTAAGAACTAGCTACAGAAAAATAACAAGTCTGTGAACTACATTTCAGAGTTGAAAGGAGCCATGGTTTGGCTCATCTCTCTTTATGTATGCTAGCAATAGGAGAGTGACAGATGCTCTTTTTCTGCTCCTTTGTCCTCCTAATTTACTTTATTCACTGGACCAACTTACAACGTAGATAAACATAGCCTCTGCTCTTATTTTATCATGATAATGGTGGAAAATCCTTAATTTTTCCCTTGTTGCCTCTATGTCCTTCTATATTTTTTAGCACTGAGACTTGTATGTGCTTGGTTTTTCTATTCACACAGTTCCATTATGAATAATCTGATTAATCATGTTTATTTCAAGTATTCGCCTCCCCTTTTATAAATTCTCTGTTAAGTTCAGATTCTCATGTTCCTTTTGTTTTCAGTTAAAAGATAGAATTATTTATTGAACAAGAGAGGAAAAGGCAGCAAAATGTGGTTGAAATCAATGGACCCGAGGGTAAGGGCCTGAGTCTAAAACCCAACTAATTCATTCAGACTTCGTCCACAATAAGAGTTTTTAAATCTCCAATTCTGTGCCAGATAATGAAAGAATATGGCACACGAAGTATTTATTGTCCCCACTCTTGTGACACAATCTGGTGGGGAACTCAAGTGATAATCAGATAATCACACAAATAAAAATGTAATTACAAAATGTGAAAAATGCCTTAGGACGTAGGAGAACTTGACTACACCAGAGAGGCTAAAGAATGCTTCCTGGAGAAAGCAACATCTAACCTGAGAAATGAAATAACAGGGTAGTAGGGTCAGGAACAGGGAAGATTGGTCCAGGCAAGGGAAAGAGTAAGGGAAAGCCTTGAGGCAGAGTAGTTTACTTATTTTTTTTATTTTTAAAGATTTTATTTATTTGACAGAGAATGAGAGCAAGCAGAAGCAGGGGGAGCAGCAGAGGAAGAGGGAGAGGGAGATGGAGAAGCAGACTCCCCACCGAGCAGGGAGTCCGATATGGGGCTCCATCCCAGGACACTGGGATCATGACCTGAGCTGAAGGCAGATGCTTAACTGACTGAGCCACCCAGGCACCCTCACAGAGTAGTTTAAATAAGGAATTCTAAGCCCCTAGTTAAGAGGAAGAGAGGTTCCAGGTATCAAAAAGGATACCTGTAATATCTTGTAGGATCTACTAGGAGTTGTTAGTGATTTTGGTCTCAATGTTAATAGCAATGTGAAGAAATTGAACTGATGTGATCACATTTGCATTTTAAAAGAATTACTGTGCCAAGTCTGTGGAGAATGGATTAGGAAGGTACAAGAGCAGAATCAGGGAAGAAACTATTATAGGAATCCAGAATGTAGATCATGGCCATTTGGATCAGTAGGAAGAGAGAAAAACAAATGGATTCAGAATATACTTCACTTGAAAAATAAAATCAGGAGGATTTCATGATAGACTGGATGTGGTAGATGAGAGTGTCAGCAGGGACTTGCAATTTGGGGGCTTGCATATTACCACTGACTGAAATAGAATACGTTTTCAAGGAAGATCATGAGTTTGGCTTTAGACTGCTAGAGCTTTGAAACTGAGGCTTGTAAGGTGTATCTACAAAATGAGAGAGTGAGTAAATCATCTCCAAGATTCCCTTTCAGCTACATATTTTGATTTTTATTCTGTCTCTTTTAAATCTTACCTATAGGAAAAACCAGGAAATTGTCCTTGTTCTAATAAGTTCCTTGATCATAATCAGAAAATTTTAGAACTGGGAAAGAAGCAACTTTACCCTAGTGTTGACTAAGTATATTTTCAAGTGTACTTTCAAGGAAATGACTTTTGGCGTTCAATCTGTCAACTATAGTTTACTATTTTGGCCTCTAAACGAAATACAGTATTAAATTCCCTATCCAATTTTTTTGCCAGTAGTTCTCAAACACTTTTACAGGCCCCTGTTCCATGGAGAAGAAGGGGAGTGATAACAAAGAATTGGTAACAATGAAATGCTATTAAAAAGTAGAAAAGTAAGGGTGCCTGGGTGGCTCAGTCAATTAAGTATCTGACTCTTGTTTTGGGCTCAGGTCATGATCTCAAGGTGGTGAGATCAAGCTCCACATCAGGCTCCACACTCAGCCGGGAGTCTGCTTCTCTCTCTCTCTCCCCATCTCCCTCTGCTCCTCCCCCCCACTTGTGCTCTCTCCCTCTCTAAAATAAATAAATCAATCTTTAAAAAAAAAAAAAGTAGAAAATCAGTACACACACAAAAATAAAAGGTCAGGAAAAGTAAATTTTAAGGTCAAGTCTACAAATGTATTAAATAATGCATTCATTCCAGGAAGTATAAATCATGGTTAGTTCAAGGCAACACTACATTCGCAGTGATAATACAGAGTCCTTCCTGAAAATGGCAGTAATTCCAACTATCTACATGGACATGTTAAAAGAATTTGGCTGCTGTGGTAAGTAGCCTCTAAGATGGCCCTCAGTGATCCCCATTCCTTGGAATCCACACCCTTGAACGAAAGCTGGTCTTTCTGGAAGATACTTGAGACTTAACTCCATATCTAACCAAAAGGTGAGAGCCCATCAGAAAAATTTTACTCATTCATACTATATGCAGTACAGAGCTCCATTTTTTAGCTCTTCTCTGAAAGATTCAACTGTCAGTAGGAAGAGGCAGTGCAAACTCTAGCTATGACTGAAACCTTTTAATTTCCTACCCAAAAATTATATACATCTTAAATATACCTCCATGTTCTCTCATGAGAATATCATTCATCCCCACATGAACTTTGAGAAATCTTGGAAGGATAGAAATAACATGTTAACATGGTAGTCACACTTTGAAGCTCCTGGGATATGCCCATTATTTCATATAATTCTTACAACTTCATAAAGAACATTGATTAGCACCTTCAAAAAAAAAAACCTGAGACACTTAGACAAGCACATTATTCAAGGTTTTATCTAGCAATTGATAGAATAGGGCTTGTATACGAGTCTACCTATCACATTCTGAACTGCCTTTTTCCCGCGGCCCTATTCCCATCCCTCAAAGATATGCTTGAAGAAGGCAGCCCCCAACTACCCAAGGGGTCTTTCAGGCCCTTTCAGATGTCATCAGCTATCATAAATCCTTGTTTCCTCACAGGATCAGCAGATTTCCTTGCATCTTTCATTATTAGCAATGCATCTGATTGTTTTAGAATTCTCCAAAAAGTATTAGATTATCTTTTCAAAGGATGAACCCCTTCAATGGATGTCTTTCCAGTGGTACAGAATGGCTTTTCTTTGTATCTTCTGTCAATTTCTTCTCTCTCTCTTTGTCTGTCTCTCCTACTGCCAGATGTGTGTTCCTTTCATATTACTGAAGTGTTCACATTCTATTTTGGTTTTATGCCCTCCATTAACTCTAGCAACTCTTTCATCTCTAGACCTGCAGAATGTGTGGGGAAGTGCTCCTTAAGCCTTCTCTGTCTCTCAAGCATGCTGTATAGTCTGTTTATGATGATGGCGTTCACCTTTGGCAGGAAAGAGGAACTCTCCCACCAGCCACTTAAACAGCCTTCCAGCTTTGAATCCTCCTACTTAGGTCTGGCATTGGTAACATAAATCTTGCCTCTTAGGGCACAGTGCTTAACTTGCTTGGCTAACTGTGCAATAGGAAATGGATACATACATTGTTTTCTATGTAAGCTGGTTTGAACAGGGCTTCATGTTAAGTTTCCATATGGGAAAGAATGGGTAGGGATGGCAGGGTTATTTTTCAATTTGGGCTCCATCTCCCTATAGAGGAAAGAACCTCTGCTGGCCAGCTAAGCTGCATATTAATTCTTTAACCCACCCTTTCTGGAAAGGAAACTGTTCTCTCAGGTGAGCAAGCCCTTGAGTAAGGAAATTGCCCTATGAGTTCAATGCACAATTGCATTCTGCTGCAATATTGCTAGTTGAGAAAGAAGACCTGGGTAGATAATTAGAATTCCATTACCCTCTATTCTAATGTTTGCCACAATATACTTCTTAAATATTTATTGAGTGGAAATTTAAGAGTAAATTAATAAATATGAGAGTTAAGTTATCCCAGTGTACCTGTGGAAGACAACAGCAATTTTTTCAGCCAGATATTTGATGGAACTTAGCAGCATCAGGAGCTTCCCAACCAATCTCTCCTTTCCAAAGGTGGGATTGGGCGTTTAACTCAGGCATTTTTAGAAGCTAAGAAGAAATATCAAATATCCCAGGACTTTCATATTCACTGAAGATAATTAGGCATAATATAGGAAGGAACTTTGTTTCATGCAACATCAGTTTCCATGGCCCCCTTTTCCTTCAGCTAGTATTTATTAAGTACTTGGTATGGAACAGGTACTATGGTAAGCCCTGGGCCTAGAATAGTGAACAAAACCTAACCTAGTCCCTATTCCAGTGTGGGGACTGGCATTAATCAAATACTCACAGTGTCTTTTTAAGCTGAAATAAACATTCTGGACAAAAAGGAATATGGAGTAGATGGAGGGCAGGACTGGTGCATAATGAGATCTGTGA
>NC_138370.1:93028042-93035261 GCF_054177405.1 Leptonychotes weddellii
TTTTTTTTTTAAAGATTTTATTTATTTATTTGACAGAGAGAGACACAGTGAGAAAGGGAACACAAGCAGGGGGAGTGGGAGAAGGAGAAGCAGGCTTCCCGCTGAGCAGGGAGCCCGATGTGGGGCTCGATCCCAGGATCCTGGGATCATGACCTGAGCCGAAGGCAGACGCTTAACGACTGAGCCACCCAGGCGCCCCTGAGATCTGTGATTTTTTTTTTAAACATAATTGCTGAATGTAGAAAATCAATTGGAGGAAACCCAAGTAATTACTCAGTAGTAAAATGTTCTGTCGCTTTGCAAGGGAACTAACTTTTCGTATTAGTTAATAAAAGTACACATAGAAGAAACCTCATTTTATGTACACTTGTCTGAACTTCAAAAAAGAAATTTTATATTCTATGTGGGAAAAGTAGTTCAGGCAAAACTACTATGTTCATGGTACTTTTTATGTTTATTGTGTATTCTTTTTATGCATGTTTTAACTGGAGTAGGGTCTGAGTGGGTGACAAGCAAGCACCCTTTGTTAAAACTTGCTCTACTCATTTGCTCTATAATGTTTCAGAATATGGCTACCAGTGGGACTAGATTCAACTAGTTATTATTTCTGAATCAAAGTATTAGGTCAACATGGATCCTTAAAATAAACCATAATATAAAATATACCATCACAGTAGATTCCTCTAATTATTTCCAGAAAATAACATCGACAGGAAATTCAGCTAACATGATATAGAAATGTTAAATTAGAATAGTACAAGAAAATAACTTTCTCCTAAAAGTAACTTAAATAAAATATATTTCAAAATGTTTAATGAGACAGCTCTCCCATCTTTATCTTTCCATCTTTATATAATACATATTTGTATATGTGCTGTCTCTGAAAATTCCATTATTCTTCCACTATTCTTCTATGATCTTTTCCTATTTAACCTCAAATTAATTGAAACACCACTATTTGCTTACCACTCCCTATACAGTCTAAAGTTTAGAAAGTCCCTGACATTATATTTACTTCCTTCCCTTGCATTTGATCTTTTCTACTTCACTAGGTATGAGCTAGAAATACTCTCATTACAAATGACATCAAAGTTTACCACACAGGGAAAGTATGCTTAACCAAAATCAGAATTATTTTCTACCTATTAATTATGAATTTGAAAAGCATTCATCATACTAGCTATACACATATAATTATTGGTTATTTTATGTTGAATTCAAATACACATAAATTAATTGGATAGTTCCACAAAGAGGTACTATATGATTAAATGTACATTTACATGTAAAATTTTATAAAAACTATTAACATATCATCGTAAAGTACAGATTCCTTAAAATCATTCCAAATTTATGAATGTTATAAAACTTGTTTTGATGTGGTATTAAACTAAAAGAAACAATAAATACATTCAATTTCTTTCCAAAGGCTTTTAAGGAGCATACAGGTTTGGTGTTTTTTTTTTTTTTGAAGATTTATTTATTTAGTTATTTGAGAGAGAGAGCATGAGCAGGGAAGGGGCAGAGGGAGGGGGAGAGAATCTCAAGCAGACTCCCTGATGAAAGAGGACTCCATCCCAGGATCCCTAGATAATGACCTGAACAGAAATCAAGAGTTGGACACTTAACCGACTGAGCCACCCAGGCGCCCCAAGGAGCATACAGTTTATAAAACACTGTGTGGATCAAAATCCTCAAGATGCTAAGAAGAACATCTGCAAAAATTCTGTTTTTTGTTTTTGTTTTATTGTGGTAAGTAAACACAAGATAACCACAAAGGGAAACATGTCTTATAAAACCGTATTCTTATGAGCCAGATCTTCAATATTAAAAGGAAATTATATCAATTGCAATAACATTTAAAGCACTGAAGGGCCCTTCTCATGAGATTATTTTAATTTTTTTTTAAAGATTTTATTTATTTGCGAGAGAGAGAATGAGAGACAGAGAGCATGAGAGGGAGGAGGGTCAGAGGGAGAAGCAGACTCCCTGCTGAGCAGGGAGCCCTATGTGGGACTCGATCCCGGGACTCCAGGATCGTGACCTGAGCCGAAGGCAGTCGCTTAACCAACTGAGCCACCCAGGTGCCCATCATGAGATTATTTTAATATGAAAAGCTGACAACACTTTTTAATAGGGAATGCTGTTTTAAAAGGCATTTGAAAAACAATCTTATCAGCAAAATTAGTGCTTCCCATTTTGGACAAGAAATATTGCAAGACATGTGTATTTGTTTTAATGTTGCCAAAAGATGGTGTTATTGTTTCAGCTGACCCATTGACTTAAAATCATTTGCTTCCTAAGAGTTGGGGGTGGGGAGGCTAAGCAGGGGAGAGAAGGAGAGGTCCTCCTCAAGAATCCATCATAATATAAGAGCATATTCTTTGCCAAATCTACTTATTTTCTGAAAATTAAATTCCTTCCGAATAACTGAGTATAAGAACTGACCTTACTAATGATGTATTTATGGAGTGCTGTGTTTTAATTTTTTTTAATTAAAATCTTCTGGCCTTTAATTATAAACAAGAAGGAAGACACCTACTTTAAAAAATAATAATCAAGAGCATGATGTAGTGAAAAAGGAAAGCAGAGGCAAGAGGTCTGTACTTTCATTGACTCTTTAGTCACTGATTTGCTATATGACCTTGAAAAGTCAAGGAATGACTTGACGCCAGACTCTCTTTACTCATTTGTGAAGTGAATACATATAGTAATGGTTACCAGCTGGTTCCAGGATTGATGAGTTTGGGTGTGATCCTCCCATGTTACAGAAATACACCCCAGCTAGGCCTGGCTGAGCCTATTACCAAAAGGAACGGGGTATATCACGAAGCATCAGGCCTGTGCCAGGCACCACACAGGATGCCACCCAGCTGAAGGCGGTCCAAGATGGAAACTAGGAAGATCCTGAACCTGCCTCCTGCAGACTCACCAAATCTATAGCTACACATGGAAAATTCCCTCAGAAAAAGACCTGAAAACTTGCTAAACATTTCCTTCTCAGCCGCAAATGAGAAAAGGGGAGGAGAGGCTGAGATGCGGTCTGATCATAAACCCCAGCCCCAGCACAGCAACTCACAATCAGAAGAACTTACAAATCCAGAGCTGCCTTCTGAGGCATGAAAGGTTGGTACCCTACATCAGGCACCTCAACTTTTACAATCTGCACCTGAAAGATGAGACCCCGAAATATCTGACTTTGAAAACCAACAGGGCTTTTGTCCACAAGACCCAAAGGGCTGTAGCAAACAGAGAAACTGCCCTTAAAGGGATCATGTGCAGACTCACTCGCCCCTGGGCCCCAAGCAGAAGTGGAAGTTTGAAAAACACCCAGTCTATACGTGATGGAGATGCACTTGCTAATCTTAAAGTGTCCACCAGATGGGCAGAGGCCTGTTAGGATACTCTCTGGGGAATAAGGTGCAGGCAGGTGTCACTCCTTGTTAAAGCCAATACGTGTCAGGCAACTTTTTTTTTAAATTCTGGGGGTGCTTTCTTCACGCTCTCCCTCTGCAATGCTCCACAATGCCGGTTTCTCTGCGGTGGGGTGGAAGTGGGGGCTTTTATACACACAGCTGATGCCCTGGTTTTTATGTCTGGTGTCCTGGTTTTTGCAGCTGTAACCCAGGGAGCACCCTTTGAACTCCTGGCTCTAGTGGTCAGGGAGACTTGCATTCCTGGGTCCCATGAAACTGTAACAGTCAGACAGTTCTTCCCAGACTACCACACTCAGGGCACTGCACAGATAGCAACTAAAACACACTCCCTGTTTTTCTGATAAAGAGGCCTATTTGGTTGTCTGGGAGCTTTGGCCTGAAGGGCAGGCTTCTGGTTGAGCTCACTGTATAGAAGCCTACCGAGGTGCTCTGAGGGAAGGAGGCCAGCAGATTCAGTCTTTGTGCTTTCCCTCTGCCTTGCTCCTTCTCACTGGCATCTTCCAGGAAGGACCTTATACCTTTGTCTGATTTCCTGATTTTTGTAGCTGCTGCCAGGGGACACCTCTACATCACCTGGTTCTGGTGCCCAGCAGGGTTTATGCTCACAGGTCCTACAGGACTGTGTATATTTGCATACTTTAAAAGTTGTTGCCCGAGGCTTTGGCTTCTAATCAGTCTGATTCTAGGTGCTGAGATCTCCCCCTCTGGAACACTGACAGTTCTTGGGACACCCTCACAACTGGGAGCCATGAAAAATAAACTAGGCTGCTTAGATAATCACAAAGATTCAAAAGACTACTAAGAGCTAGGGCAAGGTTGAATGATAAGGTTCATCTCTCCTACATGAGGCCATTCTTTCAAGACTGGAAGAGGTGGCTATTAGACCTAATACATGGAAACACAGAGAGTCAAGCAAAATGAGGAAACAGGGGAATATGTTCTAAATGAAAGTACAAGACAAACCTCCAGAAAAAAGATGAAACAGAGACAAGGAAACAGAGATAAAGAGTTCAGAGTAATGGTCATAAAATTGCTCACCAAACTAATGAATGAACACAGTAAGAACTTCAACAAAGTGATAGAAAGTGTAAGAAAGTACCAAACATAAGTCCCAGAGCTGAAGAATACAATAACTGAACTGAACATTACACTAGAGGGGCTCAACAGCAGACTGGATGAAGACTGGATGAAGCAGAGGAAAGGCAGCTCGGGTGAGTGTGTGGAGAATGAAGCTGGCGCACTGGGAGATAGGCCCTCTCCCAGTCACTGCAGAACCAGGAGCAGAGAGGGCAACAGTGAAAGCGGGGAGAAAAAGGGAAAAGAGGGACACAAATCTAGCACATTTTGAGCACCTACTATAAAATGCAGATAGCCATAGTACTTCAGGGTGAAATTATGAGAATTAAAGAATTTGACTCTTTTTGGAAAAACCTTAGCAAAATTCCTGAAATACGAAAGTGCTAAAAAAAAAATTGGTTTTATGGAGGTGGCTTGGGATCCAGATGGACTAGGTTCAGATTTCTATTCCAATATATTATCTATTTAACTAATTAATTTCCTTTTGTCTCAGTTTCCTTAGTTATAAAATGAAAGTAAAGATACTACCTACTCACAGGGCTGATGCAAGGCTAAATATGTTAATAACGGCACAGCACAAAGAACAGTGCCTGGCACCACTAAGCCATTCAATAAGTGTTATAGTTACAGTGAGCTCATCACTTCCCGCCAGATTCTGTGCATGATGCTTTCACAAGATTATCTCATTTTCCATGTCCAATTAATGTTCTCTGGGGCAAAAAAGGCTATATGGTAATTTGTATTCTCTTGGAGAAAGATATCACGAGGATGGTATTATGTTTCCGACCTAAAGAAATCTAATACAAAATAATTTTAAAGTAGATAGTACTCTGCAATATGCTAATCTTGAAATACCATAATGAAAAATATCCATTGATGTCTTATTTATTCCACAAATGTTTACTGTTTACTATGTGCCAGACATATGTTGAAACTCTATATGCAGAATATTGAAGAGATTTCTTTTGAAAAGCTCTTTTTTATTATCTGATGAAGGTTAAGATCAGAATAAACTTTCTACCAAGTACATTATATTCATTAATTTTATCCCCAGACTTTTTTTCCTTCTAGTTTTTTACTTCCTTTCTAAAAGACATTCAGCTTCCTGTTCACTTTGGTCTCTGCAATCAGTCCTTGTTAGTCTTTTCATTCCCATCTCGGGATGCTTCTCCTTTAGGAAGCCTCCATCAATTTTGATCCCTTTGTTGCCAGGCTTTGTATCATGGCCTGAGAACAGATAAAGCCGAATTAACCATGGCAGGAGGACTGTTGTTGTATAACAAACCATACCCAAACTTAGTAGCTTGAAATAACAGGTCACTTCATTTGCTCATGATTCTGTGAGTAAACTGGGCAATTCTGGTCTGGGCCAGCTTGATGGATCTCTACAGTTAGATGGTAACTCAGCTGGGGCTGATGGTCTAGAAATGGCCTTATTTATAGCTAGGTGGTTCTAGTATGCCTCATCTCTGGAAGAAGGGGCGACTTATTTTTGCTTCATGTAATTTCCCATTCTTCAGTAGGTTATTCCTGGTTTCTACCCACAAGTTCTGAAAAACAGAAAAGCAAGTCCCCAGGTACAAGCACTTTTTAAGCCTCTGCTAACATCAAGTTTACTTGTGTCCCACTGGCAAAAAGAAGTCAACAGTTGAGCCCAGATTCAAGGAGAGGAAAAAATAGATTCCTCATCTTAATTGGAGTTTTGCAAAGAAGCAGCATACAGAGATGGGAAGAATTTATGACTAGTGTGCACAAGAGGCTAAGCCTAAAAGAAAAAAAAAATGGCAAGACATCACAAATGTTGGAGAAAAATAAAATTTTTGATATTTGAAAATTCAAAAAAGCATTAAAGTGATTATAATGAAAAAATCAGTACTGAGTTAGATTGCCTTACACTTATAAATGATATAATATCTTGATGTTTTCAACCAAGTGGGATTTATTCCTGGGCTGCCAGGTTGGTTCCACATCCACATATCAATCTATGTGATACAGTACATTAATAAAAGAAAGAACAAGAACCATATGATACTCTCAATAGATGCCAAAAAAGCATTTGACAAAGTACAGCATCCTTTCTTGATTAAAACTCTTCACAGTGTAGGGATAGAGGGTACATACCTCAATATCATAAAAGCCATCTATGAAAAACCTACAGCGAATATCATTCTCAATGGGGAAATATTGAGAGCTTTTCCCCTAAGGTCAGTAACATGGCAGGGATGTCCACTATTACCGTTGCTATTCAACATAGTACTAGAAGTCTTCAGCAGTCAGACAACAAAAATAAATAAATAAATAAAAGGCATCCAAATCGGCAAAGAAGAAGTTAAACTCTCACTCTTTGCAGATGATATGATATTTCATGTGGAAAACCCAAAAGACTCTACCCCAAAACTGCTAGAACTCATACAGGAATTCAGTCAAGTGGCAGGATATAAAATCAATGCACAGAAATCAGTTGCATTTCTATACACCAACAACACTCAGAAGAAAGATAAATTAAGGAGTCGATCCCAGTTACAATGCATCCCAAACCATAAGATACCTAGGAATAAATCTAACCAAAGAGGCAAAGATCTGCACTCAGAAAACTATAGACTACTCATGAAAGAAACTGAGGAAGACACAAAGAAATAGAAAAACGTTCCATGCTCATGTATTGGAAGAACAAATATTGTGAAGATGTCAATGCTACCTAGAGC
>NC_138370.1:93035761-93085198 GCF_054177405.1 Leptonychotes weddellii
ACACTGGAATATTATGCAGCCATCAAAAAATGAAATCTTGCCATTTGCAACGATGTGGATGGAACCTCAGGGTATTATGCTAAGCGAAATAAGTCAGTCAGAGAAAGACAATTATCATATGATCTCACTGATAGGAATTTGAGAAACAAGACAGAGGATCATAGGGGAAGGGAGGGAAAAATGAAACAAGATGAAACCAGAGAGGGAGACAAACCATAAGAGACTCTTAATCTCAGGAAACAAACTGAGGGTTGCTGGAGTGGAGGGGGGTGGGAGGGATAGGGTGGCTGGGTGATGGATATTGGGGAGGGTATGTGCTATGATGAGTGCTGTGAATTGTGTAAGACTGATGAATCACAGACCTGTACCCCTGAAACAAGTAATACATTATATGTTAATAAAAAAAATCTTGATATTTTAAATTACATATGGAGCAAACATGGGCACCAATTTCTTTTCATGATTCAGTGTCTTAGTCTATTTGGGCTGCTAAAACAAAATACCACAGACTGGATGGTTGGGGTCTGATTGCTCCCACACTGGGCTAGGACCCCTGTTTTAGACTCTCAGAGATTCACATCATCTTCGTAGCACTCATCACAATTGTAACTAATCACCATTATCAGTTCTCCCAGTAAACTGCAATTTCCATGAAGACATGGACCGTGCCTGTCTTATACCCTGTTGTATGTATCACCAATGACTGACCAGTAGTGGACCCTTATGGGGGATAGTTGAATGAATGGCAAAGCAGGAAAGAGGAAAGAACAAAGAGATAAGTATACAAACATATCTTTGAAATTGATTGAAAGGATGTGAACTGAGTAAGGAAATAAAGAGGCCTGCCTGCACAAGTTAACAAAGGGAATGATTATCCACCGAGAGAATGATAACAAATAAAGATGTATTTGGGAGGAATTAAAGTAGAAAAAGGGAATGAGCAAAGATTTCCCATTTTGAGGATTAGAAGGCCCAAAGTGAAACTGAGCCCAAGGGTGGCTACAGTGGAGGTAAGTAGGACTTTGGGCAATGAAAGCGGTTGATATTGAAACAGTACGGTAGGCCTGGGCAAGGGGGGCACCCACCCTGTGAGGGCTATTCTCTGGCCTTCCTCCAGCCCTGCTCCTTCCCAAAAGGTAGGGAGCCCACCCAGTGTCCATATACCTCCTTTTAGATCATATTTGGAATATCTGGGACCTGGAAACTCCATGCAAAGATCACTCTAGATGTCTGTCCTCCTGAGGATGGATCACACAGCTACAGCATACTCTCTGGATTAAGGGGAGAGGAAGACAGGACTGTTTGGGGCCAGTTTGGCCCTAATCTGGAGTGTCTACACACTTTTACAAGGGTCTTGTGGTACAAGAGCAGGAGCAGGGGAAGAAAGAAAGAGTGAACATGAACTGGGGACCACCCAACCCACAAACTAGTGACATGGAACTCTGACAAGTCCAGGAATTCTAATCTTGAATCAGCCTTCCAGCTCTCAAATTGTATCTTTGTTTTCCATATATTCCTTTGCTCTCCCTATAATAAAAGAGAATGCAGGCTTTCTAGGGCAGAAACAAGTTGGACACCAGCTAAATTGATGAAGTCAGAGATCTCAAACTGAGGCTTGGCTTATTAGCTTGACTTACAACTATTAAATACTTAAGTATATGACATATAGACCTCCATTTTTAATCTTGACACCAGCCCTGCAATGTTAGGGGTGGACCTGGACAGGATGTTTACCTTATACTAGAAAGCTATGATTCTTAAATGATCTTTCACTATGGGTTGATCTTGGCTGGTTATGGACTTCTTACTATCCATAACTCTTATTTTTATGTGGAAACTTAACTAGACTATTCCACAACCACTGGCTTAGGTTTAGAGTTCCACTTACTCTTTTCAGATGGATGCTGAGTCATGTATTTGCTCAGGAGTCCCTAGAGGCTAGAGGTTTTCTGAACTCAAGAGAAATAAGAAAATTGGGGAGAGATGAAGAACATACAGGCATATGGTATTTGATGATTTCAAAACCCTTTCATATATATTGTCCTAATTTGGTTCTTAAAACCACCCTGTAAAAATAGATAGGGAAGATATTACTTCTTTACCTGACAGTTGAGAAAACTGAAACTCCAAGAGCTTGCACCATGATGGATAGCAGAACTAGAATTTGAACCTAGTCTTCAAATATCCTTTTATTTTTCATGTAAGGAAAGAGGTGATATATTTACAAAATTTGAGGGTTTTTTCCTTAACAAAATAAGACATATAAACCTACAGTGAATACATATATGTAATCTCACCATGAGAAGATGTTGTAAGCACTTTTTGAAAAGATACAAATTCCTCTAGTTGGCTTCTGTTTGAAATCTCTCTGTCTTCATCAATTTGGCAGGTGTCCAACTGGCTTATGCCCTAGAAATTCTGCACTTTCTTTTATTAAGGGGAGAGAAAGGAAATAAAAGAAAAGGGGGGGGGAATCAAAGGATATAATTTTAGGGATAGTTTTCATCTAATCCTTTATTTTTACTTGAGGTCACTGCAACTCAGAGAAGTTAAGTGAGTTGCCCTAAATCTCAGAGAGATAGAAGGAAGAGCTAGACCATGAAACCACATCTGATCCAGATCTCTGAGTCTTCCCTTCTTTCTGTGTCCTATGTAATAGTCTTTACTCCCTCCAGTTAATTTTATTTTTTTTTCTTAATTTCTCATCACCTTCTATTCTTTTTAACACAGTCTCTGCTACTAGTTTGAAACTATGTATTAAGATATGCATACATATATCTTGTATGTTAACATATATATTTTGTATATATATTTCTAGTGTACAAAATATTTCACATTATTTTCACTATGTATTACTTTAGATGCATAATTTATGTCCTTTTTATATTCATAATTATCATTTCTAGTGATCAAGGCATTGCATCAAGTTGATGACTCATAATTTATTTAACCCATTTCCCTATTACTTAAAATTAAGACCATTTTAATATTACCTGTTATAGATAGAGCTCTCATGACCATTTTTATTAAGTATTTCTTTTATTCTACTGAATTATTAGGGTAAATGTCAAAGAATGGTACTACTGAGCTAATGTGTAGAGATATTTGTGTGGTTTGCAGGTGATGCTGTGATATACATTGCCATGTTATTTTTTGAAAAATATATATCAAACCAACACTCTCAGCAGAGTACCAGTTTCAATCCAATCTTACTAATACTACAAATCATTTATCATTCTTTTTACTAGTTTCGTAGGTATAAAAATTATGATAGTTTGCTTTACTTTATATTCCTTTCATTACAAATAAGACCAATATTTTTACTCTCTTTTGATCCATTTCTATTTGCATTAGTTGTCCAAATTCTTTACATATTTATTATTGGGGGTCAAGATATTTTTCTTAAAAATTTGAATGACTCTTTTAATAGAATACATATGAACTCTTTTCTTGTTATATTACTAGAAATATTTTCCCAGTTTATTTTCCTTTTTGATTTAGTTTTGTAATTAATTTTCATACAGTTAAAATTTATCTGTTACATTGAACAAGAAAAACCAGTAGATACCCACAACTTTGTTTTTATTTCTCAATGTCTCTAAATTCTGTGGGCCAAGCTTCTCTTGCCCTTCAGACTTCTGGAGTCCATCCTAAAAACAAATAGTCTTGTGATCACTCTACTTCACAAAATCTGATATTCAGATTTAGGATGCCCAATAATATATACTTCTGAAAACTGTGAACTTCATTTAAAGCATATCTTTTGTCCCCTCCCCAGATCAGGACCACTTCAGCCTGGAAACCTAGAGTATTTCTCTCATTTACTGTTCCCTGCCTAGTATTTCTACTGTTCCTTCCCTAGCTTGTTAACTTCAACTTCTCCTCCAGGATGAGTGTGCAGGGAGGGAGAAAGGTGAGAGTCAATTAAGTCCTTAAATGACCAGTATGATGCACTCTGGGCCTGGTAGTTGTGCAAGGCTAATTTTTTCTATGTGCTCCCAACCAACTTTTGACCATCTCCTATCTGCAGTTCCTTTGATGTGAGAACAGGTATCTGTAGGCATAATCCAGAGAGTTAGCTTTTCAGATTGGAAAGCTACCTCGTGATTCTTTTTTTGGAAGTCTGATTGACTGAGCCTTCGGCAGACCTTCCTGAACAGGGCCAAAGACAACTCAAGGCCTGCTTTTACTCACACATGGCCCACACCTGGTTCCCAGGAAGCCCTCAAGCATCCTTTGCCCTGTCAAACTGTGGGAGAGCTGGCCAGTCCCTGGGAGCCTCTCTCTTCCTCTGGCTCGTCGGCAGTCTGTCCTGAGGCTTTCTCCAGCAGCAGGCAGACACCAGACCACTTGAATCTCAGGAGTCAGCACCTCCCTCCCCAGGCCCATGTAGGCAGCAGGGTGAGGAGCTCTCAGGGCACACCAACAAGTTATTAAAACATCTCTTCACTCATACTCTCCAATGCCCACACGCTCTGACCCTCTTATTACCTTTGCATGGGTAAGAATGTTAAGAGTTGTCAAACTGGTTTTTAATAATCTCCTTTGAAAACTGGCACCTTGTTCTGGCACACCTCTTTGGAAAAATCACAGCTTTGAATCTTAGTGCCTTAGTTAAAACTTCTGATTTAATAGTCTATTATAAATATTTTATAATCATCTGTCATTGAAATTTCTGTATCATTTAAAAGCCAAAAAATAGAAGAGTTTCCCTACATATATTTAATATAGTCAATTAAATTTTCTGTTGGGCTTTAACTTTTTTTTTTTCATTTAGCTCTCCAATTTCAACTAGATATGTTTTTCTCTTGGTATGTGCTATAAGATGTGGATTAATTAATCTTTTTTGATGTGGTTATATAATTATCCAATTATTATGTTCATCATTCTAAATGCTTACTTTCTTTTATTTTGAAAAGTTTATTTTCACATATTGTTGTCCTATAGCATCGGATCAGTTTTTGGCCTCTTCTTTCTTTCACCCATCAGCATTAAATTACTGTTGTATAGTAAAAAGTCCTATCTATGGTCAGTAGGACCTTTATGTCATTTGGTAAGAGTTTATCATGCATATAAGAATAGTTCACAAACTGGGAGCTTTCAAACCAACGGTGGAATGAGGCTCAGAGGTATATGCTCATCAGATAGTTTATATAGTGACAATGCAGGGACTGTTTGTTCTTTACGATGATTGGTTATGGCTTTAGACTTTTCTTAGTGATAGGGAATAGGTTAAAAGTGGTTACCTCGGGCGCCTGGGTGGCTCAGTTGGTTAAGCGACTGCCTTCGGCTCAGGTCATGATCCTGGAGTCCCGGGATCGAGTCCCGCATCAGGCTCCCTGCTCGGCAGGGAGTCTGCTTCGTCCTCTGACCCTATCCCCTCTCATGTGTTCTCTCTCATTCTCATTCTCTCTCTCTCAAATAAATAAAATCTTTAAAAAAATAAATAAATAAATAAGTAAAAGTGGTTACCTCATGCCAATTTTAGGGAACAGCTTTTGTCTGTTACTATTCTTATAAATATTATCATATGTTGAGTTCTGAATTATCATCGGACTGAGGTTTTATTGGAATAACATTATACTATTAATTAATTTAGGAATAATTATAATAAGAATAACAAATTAAAACAAGCCTTAATACTGCTTGCAATGGACAAAAGCTGTCCTATGTGCTTTCAAGTATTAACTCATTTAATTCTCAAATGACTATGGTCGATTTAATTATTGGCCGCATTTCATCACCTTTTCTGGCATCCACAACTTTTTTATAGCATCATCCTGAGAAGGATGTATTTCCCACCCCTTGACTCTGGGCTTAGTTATAAGATTTGCATTGGCCAGTGAGATGTAAACAGGTAAACAGAGCCTTGATCTTGGTTCAGCTTGATCTCTTGTGCTTCAACTATGCCCTGAGAAGAATTTGTGTCCATCCCACTGATCCCAGGAGACGGGAAACAGTTGGAGCAGATCTGGCCCAGCAAATCCTCAAATCCATAAGAATATATTATTGTTGCTTTAAGCCTTTGAGTTTTGGGGTAGTTTGTTAAGTAGCATTGTTTGGTGATAGATAAGTAACATGCCACACTATGAAATAGGTATTATTATTATCTATATTTTACAGATGAGAAAAATGAGGCAAAGAGAGACTCAGCAACTTATTAGCTAGCAAGTGGGCAGTATGATTCCACAGTGCATGTTTTTGATCATCTTTATAACACTGAGTCCTTAGTTTGGAAAACAGTATATTCAAAACTGTGTATTCAAATATTTTCAACTCCAATATAAATATATACTTCTCTTTATAAAGATTTTGCACATGTCTCATCTAGTTCATCTAACACTTATATGATTTGATGATTATCAGTTTCTTTTAATACATTTTGAGTTAAAACCCTGTTTTCTTTCCAAACCTACTTAGTTCATCAACACTTTATTGAAGTACTATAGAGCTCTATCATTGTCTATGTTGGTAAATTCAGAGAAAGAAAAAAGCTTTAGTAAGTTATTTGCAGAGACCTTATTCCAATGAATTAACACCTACTATGTTCCTCATCTCACTCTTCACTCTTGACTTTATTGACCTTTCTCACTTCCTGGTGTGTTAGTTCCCTGGTTCATAGCTATTTGATATTCTGTTCTCTTATGATGTCCTTCCCTTGTTTTTTCTTTGTACAACCACCTGATGTAACTTAACCTTAGTTTCTTCACATGTAAAATGGTAATAACAGCATCTATCTACATAGGTTGTGAAGAGCACTGGGATAGTTCATGAAAAACCACTTAGCATAGTACTGGCACTGTGCGATTACTGAGTAATGTTCAGTGAAATTTGCCATCTTTGCTGTTACATTTCTCTTGCTACTTCTTGGCTTCCCTGTGGGCCCTATTTCATCTTCCCTATCCTAAATAGTTCTGTCCCCAGCCCTTTTCTCACTTCTTATTACCCAACTTCCCTTGGGAAATTTTACCCACCCTATCTAGATGTGTATACAATTTTCTCTCCTCCCTTGTTCTCTGAAGTCCAGACCCATATATCCACCTATCTACTGCACTCGTCTATTGGGATGCTTCACATATCTCAAGTTCAACAACACCAGAGTAATTTTTTCCATCTAGTCCTCAAATCTGCTAGTCCTTTCATGACTTCTACCATTATAAGTGGTATTTCCCCAAACCAGAAACTAGGTATAATCATTTATTCCTCCCTCATTTTTATTCTCCAATCACCAACTTCTATTGGTTTCTCCACTATATCTTATAAATTCATATGATTTTTATTCTTACGATTTACATGATTCTTATAGTCTTTAAATCATATGATTTTTATAAATTTATACAGTTTAAAATTGGGAATATGCTACTTTCTGGATGCCAAATCAGGCACTTACTCTTACTGAGTAGCCTTGACTCTAGATGTCACAGCTATCTAGCCTCATTGAGACCAGACACCAGAACATTTCAATCTCAGGAGGTCAGCACCTTAGACCTTAGACCTCTCTCATAGGGAGAATACTATGAATCCTGCCAAAAGACACCACTATAGACGAGCTGGATTTAGAACTCAGCTTTTCCTTCCAGTCTTTCCTTTAAGTGCATCTGAATCCAGCAGTGCCTGCACAGGCAATTGCCCCTGTCACTCACCCACTTAAGCTTCAATGCCTTTCCCTTCTTTTCTTGATCCTTGTGGCTTGGCTATCTCCCAACTTTAATTCTTCCTGTCATCTTACAGAAACTCACTGTTCAGCCCTCAGATGTTCTGACTCTAGATTTATCCACCCATTTTTCAGCTGTGTTTCCCATACTGTATTTGATAGATGGCACCAACCTCATCCATTAAGTAACCTATTAAAACTTTTTGATGATTTGGCTTCTAAATCAGTGGTTTTCAAAATTCTATACATACCAGAATCACCTGGAGAGCTTTTCTTAACATAGATATTACCAAACTCTGGATACTTTGATTTAGGTCTTGGGTGGAGCTGGGAATTTCCTTAAAAAAAAAAAAAGAAAAAAAAAAGGCCCTAAAGGAATCTGATGAGCAGCCAAGTTTAGAAATTGATATTCTAAACAGAAAATTGCTATGTAAATAATAAAGAATTTTACTTACAATTTAAGCAGTAAGAACAGATTTTAAAATTATGGAAATGACCAGGTTTCCCCATTGTAAAAATTCTGTTTAAAAGTCTGCTTTCACACGTTTGCTGAATGAAAGATCTCTTCTTTGACAGTTCAGATTTTCTGAGTTTCTAATGTCAAAAACCTTGTTACTTTTGGGTAGCTATGTTTATACACTGTTGAAACTTTAGTGTCACTCACATTACTCAAATTATTACAGCTTATTTCAACAGAGACTTCCCAAGAAAGAGAAGTGATTTTTACTTAACAATTACTAAATCAGCTACTTAACCACCCTAATCATAGAGCTCTTGTTTCTTGAGACAATGGCTCAAAGCAGCCTTTGTTCTGTAGACTAAAAAAGAGTTAATAATGATGAATAAGGAGTTGATTATATAGAATGCATATCAAATGACTATATTAGGACAAATGTTTCTTTTAGACTGTGCATGAATTTAAACTTGGTGACTATTCCTTCATTTTTAAGTACTTAATGTACTTATAAACCCAAACAAGCTGCAACTGAGTTTTAAATCTTTTTAATAGTCTATAAGTCCTGGAGTGACTATTTTCACAACTTTTTAAGCCTACATTTAAAAAATTAGCTGTATCTTTTAAGCATCTAAGTACATGTTTAGTTGAAAATGAATGCCTATAGAGAAAGGGAAATAGGGTGGCAGGCATGTTCTCTTAGTAAGCAAAAACATAATAACAACTTATCTAGGTGTAACTACAACTACTTATCAGTAGTAAGCTAGGGCATTTCTGCCCATGCATACGGGGGGCTATGGGAAATGTCTTTATGGTGAGGATTAACATGGAAGTCTCAAAGAAATACTGTGTGACTATCCATTTTAGTGTTTGTGATTTTCTTAGCTTCTGCATTTACTGATAAGCTCCTCATATCCACTCCTTTATTCCACCCTGGCATCCACTACCCATGGTCTGTCCCCTAAAGAGCCCCAGGCCACACTGTGGTCTTGGATCACACTGTGATCTTACTCTGATCTCCCTCTCTGATGGTGACCTTCCTGACAATACATTCTATTATTTCTTTTCTTTTTCCATCATCCCATCAAAGAAGGTCCTATACTGGGTCCCTGATTCCTTTGTCACTTGTTTTCCTCTTAGGTGATTAATTACTTCTTCCTAAACTTTTAACAAATGCCCCTCTCCCAGAAGATGATGTAATCTTAAAGGAATATATTGCTGTAGAAATTTCACACTGTGGCAGTTGTGTGATACTAGTCTTTACTCCCTCAAATCTCTCCCTAAAAATGTCCTGGGATATCTTTTCCTGTATTTTCATCATGTCTTGCCCTAACCAAAAAAACTTTAATAGACTTAGTGCTCTCGGGGTAAAATTCAACTCTTCAAATTTTTATGGACTGAAGCCACTTATTTGTTGCTTCTATGTCTATAAATCCATCCCAGAAAGGACCTTAATATGATTTACTTAAGTATTTTTTCATGTTATGTCCTGCACAAAGGACCTCATCACTCCTAATGCCCTCAAATCAAGTTCCAGCCCTTTATACCTTTTCAAAGCTTCCCATATCTGGTGTGATCTGAATTTCCTAACATCATATACCAGTCTCTCCCAGTCCAAATGTGTCTCAGCCAGTTGGTCTTCTCTTTCCTTTTACCTGAAATGCCCTTCCTGTAACTTCCTCTCTTCTTTCCCAAATTTTGATTGTCCTTTAAGGCATACTTTCAGTCCCACCTCCTGATTAAGCCTCACCTGAATAATCAGTCCACACCAATTTCGTCTCCAAGCAATTCTATTTCCTCTCTCTCTCTTTACTGAATCAAATAGTACCTTTAATTTTTATAATGCCATTTCATAACTAGAGGACTGTGTAATATGACTATATCTAAGCTGAAATAAACCTATGGTGTGGTTCCATAGGTGAAGCTGATGCCTGAACACCAGAAATGCTGGCTCTAAAGTCAGGAAAAAACAGCTAAGTTATAGAGGGTCTTTAACCTGGGATTTTATGAGGACACTGAAACTACTGCTTAGAGTGCATGAAACTCAATCCTGTAATGAGAAATGCGAAGTTTATGTGCTTATAATACCAGTGTATGTACAGTAAAGCATAGGGCATTCAACAGCCTCTGATTTCATTCTCAAGGTATTCCTTGTGGATGTGGGAATAACCATTATCCATTTCCCAGTTTGGCTAGGGCACCCAATCAATGGATTTTCCCTTTGAGTCACATCTCATTTGGTCTGCTGTAGCATGACTATTAGTGTGCCTTGGCTCTTACTACTAATTGCAAATAGTTCTCAGTCTCCCTTAATATTAGTACTGTTTACTCTAGAAATGGCATTTTTAGGGCCAGAATTCTGCCCTTCTATCCTCAATGTGGAGAGCATGCATGCCTTGTGTGAAGATTGGAATTCTCTAACTCTGGCAGCTGTGTTCTCTCTGTGCTGTGTGGCTAGAAAAGATCTTAATGTCCACTTGTGGGAAGATTATCTTTTGAAAAACATGGGTTTTGAAGACAGACAGATTTGCAAGTCTAAGTTTCCTGTAAAAAGGGCATAACAGGTTTTCCTCAGCTGCCACTAAGGTGCTCTGTTCTTCTGCGGAAGCTAAGGCTAGGGTGGGGTGAGGCTCTCACTTCATCCTGTGACTATTACCTTGCCCGGCAGCATCCACTCAGCCCTCATCTGCACCAAGGCCTCCAGCTGGGAGCTCACCTGCTTCTACTCAGCCCTCATCTGCACCAAGGCCTCCAGCTGGGGGCTTGCCTGCTTCTACTCAGTCCTCATCCTGCACCATGATGAGGTGAGGCTCACGAAGGATAAGAGCCCTGCCTCATTAAAGCTGCGGGTGTAAATGTTGAACCTTTCTGGCTGGGCTTGTTTGCAAAGTCTCTTGCCAGTGTCAACATAGGAGCCTCATCTGCAACGTAGGGGCTAAGGGACCTGTCCCAGCAGCTGGTGCCACACCAGCAGAAGGTCCTGCCCCCTCCACCACTGCTGCCCCAGCTGAGAAGAAAGTGGAAGCAAAGAAAAGAAGAATCAGAGAAGTCTGACGATGACATGAGCTTTGGTCTTTTTTACTAAACTTCTTCTGTAATCCGTTCAATAAAAAGCTGAACTCTTAAAAAAAAAGGGGGGGTGGATACGAAACAAAATAACATTTCCCTCAGTTTAAAGGTTACTTCCCTGTACCACTCACCCATTAACCACACCTAGTCTACGTCAGATTTCTTTGTTTTAAAATTTCTTTTAATTTTGTTCCTTTGCTTCAGAATACTGCAGAATAGTAGGTAACCTCTGGAGTTTGGGGGTGATTCATTGATCAGCGTATCTCTTCCCATCAATGTAAGTTCCACAAGAGCACACGCTGTGCCTGATTTAGTTAACCATTACTTTCCCAGCTACTAGCATTAGCCCAGCTCCTCAGATATTTATTGAATGGAAGAATACCTCATAAAATTGGTAGGGAAGGAAAAGCGATAAAGTATGTAAAGCGCAATATAAACACCATAAGGCATATGTGTGTGTATATTTATGTATGTGTATATACATATATAAAATCAGTATATAGCGCACTATGGTTACCACATGGTAAGCCATAAATGTTAACATTATCATTATTTACTCTTGCTTGAAATCTGAACTGAAAAGGGTCCTCTTTCTTGCATAGCAACATGGACTAAGTGCTAAGTCATTGACTATCCCCAACTAAAAGCAGCTGATTCATCTGAACGTCTTTTAACACTCAAGCACCTTGTTAGGCTTACAAAGCTGGGAGCCTTACCTCAGTGCTTTCCAATCTCCCAATATTCAGTTCACTCGTTACATATTTGGTGATTTACCTTACAGAACTGCCAAGATCATATTTCCAAGTAGGGCTTCTAACACTGCTCATCCCTCCACAGACTAATCAGAATGGCTTCAGGGAAGAAAATAAAGTGGTAGAAGGCTACACGTGTTAGCAAAATTACCTGTATGGAGCACACTGCAAGTTTCAAAGGTGCTAAGTTTCCATTTTACAAATGTTTTGCCTAGAAACGAAATAGGAACTTTAGCAACAGAAAGGAATTAAAAATAATGGCTAAGTGAAACCTAGATTTATGCTTAGGCAATTGGGAGAATCTGGCTTTTTATGTGCCAGCCCATAGTAGGTGTTCAATAAATAATTTGAATAAATTTTGGGAAAGAAACATGTCTCAGTGGCTCTTGGCATTGATTGCCTCCTCTATAGATACCACAAATCCCTTTCCTGACTGAGCAGGGCTTTAAAAAACCTGTGACTCTAGTAAAAGCAGGCATATCTTCCTAGTCAGGACAAGATTTTACAATAGTTTCACTCCACATAGTTTAAAAAAAAAAAAAAGTGATGAAGTTCCTGGAACTATTAGATGGGAAATGGTTTCTTTACTGCAGGAGTGCAGACTGGGCTCTCAGTTCTTGAGGGTGAAACGCGTAACTCCTCTTCGCCCCACATTCTTGGCTGGAGACGCCCTGTGGGTAAGTTTGGGGGGAGGTAAGAACAAGGCGACAATTTCAATATCTTCACGTAGGGAGAAGCTCATGAGGAAGTCAGGCTGTCAAGGCCAGCAACAGGGAAAGGAAATTCAATTTAAAAACTTGTAGTCGCGACTGTTTAAAAAAAAAAAAGAGGCGGGGATAAAAAGAGTAGGAAAAATGGGGGGTGGTGGTGGAGGGAAGAGACTAGTAAAGGAAAACTAGAAGAGGAAGAAAGAGTGTGCTACGCAGTTTGTTGTTTCTCCTGCTCTTCCTCTCTCACTCCCTCCAGCAGCTAGAAAAAGTTCGCAAGCGCAGCATTCGGGATGGGCGAGAGAGCTCTTCATTTACGGACCCACGAAAAGAAGCACCCGCTTCACCCCTCCCGATCCGCGCCGCCGCCGTTTCCCCCCTCTCCGGATGATGGAGGGCAGCCGGCGAAACCCAGAGAGGAGTTAGCCCTGGCGGACTCCCCTGGATCCCGCAGGGATCGAGGAGAGGCGCGCAGCTTTCCTTCTGTCCCGCAAAACCTCCCCTCCCTCCTCCTCCCGCAAAGAAAAAAGGAAAGACCGAACCTCTAAACCAACCTTACCCCTCCCCCTCTTCCTGGAGGAGCTAAAGCCGAAAGTACCGTTCTGTGATTCACCGGACAGAAAAGAGGAAGGAGGCGGCCAAGAACGCCTAGTGCGCAAACTAAGTAAGTTAGCTGACAAAACGCACCCATCTTTCAGCGCCTCGGCCGGGTGCGTCAACTCCGCGGAGACCAAGTGGGCTCGGCGTGGAGGGGCCACCGGGGCGGGGAACCCGCTTCGCTCCCCCACGCGCTCCAGCGGCCCGGAGGACTCGGCGCTCGAAGTTCCTGCAGAAAAAGGGTGGTTAGCGGTGGAAAGAAATCAGGAAACTGGGCTTTCCCCCCCTCACTTCGCCGCCTAGTGTCGGGGAGATTGGCAAACGCCTTGGAGAGGACCGGGAGAAATAGCCCTGGAAAAGTGGAGAAAGTGGTCAGGAAGTCGGTCCACTTCAGGCAGCTGTTTATCTGCTAGTGTACGGGCGAGGCGTGGCGGCTTAACTTCCAGTGCTTTCCAGGTGAGGGGACGGCCAGACTGCCGGTCCCACCCGGCCCGCGCGTGCACGCCCGCCGCAACCTCACTCCTCAACGTCCAGGGCGCTCTGGGCAGAAAAAGCCCCTACCCGAGGTGATTCTCAATCCTTTACTAGACTTCTTCTCCCGAGAACTTTTCGGTGGAGGCATTGACTTTTTTGGTGGCAGCTGCTCAGGGGAGCGAGGAGGAGGAGAAAGTGAAATTTGAAGGAGAAGAGCGGCTCCTTGTTTTTCATCACTTCTAGGAGGTTAAGGAAAGTTGTTGGATGTGGTGACAGCGGAGAGGGGCGCAGGACTTCTTTCCAGGTGGAGTTAGTCCACCGCCTGTTCGGTCGACCCCTCCCGCGTGCATGTGTGCGCCAGCGGCGGCACGCGGTGCGTGGTTCGGCGAGTGGCGTCTCAGCCGGGACCTAAGTGAATGGCCCCCAGGGGCTGTGCGGGGCCTCCGCCGCCTCCGCCTCCGCAAGCCTGGTTCTGGCCGGGAAGGATGCTAGCCATGGGGGCGCTGGCAGCCTTCTGGGTCCTCAGCCTCCTCACCTACGGTTACCTGTCCTGGGGCCAGGGCTTGGAGGAGGAGGAGGAAGGGACCTTGCGAGCTCAATCTGGAGAGAGACCAGAGCCCAGCACGACGGCCACCTCCCAACCCCATCTCATTTTCATCCTAGCGGATGATCAGGGATTTAGAGATGTGGGTTACCACGGCTCGGAGATCAAGACTCCCACTCTTGACAAGCTCGCTGCCGAAGGAGTTAAACTGGAGAACTACTATGTCCAGCCTATTTGCACACCGTCCAGGAGTCAGTTTATTACTGGAAAGTAAGTGTTAACACTTTGTATATTTATTCCTTGGAGAAATCTTAAGCATTTAATTAAGACCCAGCTCCTAATTTATTTATTTATTTATTTATTTATTTATTTATTTTTTAAAGATTTTATTTATTTATTTGAGAGAGAGAGAATGAGAGAGAGCAAGTACATGAGAGGGGGGAGGGTCAGAGGGAGAAGCAGACTCCCTGCCGAGCAGGGAGCCTGATGCGAGACTCGATTCCGGGACTCCAGGATCATGACCTGAGCCGAAGGCAGTCGCCCAACCAACTGAGCCACCCAGGCGCCCCCCCCAGCTCCTAATTTAAAGGAGTAACAGAAAATACGGGGAACGAGTGAATGAATGAAATGTGGTATTGAGTTATGGTGAGTATCAAATTGGATGCCCTGTTAATGATCTTGAACATCTCCTCTCTAGTCTAGTCTCATTTTCCTTACTCTCAGAGCCTGCTGTGAAGTGCCCTCCAAGTTTTTAAATGAGATCAGTACTTGTAAAAGTCTCGCCTACCAACCACATGTCTCCAGAAGGGGTCTCCTTTTCCAAATCTATTCTGGCTTTTGAGCATGCTTAGATTTGGTTCAGGCGTCACAGTAGAATTCACAATCACCATCACTGATAAGAAAGACAGATCAAAAATTTTCTGCAACTCTTGGTTTGTTCTTAAATCTAGAATTGAATGATCAAAGCCATAGGTTCTCACGGACATAAAAGAGGCCAAGGAAACAGATGGAAAGCAACGTAAAATCAGTGTACAGATGACTCTGTTTGGGTCTTTGGTAGGTAATTTTCTCTGATTGGATTAATAAAGAGGGACATGTGTGATTACCAAGGCAATTCTCAAGATGCAAGGAAATTCAATGATAAATGTTCAACAGGAGTCCAATTTCATCTGAAGTTTTCTGCTCCTTTTATCTGAAGTCTGGGAATTTTCTGGCTAACTCTAAGAAAAATCAGATTATTTGGATGCTTAAGTAAAGCATTTTTAATTTGTTGTTTTGCTAAACAGCTAAACCTTCTACTTAAGGCATTCACTCATTTTCACAGTTCATCCTATTAGAATATGGGTTACTATTACTGATTTGGATGTCCAAAGTCAGCCTGTGCAACTGAGATAGACTAGGAGGTCTGGAGGTCAAGCTACCACTGAACAGAGGTAGAAGAGAAGCCTTGGTGGTTCAGTATATGCATCCTGTGAGTTCAGTCTCGGGGAACCCTGCTTCAGTGAAGTTGTTCTTGGAACTGGATCCTCTAAAAGTAGCCAGTATCCATTGGAAAAATAAAGATTATTTTGTAAGAATCTCTGTCTTGCAGAAACTTTTGCTTACAGCATGATTTCCATTGCTTAGCAAACTGTCAGAACGTAGCATCACTGCCAGAAAAGAAAAGAAAAAAATCCCATCCTTTCTTGAGAATGAGAGATTTTAAAAAAAGTCTCACTGTACTTCAGAGATAGTTTAAAGGTTATTTGTGGCATCACAAAGTCAAGGGTATTTGATATTTATAAAGGAGCAGATTTTTGGCTGGAAAATAAGTCCATCTGGTGGCTGCAGATCAAGTTCTTCATGTCTAATCCCAACCACTCTTGTATTTGACTTATGAAATAAATGTGTCATAACTCACTGAATCTCTTCAACTAATTTAGAGAATTTAGATTTACTGAGATAGCCAGTGGTAGTTGAAAATATGTACATGAATTATATGAATTTTATCTTTCACAATAGAGCATATGCTTTAAGGCTTTTTACCAAATAAGAACATTTAGTTCCTAAACATTATCTTGCACTGATAAAATATCTAGGTTTTATCTTTTAATCTTTATGTTTACTTAGTGACATGAAACAGAAATGAAGCTAGGGACGCCTGGGTGGCTCAGTCCTTAAGCATCTGCCTTCGGCTCAGGTCATGATCCCAGGGTCCTGGGATCTAGCCCTGCATCAGGGTCCCTGCTCGGCGGGAAGCCTGCTTCTCCCTCTCCCACTCCTCCTGCTTGTGTTCCCTCTCTCGCTCTCTCTGTGTCAAATAAATAAAAATCTTTAAAAAAAAAAAAAATCTGAGGGTTCTAGAGGGGAGGGGGGTGGGAGGATGGGTTGGCCTGGTGGTGGGTATTGAGGAGGGCACGTTCTGCATGGAGCACTGGGTGTTGTGCACGAACAATGAATCATGGAACACTTCATCTAGAACTAATGATGTAATGTATGGGGATTAACATAAGAATAAAAAAAAAATTTAGTAGTCAAAAAAAAAAAAAAATGAAGCTAGAAATAATTCCTAACTTTTTTCTCTTTTTTAAGTTGAAGATGATATACAATGTTGCATTTGTTTTAGGCATACAACATAATTGATTCAACAACTCTATACATTATGCTATGTTCACCAGAGCGTAGCTAATTTTTCTCTTTTGTCAAAGGTTGGCTCTCTTGTTCTTTCAATGCAATCGAACATCTAATGAAAAGATTTATTCTCCTATTAAAATTTTCTATTCAGTGCGACAAATTGTGTAGCTGTTTTATAGACAAAAAGTTTAAATAGATACTGTAACTTGATTTAAATTTTTATTTGACTTAAATTAAGCTGAAGACATTTCCATTTGCAGTTCTCTTTTTTAGACTGGAACCTTCCTTTAAATGAACACAAATATAAGAAAGAAAGTAGTGATAGAAGCCTGGTTGTGGGCCTAATATTAATGGTGCAGAGCCCAGGGATTATGGTCATTTGTCCTCTCCATGAGCACATGTGTATACTCCCTGGATCTTCTAAAGTAAAACAAAACAAAACAAAATCAGAAAGCAAAAAAAAAAAACCTAACTGTCCTGAATTATTTTAAGTGAAAAATGGGTTATATAAAATATGAGAGGATTCAAATATCTTTTATGAAGAAAGTTAAAATGATTAAAACTGAGGCTACCTTTTTTTTTTCTTTTTTAACAAGCCTCCTTTTATGTTTTGCTGAAGTCAAAATGTCAAAATCTATTCCCCTATACTGCATAAATGTGTAACAAATTCCAGATTGCTTTAATAATTTATATCATACCCATCTGGTAATATTCAATATCAGTTAGACTGTCAGTAAGCATTCACTGTGTACAGATCCCTGTATTGGAGCTCTGAGGAACAGTAAGAAGTAAGCCTTAATCTCTGGGTAGTGGTCTTCAGATTTAAATCTACAAAAATAATCACTCAAAAGGCTAGTTAAAATGCAGATTTCGAGGCCCAACTAGCAATTCAGCTTCAGTAGGTGTGGGGTTGAGCCCAGAAATCAATGGTGATTTAACAAACACTTCAGGCTATTCTGATGTTGACAGTATTAATACAAATTAAGGGTGTTATTATTAAGTGCTAACATCCACTGTTCCAGGATAATGCATTTTTATCTCGTTTAATCTTAATAACACTCTGTAAGATAGTTGCTGTTGTTATCTTCATTTTACATAGTTACGGCAAAAAATTTCAAGAGAGGTAGTAATGCAGGGGCTCTGTACATGGGACTTTGAGAAACAGCATTGAATGTGTTCAAAGTTGGCCTGGTGATAAAAAAGGTTGATTGAGAAAATGGCTATGTTTGATTTATTTCAAAGTAATTTTCTCACCTTTTGTTTTTCATAGTTTTACAAATAAAGACATGGATAAATGACATCATTTTTTCTTAAAAGAGAATATAGTGAAGGCTTCAGAAAGAGAATTAAAAGTTTTGCAATATTTAGAGGCGCCTGGGTGTCTCAGTTGGTTAAGTGTCTGACTCTTGGTTTTGACTTAGGTCATGATCTCAGGGTCATGATATCCGGGTTGTGAGATGGAGCCCTGCATTGGGCTCCGCACTCAGTGCAGAGTCTGCTTGAGGATTCTGTTTCTCCCTCTGCTTCCCCTCCCCCCGCACTCTCTCTCTCTCTCTCAAATAAATAAATAAATCTTAAAAAAAAGTTTTGCAAAATTTAGGCACGCATTTTATGCAGACTTTAAAGTAGGAAAAATCGGCAATCTGAGCTGAATTTATATCTTTGGCAATAATTTTGTTTTTTTACTACTTTGTTATTAATTTTTCTACTTGAAGTTACCATGGTGATCATTTTTATAAATGCAAAGGTAACTCAAATGTGTATTTGTAATAGGATATTTGATAAATTCATTGCGTATTAAAGCAACTCCTGCTTCTTGCCCAGGGTAGTCACTCTCCCAACTTCTAACACCTCAGGTTAATTTTTGCCTTGTGTTTGAACTTTATCTTTTTTTTTTTTTTTTAAAGATTTTATTTATTTGACAGAGAGAGACACAGCGAGAGAGGGGAACACAAGCAGGGGGAGGGGGAGAGGGAGAAGCAGGCTCCCGGCCGAGCAGGGAGCCCGATGAGGGGCTCGATCCCAGGACCCCGGAATCATGACCTGAGCCGAAGGCAGACGCCCCTGAACTTTATCTTAATGGAATTATAGAAATGTACTCTTTCATGTCTGCCTTCTTTCTCTTAACATTATGCTTGTAAAATTTTTCCATGTTGTTGCCTGTAGATGTAATTCATTCATCCTCATTACTGAACAGTGTTCTTTTGTATAGATATACTACAATTTATTCATCCATTCTGCTGTTGACAGATATTAAGGTGGTTTCCGGTGTTGGGCCGTTATGAATAGTGCTGCCATGAATATGTATTTGTATGTGTTTGTTGATGAACATATATATATGTTTCTCTTGAATATCTATCAAGAACTTGGATTGCTGGGTTATGGGAATGTGTGTATTCATTTTCTGTAGATACTGCCCAACAGTTTCCCTAAGTGGTTCCACCAGTTTACGCTCTTACCAATACACACTCTTAGCAGTGTATGGAGAGTTCTGTTTGTTTCACATCTTTGTCAACGTTTGATATTGTCTTTTTCAATTTAGTCATTCTGGTTGTTATGCACTGGTATACCATTATGGCTTAAATTTGCATTTCTTGAGTGACTAAGGAAGTTGAGCATCTTTTTGTATTTTTTTTTTTTAAAGATGCATTGACATCTTTTTTTTTTTTTTAAAGATTTTATTTATTTATTTGAGACAGAGAGAATGAGAGACAGAGAGCATGAGAGGGGGGAGGGTCAGAGGGAGAAGCAGACTCCCCGCCGAGCAGGGAGCCTGATGCGGGACTCGATCCCGGACTCCAGGATCATGACCTGAGCCGAAGGCAGTCGCTTAACCAACTGAGCCACCCAGGCGCCCTCTTTTTGTATTTTTATGGACTATTTGAATATTCCCTTTTAAGAAGTATCTGTTTAAGTCTTCGTCTATTTTCTCATTAGCTGATTGCTCTTCCTTGTTGATTTATGGTAGTTATTTATATATTCTGTTTCTTTGTCAGATATTTGTACTGCAGATGTCTTCTTCCACTCCATGGCTTACTTTTTCACTCTTAATAGTGTTTTTGATGAACAGAAGGTTTTAATTTTATTGTAGTCTAATTAATAATCTTTTTCTTTTTATGTCCTATTTAAGGTATATTTGACTAAATCAAGATCATGATTTGGTCTTTTTTTCCTAAAAGTTTTATTGTTTTATTTTTATATTTAGATCTATAATTCATCTGAAATTAATTTTCTGTTATGGTGTAAGTCAGGGTTCAAGATTATTTTTTTTCCATGTGTACCTCCATTTGGCCCACACTATTTATTAAAAAGGCCATACTTTCTCCATTACACATCAGTGTCACTTTTTCATAAATCAGAAAAATATAGATGTATGGGTCATTTCTGTTCCATTAGTCTCTTTGTCTATCCTTGTGCCAATACTACATTCTTAACTATTATAGCTTTATAATACTGATATCTGGAATGTAAGTTCTCTGACTTGTTCTTCAAAATTGCCTTAGTTCTTCTTTCACAGTTCATTCATTTTAAAAATATGGATGTACAAATGGGAAAGGTTGGGAGATTTGGTTTTGGAATATGGAGTAGTTCTTTTCTCAATTATTCTACTCTCTAAGTGAAATAACAAATGAGGTCATTAGCTGAGAATAAAGATCTGGAGGTTTAAAGACCAAAATAGAAAATATTCTTCCAGGAGAATGAGAAAGTGAATTAAGTAGGGAAATGCTGTACAAATACAGGGCACTCAACTGAGCCCACTTGAGATTTGTAGTCATAAATTTAAACAGAGATGGGTCATCGTTTGTTTGTTTTTCTCGTGCCATGGCCCAGTGCTGGTGTGCAGAAGAAGCACCATTGAAGAGGTAGATTTAACTAGATATGGGGCTTTGCCAAATCAATCAAGTGGGATCATGGACTCTAAATTGGCAAGGAAAAGGGGAAGACATTAAGGGGTTAATGTTCTCTAAGAAATCACCAGGTCAGTGAATTGACTCTGGCTGGGGTTGAAGTGAGGATATATAATAAACTTGGAAAGCTAGATAGATATTGGTAGTTGGAGAAGTGTATGCTTGGGGTTAAAATTGTGTGAATGGTACAGTTTTGGGAAATGATAGGGGAATGGGTGCTAAGGTGAGATGGAAGAAAACATCTTTGGAAATGAGGAAGGCACGGTTTAAAGGGCAAGGTATTGGATAGATCACTTCAGTGGATATTGAAATTATTAACAACAATGAGAGAAGTAGTATTCAAGAGGATGGTGAACCAGGTGCTGGAATCATCAGGTGCTGGAGGTAAGGGGCAGGGCCTGGAACTAGGTGTGTGAAGGAGTCAAATAGGAAAGATAGTCTATAATCTGTTGCCTTGCTTTTCAAGGGAGTTGAGCTTTTAAAAGAAGAGAAGAGCCAAAATTGTCTGAAAGTGCCAGTGAGGAATTAGGAGGACATTCATCCCTGCTTCAGGCTCTGTGATAATTGGGGTATGGGTAAAAGAACAGCCCCAAGTTGAGAGAATGTCAGGGATACCCAGCAATCAACTAAAGTAAGAAGGTGGAGAGAAAGTCCAGGAAAGAGGAGAGGTCATAGTAAATTTTGCTAATGTCAGACTTTCAGTAACAGAAGGCTTCTTGGCAAAGGTTAGGGAGTTAGGAGTGGAGAGGGATTGGTTGAATCAGAGTAGAGATGTACAGAGACATATAGAGATTAGAACCTGAATGAAAGAAGTTACATTGGGAAGATTGGAGTTACAGTGGAAACACAAATGGCGCTGAAAGGCATTGTAGGATTTTCTCCACACAATCTCCTAGGAAATGATAAGTGTTCGGTTTTAATTTTAGTGTCATTCTGGAGATTGATTGAGCTCCTGACCGTTCATCACCAACTACTGCAGCCATACCGTGTATAGTCAGGCACACAGTCAGGAGCTCTGGGGGCTTCATCTGGTCTAGGAAGATAGGATCCATGTAGGCCTCCTTCCTCTGTAGAATGCAGTGGGCTGTACAGGCAGGGAAACATGTCTCTTGCAAGTTTACAAAGTATTGTTTCTAGATATGAAATTGTCAATCAACAATTATGCTAGTGTTGAAAACCCTGAAAAAGTAATTGAATTCTTTCAGTCATTCTCACAGGAGAAAGATTCAAGGAAGCTAAGGAGAGTAGGGTTTGATTGTTCCATTTCATAGGCATGTGGGTACACATATACATTTCCCCTCCACTTCTATTGTAAACATAACATCAAGAGTCATGCATGCTTTCTCTTCCATCCACTTCTTTTATCCAAAGCCTAGTTTTAAGTAGTGTTCTACATACTAAGAGTACACAATAAAAATCAGTTGCTAAGAGTTCACTTATTACATTTGTAAATATTTAGTTAATGCATAAACATCTAGAGAAATGTTTATGGTTAGAAGTTTAGAAGAGACAGAATTTTTTTCCAAGACTCACTTTGGCTTTGGAAAATGAATGTAACAACAAATGAAGAGGGTGGCTTTAAAGTCTCACATATCCATTTCAAAAAGAACAGCTCAATAGAGGAGACCATTCAACAAATAGCTGCCTCTTCCTATTTGACCTCATGGGTTTTTCTGACAGGAGAATCATGGTCAAGTAATCTATTGGCACACTCTTGTGATCAAAGTCCCCAATTTTAAATGAGTCTTTTAAAAAAGATTCCCTTTGAAATGAATTTCTATTCAGGTAATCCTGGGTGAGTTTCCTGAGTGGCTGCTCTGCAAGGTGGACATTTATTCAGGTGTGGAGAGTTGAGAACATTTTGTTTCATCCAAATGACCTCTCCTAGAGATCAAAGGTGAGAGAAGCGAAAGACTTAAGCCCCTGCTTCTAATATGAGCTCAGTGTGAAAGCCTCTATTTCAAAGTTTCATTCAGATTTTTTCCTACAGCAATATTCCAGAATTAAATTCACTGTAATCTTTTTCTGTATTTTACTTTGATATAATTAGAGTGTGTTGCAATGTTCTTTTATCATTCTAGATAGTAAGCATTCCCGGTAGTGTTACCTCATTGAGACATTCATTCCCTTGTGTGCTCTATTGCAAAAAAGACTTTTTACCTCTAATCATTTACTCCCTCTCTCTTCCGATTCACCCAGCATATTTGCTTTATTCAAGCATGACTCTCATTACATCACCAGCCTCAGCAAACACCCTCCCTGGTTCAACCCTGACTACCACAGAAGGGGAACAGAATTAATTTTTACTCACAACCTTATTGTACCAATCAGTTTTCAAACATCCTGTCATTTGATCTTCACACCCACTCTGAAGGTAAAATATTTTTATTATTTTGAAAAAGTTATGAAATATTTCACAGATGTCTTCCTTTCGCGAATGATATATGAAAGTTTTAGAGAAATTATGTAAGATGATCACAGTCACACAGCTTCTAAGTAGCAGAGCCTGTATTTGAACATAAACTTGTGTGGCTTCAACAAGACCCTTGCTGTTTTCATCACCTCATTCTGCCCGATATGAAAATTGTAAGCACCTTAGTCTAGTCTTTAAAAAAGTTTTTAGCCTTATTTTCCTCTCTCAAGCTTCACACTCTCCTCCAGCAAAAAGGATGATTCACTGTTCCTTGAGCACGTTCCATACTTCACTTTCTTCCTTCTTTTGCACATACTGTTTCCACTCCTTGGAATTCATGCCCTATCTCTCTTTGCCCAAATGCCAGCCATTCAGACTCACCTAAAATACTACCTTTCCTGTACAGCTTTACGAGATTCCTTAGCCAGAAATAATTTATTCTAGTGATGACCTCTCATAATTCTATTACTGTCGTCTTATGCATCTCATTCATAGCTGTCACTAAACCTCGTACCTCTGATTTATAATCTCCATAAATCTCTTTGTACTAATAGGCACTAAGTATATATGTGAAGAATGAATGAATGAATGAATGAATAGATGAATAAATGATTATTTATTTCCCTCTGGCAGGCAATGTGATAGAGCAGAAATAGCATAGAATTTATAGTGAGGAAACCTGAATTACAGTGCTGATTCAGTGAACAAATTCCTGACTGACCTTGAATAAGTAGTTTAATCTCTCTAGGATTCCATGGTTTCACCTGTAAAATAGGAATAATGATATTATTTATATTGCCAACCTTAAATTGATCAATTGAGGTAATATATGAAAAGTGTGAAAACTTTTAAGTATTATATAACTTTTAAGTAAAAATTCTTTTAAATTTAGAGCTATAGCTCTGTAATTTTTAATCATATACAAACTTTAGAGGAATAGTTCTTTTTAAAAGTTTTCTGTGATACAGTCATATCTCTTTTCCAATTTCAATCTATTGGTGCAAAGAGTTAAAATTAAATCCCATATGTTTTACTTTCTATACATAAGTTATTTTCAAATGATATTGTTAGTTCTGAGATATTCAGGAAGGTGATTAGGGGTATATATTTTTTTAATTTCTGCACTTGGAAATTGTGCGTATTGTTGTCATCATGCTTGGCAGAATCTGATGGAACCCTGCTAAAACTTGTGACAACTGAAAGCAGATGCATATTTAAACAATGACATTGTTTAAGAGTACAACACTAAATGAGAAGAAATGGAAATAGGGTAATGGAAAGGCCGGCGATTACTTCAAATTCCTTCAATCAACAACTTTAAAATTTTATTGAGTATCATTAACATACCTCATTCAGCTTTGAATGCCAGTTCACCCCAGGGACTACCACTCAGGAGGTACTCAATAAATTGTTTTGAATTAAGACATTGCTCTTGGCTTCTTGGGAATTGGAATTTGATATGCTTTGCGACCACTATTTCAGTCACCTTCTAAATGACTGTGTTGCCTGCAGCATCTTCCTTTAATACTAGGACTTGGGTGAAATTTCAACATGTTCGAAAACCACTTCCCTGGTTAAAATCTTTTAGAAACCGACATTACCTATAGGCTAAAGCCCCATTCCTAAGCATTCTATATAAGGACCTTCAAAATACGGCTTCTGATAAAATTCTGGTGCAATCTCCCAACACATTGCCGTTTATACCTTCTCTGGATTATCACTGCCAAGGTACTATGCCCCCCAACACCCCTGTTTCCATCTAAGCAGGTTTCCCTTTGCTAGAATATCCTTCATTCTCCTCTTTGTTGCATCCCTCCAGACCCTCTACTACCTTCATCTCCTCTGCAATCCTTCTCTTATCATTTTCTTACCCCACACCAGGCAGAATCAAGTGTATTCTCCTCTGTTTCTACAGCCTCTCCTCTTTACATTTTTATAATATTTGTAATTATTTATGTACCTATTTCCTCTCAATTCCAAAATGTACAACAATACATTAAACTGTAAACTTCTGTCTTTTTAAAGACTTTATTTATTTATTTATTTATTTAAGGGGGGAGGGGCAGAAGGAGAGGGAGAGGTAGAGACTCTCAAGCAGACTCTGCACTGAGCATGGAGCCCAGTGTGGAGCTGGATCTCATGACCCTGAGATCACAACCTGAGGTGAAACCAAGAGTCAGATGTTTAACCAACTGAGCCATACAGGTGCCCCTGAACTGTAAACTTCTTACAACATAGTCTATTTAAAAAAAACAAAAACAAAAACAAAAACAGCATATCCTACTGATTAAAAAGAAGGATTCTGTAAGACACCAGCCATGTAACTTAAGCTATATATGCCTCATTTTCTCATGGGAAAATGGCCATGATAATTATAGTACCTACCTCAAAGAATTTATTGTGAGGGTTAAGTGGGATTATGTACATGGAACATATAGAATAGAGTCTGCCACATAGAAACCTATTTATTTATTTGTTTGTTTGTTTGTTTCTATAAAATCTTGATCATCTTGGTTATTACCTTCATGCTGGGCAACTTTAAGCTATCCCACAAATAGTGAATGTTGATAAGCAGACTCTCAATAAATATTTCTTCAATAATTATACTGAATCACCATTGCTGATCAACTGGGATTTGATACTGTATTTCATAGAGTTAGGTGGACATAAATATTTAGATTGGTAGGAACTTTTAACAGTTGTTCAAGTATAATTTTAACCTTTATTATGTTCAGTGAAAGCAGCCATGTTAAGTGGAAGTTATTTGAGGAGCAGGGTGCTATGTGGGAAGAACTGTAGGCATAGAGTTGAAGACCTGGGTCTAAACACCATTTCCCACCTACAGTGAAACCTTAGATAGTTACTTCATGCCTCTGAGTCTCCTCATCAAGTGAGAATAATGGGAGCTAACAGACCATTACTTTCTGGTTTGGCTATCCTATTAAATGAGACCATGTTGGTGAAAACATATAGAGTATTGCCTGACATATAATAGATGCTCAATACATTCTAGTTTTAGGTTTAACTGAATTCTGCCGGGCATTTATTTTGAATAGAAAAGGAAAAATCTTTCCAAAGTCTCAACTACACTTTTAAATTTTTTCCAAATTGGGGATGTGTAGAGCCTTACCAAAAATTGTGACAATACTCACGAACCTTTTGGGTTTACCATATGTAGGCTTTATACAACTTTTCTTGGGTATGATTATGACAGCCAACACAGTGATAGAACTCTTAGAATTCAAAGGGATATCACATGTAATTTTTTTCCAACCCCCTCATTTTATGACAATGGATAGGAATATTCTTTCCACTGACCAAACAGAATCAATAATAATGCATCTCTATCATAACACCAATACCAATCTACTAAGCACCTGGGCCTAGTAGGGAGACGAGCCAGAAAATAATCACTAGGTTATTGTCCTCTTGCTGAAGAGATATATTAATGTGCTTTTCTCAATACTTGGTTGTTCTCAGACTTGATTGGAGAGGGTAAGGGAACCAGACCTAGATGAGAAAGAAGCTGAGAAAACTAACTGGACCCTATGGGATTACTGGATTGGTCTGTGCACAGTGACCACACAGGCTTTGTGAGCATGGTTTGGCAACATTCAGTGTCCAATAAGGTCCAGCCAAGAGGCACATAGCAGCAGGAACATGAGTGGCAATCAATACTGGATTAAATTCATGCCCACAAATCCAAAATAGGCACTCAAAAATGCCCAGTAATCTTTTTAACTTCCTCTAGTATATGTTCCATTCTTTAGAACTACTATTTCAAAATTTCTCATCTCCTCAAAGTTAGTTTCAGGATGAGTTCAGTTATATCCTGATTTTTTTAAAGTGTTCTAGCTGGTCTGAACACTTACCTGACTTCAAAATTCCATCGACAGAAGCAATAATGAATAATCTATACCACTATATTAATGTATACTATAAATTATAATTTTAACATTTTTAATAAATCTGTGATTTATTAGAAATTTACAAAAAGATTTGCCATAATCTTGGATCTGAGGACCTCAAGAATTTTTAAATTGTTTTATCAGACTTTAAACAATTATCTTCAGGGTTGAATATTACAAGATTAAAGACTGTATTATATCCTTTGACGATACCAGGTTTTTGCACAGAATAAGGCTATAATAAAAGTATGTGAACTGAGTGTATCAAACTTATCAAATTAAATTTTTTTTAGTTTAGGACACCTGGGTGGCTCAGTTGGTTAAGCTTAGGACTCTTGATTTCAGCTTATATCATGATCTCAGGGTCGTGAGATTGAGCCCCACATCAGGCTCCATACTGGGCATCAAGCATGTTTAAGATTTCTCTGTCTCCCTCTGCCCCTCCCCCCAACATAGGAAAAAATAAATAAAGTTTTGTTAGTTTAGAGAATTTTTAACATACTTGAAAATATAAGCTCAAATACTTGAAATCAGTTTTGGTTTTTATTTCCTTTTTGTTTTTGTTTTGTTTTTTTGCTTTGGTTCTAGTTTGGTTGTCTTTCAATGTTCTGAAGTATAATTTAATCATAAATTTTTCTAACTAAAAGGTTTAGTTGAAGATAAAATCTTGGGAGTAGAGCTGTAACATTTATTTGGCACTTAACAAGTGTTAAGAAATTATATATGGGGCGCCTGGGTGGCTCAGTCGGTTGAGCGACTGCCTTCGGCTCAGGTCATGATCCTGGAGTCCCAGGATCGAGTCCCGCATCGGGCTCCCTGCTCGGCGGGGAGGTCTGCTTCTCCCTCTGACCCTCCTCCCTCTCATGCTCTCTGTCTCTCATTCTCTCTCTCGCAAATAAATAAAAAAATAAAAAAAAGAAATTAAAAAAAAAAAGAAATTATATATGTGTGTATATACATATATAAATAATTCGATATTATATATTCTCTAATTTGTCTATGTATGTATCTCTCTTCCAATATGTATATAGACCTCATAACTCAGGGGTAATTATTATTATCCACATTTTATATATGAAGAAATCAAGCTCACAGAAGTAAAATATCTTGGCCAAGATCCCATAGTAAGTAATGAGGCTCGAATTGCAACCCTAACACTATGATTGTTCCACTACAGTACTCAGATGGTTGGCAAGATGGGTTTAGTATAGCTGCATAGCTACTCTTTAGAGTGGAAATTAATAAATATCTTGTTCAAGTAAAGCCACAACAGGCTAAAATAGGTATAGCTATTCTAAAAAGCAGAAACTCATTTTCAAACTGGCTTTCTCATACAATTTGGGGAAATTGGGATAAGTTCTTATTATTCATTTCATATCTACATTAAGGATGACACTATTATTTTACCTTTCAAAATTTGTAATACTTAAATTGTTAATCAAACTATACTTTCTCATATTGAGATGAAACAAAGAATTTAAGTGGTCCAAAGGGATTTAAAATATAATCTCAGCTCTGTTTTTGTTACTATGTTTTGAAGTAATAGTTGAATACTTCCTATAAAATGTTTTGTTTAAATTTGACTTTGAAAAGTTTTAAGGATTTTTTTCATACATATTATTGCCCCTAACCTCTTAAATATTAACAATTAGACATTTAGAACTGTAAGATGTACGTAATAGTGCAATGTGTAAGAATTACCTGGAGAGCTTGTTAAAGCCTTCATTCCTCTGGACCCCACCCAGAAATTTTGTTTCAGAAGGTCCTGGGTGGGGCCTGAGATTCCTCATTTCCAGTAAACAGCCTGGTGATGATGAAGTTGCTGGTCTGGGGACCACAATGAGTGCGGAGTAACACCACAATACAGTTTTGGTCTCTAAGGCTCCATGACTGTTTATTACCATCTTCTTTCTTTTTTCCCCCACCATTTAACACCCACCATATGCATAAGGCTGTTTAATTTAAATGCCATCCAAGTAGCAAGTGCAGTTAATTCATGTGGTTTTCTTTATATCCTTTTTAGTTGAAGGCTTGTTTCAGGTTACATAGATCTGGCTCCTGGAAGAGACAGTTTCTCTATTAATGTGCTTCTGCTCTCCCACAGAATGAATGATAAAAAAGATTCCTATTTTGGGCAAAGCAATTGCCTCAAGAGCAAAAGCAACTGAATTTCTTAGAACTAAATTGTGAAATTAAAGGTGCTAGGAGCTATAGATATTTTAGCACATTGTTCTCTTTTAGAACCTTTCTACCACAATGCCAACTTAGAGAAAATGGACATTTATTTTGGGGTCTTGTTTAAATCATTAAATTAAGAATTTGATCTAGTGTGCGTCAGTTTCAGGATGAGTTCAGATATATCCTGATTTTTTTAAAGTGTTCTAGCTGGTCTGAATTAGCTGAGGAATTCATTGTCATCATTTACCTTTAAATGAGATTAGGTCATTTGGTTTAACAGTCTGAGATTTGCTAAAATAATTCAGTGATTTGGTTTTAACAATAGAACTTCTCAGATCTCTTTTCTGATGTGCCTCCGAATGACTGCAGATGCCAAAATAATAAAAAATATATAATTTAAAATAGAGGGTTTTTTATTTTTTAAGACCAATGTTAAGCCTCACCACAAATCTATGAAGAAGGTGAATGTTAATATTTCTCAGTCTTACAAAGGAGTCTCCCAAGGTTAAATGCATACCCTTAGAAGTTCTGTAAAGGAGAAAACTACACATTGACTAATTTGTCACACTCATGTGTAAACCTTCAGGAAGCTTTCCATTACCAGTTAATGGTTCTTGAGGTAATCACCTTTGATTTAATTAGGCTTCTTGTTTTTATTTCCCTGAGATTCATTCAGCATTCATTCATTCAGTACTGAGCACCTATTCTGCCAGATGCTGTTCTAGGCACTGGGAGACGTATCAGTCAACACAACCTACAAAAATCCCTGCTCTGGTGACTTTTATATGTTAGTGCAAGGAAACACAAATAAGTGAAATATATAGTATGCTAGTGGACGCCATGCTCTGTGAAGGAAAATACAGCAAGAAAGGGGATGGGAGTTAAGAGGGTAGTGTTATGGAGGTCATGGAAGGCCTCATTAAGAAAGTAAGGGAGGGAGTCTTGTATGTTGGTGCTCCAGGCAGACAGAACAGTAGAAGCATAGGCCCTGCGGTAGGAGCAGCTTTGATATGTTGAGGTACCATTAAGAAATCCATCTAGCTGGATTGATCAGAGGGAGGACAGGGGAGAGTAAGAGGAGGTGGGGTCAAGGTGGTTAAAGGAGCCAGATTCTGTAGTGCAGTGCAGGCCAGGACGGGATAGGGACTTCCACTGTGAGCAAAATGGGAGCCATGGAAGGCTTTGAGCAGAGATGTGACATGACCTAACTTAGTTTTAACTGAACTGCTTTGGTGCTTATGTTGAGGATAGATTGTAGAAGTAAGGTTTGCAGCAGGAAGACCTGGTACAGAGATCATCCATTAACCTGAGTGGAGAAATTACAGCTGTGGAGAGGGGTGATGGAAAGCAGTAGATTCTGAGTATACAGAATCTCCACAGGTAGAGCAGACAAAATATTTTTATGAAGTACAGATAGTTGGGGGGGGGGGAAGAGGAGTCAAGGACAACTTTAAGGTCATTCATTCTGCTAATAGCACAAAACCAAAATGTGCTTGCTCAAGCAGGTGAAATTACTACTGATTACAAATTACAGGAATGCCTTCCTTCAGTAATTACATTTGACACTTCAAAGCCCACCGATACACGAGAGCCTTTGTTTCTCCCTTCTCCTTTGCCTGACTCTCTGAGTTTTTACAGTTTGAAGGAGTGCCATAATATATATATTTTTTTCATTTAGCAGTAAGGTCCACAGAAGGGCATAGTAGATGGAGTTGGAAGATCTGCATTTGAATTCTAGCTCAGCCACTTACTAACATTTCAAAGGAAAGATAAAGCGCAGGGGAATGTGGAAGAGGCTGCTTTGTCAAGACAAGAACAAGAACAAGAACAAAGCTCCTTCGGCCACAAAGTTGTCCAGAATGGCATTAACTAGGTAAAGTCACCATTCCCATCACTTTGCCACCTCAGACTTGAAGACACAAACCCTGCGGATTATTGGTACAGTACACATTACTAGTATTAGAGTTGCTCAGATGGTTGCTGAAAAAAGGAAACCAACAAGCACAACCAATGTATAAATTGGACATTCCTCTCTATTGCCATTACACTGAAAATGCTGCCACTTCAGTCAGATTAAATGTCAAGTGTATACAACACACACACACACACACACACACACACACACACACACACGTTTCTCCCTTTCTCTTGGATTAACGTCTAGGCCAAAGAGTCTGAGTGGCACTTGGTGGTTGAATCTTCACCTGGCACTTATGGAGTTATGACTTCTAAGGATTTATTTCTGGTAAGAATTTTTTTTTTTTTTTAATTCGAGCTGCACTCCTTTTGTTTCTTAGTTTACAAATAGCTAAAAATAGAACATCTGGTTTTATTTTTAGAAGACAGTCATTTTAAAAACCTTTCCACATTGGTGATCTCTTCTTTTTGTTCTCTGAGTTAATAAAATTGTTCTCTAAACAATTTGTGAACCACCCTGGGTAAGTTGTATTGCTGATGGCTTCTGTGTTGTTTTCTGGGCCAAAGAGTTAACAGCTGTGCAGATAGGGAGACAAGTTTTAATGAGATGAATGTTTGTTTCAGTGAGTTCATTCACCTTGGTTACCCCCTAGTATTAAGATTGAAAGGTCCACCCTCCATCTGACATAACAGTGAGCCCAAACTTTCCCTTTCTTGGACTTTGAAGGACAGGCACTGTAAAAAATTTTATACTGAAGCAAAAGAAATCTTTAAAATTATTTCTTAAAGAACACTGAATCTCAAGAGTCTTTTACAATCTCTAATTTCTCCTCAAAATCCCTCCATTTTAAATATTTGTGGGAAACTTTAGTGAAACCGTGTTGTCCTGTCCTGTAAGAGTTGCCTTGCTTCCCACGTGCTGAGGCCTTTCTGGGCCTTTCCGGGCCTGAAGCAGGGCTGTAATCTCACGCCTGCAGCTGTCTACGTAGGACCCACACAGTCCCTTCTTTGTCCCAGAGCTTCTTTTTGACCTTGAGGAGCTGGCCGGTTCACAGGTTTGTCTGCCACATGTAAATTGATTTAATTTCCTTGTTGGACTTGAAACTCATTCTGTGACTTACAAACTCTTTTTCTATGGTGGAACTTTTTATTCAAGTGAGGTCTTTGATGGAAAAGCTCAGTATATAAAACAGATGAAAGTAGAGAGTCTGGCAGAGGTTCCTAGCCTCAACCCCTTCCTTCAAAGGCTGGCTCAGGGCCCCTCTGCCCCATCTCCAGGGTTCCTGGGTCATGGTTTGAGATACTGAGGCCTATTTTGTCTACTATGGAAGTCATTTCCCAACAGGTCAAGAAAGATACGTGACTGACTTAATGCTGCAAATGAGTACTTTGTGGACAATGCAGTCATTCTCAAGAATAGAGAATATAGGCATTTAGTTATAAAATATAAAAATAGTACACAGCAGCAGCAACAACAAAACGCTGCCTGTCTTTTCAGTACATCTTTTATAAGTCAGTGCTTTGGTTACAACAGATTTTTTTTTTTTTTTTTTTTTTTTTACAGATTATGATGTTTGTCCTGATGCTTTTAATGAATTGATCATAGTTTTTAAAGATGATGCAGCTAGTAATAATCTTAAGGTATTGTAATGCTAAAGTGCAGGGGCATGAAAGACTTTAATATCCGAACTAGGGTACATGGAAGTATGAGGAAAATAATAATGAAGCAACAATATCTGTAGGGTGGAGAAGACTTTCCAGGTAATATCAGACTTTCAAGGCTTTTTTTTTTTTTTCTTCAAATACCATTTCAGTAGCCCAATAGAGAGTACCAGGGAGCTATGATTTAATAACTAAATTATAGGTAAGCATGTTGCAGAACAGTTATTGAGAACTAATACTTAAAGTTTGTCCTCTTTCTATGCATAGTCTATAAAATGCCAACTATAACTCTACTGCCTCATTATTATCTCTCTAATTCTGTAGCAGGAAAATCAGTAGGAAATTGTTCAGATGAGAAATGAGAAGCTGGAAAGACATAATAATAAGAATGGAAAAGAGAACAAAACTTCAAGAGATAAGCCGTATTAGAATGGGCATTACTGAATCCCCAAATGAGCATAGCTTGAAATGAAGAGAAACTACAGGACTTTCAGGAAAGTTCTCTTTGGGTGGCTGGTGGATCACATAACATTATCCAAAGTAGACATTAATCGAAATGCAAGGTGGCAAATATTTTGCCTTTAAACTGTGCTGCTTGTCTTCTTTATGTCTTCCTTCTGTTTTCCGGAAACCAAATATCTTTTGATAATATGCAACCATATAAAGACATTCTGGTGAAACAATCCCACATCCTTGCCATCCCATTGTAGTTGCCAAATGGTCTAAAAAAATCATGGTAAATAAATATAAACTGAAACATAGCAAATGTCTGTAAGATTTTTGTTTAAATGCTACACATGATCATTGTAAATCCTATATAAATAAAAAATTATAGCAAACTGAGGTTCCTCTAGTAAATGTTGAAATTCAGAAAAGATAAGACATGAAAACAGTAAAATCTTATTTCTCTCTTACCCTGGCCTCTCGTGAAAGCTAAAAATTCTGTCTCCTCTGAGATTGTGAAATTGTTCACAGGTTCACATATGTCCCTAACATTTTAATAGCTAACTGTCTTGGAAAGCTTTATGACTCTGACTCATGTTTGGCCAGAATGATTCAACCTTAGGGAATCAGTGCACTAGATCAGAACTAGTCTGTGCATTTGAAACATTAAACAGAAGATTTTTTAAAGGAAATATTATGTATATTTAGAAGTAAAGCTGTTAACAGAACACTGGACTGAGGGTGAACAGAAATTATTTTCCTCCACAGTGTGCTGTTGGCTTATGAGGTTTATGTTCTGTGTGAGCCACTCAGAAAGATGTCTACAGCAATTTCAGGCAGATTACTTAATTTAACATTTGCCTGAAAAGAAATGTGCTTTTTAGACAGTTCTAGTTATTATTTAAAAAAAATTTATAGTGCTTTTAAGTTGCTATTTTAAGAAGAAAGACATTTTTATCACACACCCCCCCCCCCCCGCAAAAGAACCTAAAACCACAAATGGCTTTGATTTTGGAGAGGTTACTAAAAGGGCTGGTGGAATAGAAATGGAGAGAGTTGTGTAATTTGTGAGAGGAGTTTGACTTTGAAACAAAGGCAAGAGAGACATATTCTGGTGTTTTAAAAAGTAGTAGGTTCAAAGAGAGGATATTTTCAAGATAGAGAGACATGTGCTTGAAGATGTGGGTGAAGGTATAGCAGAAAATAAAGGGGAATTTAGGGGAAAGTAAATCTTTAAACAAATGGAAGTGGTACATTTTTATCACAGTTGCCCTCTTCTCTTGCCTATTTGAATCTTATTTATCCTTGAAGATCCAGATCAATGTCTGTCTGCCTTTCTCCAAATCTTCCTCACCTTAAGCTCTGTTATGCATGCATTTGTATATATATAACTGCTAACAATAGAATATTCAGGTTAACATCCATAGAGAAAAAATATATAAAAATCTGTGATGTAGGGGCCTGATATTTGTCAAAGTAAATGGTTTACAGACCTTCTATAATTACCACAGGTGTCTGGTTTGGGGAACATAGTACAAATAGAAAAATTATTAATGGATTTCTTAATTTCTCTACACACAGGGAAACCTTAGACCGCATTTTATCTTTAGTCATAGCATCGATTACACTGTACTACTGGTTATGCACATAATTTTTCATTTAACACTAATTTTGGCTCTATAACTCTCTCCCTAATTAGACTGGGTTTTCATATAACAATGCTTTATGTACAGGGACATTCAATAAGGTGGCTGATTTGTCATCTCCTTTTTCACCAAACCAACCACCTCACTGAGTTCAAGTTGCATCAGGAGCACTGTTGTTCAGTTTATTTTCCATGGTATTTTGGAAGGAGCTGGTAAGAGGAAGTAGAGGTTCCAGGCAGTGGCAACAGCTGGAAGGCATCTCTAATTAGATTCCAGGCGGACTTGGGCCACATTTATAACTTTCCATATGCTGGCTTACAGTTCCTTTTAAAAAGGTTCCCCAAACAACATGCAAATTTAAAAAGATTTGCTGCACTTGTATATGTCACTCAGTATGAAGCTGTTTTCTTTGAGCACCTTAGTATGGAACATAGAATGGTAATCACCGAGTGCTAAGTTAGAAGATGTTATCCAGAAAGGATGTCTTAGGAGGTCTGTGTGCTTGACTGATTTGTTATTTATTCATAAAAGTTTCAAGACTTCCATTACCTCATAAAATTAAAAGATATAAGCCTAGCAGATGAAATTCTATCTGACTTTTAAGTTTTTTCTCTGACGTACGTGATTTGGAGTCTCTCTTGTAAGTTACTGGTTTTTTTAAGAAACACAAAAGAAGCCAACCATTGTGTTCAATATACAAACAAATCAGTGGCCGTGAACTATGAAACATATGTTGTGCATTTGTGATTATAGTGTTGTGCTCAGCAGTAGAGAGAAGGTTTGGAGTTGTTGGGTTTTATTTTTTCAGCATTCTATCCTGGAAAGACTGATTTAAAATTTTCCTTTTCAAGGAAATTAAAAGTTATATTTGTTGCAGAAGAACTTTAAAGACCCATTGCTATTCTCAAATGGATTATCAGTCTACTTAATTTTAGATTTTAAATTTTCCAATAAAACTTATTGCTTATTAGTTTTGTACTTATGAAGGATTTGTTTTTGTATTTGCTTTCTCCAGAGAGAAATTAACTTAAAAAAAAAAAAAGATTTATTTATTTATTTGAGGGCAGGGAGGGGCAGAGGGAGAGAAAATCTCAAGCAGACTCCACTCTGAGCGCAGAGCCCAACACTGGACTCCACCTCACAACCCTGAGATCACGATCTGAGATCACGACCTGAGCGGAAACCAAGAGCCAGGTGCTTTTAACTGACTGCACCACCCAGGAACTCCTTAACATTTTTTTAAAATATTTTATTTATTTGTCAGAGAGAGAGAGCGTGCACAAGCAGGGCGGACTGCAGGCAGGAGAAGCAGGCTTCCCTGCTGAGTAGGTACCCTGATGCTGGACTTGATCCTAGGACCCTGGGATCATGACCTGAGCTGAAGACAGACGCTCAACCGACTGAGCCACTCAGGTGTCCCACCCCTTAACATTTTTTTATTATTATGTTAATCACCATACATTACATCATTGGTTTCTGATGTAGTGTTTCATGATTCATTATTTGCGACCCCTTAACATTTTTAAAAGAAGAAGAAACCCTTAAGGATGTTAACAAAGATATGTAAATGGGGATACCAGGGATCCTGGGATCGAGCCCTGCATTGGGAGAGTCTGCTCCCTCTCCCTCTGTCACTCTCCCTGCTTGTGCTCTCTCACTTGCTCTCTCTCAAATAAATAAATAAAATCTTAAAAAAATAAAGACATGTAAATGAAATGGTGGTAATACCTTTTGGAGAACTGAATATAAAAGAACAGTCACCATCCCAAGGCATCAGACATCATATTGAAGACTTTATTGCTATTAACTTACTATGTAGTGAATCTTCCTCAAGACCCTCCTCCCCACACCTAGCCTTACCTCAAAATATTTCATATTTATGAGCTGCCCACAATTACTAAAAACATTAATTATTCTAAAGTAAAATGATTCTTTAATTTATGATAACACATCATTATGTAATTTCATCTTGCCCGTACAATTGCGGTCACCTGTGAAATGGTCCCCTGCCACCAGTCTCTTCTTTCCATTGTTTTTCCTCCCATAAGCCCCTGGAATTGTCTTTGTAAATTACCAATCAGAGAGACTGATCATGTCACCTTTGTGAACTTACCTCTTTTACATCTCTTTGCCTTTCCACAGGCTGTTCCTTTTGAGGTGTTCCCTTTCTCAGTTTGTGATTCATCCTTCAGAACTCAAATCAAATTTTACTTCATTTATTCCTGTAGATGAGTTTCTCTTTTTTTTTTTTTAAAGATTTTATTTATTTATTTGAGAGAGAGAGAATGAGAGAGAACACATGAGAGGGGATAGGGTCAGAGAGCAAAGCAGACTCCCTGCCGAGCAAGGAGCCCGATGCGGGACTCGATCCAGGGACTCCAGGATCATGACCTGAGCTGAAGGCAGTCGCTTAACCAACTGAGCCACCCAGGCGCCCGAGTTTCTCTTTTTTTATTCATAGATTTTATTTATACTTACCAGGACTGTAGCACTCGTTGCCATATTCTCCATTGTATGCTGAGCTCTTCAAAAGCATAGGCCTTGTCTTATAAATTTAAATTCACCCTGTACCTAGCATTACATGGTATATAACTAACAGTCAATAAATATTTATTAAGTGAAAGTGTGTTCCCACTGATTCTAGCATATTGGTAATATTTTTTATTATTTTTATTTTAATATTCTAGATCCCCTTCTCTTTATTTTTTCTGTCAAATGACTAATAAGTACCTCTTTGTGTTCTAAGGAAATAATATATTAACCATACCCTGTAAGAAGAGACGTCTCCTTTATTATTATCAATAATTTCGATCCTAATTTTTTATTCTAAATATATGTTTTCATAAAGAAGGCTTTGCCTCACTTTCTTTCAAAATCAGCACAAGTTCTATCCTCATATTTTTAGACAAAGAAATTAAATACTATATTATAATTATTTTTCAGCTTGGGCATATGACTGAATGAATATTCAACTTCTCCAGTGCTGGTTTGAAAAATTATTATATTTCAGTACAAGTCTGTTTTATTAAGTTGTTCCATCTACAAATTATCCAGTCTTGGTGAAGAGATGGAGTTCAATGAATAATTGGTTATAGTTTACATCTTGGTTCCAACTAGTGAAAATGGAGCTTATGTCAAGTCAGTTGGAAATACAAAGACAAAGAAGAGAAAGGGAAAAAGAAATGATCACACTATAAACCAAACAGCTACCATTTGGGTACAGTTGTCAAAGAAGCCTAAAAATATGCTGTATATCTTTTAGATATTTATATCTGTTCATGTTTGACCATTAATATATCCTGCTGAGAAACCGTTATCCTGTATCTCTACCATAAATTTCAAATCAAGTCTTTTAAAGTTATAAAACTGTTTTGTCCTTCCTGAATAAAACCCATTAATTTTACTTACTATAAATTATTATGTAAATAGAAATTAAATATTATGAATTATTTGTCTTATTCCCCTAATATATTAATTTTCTAATTAAAATCAGGATATAATAAGCAGAGGTTGAATTATCTTCTGTCTTCTTGTAAGTAAGATATATTATTACTTTAGAATAATTAGATAACAAGTTTCATTTTCTTCTGTAGTAGTTTTGGATATAGTCCATTTGCTTATCTTAGGTTGGAGTTACATGATAGCTGAACAATCCCCAAAAGGGGAAAATTTTCATTCAAAAAAAAAAACCCCACCAAATTCTAGGGAAGAAAATTCCAAAGCCTTCTTTAAGAATGTCATGGTTACTCTCAACCACATAGGCAGGAAAGTTTTCCTTCATAATAACCAATTGTAAATTCCAGTTAGGCTTCTTCTATCCTTCTTCATATTCAGTGGAATTAGAATACTTCTAAGCTATCATTTCATAACTTATAAATGCCTTAATTCATCCCTTAGCCTTTATTTCCTTAAGCTTTTGTTTTTGTGGAGTGTTTTCTGTGTCATCATGACCGGATCATGCATGTAATGACAGCCTAATGTGAAGTAATTGTTTGCAAAGTACTTTAGCTTTCATAAATTATATAATACTGTATAAAGCTATATTTATAGTTTCTATATAATAAAGGCATTTTTGTGACACACACACAAAAAAATTTTGTGACACTAGATAATCTCTCAACTTAAACAGGGTAGAATAGAAGAGACAAAATAGAACACACTGATCCAACCAGCATTGCATTCTTCCTAATAGAAGTAGATTTACATGAAATTTTTTCACAGAGAGGAAAAATACATCAATGAAGCTAAACAGGTTATATGTATATCTACTAGATTAAGTTCCTGATATTTGGGCTTTTTTTTTAACCTATGAAAATGATACTTTTGTACCTAATACTGACATTAATAAAATGATGAAACAATGCCAAAAGTAGCAGATACTATGAAGAAAAATAAGGCAACTTAAGGAAAAAGAGAACAAAAGGAATTGCCCTATTTCTAAAGGCACTCAGGAAAGGTGTCTTTGAGGAGGAAACATTTGCAACCTGAATGAAATGAAGCAAAAGCTAATGTACAATTAGTCTAGGCCAAGGAAGACACAGTGGCCAAGGTCCAGGGATTGGAGCTGCCTCCGCACGTTTTTGAAAAACGGGCAGTAGGGTGGTGTGCAGTGAATGAACAGAGCATGGAGGGAAGTGAGAACAGAGAGTCTGTCTCGCAGCCCATGGTAAAGACTTTGAAACTTAACCTAAGGGTGAGGAGATGCCACTGAAAGATTTTGAGCAGAAGTGTGACATGATATAATTTGTATTCCAAAATGATTTTTTGCAGCTCTTAGTACTTTGATCAGGCTGTATGACGCAGACGGCTGCAGCCTCCCAGAATAAAGAATAGTGTATCTCCCAGGATAGAACGAAATTTGCTTTCCTTCCTTAGAACCACTTGGATTTTGGGCTAGGTCAAGAGGAGCTGGTCCACAGAAGTGAATTTTGACTGTCAAACTCTGCCGTAAAATGTGGACTCATGCACCTGCACAAATGCAGTCTGACTCCCCACGTTTCCAAGGCAGGCTTCCCCACTTCTGCCTGGAGCCCAACCCAAGTGTTCAGAAGCAGGGAACACCACCACGGTTCATCATAGGCTGCAGGAACCTCCATAGCTTATCCACCATAACACCGGCCAGCTACTGAGTGTGGGGCTTTGTCCCTGATGCCAGCGCACTAGTGGAAGAAATTTGATGGAGTTACGGCAACGTCGTAAAAAGGCAGCTGTATCGGTCATTTATGGACCTTTCACAGAGGCACCTCTACCGTACCATCAGAGGTTTGACGACGACTGACGAGTACATTAATTTTGGCCTCTGGACAAGATCAAAATCTGTAAAGAAATAGACTTGTTAATTGCATTCTTTGTTTCTCTTAAAATAACTGAATTGCCATTTGCAAACGTTTAAAGAATATCATTCCTATTGTAGCTACTCAGAACTTTGTAAAACCATTTCCTATTTCAATCAAACATTTTTACATTTTGCCCCAAACTAGAGTGAATATACTTGCTTTAAAATTTGAGACAATTGTCTTCAACTTTTCTTGAATGCTTTTACTATAGAAAAATTTCAGGCTTTTTTTTTTTTTTTTTTTAAGTGTGAGCTCAAACATGCTTAACATCAAACTGCTATAGCAATTACATTTTATACTTAAAGACATGGTTATCTATTTTTCCCTCTTCTGAATAAATATATATCCTTTATCTTTTGTCTAGAAACACTGATAATTGGGATAGGACCTTTATCAAAGGTGATCAAATTTAGTGTGCCTTGAAACTTTATGTTCTTAACACATTTTGTTTTAAATTGGTGCTCTTCGTTCTGAGGCATTACATTGCTCCTGATTTGTTGGCCCATTTGTTTAGAGCACATGTCAGTAACCATGAGGATCCCTGAGTGAGGTTGTGGGGTTTTTCTATGGCTGTAGTCTACCCAAACTGCAAATTTCAATACATAGAAAAGAAGTATTTTTGGTCACAAGTGGAACCAAGTTAAAATGTTTAAAAACTTTCAAGAGTATTTTCAAATTTTCAGTTTAAAAACGCTGTTTCCATAGTACGAATGGCTCAGAAATATTATCTTCACAAAGTATTAGACCGTAGCCCCTATTGTTGGAAGATACTAAAAGACAACATTTTCTAAAAGTAACATTAAAAAGTATACTTACAATATTATTGTTCTTACAATGAAGAATTTGTTAAAATGTTTCAAAGACAGGCAGCACACCGTAGTAGAATTTAGGCTAGATTTGGAATTAAAAAAAAAAAATCCACTCATTTTGGAATCAAAAGTTATGGCTTAAAACATTGTCTTTTGCTATGTGATCATAATGATTTCATTTTAGCTCCTTAAGCCTTAGTTGCCTTACCCGTCAGTGAGGATTCTAATGCTTATGAAGGGTAAGCAAAGCAACGTGTAGACCAGAGAGCACTATACAGGTGTTAGTCAGTATTATTTTCATGGTATTTATCAAGCTGTACCCATATGAATTTGGTGCTTGAAAACACCAAACAGACTTCATCCTTGTACTTTCTGTTATAATAAAAACTATGACACAACTCCTGCGGGGTGGCACGGAACCTGGGCTTTCAAGCAATCCTGTTGATTTTTTTCCCCTGAATTTTCTGTTTAATTATGTAATCATTTAGATTACCATAAGTCCATGCAGATTTAGGACCTAAAAGAAGTTGGGTTAATTGGTTGAGTTAATATGTAAATAATAACCTGTCTGCTCACTTACTCTGACAGACATTGATGAGAATTTGGGAGAGGGGGAGGGAAGTATAGTGTATCTGCCACAGTGCTCAAGCTAGATATATGCAAGGTCACTGGATCTGGCAAAACTTTGAGAAGTGGTTTAGTGTGTTTCTGACAATGAGTGTCTCTGGTTTTCACTTGTACCCTTCCATTATCTCCTTCCTGTGTTAAAAGTACCTTGATCTCCCTTTCCTCCAATTTCTCCAATAATTAATTTCATCCATCTGGCATAGACTCAGAAGCAGATGCTGTGTGCTCACATATGCTAAAGAAAACAGTCAAGAAATTGAGAGGAGGAATAAAAAAGAACACAGCTCTGTTTGTAGTGGTAAAGAATGGGACCAAAATAAGACAGATAAATGCACAGAGAATAGCAAAGGGGAAGCATTACTGCATTAGAACAAATTGGAAATCATTTCTAAGAGGTTCCAGACATCTGGCTCCTGGGGTTTGGGGGTTGAAGACCCATAGACAAATGTAACAGTGCAAACAGTTTTGGAAACAGTGCAAATGTAAAGGGCATGGCTCTATTTTCAGCAAATGGGCCTTTGGTATATCACTGCCCAGTGTGATCTGGCTTCATCTGTCTCACTGCTCTGAGATAAATTCCCACCTATTGGCATACCCATACATCAAAAAATGCCCATAATAACTGTGGACATCTTTGTCCCAGGGACAGTTTGTGCAGTGAGAGTTAACGGAGATAGATGTGGACTTCTAAAGTACAATCTATGTTTAACTTTAAATGAAATAAGGGAAGATACTTGATTTTTGGAAGCAGTGCTTCTTAGGTATTTTGTTTGAGGCAGAATTTGAAATAAACGTTTTATTTATTTTCTTTTACAAGTATTTAAAATCTGTATTTTCATAAAGAATGAAAACATAAACAAGAACATAAACCTAAAATTTTGTTCCATTTCACACTCCTTGCAGATTATATATTTTAAGATCAGAGAAAGCTATTATGGAAACATTATTTATTTTAATGAAAATTCTGTGTTAATTACAAAGAATATTTTATATATACTGGGAAGGAGGGAGGCAAAGAGGAGGGAGACCATGGCTAATAGATTTCTATACATTCATGTATGTAATGGATATAGTCACATATCTAATGAGATGTCAGTGACTTGAGGAAACCAGAGGACATCCCTTCAGAAAGCCTAAAATAGATCTTCGTGGTAATATATTATTTTAATTATTTCTTGTCTGAGAAAGCCATTAGAAACCCAAAACAATAGAGCTATAAAGAGCCACACTCACTTATGTAGACCTATAACTCATTCCTAATATATTTAGAAATACTGCCGTTTTGAATCTCACATTTCTTGAAACAATTTTGTTCAAACTTATGTGATGATGCATCTTAATTATCAATGACCTTATCATTGCTCCTGCTACCTTTTTGATCCTTTTTTTTCCCCAGAGCACTTTATCTTTACTTCCATCTAAGTTATTTAACATTCAGCACTTCTAAAATTCTTTTATTGTGCTACCACTGATCATTTCTTTTGATTTTACAGATACTAAAATTGAAAATCTTTTTTTACCCTTTAAAATATTTTCTCCCTTAATTAATGAGTTAACATTTTCACTAGGTTGATCTGGTGCACATATGTAGGGCCGGTATTGGGGGCCAAAAGGTGCAGGTCCTGTTTGAAATTCAAATTATTATTGAGAATTCTCATTGCATTACATTTGTCTTAACTCCATTGTACTAAACCAAAGAGTCATATGTTGTCTTTACAAAAGTATATGTTCGTCACAAGACTTTAAAGAAAATAGAATGTACTAAGAGAATGTATTTTGTTTACATCCTAAAGCAGAATGAACTTCAAACTGAGGGATTGGTGAAGTACAATTACCAGCAAATAGTAGCATGAGACAAATAAGATGTGTCTGCTCTCCATAGATTCTAAGAGAGATGGCCGGCTGTCACAGCTTCTGCCATGCTGTCTTCCCAGAGTTCTGATTTCCTGAATCAGTAGACCCTACAGTCTTTCAGCACAGAGAACACAAGCTTCGGAGCTCAGCAGGCCTCACTCCAGATCCCACGTCTGCCACTTCAGTTTCTTAATCCCTAGTTTCCCCTTGTCTAAAGCTCGGATGCTGTTACTTTCCAAAGGTTGTTCCAAGAATGAGAGAGATTATTGGTTTATTGCTAGATGATATAGTATTCAATAAATTGTAGGTATCGTCACTGAATCTGTGCTATTTTGATCTTCGTTTTCAATATAGACTTCAACGGTGACACCAAGATTCCTGGTGTCAAAGCTATTTTCTGACACTGGTATCCAATGCTTCCTAAGAATGTTGTCATTGCTGTGTCCTCTGACTGATTGTGTCCCAGTTCTAGCCCAGTTCTTATGTGAACTGTATCTAAACTGGAATTTTTGGATAGCCTAAGAGATTTGCCTCTGCTACAGAGATCCCTCTTGATTGTGTCCCAGTTCTACCCCAGTTCTTATGTGAACCATATCTAAACTGGAATTTTTGGATAGCCTAATAGGTTTGCCTTTCCTACAGAGGGCTGGCCATCTCTAACCTATAGGTCTCTTGGTCCTTCTAACCGGCTGTCACTCACACAGGTCTCTATTTCTCAGCCCTCTGTTGCCCTCTAGTGATTCCTTTCAGCACTACCTCATTTGGTGGTTTATCATTGTACTGAAACTCTTGTTTACCTGGGTTCAGACTGTAAGAACAGTCAGCTGAACTGAGAATCCACCATGGATTAAATTACAGTCCATATTTTAAACATTAACATGTGTGAAAAAATTGAAAAACAGCCATAGCAGACTCCTGAAAAGAGGTTATCAGAATATTGAAGATGTGTAGGATCTCAGTGACAAAAAACAAGTCTAGATTACAGAAACAAGACCGATAAATTGGTTATAGTGCCCTGATAAAAAAATATTCTACTTGACTAGGAAATGATTGTTATTGAGTAAGTTAGTAACGGAATCAGTGATCATTAGGATCTATCTTAGATTCATTGAGAAGAAATTATGCCCCCAAAATATCATTTACTTTTCTTTTGGCATGCATGTCAATATCAGCAGAAGTTATAGGTATACTATATCTCAGTTTCAACAAAGCTCATAGAAAAGACGATCCTTTTTAATAAAAAAAAATTAGATTGGTCAGTAAAAAGTTGAGCCATTCAAAGTGAATTGAGTAATAAATCAAAGTTGACCTGAGGGCAGGTCTCCAGTAACATTTTATAAGGCTTTGATCTGAGTTAGTGTTGTCCCCTCAAAATCTGTAACATATGGTTCAGATGAAGACATATATTGCCAAAATTAACGGAGGAGGAATAACTAAGGTATTGGATGACAAAATCAAGTATCTGCTGGGTCCCTAAATGGCAGGAAGAATGAGAGAAAACATCCAGAAGTGGAAAATTCTCTGTAGATTCACAAATTAAACTGTTCTTCTACAAAATACGGGAAACCTGGCTTAAGGAAAGTATACATGAAAAAAAAAAATAATGTCGGGCTTTAGCCGCCTGCAAGCTCACCATGTGCCAACAGTGTGATGAGCTGCCAAATAAGCTAATGTGAGTCCTAATAAAGTGTAGAGTTCAGATCAAGGAAAGTAATAGTCCCATTGAATTTTGCACTGTTCATACCACATCTGGAGTATTATGTTCAATTTAAAGTGCCAGATTTTAAGAGGGACACTGACAAACTGAACCTCGTGCCAAGGAGATCTGGCAAGTGCAGAGCGCGAGGACTGGCTGAGATCGCTGAGATGACTCAGAAACATGGTAGCTGTCTTCACGTATTAGAAGGACCATAACGTAGAAGAGAGTCTGCGTTCATTAAGATTCCAGACAAGTCGAGCCTGGATCAATCCAAGTAAGAACCTTCTATTAGCAAACTCTTCAGAAACAAAATGAGCTGTCTGGTGAGAAATTGAACTCCCCGCCACTGGAAGTGTTCTAGAAAAAGCCATAGGACTAAGAAACTGTGGCTCTTTATAGCTTTACTGTTTGGGCTGTCTACTGCCTTTCTTACAAATCTTTAACTTTTAGGATTCTATATTTCCTTTCCCTCTCTTTACATTTGTTTCTTCAAAAGTAGAAACCCTCATTTGTTTTCTTTTACTCTCCAATCCCTCCTCCCAAGCTTGTGCAGAGTTGGACAAGGCAGTGCCATAAACAGGATTACAGCATATCATGGCCAAGGCTGTATGCCAATGCTTCAACTGTATGCAGATTTCTTTAAGAATAAGATGCTGTCTCAGGGGTGCCTGGGTGGCTCAGTCATTAAGCGTCTGCCTTTGGCTCAGGTCATGATCCCGGGGTCCTGGGATCGAGTCCCACATCGGGCTCCCTGCTCGGCGGGAAACCTGCTTCTCCCTCTCCCACTCCCTCTGCTTGTGTTCCTGCTCTTGCTATCTCTCTCTGTGTCAAATAAATAAATAAAATCTTAAAAAAAAAAAAAAAGATGCTGTCTCAGAACAGACTCCAGAGAAAATAATTCCCGTTCCTATCCCCAGTTATGGTATAATCAGAAAAGCATAGCTTCTTAATGTTTAAGCCTTTGTATTCGGTGGCCATAAAAATAAAGAGAACACAATCACTTTAGCACGAGCCTAAGGAGCTTATGTGTAGTGTTTTGATAGTCATATTACAGAACCAAATAGAATGTATGTAACTTCAGAATTTGCAGGCCTTTCAAAGCAAAATCAATTCTCTCTCTCCCTCATTCCTTCTTTGCATTCCTCCTGCTTTTTTCCCCTCTCTCTCTCTTTCTTTCAAGATTTATCTCACAGCTGTTGCACAGTGTTTCTTAGCAGAATGATTGACTGTCCCGTTCCTGTGTTTCTCTTGAGTTGTTTCCTCATTACCAAACCCAACTGACTGCCAGGTCCAGGGCTCATCTGGCTGGTGCCTCCTATATCTGCTGTGCTGGGAATAGCTTCCTCTTCACCAGCTGCCAGTAAAGCAACCATGAGAGTGCAGAGGGAGGCAGGTTTGGGGGGAGCATCAAAAGAATGGGGAGGAGGTAGAACAGATATGTCCTTTCTTCTCTGTGATGGATTTCCTTCAGGGCAGCTCTAGACAGCTGAAATCTCTTCAAAGAGAGGGAAATGGAGAAGCTGTTCCTTCACAAGTAGGTTCCTCCTTTCAGATGGTCCAATATTTACTACTCCTATGTAATCACTTTTCAGTACATTTTATTAGAAGTTATTTTTATTTCCTGAGAAACCATGTAGCTTGCATCTGTATGACATGCGTTTCTGTGGACCTCTAGAGTCCTGGCATTTATAGTGTCTGACTCCATTCCCGGACCAAAAGTTGGGAAAACAGAGGAAAGAAAATCTCCACATCTCCACACTTTTCTTCCTCCAAAGAGTCTTTGATATCAAGTGGCAGAGAGGCTGTGAACATTACTAACAAGGATCTCCTTCTGCTGTGCAGGGGCGCTGGGAGGCGTCAGGAGCTAATACGACACGTATAGAGCAGAGTACAGATTTCAAAAGTATATTATTAGTGATGAGACCATCAGCTTCATCTCTTTATGCCTTCATTTCTCCATATTTAAAATGACACTAAAATATCTATCCCAGGGGGTAATTATGAGGAGAAAATAAGAAGGATGTAAAACCCTTAGCATAGGGACTGGCACAGGGTAAATCCTCAATAGCCCTGGGCTATTAACATCATTCCTGTCTATTTTTAAGTGGGGCAGTTAAGTTTTCAGTTGAGGGAACCATCAGTAAATACCCGTGGAATGAAGGTGGGGGCCATTGAATACCAGTGTTAGTTGAATATGTGCAGATCTTGAGCTTCATTTAGAAAATGGCAGATTCTAGTGTGTGCTTCCTCAGCTCCCGTTCATGTGCTTCTTTTTCCTCCTTTGATCAAAGTCAAACGGAAAGGAAAAAGGCGGTCTCTGGCATTCACTGTATCTTCAGTTCTAACCAGCAAAAAAGGTGCCAAGGTGAGGTAGCACATTTCTTAAAGGTGGGCTTTAAGAAACTCTTTGAGCATCTGTTGCAATGAAGAGATAGAGAAAATTCTAAGACCAAGGGTAACTGGCTGGCTTAGTGGGTAGAGCAGCATGTAACTCTTGATCTTGGGGTTGCGATTTCAAGCCCTGTGTTGGGGGTAGTGATTGCTTAAAAATAAAATCTTAAAAAAAAAAAAACCAAAAAAACAGAAAGGAAATTTTAAGAGCAAAGCCAAATACCATCTAAGAAGCATGGAAGAGGATGTCATATAGCTATATCCAGTTCATTCATGGCTCAGGACTTGCACTCTTCTCTGCGTGCTTCTGTAGTAATAGAATTGTTGTGTTTGCCACTATGTGCTTTATTTTTTTTTTGTATGTGCTTTAGAATGTGGTTCTAAAATATGATTGCCTAGACACAGAAGAAAATCCGTGAAGTGCAATAAAAATCAAAGCTATAAGGATAACATTAACAGTATGCTTGGAAAAAATTCTAGAAGGCAGCACGCTTGCAAATATTATCAGGAAATAATAAAGTGTAAGTGTTTGGTTTTAAAATAAATAAAAATGCCTAGATATTACAAAATACGACATTTCATATAGCTGTAGGATTCCTGCAATGAAAAGGGAATGCTCCAATCTTTGTTAACTGTAAGGAAGTTTCTGAAGAAAAGAGTAATAATTTTGAAGTTTTTCATGGTTTAAATTTCTTGGTGATTGTAAACCATTTGGGTTTACTGATCTATAGTTATGAAAGAATATAAATTTCGACAAGTAATTCCTTACTTGAGCTCATAGGTAAGATAATAGAATGAAGCCATAAATAACTCACAAGCATATTACTTCTGTTGGAAACATTCTTCTCCGCCCTCTTTGGGTCTCCAGCTGGACCTCAGAAGTAAGCTGACATCCGACAGATTAACAAGAGAAAAGCATGCAAGTTGTATTGAATTTCTACGTGGACATGGAAGCCCCCACAAGAGAATGAAGACCCAAAGAAGTAACCAGAGCAGGAAGCTTTTAATACCTTTTAAATAAAGAAAGAATACATTTGTGAAGAATGGTAAAGAAATAAGGTTTCTTTACACAGCCTTCTTGGCCCTAAATTCCCCCATCTCTGGTGATTAGAATGTCTTTCTTCCTCCTGGTACAGGGAGAGAACCTTCCACATGGGAGGTTTCTCTTCTGCTTTTTGAGAAGCGGTGCCAGAATGACCTTCCTACTGCTACTCTTTTCTCAAATTTCTTCATCTTATGTCAATATGTCAATATGTCAAGGTGTCATAATTTAGAGTGGCGTGTCCTGAACTCCATCACTTCATAATATAATAAAGAAATATTGTATTTTAATATATTTTCATCAGATACAAAGTTTAAAGGCTTACTTTCCAAATGTTTTAATTAAAGATAATACTCTTATCTAGGAACTACAAAACACTCATGAAAGAAACTGAAGAAGACACAAAAAGATGGAAAAATATTCCGTGCTCATGGCTGGGAAGAATAAACATTGTTAAAATGTCTATGCTACCCAGAACAATCTATACCTTCAATGCCATCCTGATCAAAATTCCAATGACATTTTTCAAAGTGCTGGAACAAACAATCCTAAAATTTGTATGGAATCAGAAAAGACCCCAAATTGCCAAGGAAATGTTGAAAAAGAAAACCAAAGCTGGGGGCATCATGTTGCCTGATTTCAAGCTATATTACAAAGCTGTGATCACGAAGACAGCATGATACTGGCACAAAAACAGACACATAGACCCATGGAACAGAATAGAGAACCCAGATATGGA
>NC_138370.1:93085698-93102669 GCF_054177405.1 Leptonychotes weddellii
TACTGCTTGTATAATTTCCTTATTTACTGGATAAAGAAAAAGCCCTTTTCACTTATAAATCACAGTTAAAGTACCTACATATCACAGTTGAAAAATTTTGAATATATGTCAATATGTCAAAATATCTTATTGACAAAAAGAAAGTCAAATGTTTTCCATAAAGTTCATGGAATGGGTGAGAAGTGATATTCATCAATTTTTTTAGTGCATAGTCATCAAATGTTAGATACCACTCATTTTGTTGATGCCTCCCCTCTAGTAAATGAAAATTTAATTATGTTAAGTTTTAAATTGTATAAATAACTTTTAACTGTTATTGTAATATTCTTAAAATTTGTATAATTAAAAAAATCATAACTATGTTTAGGAAAAGACAATAGGAATCTAGAAACCACTGTATAGGAAAACAAAACAGCTATAATTCAAATCACTAAAATAATTTTAATACTGCATTTGTTTCCTTATGGGCTACCCACTGAGCTCAATTGGAATAATGTATGTGAAAATAAAATTATGTAATTTATACAAAATATTATAAATGGATTATTATTGCTATTAAGTTCAAGGAGAAGTACAAAATTATCTAAATTAAAATAGAAGTTGGAGAGTTTGGCATATTAAATATATAAATCATATTTATAGGCATGTTTGTGTGTGCACACATACATGTGTATGTGCTTGGGTTATGTTTGTGTACTGTGTGTATTTAATGCAACCTTTTTTTTTAAGATTTTTTTTTATTTATTTGACAGAGAAAGAGACAGTGAGAGAGGGAACACAAGCAGGGGGGAATGGGAGAGGGAGAAGCAGGCTCCCTGCTGAACAAGGAGCCTGATGTGGGACTTGATCCCAGGACCCTGAGATCATGACCTGAGTCAAAGGCAGACGCTTAACCGACTGAGCCACCCAGGTGCCCCTAATGTAACCTTTCTTGATTTCCTTTTTACTCTGAAATGTTCAGAGAAGACCATGTGCAAAATTTGGGATGCTGATCCACTGTAAAACATAACATTTAAATTATCTTTAGTATCTCAACAGTCTTTTCTCCCATGTACATTTTTTAATGCTTCTAAAAATACCACTTGATGTGCAAAGGAGTCTTCTCTATGTGGAACTTCCATGTGTGTCTGCATCATTGTATTTATGCATAATGATTTGCAAGTCATTAAAAGGTGGGGATTACATTTAGGATTTGTTTTCACTGTAATTTTGGAGCACAGTCCCTATTGTTTCCAGTTCTAAGAAAGTGTAAAGGAGACAGATAAGAAATCGGTGAAAAAGACATCTAGAAGAGTGAAGGAGTAAATTCTGGCTCACTTTTTATTTCCTTTTATTCAACGTGGGGAACACAGAAGTGGCCTACACCTCTTTCATTTTAAGTTACTCTTTACAGTAACCACAGGCACATTATTTTTATACCAAGGAGGAAAAGTGATTCTTAGGGGGGAGAAATTTAAAGTGTAGAAGGGAAGTAGTTTGTGTGAAATTGCTTTCCTAGATCACTGTGCCTGCTGCCTATTGATATTGATATTGATTGATATTTTGATTTTTGATTGACATGTTTAAGCCCCCAGTATCCTCTACCAACAATCAAGATTATTGGTTCAAATCAGAAAAGAAGGTGTGTGGAAATTACTGGGAGAATTATTTTTCTTTTCATTAGGAAGAGAGAAGAAAAAATCAAAGAATGGGCAAAATGCCGGTATACAGGGCACTTCTAAACAATAGTTCTTTCATCTATTTGTATAAATGTCAGAGCCATAAAGGTAAACTGCATTAAGGATTTTAATATGAAAATGGAAGAGCGCCTGGGTGGCTCAGTCATTAAGCGTCTGCCTTCACTCAGGTCATGATCTCAGGGTCCTGGGATTGAGCCCCGTGTCTGGCTCCCTGCTCAGCGGGGAGCCTGCTTCTCCCTCTACCTGCTGCTCCCCCTGCTTGTGCTCTCTCTCACTCTCTCTCTCTCTCAAATAAATAAAATCTTAAAAAAAAACCACCCTCCTTTAAAAAAATAATATGAAAATGGAGAAATGGGATTTATGATGGCAATTAAACTGGTTTTCTCATAGCTGTTCATAATGCCTTTTTTGGAAGAATGACAAAAAAATTCCCTTAGAATGTTAAGTATCCTAGGAACAATTATATATATATTCAATCACAATAATGACATTACCCGTATCTCGACTGGTCAATTATAATTCTAACTATTCAAAGTTTACTAATTTCTATTATATCCTCTTTAAATGTCAGAAGTGGACATTTTAAGACAGACCACCAAAGAACTAATCCCAGCCAATCACTTCCTATTCGGAAATCAAAATTGCCCCTTTGATTTTTAATGCACTATTGTTACTCTTGTTAACATGTAATTTCAAAAGATAAAAATACTACTGTCACTCAAATATAAACATGTCAAAGATTTATTTTATTAAATTCATTAAGGAAAAAAATTCATTAAGGAGAAAACCATTAAGATGTCAATATTTAAATGAGAATTTGAAGAAGATATATATGCAATCATGAATACTGAAATGAATTTGTTAATAAGTGCAAAACTAGTTAATATTCATGGGGCAATAATGTTTGGAGTCATCTTTTCTATAGGGCAGAGATCAGTTGTATCTCTGTCAGACAAAATTCATTTGCATCGCTATGGACGAGAATCATTTGTATTACCCTCGGTTTTCTGACACTTAACTTCTAACCTCTACAGAGTTGTAAAATAGCCTGGCCAATAATAAGACTCACATTCCTGTAGAACTGATAATCCCCAGAAGATCTGGTAGAACACTCTACCTCCCTGCATAGCCCTGAAAGGACATTCAGAAGCCTCTTTCCTGTTCTTGGGAAATATTTCCTTCACAATGTATATAATTTTATTGGACATATTGGTTTTGATCACTGTTTTTTTTTTTTTAAGGTAATGGATCCCTTTTGGTGACTAGACAGCTTTAAAATTACGAGGCCATTTTATGAGGCCTCATCCACCTGATGAGGAGCAATGGCATTAATATGATAGTCTCGAGCTTTTAAGACAGAGCTATTGATTTCTTTATGTGTTCCTCTCCTAGTTTTCCCATTGTCCACACAGTTATTTAATCCCAAATCCTAGGAATCATCTTGACTTCTGCTAATCCATCTCCCTCATCTTAAATACATAAAGCCACACAGTTATATACATATAGAAACACACATACACACGCATCCCCTGTCTAGCGCTGTCAGATCTGCAAGCAAATCATTCCCTTCCTAAATATTACTTCTCTGAGTCTCCTGGTTCTAAACCACAAACAGCACTTGCCTGGGCTAGTGTAGCAGCATTCATACTATTTCCTCTTTTGTCACCAAAATTGCATTCTCTACAAGTCAGCAGAGAGATTTTGAAAAACTTAAATTGGATATTACTTCCCTGCTTAAAGCTTTCCAATGGCTTTACCATTTCAATTAGAATAAAATAAAAATTTGAGGACATAGCCTACAAGGCCCAACACATTCTGGTCTTATCTATGTCCCTGGCCTTGTTACCTACCATCTTCGGTACTTCACTGTGCTCTAGTCTCTCCCTCTGTTCATGGACACATCTATCTGATTCCCAGCTCAAGACACTTACTTTTACCACTCCTTCTGCTTGAATGACTTTCCCCCGTATCTTCACTTGGCTTCATCTTGTCATTCAGGTCAATTCAAAAGCTACAGCCTCAAAGAAGATTTCCCTTGCCCCCCTCTCTAATGTACCTTTCTTCAGTCACTACCAATTGCTTGTTTAATTATTTCCATAGCAGTTATTACTACCTGAATTTTCTTATTTGCAGTTGGTTTGTTTATTATCCGACTCCCCTGTGGGGAGAACAGAGCTATGGTTCATGTATACTCTAGTGCCTGTCCCATAGTGGTGTTCAACTGAGATTTGTTAAAGCATAGGTAAACCCCATAGGTAAAATATGTTTGCAGTATTTACTGAGGAATTTCTGCTCTGTTTAGGAGTCTAAACTGCTACATGTAATGTGAGAGAACATCATGGAATGGTGCTCAGGACAATAATAGATCTAATCCTCCATGATACCGTAGAACATAAGAGCAGCAAAGATTCCTGCATAGGGCTTTGGTAGGTACTTTTGGACTGGGAGGTACAAGTAAGTCCTTAGATGTGAGCTAAGGGGTGAAACACAGATTTGGGATTACAGGAGCCCCAGGATAGGAATATGAGCAGGAAGGTTGAAATTGGGGTCTATGGCAGATGCTTACTTCTCTCTGTCAACTTCTAAAACGTATCTGAGCAGCTCTGGGTCCACAGTGATAAATGTTGGCCAAAAGGAAGTCAGTGGACTCCAGATAAATCCTGCTTGGGTTTCAAGACATGTAGAATCAACCAAAGAGATTCAAAGCCTACCCTTATGAATGACTATCTTGAGATGCTTTGTACTCCTAATTGTTATTTATTTATTTATTTATTTATTTATTTATTTATTTTAGTATCTAGGTAAATTTCTGACTCATTAGGCAAGATCTTTTCTTCACATATATTTATTAGCCGCACCAGTTAATTATTCTAGGCTATGATTGAACATATGGCTTGGGTGCTATTTAAGTAAACATGTGGTACATTTTTTTCATATTTTTATGACTTTTCCATTTTAAGAAAAAGTTCCAAAATTCTAGCAGAATTATGCATTGTGTATATGCCAAATTAAAATGAAAATCTGAAAAGATCACTTGTATCCACTGCTTGCCAAAATCTAAGAACATTCCCTAGTCATTGTTGATTGTGCTTGCTTTGTGCCTCAGGGGGAAGAGGAAAGCTCCATGGCGGAGGTGGCATATGAGATGGGCCTTTAAATGTGGAAGTGGTACCAAAACAAGGATTTATATCAAGTTAAGTCTCAGGAGTAGTGTTGTTTGGGTTTATTTAGAACAGTGAGGAAGTGAGCACTAGTTACTTGGGTCTGTGAAAATTTGCAGCCATAATTTCAAGGGCCACATATTCTGAGATGTCTATACTTTATGTACTTTGCAGGTAACTGATTTTTAGCAGCAAGCTTATATCATTGGGATTTATCTATAAAATATTGAACTGAAAACTGTCTGATAAATTAATTTGAGGAGAAAGGAATAGGAAGCAAGAAGAAAAAGTAGAAATGTGAATTCATTGGCTGCATCCATGGTCTTCAAGTAATCCCATCATCTGACATTCCTTTGCATTTCCTTTCGTTCCAGCAAAACTTGACAGTTCTTGTGTTCTTCAATTAAACATGTTTACCTAATAAGATTCCTTGTAACTGGTATCCAGTTTTCCTCTTTCAGTTTAGTCATACTTCAGGGAGGTCATGTCCTTAACACTTTCTCTAACCTGCTCTCACCATCATCCCTACAACTCTCCTTTCAGGAAGCATGACCTACATATGTTCCTTACCTCTCTAAACCTCTAACTTCTAATCTGTAATAATGATAATATCCACCTCAGAATTGTCCCAAAGTAAATAATTAAAAGGTTTTGAGCATTCTTATTCTTAAATTGGTGCAGTTTGAACTTGGCAATATTAATTTAGCATTTTGTCTTGCTATACAGTAATTTATATACATGATTTATTGCTTCATCTAGATTCTAATTTAATTGAAGGTAGAAATTGTATATTATTTTTGTTTTTACCAAAGAGTATTATGGTGCCTTATGCATTAGACATTTGTTTTCGATTTGAATTAAGGGACATTTTATAATTGTTAATGGCACATCTGTCTTGAATTATGACTATTGGGGGCTTTTAGACAACACACCAATATCAGATACTTTAGTTTGTTGCAACTCATTTGAAGGCATATAGGCCATGTCTTCTTTTTTTTTTTTTTAAGATTTCATTTATTTGAGGAAAAGAGAGACAGCGAGCGAGAGAGAGAGAGAGCACAAGCAGGTGGAGGGGCAGAGGGAGAGGGAGAAACAGACTCACTGCTGAGCAGGGACCCCAGTGTGGGGCTCCATCCCAGGACCCTGAGATCATGACCTGAGTCAAAGTCAGATGCTTAAACAACTGAGCCACCCAGGCGCCCCCATGCCTTCTCATCTTTGCATTGTCCTGTTACATTCCTAGTAGATTTTCTTCCTACCACCTAGTAGATTTTCAAACCATATGGCAGGAACCAAGTAAACATTCACTGAATCAAAACATGAACACAAAGAAAGCAACTCCTATATTCTTTAAATTGTCTAAGATGTCAAAAAGCAACTACTTTGGCTTGCTTATTTATGTAATTGAAAAGTGTTTGTTTTATTTTACAACTTTTAAAGTCCCTAGAAACTCTTAACTAATGTATCTTATTTCCAGAATATGGGGTGTGTTCACATGTTGCTGTGTATATCACATTTGCATCTAAAAAGAAGTCATTCATTCTTTCTAGAAATATTTATGAGCTTCTACACTGTTCCTGGCTCTGTTTACTTTCTGTTAACCCCTCAAAGCCTACTCAGCTGAAAGGCTATCTTTGTCCATGTAACCTAGAGGTTGACTTCAGGAAGGCATTGTAGAAACTGGAAGAGAACAGGAAATCAGTTGTGTAAGGAACCCCTAAGAGCCTTGCTTTAAACATATATGCCAGGATTCAAGAAACATGCTTGCCATCTGTCAAAATACTTAGATTTAACATTAAAAAATTCTCATATTCAAATTTATAATCCATTTTGAATTTATTCTTTATCTCTTTCTTAGAGCCAATTTTAGGCCAACTTTTAAAGTGGGTGGAATCTATCTTTCGTAACTCCACCTCATCTGGGTCTTGTCTTCATCCACCTTTTCTAGGCAGTCAGGGTTTTCCTGTTGCTTTAATATAGTGAGACCAAATTTCTCACCAAAGTTTTAGCGTCTTTTAGCTTTATTAATTTTCTTGTGTTCATAGACTTTAATGCAATGTAAGTAAAAGTGCTAGCATGAACATATGAACAGAAGATATTAAAGATACATTAATATTTTACTTGAAATAATCAAATTCTTAGGAGCATTTTTTATTTATTTTGCTTCATTATCATTCTGTTTTTATGAGCTACAAAATAAAAGTTTTGATATTTGAGCAATAATAAAATATCTTCACCTCTATAATTAATGATAGTGCCTCTCTAATTGTTTTTAGATTAAGGAAAGACTACAGTGAATCTGATTCTGATTCTAAAAGAATCCGTTCTAGCTTTTTAAAAAAATTTTAATACAAGTGTGATGAGCACAGGGTGTTGCATGTAAGTGATGAATCACTAAATTCTACTCCTGAAACTAATATTACACTATATGTTAACTAACTGGAATTTAAATAAAAACTTGAAATACAATAAATAAATAAATACAATAAACAAACAAACATTTTAATAACTACTTCTATGGTTAGATTATTTCAATGTAGTATAAAAAGTAGAAGCCAAAGTATTTTTTTTTTAAATTAGGCCACTATTTCTAATCCTAGCTATTAAAAATGTATCTTTACATAGTGACATTCTCTAAATAATTCTTTGTTTAATGAAAAAAATGTTATTCTGTGTTTATGGGTTATAGTGGGGAAGACAACATTATTGTCTTTATTTTATGAACAGGGGTTAAAGACACTATAATTTTTATATTCCTTGCCTAATATTTAGTATGTAAATCCCATATAGCATTCTGCCCAATAATAAACTGTGAATGTTCGACAAGTATCAGTTGTTATGATGAGTCCTTTTTCATGGTAACTTTCCTCTTTGTAATAGTTAACTTTATTCCCTTCTCCATTCCACCATGACTCAACATTAAAACACACATACTGTACTACTTCAATGGTATTATGCATTAAGCACTGTGCAATGCACCAACAATACTGTAATGAAGGAGTCAGAAAAGGCCTTCACCTGCGTGGAACTTAACATACTAATTCTAGTAAGCAGGGAGAAGGCGACAAGTAAGAACCCAGTGAGTAAGATAATTTCAGATTATTCTAAACAGGAAATAAGCAGGTTTATTTGAGAATACTTTTTAACATTCAACATTTACTCACACACATATTCATCCAATTTATTTATTTGTTATATAGCTAGTATGTACACAAGAAATTACAGACTCAAATGTCTGTATGTGAAGTGTGTAAAGCAGCAACTTAATGGAATTAATGGAAGTTATAGATGTGTTTTCAAATGTTCTTCCAATTTGTTTTACTGGCTAAATCAGAATCCCCTTTTGGAATGCATGCGGTCTACTGCTGTCTACTTCTGCATGTAAATATCTTCTTTTAAGGCAGCAGATACATTGTCTTTCTTTTGATTGCCAATTGATTCATGAACACTCATTCATTTATTAATTCCCTCATTCATTCAATAACCTTTGAAGTGACACCTTTATTTCAGTGTGCTTGTACCAAGTGGAAAACCAGATGACATGACTCAGACTCTACCTCCCAATAAATTATAAACCATGTGACATATGAACCCTTCCCTCATCTTTCTGTCCACCCAGCCAGAATTAGTTTCCTTCTCTTCAGAACATTTAAATAATTTTCTGTCTTGTATATGTTTCTTTATATGTCTTATCCTCCTTACTTAGCTATTTCTTATATATCTCGGCATTCTTCATGCTATCAGAAGTTGTTACTTACCCTCAGATATTGGTCAATATATGTTTATTATATGAGTAAATGTCAGATTAAGTCAGAGCTCTTGCTCATATGATCACAATGTTTTTTACAGGTTAGAGCATCATTTTTGCATTTATTTACATCACAAATTGTGGTGAGGATATAATGGACAGCATATTCTCTAATGATTTGGTTTTATTTGACATTTTATTCCCTCAGTTGGTATCCTTAGTTAATTAATTAAGCTTAGAACGTTTAAAATACATTTTAAGTTTTAAGAGAGACTGACTTTCATAAAGAAAAATACTATTAATTACTATGTTAGGGAAAGTTTGAGAATCATGGTATACACTTAGGATAAATGGGAAAGTAGAGGAATAGTTGAGCAAGCTGTCAAAATAAGGACATAGAGTATTCTAAATCAGGTTATGGGAAAACTGGTTTTATTTGCTCTTACTCTCTTAGACCAGTTCCCATTCCAGTATAGTAAAATATAAACCCCAATTGTATAATACACAATTACAAATTATTTATTACTTTGAAACATACAAATACTTACTTCAAGGAGGGAGGTAAATTAAAAAGTTTAGTTTGGGCCTTATTAAGCATGAGGCATATTTTAGACATTAAAGTAGAGTTGTCAGGTAAACAACTAAATACAAGAAACTGGGGTTTGGAAAAGAGATTATATCTGAAGATATACATGAAAGACATTAAGGGCCATGAGATTATATGGCATCCAAAGATAACCCTAAGCACTCTAGAGTTAAGAGGTCAGTGGATGAGGGGGATTTTCAAAAGCATTCCAAAAAGAAGCAGCCAGTGAGTTAGGAGGAAAACCTAGAGAGTGTGTTCTGGAAGCCAAGTGAAGAAAGTGAATAAAGGAGAGGCAAATGATCAACTTTGTCAAAAGCTACTCATGGATCAAGTGAGAGGAAGGCTGAACATTGATCATTGGCTTTAACAACATGGAGGTCAATGGTGATCTTGTAGTAGAACGGTAAATAGAAAAACTTACCAGAATATATGCAAAAGAGGATGGGAGAAAACTAGATGGAGACAACAGGTATCAACAAGTATTTCAAGGAGTTTTGATGTAAAAGTGAAAAAACAAAACAAAACAGGGCAATACCTGGAAAGGGAAATAAGGTCAAGAGAAGATGTTTGTAAGTTGGAATAAATAATAGCAACAGCATATGTTAGCTGATGGGAATGGTTCAACAGAGAGGCAAAATTTGCTGATGCTGAATATAGAAAGATGTTCTTGAGTAGGCAAGAGAGGATGAGATCTAGTGCGCAAGGTGAGGGATTGGCATTAGCCATGAACACAGGAAGGAAGAGAGGGTATTATGAATACAGAAGCAAGGAGGTGGTAGATTAAATTGAGTAACTTATGGAAGTTAGGACAGAATCTGAGTGATTCTGTTTCCTTTGTGAAATAAGTAACTTTACCAGCAAGAGGGAGGGAGAGGGAGGAGCTGTTAGAGATCTGAGGAGAAGAGTATGGTATGAAATATGTATCTAAGAAAGTGAGAGGCGATGAAGGAGGAAAATAAAGACTAGGGCCAGCATCAGGGCCCACTTGAGATTAGTGATCATGACTTTAACGTTAGACCAGTACACTTCATTTTAGGTTGTTCTCTGGAAATGGGTTAGGCAGAGAGTTGGATTTAATCAAAATTGGAGTTTTACCAAAAGAGTATGATAAAGTTAGAGGGAAGGAAAGAGAGTGGTACACATGTGTAAGAAGATAACTACAATGATGGTATGTGGAATTTAAACTAGGCAATTTAAACTAGGGGTAGTGGAAAGGTAGTATAATAAATGGATTACTAGTCTCAGAGAGAACAGATTTTTTATTAATTAAGATATTAGAAGGAATGAGCAGGAAAAAAAAAAGTTGGAAAAAGTGATTAGAGAATGAGGTGCTTAAAATTGTGGTTAGAGTGGGGTTTCCATAAATGGTAGTGAGAAGATCTTCTAGGGCATGATCACTGGAGTTGGTAACTGGATTAAAAGACCATGGGAGGAGAGGAAGTCAAGAAATCAAGAGTCCAGGGCATTGGAAGAATCATTCGTGTGGATATTGAAGTAGAACTGAAGAATGTTTTACAGTACAATAAGAGCCAAAATCTTCAAGAACTGAAAGGGAAGAATGACACGGAAAGGGGGTGCTAGAAAAATGATATACAGTAGACTCTATAATCTGATAACATGGGATTCAAAGTTTGGCGTTATAGGGAGGAGAAAGAGAATTGTTTGGAAGTGGTAATAAAATGTAAGTGGGGTATTTGCATTCCAGGGCTCTTCCAGGCCCAGTGGTGTGAGAGGTATCAAAAAGAGAAGAGCCACCACTTGAGAATGTTATAGGGGATGGAGTGTCTTCACAAGAGAGCCATTTTTCAGTGGAAACCAGAAGATCAAGATCCCATTCAAGAGGAGACTGAAGATAAGGGGGACTATGCTTATGACTGGCTGAGAGCTCCAGAGGGCACAGTGAGCTGGGGAGGAGTCAGGGATGGGAACAGAAAGATGAATATACAGGGCCTTATGGAAATTAGAGACTGAGACATGAGAGACCCAGGTTTTACCTAGGGTGTGAACAAATAGGACTGGTGCTGAGCAGGAGAGTGGTGGGGACCTGTCAGTGGTGTGAGAGAGCACCTTGCCTATGGCCTACAGAACTGAGAATATACTATTGGGAAATAAACATGTTTAACAAATGATGTTTACTGTTCATAAGTGGAAAGGTAGAATGTGAATAAGAATAGAGTCTAAAAAAAAAAAGAGTCTAACTTTTTGCTAGGAAATTCTGCCTTAGATCATTTACAAATTGATGATATTCTACAGAAATTTAGCCTAAGTTGATCTTAGCTTATAAAAAAAAAAATGCCTTTTAGGGTATGTCTTTTATGAGTTTTGTCAGATCTAGGCTGATACTGTGGTTCCAAAAATTCACATATGTTTTGACATTGACTTCATGGGAAAATCTGGAGTTTCACATAATATGATTTTTTTTCCCCGTATTTCCCTTCAGTTCTCCAGAGTCTAATAATATTTAGCTTTATTGTGGTAAAAGGGACTTAGTTCTCTGGGCAAGCCAATTTTCTGGTCCATGCATCAGATTTAATTATTCTAAAAATACATATATACTATGGGGCGCCTGGCTGGCTCAGTTGGTGGAGTGTGTGGCTCTCGATTTCAGGTTGTAGGTTCGAGCCCCACATTGGATATGGAGATTACTTAAAAAAATAAAACCTTAAAAAATACATTTATGCTCTTAAATCCTCTGCTTATGAATAAAAACCAGGTAATTGCCAACTAAATAATAGCAAATTGTTTAAGTCTCTGAACTATTTACCTTTTCTTTCATTCCTTGCATCATTTTCTGACTTTTTAGCAGATTCTCTTCATTGCCATTTTTGAGGCTATGATGTTCAGTTTCTGTCTCTTTTGGCTTCTTATTAATCTCATCACTTTTTCTTGATTGAGATTAATAATTTCATTGCCCCCATGTTTACATTTCAGTTTATCTTGATTCAGACATTAAAGTGCATTTTAATTACTCCTGGATCAAGATATTTCCTGCGTTTCAATTTAATTCTAATTTTTATTTTTTATTTGTTCTTATAATTATTACTTTTTTCTTGCAGATCTTTTGAGCCTCTTGACATAAGTTCTTGCTTGCATGCAAAGCTTCCTCAGACGAAAGACATTGTCCATTCCAAAATAATCTAAAAATTATTTTTAATCATGACTAGGTAAAAATACTTTCTTGGAGACATTTACTTTAAACAAAGTTCAGTAACATAATAAAATCAGGGATGGAGCAGGGGAGAGTATACCTAGTCTTTCTTGAGGATGGCTTTCCTCTCTTCTAAACAGGTGGAAACAATAGCTACTCCTTTCATAGCGCAATTGATCTTCTCCTCTACCCTTTTTTACTTTGGTTATCTCATTAATTCTTTTCCCCTCTTCACTTAATCTTGGATAATGGGATAATGGCAGGTCCAAAAGGAGTGTAAAGTTTTTAATGAAGAGGAAAAATTCATACTTATTGTTTTTCTTCTTGCTCAAAATGTTGAATTTGGGCCAAAGCAGAGGAAGCTGAGCCATTAACAGTCTTTATTTTTACGCACATTTATTTATACTTCTATTGGCTAGTTAGCAGACTTAGAAACATGTGTGGACCATATTGAAAAATCAAACTAAAAAGCAGTACTTAATTGTTGATACTTAATTGGATGATACTTAACTTTTAAGTTTCCTTGAGTCAGGGTGTGGTATTTTTCAGGCCCTGCGTTGAAAATGAACCTTTTTCTTAGATTATTAGATCATTCTTAGATTCTTAATAGCCAGGATCATAAGATAAAGTAGTGGTATTTTCGCTATAGGGATAAACTTGTCTCAGGACCTGGACGGATTGACGAGTCCAATAAATGAGGTGTCCAAATGACAGGGCAATCTCAGAAACACAAAAGTTAAAAACTGCCACTCTGATTTATTTTTTTGGGTGACTTGCAAATCATTGATCCTCATTCTGAGTTACACATTCATTCCTTTTTATATATATGCTAAGGTAAAATTAACAGTTGCCACCAAATGACTTACATATACCACAATTCTTGCCTAACATGTTAATTTTGTAGTTTAGTTCTCACAGGGTTCATCTTTTTTTTTTCCCTTCTGAGTTTGTGAAGATGCTGTTCTCACATACCTCTTCACAGCAACCCACGCTGTTGTACTGTCTGCAGTGAAGAAGGAGGGCTACCTCCTTCTATGGAACTTCCTCTGATTGACCGGACATTGTGAAAAATGAGGTGTATGAAGTTGGCTTCTAGAACTCCCATTTTCTATTTCAGTATTTCCCTCCCTCATAACTGGGCTCCATTGCCTCATTGCACAGTTCTTTTCTGGTATACCTCATTGCCTAATCCTGCATTTTGTGGACAGCCCCATGGCTCCATGCCAGTCTCTTCCAGATTCTACTTTTTAAAACTTTATGGTTCTGCATTCCTTAGTAGATGTACTCTCTCCTTGCTGTAACTTGAAAACTAGAGCAAACTATAGAGTTCTACTGGCAAAGTCATAGCAGCAGACATCCCAGTTAGCTAGTTTTACCTAAGCTTTTACCACACAAAGACCCTCACCCCCATCCCCAACCCTGGCACTTGCCTACCATATTGAACTACTTAAAATTCTACCACTGCGCCTGTTCACATCATCTAGCCTCAGTTTGAAAGGTTCTTTCCCACCCTTCTTCACCTTTCCATTCTACATTCTGGTCTCTGCTTAAATATTTCCCAGGGAACATTTCCTTGAACTTTCTTGATCTACAAACATTTGAGTCCCCATATCACTCTGTCATCACCCCTATTTAAGCACTTAACACACTGAATTGAAATCACCTGGACATTTATCTTTTATTATTTGGCTATAAAGTCCTTAAGATAAAGCACTATGTCTTATTCACCTTTGTTTGAGCAGCACATTGTTAGAGAAGGGAGGGAGGGGATAAATAAAGGAGGGAAGAAAGAAGTTAGTTATACAGCTAAAGAAGGCTAAAGAGCTATGGGTCTTTTCTTCTACCTTTAAACAGACAAAAGTAAATATTTGCTGGAAAGCCTTCATAATGTGAAGGATAGGGACATAAATTTGAAGTTTTATAGTATGGCATAAAATAAAACAAATTATCTTTGTTCTGAGCTATTCATCTCAATGTTTCTGCCTAATTTACTTCTTATGGTTCTTTTAGAATTTGTATCACTTTGATATGCAAATTTTAGAGCTATACATTGCTCTGGAAATACATTTAATATTTTATTGATTATAAGATGCCATTAATAGTGGAGAACCCAATATATTATATAAAATGACATAAAATATGTAAGTCAGTTATAAAATACTTCACAATTTGGGAATTGTTAAGTTATGAAAAATGTGCATTTTAGGATTAAGGACTATAGTAATAATACTAAATAATACTAAAATCTAACAATTATTGAATGCTTACAAAATGCCAAGTACTTCATGTACATTATAATACTTCATTCTCAAAACAACCCTAGGTGGTAAATCTACTATTATTATCATATTACATAAAGGAAACTAAATGTACAGAGAGGGGTGTGTGGAGGGTGTAGTGTGGGTATGTAGAGAGAGGGAGAGGGAGAGATTGATTTTAAAGAATTGGCTCACATGATTAGGGAGGCTGGCAAGTCCAAAATCTGCAAAATAAGTCATCAGGCTAGACACCCAGGGAATGGTCGATGCTACAGTTCAAGTCCAAAGGCAGAATTCCCTTTTCTTCAGAGGAGGTCAGTCTTCTTCTATCAAGGCTTCAGCTGATTGGAATATACCCACCCACATTAAGGAGGGTAATCTGCTTCATTCAAAATCTGCTCATTTAAATGCTCATCTCATCTAAAAAGTATTTTCACAGAAACATCTAGAATAATGTTTGAACAAATATCTGGGCACCACGGCCTACCCAAGTTGATATATAAAATTAATTATTCCATAGTTCGCTGAGCACGTTTGTATGCAGTACAACAAATTACATTGTTCCATGGAGTACACTGGAAAGGGATTTGACTAGTATTAAAGTAAGTTGCTTTTATATAATCAAACAAAACTGACATGTTTAATCAATCACCAGATGGAGCACTCTGAGTTAATGTTATATTGTTTCACGGTATTCTAAAACTCTTTGATGCTATCTAATTATTACCAAATATGACTTTTTTGTTTTCTGTAATGTATGAGTAAAAGTATGAAGACTGCTTTAAATGTTATCATTTTCTCCATAGTGAAAATACAATAGTGATTGATGGGAGTTGAAGCCACCGTTACTTCCATCAAATAACTAGAGAACATACCTAGTATATTTCTATATTTGAAAAAAAAAAAAAGCTTAGCAATAGAGCTGATAGGATGATATTATGTTACTCATACCACAATTAAACATTGAACAATAGCTAATCATAAAAGAATAATTAGAATATTTGTTAATAATCCTCCTGTTTATGTTTCAAATATGAAAATTAAGTGTTAAATTACATTTCTTCATTGATTGCAAACTCTTAGTAATTGGAGCTATTTAAAATTTAATAATATTTGATTTGGTCTGGTTTTTAATTTCACACCATAGATTTCAGCTCATTACTTTCCTAACATAACATCTTTGACTAAGGCATGTTTTACTTAAGCAGAGAACTGCCCTTGGAAAGAGAAGTAGAGACAGAGCTATTTCTTGTATTTTTTTAAAGATTTTATTTATTTATTTGAGAGAGAGAGAGCATGGGCGAGGGGTGTGGGAGGGCAAAGGGAGAGGGAGAAGCAGATTCCCCACTGAGCCGGGAGCCCAACCCGGACCTCCATACCATGACCCTGAGATCATGACCTGAGCTGAAGGCAGACACTTAACTGACTGAGCCACCCAGGCACCCCTACTTCTTATATTTTTTAAATGATTTTCCATGTGGTAGATATTACTTTCCACACAAACTGTGGTGTTGATATTGTTTTCTTTCCCACTAGAATAGGGAAGATGAATCACAAGGAAAACAATCTGCCCTATTCACGTTGTACAAGCATGATGGTTGTTACTTGATTTATTCTTAGGACTATTTGAGAATTCATTGATATTTGCCTATTTGTTTAGACTCATTGTCCACCTGAAGTTTTCACCAACTTACCCCATTCCTGGTGTTGCCCACCAGGCTGTCTGCATGCATGTGGCTGTGTGAAAGATGAAATTTATGTTGCATTTGGGCTAGAAAATACTGAGTTACAGCCTTTATTTTAGTAGTTTGCAAAATACAAAGTGACTATAGCTTTCTGACTAAGAGGAGAAGCTATGCCATTTGGCAAGTTTAATTAACACAAGACTGGTGAGATCATTCCTAGAGTTATGGGTTAATAATCACTAAGATGGTGGCTTCATTTATATCTTGGATGAGCAAGTCTGTTTAATCAGCTTTATGTTTAACCTAGCTCTTGGCTAAAAGTTACATTCCTGGTAGATTAAACACATTTTGTAGTTTCAGGTGAATAATTCTGAGAGCCTCTTGCCCCTCCTCAACAAACATTAAACAGAAGAACTGTCATTCAAGATAAGAAGAAAAAGAGTATGTATAAACCAAAAGAATCTTACCTAAATCTTTTGCACACACCTCCCACCCTCCAGTCTCCTAACAGCCTGGCTCTTTGTGTTCTTCCTTCTGTTGGAGGAATGAGTAATACTCCACACAGTTTATGGAAGTTGCAGAGCATGTGTGTCAACAAGATTCTTTTCTCTCAAGGCTTGTCATCAAATACCATGGTTTCCTATAGTTTCTTTTCATTTTAAGCAAAGCTGACTCAAAGTTTAAAGCTTCTAATTTTTCTTTCCAC
>NC_138370.1:93103169-93111468 GCF_054177405.1 Leptonychotes weddellii
GCCTGGGTGGCTCAGTTGGTTAAGCGACTGCCTTCGGCTCAGGTCATGATCCCAGGGTCCTGGGATCGAGTCCCACATCGGGCTCCCGGCTCAGCAGGAAGCCTGCTTCTCCCTCTCCCACTCCCCCTGCTTGTGTTCCTGCTCTCGCTGTCTCTGTCTCTGTCAAATAAATAAATAAAATCTTTAAAAAAAATAAAAAATAAAATAAAATAAAATAAAATGTGATAATGTACATGAAATACCAAATTGACTTTCCCATAGTAGGCAGTTAAAACAGGCAAATTCTCGTAAGTCACGTCCCTCCATGGACTTTTATTTAAGTATGGGCCACTCTTAGCCTCTGAAGAGACATAGAGGCCCCTGGATTCTTTATGATTTCTCTCTTTAAGCAAGTTTTCATCTTAGGAGAATTCCATCCATCTTTCAGCTTTTAATTGCCAGTAAAAATTATTTATTCATAGAATGTTAGAACTGAAAGGCCCAGAGGCTCCCTAATTCCAGACTTTTTATTTTATATAAGAAGTTTTACAGTTTTTCCTGATATTGGCTAGTGTATTTCTTTAAATGTATTACCAATTGTTATTCTGGCCTGTTTCTGCAAATGTATGAATAGACCACAGTGTACAAAGATGTTGTGAAGTGATCCTGGATGATTTTTGTTTGCTGCTTTGTGCTATGAATGTGTGCTTTAAGCCTGTTCACCTAATAGCTACTGAACACTTTTCTAGAGAATATTTTATGACACTTGAACACTCATGCAAACATAAATATTCTGTAGAAGGCTTTTTTTTTTCTTTCACACTGAAACTAGCCTGTTCCAAGAAATAGAGAATAATTATGACCTTTGGCACAATGTTAGTATTAATTTTTCTCTCAGAAACTAGCTGTTGGCTTTATACAAAGGAATATCAAGCTGCCTTCTCTTTTATTGAAATTCAAAGGAATGTAGAGCACTGTATTCAATACTCAAGAGGAAGTGCTTCATTTCAATAGAAACAGTGCATTTCTAGTTCCTACTAGAAATCACTAATAAATCTTAACCATACTCACTTTACAGAGCATGATTTCCTGTTAAATATGAAACTTTCAACAACCAGATTATCTCTGTGGGAGGGATCTACAGGACTGTCTTGCTTCTTGCTCTTGTTACTTAATAATGATAACTAAACTTCCATAATATTTCATTCTTCAAAGAGGGAATTTATACATATTATTTAATTTTCACAACAATCTGAAGAGAAAGTCGAGTGTATGATTGAGACCATATTAAGTGAAAGTCAGGTGTCACACGAGGTAGAGATTTAACTACAAACCACAGCTCACTTCCATAATCAGGGCTAGTGAAAGCCATTCCCATTGTTTTTCTTTGCCTTTCTCAGCGTGCACTCCTTCATCTGCCCACATTCCAGATTCCTCTCTTTGTCACACTGAGCCATGAATCTCTGCCTTTCTCCTGTCTCCACAAGATCCCCAGTGCTTTTCTGAGTCATGACTAACTTTTCTGAAAATGTGGGGTCGTGTTGCATAGCAACAGGTTTCTGCCATTTCTCTGGCTCTCCACTTCACAAGCGACTCCCTCCCAAAGTCCACACACCTCAGACATGTCCCTCCTTCTCATACAGATGGGGAAAGTTAGGTTTAGGAAGGGTAAATGATGAATCCAAATGATGACGCATGATGTGAAAGCCATGTGTCTCATTACAGAATCAGGGCTCCACTCATGACTTCAGCAATATTAACAGTAACCATTTGTTTAGCACATTGTAGTTTACATAGACATTTCATTTGCATTAACATGTTTTAATCTGTTGAATAACCCTATGAGGGAAGTATTACTATTCCATTTTGCAGAAGCAGATATGGATACATACAGAATTGACTTACCTAAGACACTATTTATTATCATTTGACTTTAGCCTTTCCTTTGAAATTTCACTTACATAAAATTGATTTCAACTCCTAACCTACATCTTATTGAAGTCCAGTATTCTTTTCTTTTTTTAAGATTTTATTTATTTATTTATTTAGAGCACAGGCCAGGGTGGGGGATGGGACAGAAGGAGAAGGAGAGAGAATCTTCAGTAGACTCCACGCTGAGCACGGAGACCGTTGTCACAGGACTCAATCCCACAACTCTGAGATCCTGACCTGAGCAGAAATCAAGAGTAGGTGGCTCAACTGACTGAGCTACCCAGAAGCCCCTCCCGAGGAATTCTGTTAATTACTAGGAGCTCACAGTCTCATGATCACCTCTTTCTATAGCCTTTGATCTCAGCTGAATCTCATGTTCTAGTCTAGATGATATATATGTCTCTCAGCTTCAGTTCAACCCAAATATGAAAAATAGTCCTTTTTATGTATTTATTTTTAACTTTTTATAAAAACCAAAGCCAACTACTCTAGAAGCTGAAGGAAGTGATATGGAAAATTTTCACGACTAATGTGCATTATGTCAGAGTCAGCTTACTAAAAAATATTTGTTTCATCTTGCTACAGAGTTAATAATGGATTCAGTATTGGAAATTTTACAGCTAATCTCATGTTATTTTTATTATAAAATACTGCTTCATAAAATTATTCATTATTTAGCCTTAATAATGATTGATGTATCTATTCAGAAAGTTTTACCATAGAATAATTTAGAGAATTTTATGATATCAGTGTTCCTCAAACTTTTTGGCCTCAGGACCTGCTTACATTCTTAAAAATCACTGAGCATCTCAAAGAAATTTGTTTAAATGAGTTAACTGTTGTTTTTACCATAATAGAAATTAAAACTGAGAATTAAAATATTTGCTTATCAATTCATTTAAAAATATAAATCAATTACATGTTAACATAAATAAGATCTTTTTATCAGTACAATAGTCCCCCTCATCCACAGGGGATATGTCCAAGAACTCCCAGTGGATGCCTAAAACTGCAGAAAATACCAAAACCTATATACACTCTATTTTTCCTATATATACACACCTATGATAAAGTTTAAAAATTAAACTCTCTAAGAGATTAATAATAGCTAATAATAAAATAAAATAATTATAACAATATGCTATAAAAATGTTATGTGAATATGATTTCTCTCCCTCAAAATATCTTATTATACTAGATTTACTCCTCTTGTGATAATGTAAGATGATAAAATGCCTATGGAACAACATGAAGTAAGGTGAATTACATAGGCCTTCTGATGTGGTGTCAGGCTACTATTGACCTGACAATATATCAAGAAGATCAACAGCTTCTGGACCATGGTTGACTTTGAGTAAATGAAACCACAGAAGGCAACACTGCAGTTAAGGAGGACTACTGTATAACTACATTCTTCTAAAAAATAATGAGAAGATGAGCACTATTTTTTACTTTTGCTAATCTCTTTAACAGCTAGTTTAATAGAAGATAATTGGCTTCTGGGATGCCTGGGTGGTTCAGTTGGTTAAGCCTCGGCCTTCAGCATGGGTCATGATCCCAGGGTCCTGGGATCGAGTGCCGCATCGGGCTCCTTGCTCTGTGGGGAGCCTGCTTCTCCCTCTGCCTGCACCTTCCCCTTGCTTGTGCTCTCTCTCTCTCTCTCTGTCTGACAGAAGGTAATTGGCTTCTCATTGCTATACCTTATTACTATTGAAGTATATGAAGAAAATTCAGCTTCATGGAGGCATATAGTTGGAGAGAGAGATGTATTTGAGCCATGTTTTCAGATAAATGTGGATATTCTTCTTTAATACTACACCAAAAATTTGACAAATGGTAGTTTCTTAGAGAGTCTTACTATGTTAGGTGAGATCAGACAACCAATAGGTTGGAAAATGTGTTAAGTCTACAAAATTCTAATAACCTCACTGTACTCTATAATTTTTTTCTATTGTGTTTCTCTTTGTTAGAAACTGTTCTAAGCACTTTAGATCTACTAATTCATTTAATTGTCTTGATAACTCAATAACAAAGGTGCTATTATTAACCTCATTTTATGCAAATAAGGAAACTGAGGCATAGAGAGTCTCTAAAATGAACTTTCCTTGTTTCTGCTCAGCTCTATTGTTTCACAGGATAGTAAATTTGAAGTAAAATAAATCTAATGACAAGGATAGGTAATAGAATTTCAAAGTTACTGGTAAGCATATGAAATATTGAACACTAATAATACATTGGTAAATTACAAAGGGAGATAACAGGCCAAAATCACTTACTATTCCCTTAGTATGCCTCCAATTATAATGTCTATTGAAATAGAATGACCTATTTTTGGTAACTTGTTTCCAATACATTATTTTTCTGAGTATGACATCTAAGAACTACGTCAATACAGCTTCTGAATATAATCTTCAGCACATTGCACTTTTGTGTGCACTTTCCCTTATATTGCTATAAAAACACCTTAAACTAATTTTAAGAAGCCATGTTTGGGATCCTAGTAAGAAGTCAGCTAAAACAACATAGGTTTTCAGGATTTACATAACTCTCTAGGATTGCAAAATCTCGAGAACATAGGGATAACAGTTTGGGACCTTATAACACAAATTTTTAGAGGAGTTGCCAGGAGAAGTATAGCATGAGGACATATAATTCTTCTCAATAGCACAAGAAAGGAGCAGTGGGCACTAGAAGCAGTACCATAAAGGACAGTTTTTACTGCAGCAAATCTTAATGGTACCTTCTGGGAGCTTTCCAGAATAGAGTCAGCTGAGAAACCTGTGCTCAAGAATGGGTGTGCTTTCCCAAGGTCGTAAATGCAGATTTGTATAATATTTTGGCAATCTATCTGTTGTGGTATGAGTAAAGAATAAGAAAAAAATTGGATAGTGTATTCCACCTTAGGTTTATCTATCAAATCTTCCCTCTTATAGATAAGATAAACATTAATTAATAATATTAAAGCACTCAAAATAGAATTTGGGGGAATAAGTTTATCTCTACTTCTGAAATATGTCAAGAAGCATGTATTAAATTAATAGTAGAAATTATTCAGACAACTAATAGATCAGTTGGTTTTTGTTTATAAGTCATTATAACTCAGCATAATTTATTCCTATAGACTCACCACCTATCCTTGTCACAAACTGTTTCCATTCGGAATATTTATTTCATAAAAATAAGGCTAAGTAATTGGCAAAACTTGGGTCTCCCTATAGAGCAATATGAATTATATTTTTTGCATTCCTCACAGACATTTACAGGAATTGACACATCTGTCAAGTAAAAGGGAGGGAAAGCAACTCCAAGGGCAAAACTTCAATGTGACAATTGGAAATTCCAATCTAACTGCTGGGAAGAAAGAGAATGGGCAAGATACTAGTTCACTAGTTCCAAGCAATGGAACCACATATTTGCTTTGGTTTGGTTTTGGTTGTATCACTTGCACACAGTAGGGCAGTGGAGGAAGAGGAGATGGAGTTGAAAAGATGATGGACAGGAAGGGCACAAGAAAAGATAAGATGTGGTAATAATTAGTATAATGAGCATTTGTATGAAATTTTACAGTTTACAGTATGTTTTAAGCATTTTATTTCATTTAATCCTAACCAAAAAGGGAGGGGGGAATCCTGTGGAGTTGATGCATTATTAATATTAATATCTCTGCTACAAACTAAGACACTGAGGTTCAGGTTAAGTGGCTGTCTCAAGGCTACATAGCCAGTAAGGAGGAGGATTCAAATTCAGACATTGTGATTCCTAAGACTGTGGGTTTTTCTCAATACCACCACATAGGCTGGATTATTTCCACAATACATCCTAGAAAACATCCTATGATGTCAAGTCATTGGGCAGAATGTCCAGAGTTAAATATGGCCTCTACTAATCCCTCCACCAGCCTGATTTCTAACAAATAGAAAGATATACATTTTCCCACTTACTACCCGGGAAATGGGTGGTTGTCCTCCTATGAGACATTGGGGCTGTAGACCCCCCTGACCCCCAGGGCAATCCTTTTGGAGAAAATAAAGAAGATTATTGCCAGAGCACATGTGAAATAAACACTGTGGACTTTACAGTTAATGCCCTCTTTAGTCTGTAAGCAGTGAGCCCTCTCCTGAGCAAAATAATCTGCCTGTATAATGATTACCTTCCACTTTACTTGTAATGTTTGGATAACTTTCCTGGAAAAAAAAAAATAGAGGGCTGACTAGCACTTGTAGCAAGAGAGATGAAGGTTAACTGTGATAAAGGTATTCTGATGGTAAGCCAGAGTGGGGAGAATCTCCTCCCCGGGGTATGTTTCAAGGCAATAGGTTTTTTGTTGTTTTTTTGTTTTTTGTTTCTTTTTTAATTAGAGATCTTCAGAGTATATTTATTTTTTCCTTTTTATTTCTAGTTTTAAACATTATTTTTATTATCACTGTGAAACATTTCAAACATACTAAATCTTTTTGAGAATAATATGACAAATACTCTGGGCATTTTTCTACATAAGAAGAAAGTTGAAGGGCATCTGCCTTTGGCTCAGGTCATGATCTCAGGGTCCTGGGATCAAGCCCCACATTGGGCTTCCTGCTCAGCGAGGAGTCGGCTTCTCCTTCTCCCTCTGCCCCTCCCCTACTTGTGCGCATTCAGTCTCTCCCTCTCTTTCTCTCTCTCTCTCTCAGATAAATAAAATCTTTTTTAACATAGTTGAATGAAAATTTTATTACAGAAAATTAAGACAGCTATAATCATCCTGTTATATATATGGTAAATGAAAGAGTATAATAATTATTAGAGCAAGGGGTCCATTTTAATTTCTAATTTTCCTACTCTCATTTAAAGCTATGCATAAATTTCAACACTTCAGAATATAAAATATAAATTCCACATCCTTATCTGCCAGCACTAATTGCTTATTAATGCTGCCATTTTAACAATAAATCCTAAGCTATTCAAAATAGTTCAATATCTGTATTCAGGACAGAATCAATAGTCCATCACTATTAGAATTTAGAGAGAGAAACCAATAAAAGGGCAAAGTCACAGACAGAAGTCCGTGAATTAAGCTTTTAGGAAAAAAATTATCTAATACATGCCAGTTAGTGCCTAAGTTCTAAGTCTAATGATGCCTGTGTGAAAATGCATGGCTCTAGCCTTGAGAATTTGGTCATACCAATTAATGGAGTTTTTATTCAACAATTCTCTTTTTCTTTCGTTGAAACGGTTATGTAGCATAGAATTATAAGCATATATTTTTTAAGATTTTATTTATTTATTTGACAGAGGGAGTGAGCAAAAGCAGGGGGAGCAGCAGAGGAGAGGGAAAAGCAGGCTCCTCGCTGAGCAGGGAGCCCGAACGAACGCGGGCTCCATCCCAGGACCGTGAGATCATGACCTGAGCCAAAGGCAGACACCCAACCCACTGAGCCCTGAATTATAAGCATCTTTTAAAAATAGTGCTAATCAACTGAAAGTATTAGTAAACCTAGTGGCTTTGAAGAATGTAGGTTCACAACTCTCTGTAGATTTCCTGGTGTAATCTGAAACCTGTCCCCATCCACAGAGAACAGTGAGAGACCTAAAAAATAGGCCACTCCAGGTTGGTAGGTGGCATTTTTTTTGGGGGGGGGGTGACATTTTTAATACTAGCAAAAGGAACTTACATAAAAGGCTTGTCTTGGGGGCGCCTGGGTGGCTTAGCATTTTTTGGGGGGGGTGGTGGCATTTTTAATACTAGCGAAAGGAACTTACATAAAAGGCTTGTCTTGGGGGCGCCTGGGTGGCTTAGCTGTTAAGCGTCTGCCTTCGGCTTGGGTCATGATCCCAGAGTCCTGGGATCGAGCCCCACGTCATCTGCTTCCTGCTTCCCCCCACCCCCCAGCTTGTGTTCCCTCTCTCGCTGTGTCTCTGTCAAATAAATAAATAAATCTTTAAAAAAAAAAAAAAAGGCTTGTCTTGGGTGGCAGCAAGATGAATGGATCCCTGCACACTCCCTCCAAATCTTAAAAACGTACTAAGAGTCCCTAACTGGGCTCAGTCACCTAGGCTGTGCAGGTGCTTTCAACATCACATCACCATCTCAAGGCTCTGTCCTTGGAGCAGCCTCTGGGAGCAGGAAAGACAGTGAAACCTACATTCCCAGGACCAGGGAGAGGGTGAGGAGCCTTCTAATGCCCATGACTAGCTCAAAGGTCAATTGACAGGCATGTCCTTTTGATCACATTCCCCAACAATTATATAATGGTTACATATTCCCTGCTAAGCCATCTTTACTTTCAGTTTATTTTCACCTGGCTTGCAGCTAAGACACTAATGAGTTCCACAGGAGTTTGACATGAAATACTTTCACCTATGTGGTAATTTCAGTGCAAAGATACTCAGTTATTTGAAAGATAATTCC
>NC_138370.1:93111568-93172018 GCF_054177405.1 Leptonychotes weddellii
TTTTTTTTTAAAGATTTTATTTATTTATTTGAGACAGAGAGAATGAGAGAGAGAGAGCACATGAGAGGGGGGAGGGTCAGAGGGAGAAGCAGACTCCCTGCTGAGCAGGGAGCCCGATGCGGGACTCGATCCCGGGACTCCAGGATCATGACCTGAGCCGAAGGCAGTCGCTTAACCAACTGAGCCACCCAGGCGCCCCGAAAGATAATTCCTAACCTTGGCTAAGAGGAAGTAATTCTGTTCAAGAATGCATGAATGTTACCACTTTTTGGGGGAGCTAATTCCTAGAGAAGCCACATGGTGAACATAAATGTCAAGCTCTTCATAATTTTTGTCTTCAAAGTTAGAACTATAAAGAAAATGTTGGACTTAAATATGGCAGTCCTCAGGCACCTGGGTGACTCAGTCAGTTAAACATCTGACTACAGGTCATGATCTCAGGGTCCTGGGATCAAGCCCCATGTCGGGCTCCATGCTCAGCAAGGAGATCACTTCTCCCTCTCCCTCAGCCCCTCCTCCCCCCCACGCCCCAGTCATTTTCTTTCTCTTGTTCTCTCACTCTCTCGCTCTCTCTTTCAAATAAATCAATAAAATCTTTAAAAAATAGTAAATAAATAAATACGGCAGTCCTATTTCTAGGGAAATAACAATAATGATGGACTAATGCATACAAAGGAAAATGGAGAGATCATATTTTCAAAATATTTGAAAGGATTTTTAATTTTTTTCTAAGGAATCTATGTTACTTTGAGAATTCTAATATCAAAGGATATTAGGGATATTTTCTTTAACACATCCTGCCTCTAGGGTAAAGTTGGTAACATGAAATGTGGTTTAACATTTAAGTATTCTCTGGTCCATACCTTCAAGTGCATTTTCTGTTTAGAATAGAGGACATTAAAACTTGCACGTTTAGAAAAAATTGATTTAATAATACTCTGTGGTAGTAAAGAGAATAGCAAAAAAAAAAATTGAAAATTTTGACAGTTTTGTTACATTTTGCTTTATGGAATATATGTGACCTTAAAATAGTCTCTGTAAATTAAATAATTATAAATACACCTCTGGAGTTAAATTTTACTTTGTAAATAATTTTACAGAAAAGGAACAAACTAATTATATAAATGATCATTTAGACAGATGTTTGGTAATCTTTTATTTATGTCTTAAATCTTTTTTTTTTTAAGATTTTATTTATTTGACAGAGAGAGAGAGCGAGAGAGGGAACACAAGCAGGGGGAGTGGGAGAGGGAGAAGCAGGCTTCCCGTGGAGCAGGGAGCCCGATGCGGGGCTAGACCCCAGGACCCTGGGATCATGACCTGAGCCGAAAGCAGACACTTAACGACTGAGCCACCCAGGTGCCCCTTAAATCTTTTTTTTTAATGGAGTAGAAAGTATCAATCTTCAAAAGGAATAATTCCAGAAGGAAAGACAACATGGAAAAAAAGAGTCAGGGAGAAGACCTCTAGTTGGGAAGTAAATTTGCCTTTTGATGGAAACTACCAAAAATTCACATACACACTATAGATAAAACTGTTAACTGAATAAAATAAAAGTTCATCCACCTGATGTGCAGCAAGCCAATAAAAACTGACACTCAGCTTTTGCTGTAAAGAAAGACAGGCTAGGGGCGCCTGGGTGGCTCAGTCGTTAAGCGTCTGCCTTCGGCTCAGGTCATGATCCCAGGGTCCGGGGATTGAGCCCCACATCGGGCTCCCTGCTCCACGGGAAGTCTGCTTCTCCCTCCCCCACCCCCCTGCTTTTGTTCCCTCTCTTGCTGTGTGTCTCTCTGTCAAATAAATAAATAAAATCTTAAAAAAGAAAAGAAAAGAAAGACAGGGTATTTATTAGTATGGTGCCACCCAGGAGAATGGGAGCTAATATTCTAAAGTTCCAAACTCCCTGATGGCTTGCAAATGAAGGGTTTTAAGGGGAAAATTTGGGGTGGGGGGTCTCCTGAAAAGGGGGACACCATTGATTAGGGGTCCATGAGGTCATGCTACCAGGTGCTCTGGTGCCACTTCGTCTGATCTCCTGGAGGTCTTTTCCATCTCAAGAGACTTAGAATCTGAAAAATATCTTTATTCTTTATGCTAGAGATTCATTTGGTGCATCTGGTGATTATATCTTTAGGGTAGTGCTGATTAATACCTAAAAGCAAGTAGAGTTGCATTCCTACAGGTTCCTTGGTCAGTCCAGCCCTGCCTGGGGCACTATGACCTCTGGTGTTCGTTCTTTCATCTGAACTGGCAAGATGGACGCCGGCTTCAAGATTAAAAGGAAAATTTCCAGAAAGAAGTCACTTAACATGTAATTTGCAGCCATGTTTCTAATCAGACCAGGAAGACTTTATTCAGTGTAGCAAAAGCTTTGATGTTGTAAATGTTAACATATTGTGGATGAGCAAGGCAATTGCAAGGACGAACAGCAGGCACTGATGATGAGGAAAGACCATTCAAAGCCAGGAATTTTTAAGTTACTTGACAAGTTATTCCTTTTTTGTTGTTGTTGTTAAATGGAGCATTTTCTCTGTCTTCTAAGACAATTATAGAATTCATTTAGCTTATTCCATCTGCTTTCTTCTGGTCTCAATGTGGTCTCCTGAGTAGATGTCCCTAATAGGAAGAATGTTCCTTGATGAGATGAACATTTTCATTCGTTTAGCATTTAATTTCTTTTTTTATTTTAAATTAAAAATTAGTCCCATATGTAATTAGTCTGAGTAGAGTAAGCTAATTTTTTAACACCCTTTCATCTAAGTTTCATTTATAATATATATAAATTATATGTAAATTTATATATCAGGAGTGAAAGCTTCCCCTTATTATTATCTCCCTGGAAATAATCATGTCTAACTATTTGGAGTATATCTTTACAATTTTTTCTTTCTCTTTTTCTTTCTGTGAATATACACTCACTCTCATTCATTTAATCATTCAACAAAATTTTATTGATGTCCTATATGATGAGCCAGGTGATGCAGAACAGCAGTGAACAGTCCCTGTCCTCGTGGAATGTACACATTTTTTGTTATAAAAATGTAATAATACCATAGATATTCTGCCATAGCCAGATGCTCTTTTACTCAACAATATATCATAAGCATTTCACCACATCAGCACTTGGAGCCCCACCATATTCTTTTTTTTCCTTCTTCCATTTATACATCTTGAAATAGTTTATACTCACCATCTATACATTTTGTCAACATAAAAAAAAAGCCAATTATTTTACCAGCAAAGTGGGTTTATTCAGGAATGGTAAAGAATTACAATTCAGGACCTGCAAGCTACAGCAAAACCATAGGCAAGTCCAACAGACAAAGGAGAGGAAGATTATTTTATAGACAAGGAGGAAGTTGGGAGGGGTTGTTCTGAACTAAAATCCATTGAAGAAAAGTAAGAGTTCAGGGTGATGATGGTTTCTCATTGGCTGAGAAACTGGAGTAGTTGATTTCTTGTAGAAGATGCAGTGTATATCTTTTCCTGGTAGGGCCTATAATTGATCATTCTTTCCTGTGGAAGATTCTTTTGTTGGGGTCTATAATTGACAGCACTTCCTGTAATTGATGTTGAGTGGTATGGTTCCTTCTAGCATCCCAACTCCACTTTTGTGGAAAATTAGTATTTTCACAGTTTTCATATTCCATTCAGGTCTCAACTCACTAAAATCTGGATTTCTACTAAAATATGGTTTACCAGGTTGTCAGGGAGAAAGAATTCCCTCTGCCCTTCAAGGTCCTTCTAGCTGGACTAAGAATCAAATTGACATAAGACAGATTAACAGGAGAAAATCAAATTTAGTTTCATATGTATGAGAAATCCACACAGACATGAACTTCCAGAGACAGTCAGGCAACATGAGGTTTATTTGACTTTCTGGGCTAAGGAGAGGGGTAAGGATTTGGGGATACAGAGGAAAGGAAGTCTATTAGCAGGAAGGTGAGGGGAGATGTTTGGAAAACAAAGTTTACCCTATTATGGTCAAGTTTCTTAGGTAAAAAGGAACTTATGTTAATATCTCTCTTCCTGGTACATCCAGGAAGTTGTGGGGTAGGTAAAGAGCTTTTTCTGAATTTGCTGTGTTTAACTCAAAATAAATTTCATGCTAAAGTAGCCCGTCTTGAGGCAGCCTGCCCTTGTCTCCTACAAGGTCATACAGGCTTATTGCCAAGTTCAGTTGATGTCTTTTAATTCTCACCTCTCTTGGCTTCTCTACTGTATGTGATGCTGTCAACTCTAAAACTGCCCTTTACTACTCTAGTTCACACACTAGCTATTTCATCTCAAACTCTTTCACTGGTGCTCTTGCTTTTCTTCTGAGTGATAGCATTTCCTGGGCTCCATCTTTGGCCCTCAGTCTCCATCTTGTCTTTAGATGGTCTCATGAGCTCCCATGAATTCACCCACCACCTATATGCTAATGAGTCTCAAATCTTAGAGCTATTTCATCGTATACATCTCTACCTGGATATCTTACAGGTGCTTCCAACCAAACAGAGCAGGATTCATCATCTTCCTATTCATTCCTGTTCTTCTTCCTACATTTCTTAACTTAATGCAAGAAAACTCCTTTCACCCCACCACCCAGCCCAGACACTTGGGACTCATTTTTAACATCCCCTGTCCCATGTTCCCCACAGCCTATAGCCCACTCAGATGTGCCTCGTTAGAGTCCTCCCCTCATCCTTACTGTCACACATCTCTGTTTCAGCTGTCAGTGTTTATCTCTTACACTAGGGCAAAACATCCCTGCCTTTGTCTTGTTCCACTACAATCTACCCTTCACACTACAATCAGAGTGTTTTTTCTAATGCAAACTTTTATTATGTATTACTCTTTTCAAAAGTATGTGGGTGGTTTCTTGTGAGTATCACATTAAGTACAAAAACCTTTGTATAGCTGTATGCTATAATACAACTCTATGTAACTTGGCACCTACTTGTCTGTGTAGTCTCATCTTTCATGAAGATATGTCTGAATCTCTGTTCTCATATCCTGAACTGTTGATCCACAGAGGGCCAAATTCTCTCCCTTTGTGCATTTGAACATTCTACTCCTCTTATTGAAATACTCTCTTTGCCTTCCCTTCAACTCTTCACCTGGCCGCACCTCCTCCCTCAACAATCACCTCAGATTCATGTTCCCTTGTGACGACGTGCTTTTTTCCATATTGTTCTGGGTCTTTCACATATCTGCCTTTTCCCCATATTCACCTACATACCCCTATGAATGCACTTAGATCAAACATGGCCCCTTTTGAGAGCATGTCCTGACCTTCTGTGAGTACTCAGAGAATGCTGTGGTTGTCTTTCTTGCAGTGTTTACTCCTGTCATGATAATCCTCTAATTGTTGTCTGTCTCTAACACTAGACTTGTTACCTAACCATCTATCATAGCCTCTAATTCAGGAAATGAGGGGAAGCCCTGGTGCTCCATCCCGAGGAATCCTGACAAATCAAAAGCATAGCTCCTGGCTGGGTTTGCCAACAGTGTTGTCCAACAAATTCAGATAAACTTGTCGCAAGAGAAGCCAATAATTCAAGAGGGGGTTTTAGAAAAGAGATGGAGAGAAATTTATTTTGGGTGCAGGCAGCTGGGGAGGTGGCAGGCTCAAGCCTTAACAACTGACCTCTTCACTGGCAACCTGAGATTTTATAAGGAGAGGATGGAGGTTGGAGGTACGTGCAAGAGAGCAGGCAGAGTACGTGATCATGGATAGGGGTCAGTATGTGTTCAGCCCATGAACATGGGTGGGAAGGGGGATATGTGGTCTTCTAGGCAGTCCATTGCTATCTGGGCTTTTCTGGGCTGGTGGTTAGAATGTTCCAGTCATTGCAAGACACCTTCATTAATGCCTCAAGAAAGTGTGATAAGAAATAAGCACAATGGGTTTTACTTAGAGCATGAATTAAATGATCTTATCTATTTCTGATTTTAACTGTTGGGGTCTATAGTTGAGTAAGAGGGCTCACTAACTGAGTGCTTTCTGAGCAGGAATCATCTTCTACAAATTTATGACCCCCAAAGTTAGCAGTGTCTGGCTCATTGTAGGTGAATGAGTTTTAAATAAGTGATTCATTCTAAACCATGACGAGTTTTTCATCTCATGAATGAATATCCAATGAATATCCATTCATTCATGAGATAAAAATCTAGACATTGAGTTGTTATGGTACCTCTCTCCCACTTACACCCTTTGTCAGAAGATATAATTAACTGAAAGATGAAAGAAATTAAGGCCTGTAAATAGAATGACAGTCTTTGAGATGAAAGAGTCTTTTGGAAGGAAGTGATGAAGGAATACCTTTCAGAATATGGAAAATTAGTTATATTTTTCTAATTTATAAATATCTGAGTGACATTTGATTCATAACCTAGTGTCTTATACCTGGTTCCTTCCCTTCAAAATACCAATTTCTCCTGCATATTGGCTGATTTTGTATTCTGTAACAATCCTAGACATTGGAGTCGGCATGGAACTGTGAGGATTCATGTTTTATCTTTATAAGTATCTTGTATTTATAAGGGTACATTAACCATGTAATTGGATTAAAACAATATATTATATTAGACATTCCTAGACAAAAGAGAATTCAAAACTACTGCCACTGCCAGAACCCAGTGATATAAATTAATAATTAAAAAGATTACGGAAGTCTTTACACATTCTAATGCCAAGCTGAAATGCCCACTTAGCTTTTGTCTTTTAAGTTGGCAGGAAAGTGAGAATGATGGCTATTGATGTTAACAGATGTGGCATCAACTCTAGGTTCACTATTGTTCATATGGAATTTTCTTCACATGGTACCCAGATGGTAACAAAAAAGTAGAATAAATTTCAAAATTAGTTTATTTTTTAATCATGATTACTGCATTCAGAAAATATTATGTGAGAGGCGCCTGGGTGGCTTAGTCAGTTGAGCGTCTGCCTTCGGCTCGGGTCATGATCCCGGGGTCCTGGAATCGAGCCCCACATCGGACTCCCTGCTCCGCGGGGAGCCTGCTTCTCCCTCTCCCATTCCCCCTGCTTGTGTTCCCTCTCTCACTGTCTCTCTCTCTGTCAAATAAATAAATAAATCTTAAAAAAAAAAAAAGAAAATATGTGAAAAACCTATTTTTTAAGCTAACTTTATATTATTCAAAGAAAGAACTTAAGTTCATATGGATGCATTATGGAAATTTCTTTATCAAACACCAGTACATAATATTATAAACTTGTTTTTGTAAAACTGCTCTGAGGTTGCACAGCATTCTTTAAGGAAACGTTGACCTGTCATCCTTGATCCATGAATTCTCAGGTTTAGAAGGCACCTTAGAGGTAACCTAGTACTCCTTTCCCAATTCAAATACATCTTTTAAAGAATCCCTGGCAGATGACTATGTAGTCTATTTTGTTATTTTTTTTTTCTTCTTTTAGTTGTGGGGTTTTGTAGTTGTTGTTGTTTGCATTGTTGTTGTTGTTTTGCAATCTACCATTTTGTAATGTTATCCATTAGTCATAATTGTATACTTTGGAACGAAACAGAGATCAGCTGGTCCGTCCACTGTTCACCAAAATATGAAAGCCACAAATTCAGAAGTCCTTGATTTTTTTTCCTTTTCCTTTCCCACTACCCTCCCTTCACTGATTTTGTCCTATCAGTTCTAAATTTAAATTATACATCTGATTTATCCACTTATGTCCATTTTTACTGCCACTAGGTGGTAGTCCAAGCCACCATCATCTTTGACCCACACTACTGTAATAGCCTTCTCATTAATCCCTGTGTTTCATTTCTCATCTCTTTACAAGCAACTTGCTGTACCAGTGGTCTCCCCATTGGAATATATACACTCCAGGGCAATGCAGGATCATTCATTAGGATACAAGAACAAATACCAGAAATTCTATTTCTATTTATTTTTATCCCATTCTTCTTAATTTCTATTTCATGTATGCTTATAATGTTGATAAATTAATACAGTCCTGCATGTGTGTCATTTATAAATAAATAAATGTACATGTATTTGGGGGATCATGCTTAAATATTGAATACTCTATTCCAGATATGTTCTGATTAGCACAGAATAGGATTATTACTTCTTAGAATCCACACACTGCCCTTATATAATGTAAGATCTTATTAGCATTTTAACTCTTTGCTTTTTTCCAAATTCATAATCTGATATATCCAACTTCCCAGATCCATAACGAACATGTAAATCATTGCTTCTTAACATGCAGTGCCTTCCATTTGTCCCAATTAGATTTTCTTACACTTTCTAAAAAAATTTTGAAACAATCTCATACTTATGGAAAAAGTCAAGTACCATACAAGTACAACACAAATAATATTTTTTTCTGGACCATTTGGGAGTTCACTGCCAACCTGATGCCCCATCATCTCTAATACTTTATATTTCTGACAAAATCTCTTTCTACGCTGGTCACAAGACTATCAAAATCAGGAAATTAACATTGGTATTCCCATTTAATCCTTAGACCCTATTAAAAATTTGCCAGTTCTCAAAGTATGTCCTTTATCATAACTATTCCAATTCAGAATCACATGCTGCAATTATTTGTCAGGTTTCCTTATTCTCTTTCAAATTGGAAAAATTAACTCATTCCTTCTTTGACTTACATTATCTGGACACTTTTGAATATTTTAGACCGGTTATTTTGTAGAATATCCCTCAATTTGGGTTTGCCCATTGTTTTCTCGGGATGAGATTGAGGTGATGCATCTTAGGCTGACACACAGAAACAGTGCTGTGCTCCTCTCATTACATCCTATCTGGAGGCACATGATGTTGGTTTGTCCCAGTTGTTGGTGATGTTAACTTTGATCGCTAGATTAATATGGTGTTTATCAGGTGTTTCACTGTACAGTTACTCTTTTAAAGATTTTGTTTATTTATTTGTCAGAGAGAGAGCACACAAGCAGGGGGAGCAGGCAGAGAGAGAGGCGGGCTCTCCACTGAGCAAGGAGCCCAATGCGGGAGTTGACCCCAGGACCCTGGGACCATGACCTGAGCTGCTGAAGGCAGACACTTAACCGACTGAGCCACCCAGGCGTCGCTGTACAGTTACTCTTTTATTACATGTTTTGTGGGGAGGTACTGTGCGACTATGTCATTATCCCATTCCATAGCAAACTTTTATTATTTACCAATTTATTTATATTAGTATGGACTCAGGGTTTCTATTTTATTCAGTGGGTATAATTTTTTACTATTTTTTACCATCATTTATTTTGATACTCGCATTGTCCCATATTTGGCCAGTGAGATCCCCGTCATTCAGGCTTCTGCATCTTTTTGACATTCCCTTCACTCTTTGAGCGCTTCCTTGATTTTTGATCTATGTCTCACTTTCTTTGTTTTGACATTTCAGGTCATTTATATTACTTTGAGTCTTGATTATGCCACTTATAATATCAGCTATTCCTCCTAGATGATAAGCATTTCTTCTGTTTCTTTGTTCAAGTCATGGATAATAATGGATGATAATGGATATGGGTATATAATGGATTATAATAATAAGTGGATAATAATGACCAGTGTGTTGAAGCCGAGGAAAGAGCCCTGTTGTACTGTTCCAGAGACTACTTCCCAGATCAGCAGTCTTCAACCAATTAATCAATATACTATTTTGTAGTGTATTTTGAAGACTTATTGATCATCAAGCTAGTTGCTGCTGCCAAGTCAGAGTCACTATCAAGCCAAAGATTCTTCCCTGGATTCCAACCATCTCCTTCCTGAAAGAAAATAATTTCTTAGCATTCAGTGCTGTTCTCCATGACTGAAAGCACTGTCTCCATCCCCACCTGATCCCAGGGTTCAGAGAACTCATACTTTATTTTTTTATTTTTATTTTTTTAGAAATTTTATTTATTTATTTGACAGAGAGAGATATAGCGAGAGAGGGAACACAAGCAGGGGGAGTGGGAGAGGGAGAAGCAGGCTTCCTGCAGAGCAGGAAGCCCGATGCAGGGCTCGATCCCAGGACCTGGGATCACGACCTGAGCTGAAGGCAGACACTTAATGCCTGAGCCACCCAGGCGCCCCGAGAACTCATACTTTAAAGTCACTCCCATTGCAAGAAGGATCTTGACTTAGAGCTCACTTAAGGATATCAAAGCTTTGGGTACCAGGAGGTGGTAGACAAAACAAACAACAACTTAGTCCCTGGCACACATTTTACACTCAGTATACTGCTTAACTGAGCAAATGAATAAATACTGAAGATTAATGCAAATAAATTCATCCAAACTTGAAATGGGTCTAGCTGTCCAATAATCTCTGAGTGTTCATGGAAAAGCCTCTAATGCCAAAAATCTGGATTCCAGATTTTTTTTTCAAGACTTACAGCTGTGAAACTTGACAAACCACTGAATTACTCTGAGTTTCAGTGTTTTTTGTTTTTGTTGTTATTAGATGAAAATAATAAATGGAACACTCCTGCCTCGTCCACAGACTTGTATAAGCCAGAGAAATCATGTAAATGAAAATTATCTGTATGCCTTAATTTGTATTAATGTGTAACATCATTCTTATGGTGAATATACAATGTTACCATAGAGTTATTTTTTCATTATTTTATAAGAAAATGAGCAGATTAAAAAGAAAATGAGCAGATTTTTGAAATGCCCATCATTTTCCTAAACTGTTTACCTAATACTGACATTTTTTTAAAAAGAAAATGAAGCTTAAAAATTTTTTTAAATTAACTAAATAAAATAACACAGAGAAGAAAAGAAAATGAAGCTAACTTAGCTTTTTGAAATACTCACGAATCATCTACTTAAAAATTGTTCTCAGATTTTTCTGGGATCAATATAAACCTCACTATTTGATTTACAAAAATCCTTCCTTTCTTTAATTAGAAAGTTAGAACAGATTTGCTTCTCAAAACTGATGGCATTTTTCCCCTGCTCTTTGATTTTTCAAAAAGTACTGATTTTATTTTTTTTTAAGATTTTATTTATTTATTTGTCAGAGAGAGAGGGAGGGGGAACACAAGCAGGGGGAGTGGGAGAGGGAGAAGCAGGCTTCCCGCTGAGCAAGGAGCCTGATGTGGGGCTTGATCCCAGGACCCCCGGATCACAACCCGAGCCAAAGGCAGATGCTCAACCGACTGAGCCAACCAGGCAACCAAGAAGTACTGATTTTAACTCTTGAATAGAGAGAGCATCAGATTTAACTCCTGTCATTCAGGAATCATTTCCCAGCTTGGTGGGCAGGCTGGAGGAGTTGGGGGTCATCTCTATATCTCTATTCTATCTATAAAATTAACGTAAAAGCATCCTACTTCTTACTGTTGTAGTGAGGACTAAATGTAATAATGCATGTGAAAGAAGGCCTATAAATAATAAAACTTTGTACAAATACGTAAGTAACATATGACTCAGAACTTGGAAGTAATAATAGCAAAACCTGTCATCTATTGATGTAGTCTCCTTATCAGATTCTATGCTCTCTTTCAATGCTACAACGACCCAATATGTATTATTATCCCTGTTTTACAGATGAGGAAACTGAGGATCAGAGGGGTTAAGTACTGCCCAAAGTCACACAGCTAATAAGCAGTGGAGCAAATTCAATCTCAGGTCTGTCTGACCCCCAAACTCTACCCTTAACCCATGCCACAAATTCTACCCCAAACGTCACCAATTTGGCCCCAAAGTCTTGAATCCCTTTAATAAGAGTCTGTCCTGAGAAGATCGCTTGTATTCATGAGCTGCTGCCCAACCTTTATGTTGTTGGTTCTAAATTTTCCAATATGAAAACTGTTTTAGGTTGTGGGGAAAACAGGAACTATACAGTTAATAGTTCTGATGATGTCTCTTACTTATCTGCTGACACTGTATCCTCTCCTGAAAGAAGCAGACCTCTTCTTTCCTACTCTTTTTGTGAGCATTTTCTGTATTTCATGCTTTTCAAAAGGCTCAATTACTTTTGCTTTTAGGACTAGCTGAGAAAATGCCCAGTTTGATTAGAAAGACTTGAATTGGTTAGCCATTCAATGAGTTGAATAGATACTCTGGCCAAGTACATTTTCTGCATAGAATAATTTAGTTAATAATTCATTAAAATTCTTACCCATGCAGATTTTCCATTTTTAAATTTACTCAATGCTTACATTGATAGGTGTTACCAATTTGTCATGTACTCATACAAAATCGATGGTTTCACAAGTAAATGTTTTGGATCCTGAACTGGATCATCAGAAATTATCAAGGATAGTAACAATACTTTATGAATTGGGTGCTAAATAATGCTTATGAAATGCTTATTTCTTTGAGAGTTTATTACATTTTAAATTACCACAATCGTGATAATTGTGAAACTTTGACAGCTTAATGATCAGCAGAGTAGACAGGGCCCCATGTTGAATGCTGCTTTGCATTAGTGACCGAATTTCCCTATGGATCCTACAAAACCATCAATGTTACTACAACTGATGCTTCAAAAGAATTCACAGTTACACTATACTATCATTTGAAAATTTAAGTAAATTGCAGTATTCACCCAAGGTATGTATGACATGTTGGCCTTGCAGGTTAAATTAATTTTAAAAATTTTTTATTTTGATCTCAATATTACTCTTTGTAACTTGATTCCAAGAATATTTTCATATCTACCTTCTGCAACCTTCATTTTCTCAGAATTTCTGTATTTTCTATTTTAAAAGTCCTTTTGAACTTATGTAATAACTATGGAATCAATTGCTTTTAAATGTCATGAACCTAATAAACACATCTTGACCCAAATGAAAATTCATACACTTATGTGATGATAACCATTCTCTGAGGAAAAGTCCTTGGCAATATATCCTTGGGAAAAGAACAATGCTGGAAATTAACATTCACTTAATTTTAATGTATAATGTTTGCCTTGTTTTCTTAGACTATAAGTGAATGTAATTTTTTTTTTAAATGGAGACACTGGAAAAAATATGAAAGGACTTGTTTCCTGCTGTTTTTGGGAAAATGTAATCCTTCCTTAGCATTAGCTAAAACCCTTACTCTAAAATTGTTTTCCCAAAATAGTGTATTGGGAGCCAGAAAAATTCCCTTTCTCTTTACAGAGATCTAACAGGTTGGGAACTAATTATAAAGTATTTTTTGACAATCAAACAGCAGACTTTTATATAACTTTTGCTTGTATTTTTAGTGCTTCAGAATTAGCTTGAAATAGATCTCAGGAAATGATTCGGAAGCTAATGTGAGGTCCCTAGACTAAAAACTAATAATAATACTACTCTAACATTTGTATCCTTTTCCTCATCACATTAGTTTTCTATGTCATATAATTAATTAAGAGATTAAAGTTTATTCAGATTAATTCCATTAAAAGAACTTTAAAAACACTTGAGATACGGGTGCCTGGGTGGCTCAGTCGGTTAAGCATCCAACTCTTGATTTCGGCTCAGGTCATGATCAGGGTCAGGAGATGGAGCCCTGTATAGGGCTCTGAGCTCCATGCTCAAGATTCTCTCTCCTTCTGCCCCTCCCGCATCCCACTCGCACTCTCTCTCAAAAAAACAACAAAAGTACTTTGAGGTAAGGGGTAAAATCTTAGTTTCAAAAGTACTAATTTAGAGTCAACTGTATTTCAAATGTTAAATATGAAGCTAATTAGGATAAGACTTCTGAGTCAACAGTAGAAATGCTGAATTGGTCCTATTTCATTTGGGGTAAAGTTTCTCTGCACAGAACCATTGTTTAATTTAAGAATCATTGTAATAATAATAATAAAAAAAAATAATAAAATAAAATAAGAATCATTGTAATACCTCTTTTATCCTGCACTGACCACATTTTTACTCTCGTCAAGGTATCAGATACACACCGGACTTCAGCATTCTATCATAAGACCTACCCAACCCAACTGCTTACCTCTGGACAATGCAACCCTACCTCAGAAGCTGAAGGAGGTTGGCTATTCAACACATATGGTTGGAAAATGGCACTTGGGTTTTTATAGAAAAGAATGTATGCCCACCAAGAGAGGATTTGATACCTTTTTTGGTTCCCTCTTGGGAAGTGGTGATTACTATACGCACTACAAATGTGACAGTCCTGGGATGTGTGGCTATGACTTGTATGAAAATGACAACGCTGCCTGGGACTATGACAATGGCATCTACTCCACACAGATGTACACTCAAAGAGTTCAGCAAATCTTAGCTTCTCGTGACCCCAGAAAGCCTATATTTCTATATATTGCCTACCAAGCTGTTCACTCACCGCTGCAAGCCCCCGGCAGGTATTTTGAACACTACAGATCCATTATCAACATAAATAGGCGGAGGTATGCTGCCATGCTTTCCTGCTTAGATGAAGCAATCAACAATGTGACCCTGGCCCTGAAGACTTACGGTTTCTATAACAACAGCATTATCATATACTCTTCAGATAATGGCGGCCAGCCCACAGCAGGAGGAAGTAACTGGCCTCTCAGAGGCAGCAAAGGAACATACTGGGAAGGGGGCATTCGGGCTATCGGCTTTGTGCATAGCCCGCTTCTGAAAAGCAAGGGAACCGTGTGTAAGGAGCTTGTGCACATCACCGACTGGTACCCCACTCTGATTTCACTGGCTGAAGGACAGATTGATGAGGACATTCAGCTGGATGGCTACGATGTCTGGGAAACCATAAGTGAGGGCCTTCGTTCGCCCCGGGTGGATATTTTGCACAACATTGACCCCATTTATACCAAGGCAAAAAATGGCTCCTGGGCAGCAGGCTACGGGATTTGGAACACCGCCATCCAGTCAGCCATCAGGGTGCAGCACTGGAAACTGCTTACAGGAAACCCTGGCTACAGTGACTGGGTTCCCCCTCAGTCTTTCAGCAACCTGGGGCCCAACCGATGGCACAACGAACGAATCACCTTGTCGACCAGCAAAAGCATATGGCTGTTCAACATCACAGCCGACCCCTATGAGAGAGTGGACCTGTCTCACAGGTATCCTGGAATCGTGAAGCAGCTGCTACGGAGGCTCTCGCAGTTCAACAAAACCGCAGTGCCTGTCAGGTACCCCCCCAAAGACCCCAGGAGTAACCCTCGGCTCAATGGGGGAGTCTGGGGACCATGGTATAAAGAGGAATACAAGAAAAAGAAGCCAAGCAAAAATAAGGCTGAGAAAAAGCAGAAGAAAAGTAAGACCAAGAAGAAACAGCAGAAAGCAGGCTCATTTTCAAATTGCCGTTCCGATGTTTGCCATCACCGTGGATAAGTACACGTTTTTTCCTGGCTGGTTGAACTTAAGTCAGTCTTAGTCTTTTAGCTGTTTTCTAGGTAAACCAGCAAATCTGGCTCGATAATACCACGGCCGTAAGCACCAGACTTACTTTCGTGTGTCGGCCACAGGGAAAACAGGGCTATTCAGTCCCAAAGGTGCTACCCTTGCGAGCCACACTTGGAGGAGAATGGAGATGCTTATTTCTTTTGCTCCTTTGTGAAAGTGCTCGTTAAGGAGTTCAGCTGTTGTGTTTCGGTCAACGGACCAAACACTTGCTTTAAACTGCAAGCCATGAATATGTTCATTTGATGCAAGTTACAGGGTAGCATGATGAAAACTACCTTTGATCAAGTACAAAGGTTGCCTCACCTCAAAAGGCCTTGAAAAATATTTTTTCTTAGTGAATTATTGTATCTCCATCTTATGATACTTGGTTTTTTAAATTAATTCCATTTCACGTATCATTTCCCTTCGTGTGAAAATAAGCTGTTTCCTCCTGTGTAAACAGCTTGCACCTCATTTTATCACGCATGAGGGAATGGCAAATAAGAATGTTTGAGCACACTGCCAAAACGTGAATGTAACTATTTTCTAAACGCTTTAACAGAATGACATTTCAACGTAAAGTACATAATTTATTTTACAGAAAAAATATTATTTTGTTTTCATAAAAAGTTATACAAATGACTTTTATTTTTATTTTCTATATACTGTTAGAAGTTTATTTCATATCTTCAAGATTACCAAGCACTGTAATACTATAAATTACTGTAGTACTGTGTGAATTCATAGAATATAAAAAGAAAATTAGTCAGAAAAAATGATAATCATCATTGTTCAACCATTATTTTGAATGTAAAAAGATGAATATATTCCTTACAAATTACTTGGAAATTCAGTGTTGTATGGGGTTGAGAGACAACTTTATTGTTTCTGTCATAAACACTTTATTTATGTGTCTTTATTATTAAAATGACTTATTTCACAGCACTAGCAAATTTAGTGTGGTTTTCCTGATCTAGTTTCTAGATAAAATTATATTATTCATCTTAACAACAAAAATCTTTACAAATAGGCAATTTTCTAACAACCATATTATTTATGTATAAAAATATAAAAATATATAAAACATATATGTATTTTAAATATATAAATATGTAAAATATATTTATATATTATTTATAATATGGATTTTGCAAATAAGAGGGGTTTCCACTTGGCTATTTCATAGAGAAAAATGTTATTTTGTTAATCTATAACATTTATAATGATCCTACTCTTACACAAAGTAGATACGGTGGGGATGTGATTTTAAGTTCTCTATTAATGGCCATAACTTTTTCAATGGAAATAAATTAGCCCACAGGCTTCTATCTGGAAATGGCTTCACAGATGTTCGCTCTTTGTAAGAATACCTGCCACCTGCACATGGTGCTAGGTAGACTGTGATTTAAGAGAAGTCTGTCTTGCAGGGCGCCTGGGTGGCTCAGTTGGTTAGGTCATGCTCCTGGGCTCCCTGCTCAACAGGGAGTCTGCTTCTGCCCCTCCCCCTGCTCATGTGCTGGGCTTACTCTCTCTCTCTCTCTCAAATAAATAAAATCTTTTTTTTTTTAAAGTCTGTCTTGCCCTTAAAAAACTAAAGTCTAACATAATAGTCACCTATAAATAATGAATAAAAATATTTTCAAAATGCTGTCAGCAAACCTCTAGGTCTTTCAAGACATCCAGGAAGGAAAATCCTCTACAGTTGACTTTCATGCCCTAATCATTAAAACTGTGTTAATACTGGACATTTAGTCTCAGGCATCATTCTCCTAAACTATGATTCTCAGGCTGCATTTCTAGAGCTGTCCGTGGCTCTTTCAAGTGTAAACTGCAGCTCTTTAAAACCTCTGATCCTTTTACCAGGAGACCAAAAGAAAGTCCTGGACTGAAAAATAAGTTTCCCACTAGTTTTGTCAGAAAACAGCTTGTGGATATGGCCATGCATCTTGGATGAGAAAGGATATAAAACAGTTAATGCGAACAAAAAAGCAACAAACCCTTATGGTCCCTTTCCAGTGAAAACATCCACCCCAGGTCTGTCAAGTCTACTAAAGGAGTTGTTTCATCTATATGCACATACTCTTACTTCACTTTTCAAAAAATTGAGTGAATGTTACAGTTTTCTTGACCAGGCCCTTTTTGAAAATCTGAAGGACAGAGAAAACACTGGGCCACTGACAGCTGAATAAGTATACGGTAAATACACTTTAACATTTGCTATTCCACGGTCCATGAATTTGGCATCAGGATTAGCTTCTTAAGCATTTTATTCACAGGATTCTTGAGCACCCAAATTGTGAATTTGTCAGCAGCCATCAGAAGAGGTGTTGGCAGAAAGATATACATTCATTCAACAAATATTTATTAAATTCTACTATCTGTCAGGTAAAATTCTAGGGGCTTGGGATGTATCAATGAACAAAATGAATAAAAATTCTTACCTTTGTGCAGGTTATGCTCTTGCCAAGTTAGGCAGACAATAAATAATGAACATAACTAATAAGCAAATTATATACATAGTCTCCCGCCTTAGCCACAATTTTGCTTTCCGCGGTTTCAGTTACTCTAAGTCCACTGTAGTCCGGAAGTAGGTGATCCTCCTTCTTCTGTATCGTCAGGTCACTTGTAGCCATCCCAATGCCTATGTCATTCACCTCGCTTCATTTCATCACTCTGGGACTTTTTTCATCTCACATCATCACAAGAAGGCTGAGTTCAGTACAATAAGATATTTGAGAGAGAGAGAGAGAGCACATTCATGCAACTTTTATTCCAGCATGTTGTTATAATTGTTATTTTTTATTAGTTATTGCTGTTAATCTCTTACTGTGCTTAATTTATAAATTAAGCTTTATCATAGGTATGTAGGTATAGGAAAAAATATAGTTCTATATATAGGGTTAGACATTATCTGCAGTTTCAGGCATCTCCTGGAGGTCTTGGGACTGCTGTATATAAGTAATATATAAAGTAATATGAAAAGGAAAAGGGGAGGATTCATTCAACGCCAAGTTTATCCACCCATTTATTCAACATTTGTGAAGTGCCACATGTAATGGTATCTGCTAGGGTCTGGTGACAAGTATCATCAGACAGAGTTCCTGCCTTCAGGTCGTGTACATTCTCCTGGGAAACATACACAAATCAAATAGACATCCTCATCTCCCCCACACTTCTTCCCTAATTGATCTCTCTCTGTAGCACTTCTCACCCTTTAATATAGTTCATATTTTACTTACATATTTTCTTTATTCTCTGACTCTTCCCTCTAGAGTATAAGCTTCTTAAAAGTGGTTTATGTCTGGGGAGCCTGGGTGGCACGATCGGTTGAGTGCCTGCCTTCAGCTCAGGTCATGATCTCAGGGTCCTAGCATCAAGCCCTGCGTCGGACTTCCAGCTCAGCGGGGAGCCTGCTTTTCTCTCTCTCCCTCTGCCTCCCCACCAGCTTGTGCTCTCTCACTCACTCTCTCTCAAATAAATAAATAAATAAAATCTTTAAAAAAAAAAAAGTGGTTTATGTCTGTTTACATCTGTATCATCAGTATATAAAGCAATACCTGGCTCATAGTCAGCATTCAATATATATTTCTTGAATGAATAAATAAAATAATCACGTATGTCCATATGTTCAGCTATATTTGCTTGAGTTTCCGTTTTCCATTTTTTTTTTGTTTGCTTTCCATTTCTTATATAGGGATTTCACTGTTGAGAATAGAACTAATCATCCCTAATACTTTCCTCATAATAATAGCAATAATGTGAAATGCAGACATTTCTAGCACTATAAAAAAGTAACTCTAATAATGTATAGTTATAAAAACAGAGTGTTACAGCAAAAGCCAAGCAAAAGTCACACAAAATTGAGAGCCAATTTTGTCTATATAATCTTTATTACCTAACAGGGCAGAACACTATTATTCTAACACTACTTTGAATATCACAGAATACATTAGCTAAAATGAGAGTTTCCAGAAAGGAGAGGTGGGGGCTTAAATTGTGAATATTTTTTTTGTAGCAAGTGGTGAAAGGAAAAAAAACATAAATAGCAAATAAACCTCTATGTCTTCATAGAATTATGAAGACACACGGACTATAGCTCCTATCCTTGGGTGTTCTATTATAAACTTCTCCAATTTGGCAGAGCAGGAATTCTTCTTTGAAGATAGGTTTTTCTTAAGCTGGGTTGTAGCATCTCCATGAAGTCTGTTGATTTATAGGCTAGCTATGACATTATTAAACCCAGGACAACAAAATGTCCTTGTGAGTTGGGCAGACAAACACATTACCTAACCTTCCATTTCATATCTATGACTTGAAGTTTCCTTTCTCTCAAATTTTTCTACGATCTTATATTCTTGGTCAATTGGTTTATGCAATTTTGTGTAAAATTAATCCCAACAACCGCAAAGGAGCAAGAAAATAACATAGGCTCATGAGAAATGTCTACATAGTCACTCTTTGCAGAAATTCTCTAGCTGAAAATTTTAAGTGAGGAACATCTTATGAATCAAAGAAAAGTGAAATTTGTCTTTCAGAATAAAAATCCAAAAACAATTTTCAAGAGGACATATTAATCTCTCTGGAAACAATAAAGAATTAATGTTCCTTCAACCTTGAGAGCTGTGAATGACTGGTGGATACTTTCAACTGAACTTCTAAATCCTAAACAACTATGAGAAAAAAAATTTTTATAACTAAAGTTAACAGACACAAAACCTTGATTTGAGGTAGCATCTGAAACTGTATTTTCTCACCTCACCATCACTAGAACTTCCAGAGGCTCTTTTTCAGCAAAAAAATTATGGCATAATTCATCAGTCATGGAGATGCATTCTAATACATGTGCCACTAACATTTCTCTATTTGTAGCTTTTTGTGATTGGAGTATCAATCCCCTCCCTACCTGGGAGGTAGGGAATTACAAGCATGTAGCATCCACATTACTTTCTACTATGCAGTCACACTTAATTCAGCAACAAAATGTAGGGGTTCAGGGTCTATCACCCCAAAATATGCTGTCCTGGCATATTGGTTACTTTGAGTGAGTTAAAGGCAAGTTAAAAATGGCAGATGCAAGAAGGGACCTCTGACCTTCCTTTGTCTTCTGGAAGGCAGGAGATAAAACTCCCATGAAAAGTGCCCTCCCTGTTGCTGGAGTGGGGAGTGGGGTGGGAGGGTTGGGGTGGCTGGGTGATAGACACTGGGGAGGGTATGTGCTATGGTGAGCGCTGTGAACTGTTTAAGACTGTTGAATCACAGATCTGTACCTCTGAAACAAATAATGCAATATATGTTAAGAAAAAAAAAAGATAGTAGGAAGGGATAAATGAAGGGGGGGAATCAGAGGGGGAGACGAACCATGAGAGATGATGGACTCTGAAAAACAAACTGAGGGTTCTAGAGGGGAGGGGGGTGGGAAGATGGGTTAGCCTGGTGATGGGTATTAAAGAGGGCACGTTCTGCATGGAGCACTGGGTGTTATGCACAAACAATGAATCATGGAACACTACATCAAAAACTAATGATGTATGATGATTAACATAACAATAAAAAATTTTTTTAAAAAGTGCCCTCCCTGTACCAGGAGGAGGGAAGACATTCTCGTCACCAGAGAAGGGGACTGAAGGCTGAGAGAAATCTGTACAAACTTGTTAAACTGATCCTCATCTCTCTAGTCACGTTTCCACAATTAACTGCCCTAGCCCAAACCCCTTTGTTTTGTCAGGTTCTTACAATTTACCACCCTTTGTCCAACCTACTACGTAGCATTCAACTCTAGCTACTTCTTTGGGTCTTCATTTTCCAGTGAAGGTGCCCACATACATGTAAAAATGAAATATACAGTCTTTTTATTATACTTGTCTTTCTTTTCTTCAGGTTTTGCTCAAAGCCCTAAGAGTTAACTTAGCCTTTCAAAGATTACAGTAACTGCTGCCAAGATAAGCTATTACTTTCCAGCGGGGAGAAGTGGCTGCAGTGACCATCAGACTAGGTAAGTGGATAAGTGGAAAGGTTTTTCCCTTCTTTCTTTGGCTCCATGCCTGTGTACTTCCCTAGCATCCGGGCTATGGTTGCGCTGTTTCTTTCTGTCCTCTATGGCTCCACATTTTTCATTTTTAGTACCTTCATTATCTGTCCCTGAGTCCCACACCACCTCCTGCCACAGAACTAGGCACAGAGACACCTGTGTCCAGCAAATTATTGACATCTTAATTCCTCCCTCCTAAAGTTCCCCAGCATAAAGAGATGAGTGTGTAGAGCTACCCTCATCCCCCCTGGTGACGGGAAGTCCTGAGCCCCACACTTAAACCTTTAGCAGTAGAGATCACGGTAGAAGGGGAGTGGGGGAGGGGAGAAGCAAAGTGTTTCCATAGGAACAAGTGAGATCTATCTCCCTTCAGGTTTGAGCAGCTTAGCAGCTGCAGTGCCCAAAGCCTTACTACAGTTTTGGTAACTAATTAATGCTTTCTCCTCCTGTCTACAGGAGAAAGCAATAAACAAAGTAATTTCTACTGTTTGGGGCCTACCCAAAGCCCACCTTTAGGAATTCCTGCTCTTTCTCATCTAGCCTGGAGGAGAAAGCAACTGAGACGTCTTCTCTACCTACCCACAGCCCAATTTGGGGAATTCCTGGACCTTTTCTTCCCTTGCCTGGAAGAAAGAACAAAAACCAAAAGCACCATTTGGGCTGCTTGTTCCAATCCTACCTCCCGCTCCTCAGCCAACAAAGGTCTCCCCGTCCTTTCAAAATGGTAGCCACTAGCTTCTGTTGACATCTCTCAAATCCTGTTAGTCAGCCTATGAGGTTCTCCTATGACTCTTCCAGCAAACCAGGTTTCAAACAGGATCCCATCCTTGTCAGCAAAATTGATACATTTTTACTATTTATATTTCTTCATAGTTATCCTGAAAGAAACCCTGACCTTGCTGGGGTAGAGATCAGAGTCATTGTTATTATTTACTCATGATGACATCACCAATTTCCCAGAGGTGACCTCATAACAGCCACATGGTTAGGACTCCGTGTCCAGGAGTTGTACCACAGGAGAAGAACCCTGAGATTAGGAATTGGGGTTTTATATAGAAACAGGATACCTCTCCCCTCCTCCCCTTCTGAGAAAAAAAGAGAAACCTCTGCTCTGCAGGCTTTCACAATCCTTTGGAATGTAAATGAATTAAGTCTGCACCACAGAATGCAAAGCATTTGGCTCTGGAAGAGGTAAGTTTTATTACCCTTCGGATGAGAGCAGATGGTTCAAGGTCTATCCAATACCCTTTAACTTCCAAGGCTTGTCCTTTAACCCAAGTGCCAATAATGTTTTCTCAGAAAGGCCTAACTGTGTAGAACCATGAAGATAGCCACTTCTTGGGTGCCTGGGTGGCTCAGTTGGTTAAGCGACTGCCTTCGGCTCAGGTCATGATCCTGGAGTCCCGGGATCGAGTCCCGCATCGGGCTCCCTGCTCGGCGGGGAGTCTGCTTCGTCCTCTGACCCTATCCCCTCTCATGTGTTCTCTCTCTCTCAAGTAAATGAATAAAATCTTTAAAAAAAAAAAAGATAGCCACTTCTTGACACAGATCAGTGGTTGCCTGTGGCTGAATGTTGGAGCGAGATTGAGACGGAATAGGTAGGACGGAATCTTCTGGGGTAAGGGAAGTATTTTAAAACTGAATTGTGGGGTCTCAGGATCAAAACGGCAAGCAGGCCTGCTATTGCAGCATCCAGCCAGTGGCTGGAGGGTATTCGGAAATGGTATCATGATGCCACAGGGTTCAATAAACTGGAGTTAGTTTATTGAGACGATACAGTATATGAGAATGATGATGTGAAAGAGGCCATAAGCTTCCTGAGAACCTGTATAAGCACAGGGTGTTTCACACTGAGAGAGCACTGGATCTGACCACGAGGCAGCAGATCATGCCTAATGAGCAGTGGACAAAATATGAGGAGGATAAATTCTACTTGAACCCTACTTGAAAGAAGTTATTTGGGAAACAGAAGAGAGAGAAAAATGGGCAAAGAAATAATCATGCAGTTGAAATCTGTGGTTGCAGCTGCCCTCAAATATTGTTAAGAAGTTGGGTAAATCTGAAGTGTACAGTTGAGAACTATTTGGGCTGTAAATGTACTACTTTAAATAAATGTCTATTGTAATTTTTAAAAATTAAATTTAAAAAATGTTAATAAAAAACTGAATTGCAGGGATGATTTCACAACTGCACAATGTACTAAAAATCACTGAACTGTACACTTGAGATAGGAAACTGAAGGGACCCCATGAAGGACTGCTTTTTTGCTGCCTCTATTCTTGCAAGGACCTGCACCTCTGCTTTACCCATGCCTTAATGTATGTCCTCCTCATCAAGGTCAAGGAGTTACTGATTTCTTTGGAGTCTTCCAGCATGATAGATAACATTTAAGGAGAAACTGGGCGAGGTCATTTTTTAAGACCACTGACTCCAGACACCTTGATGCCAAGACTCTTGGCTTCAGGGCATATTAGGTGACTTATGGAGGGCACCTGAGCACTTGTCCTTGTTTTGACTAGTTCCTGGATGCTTGGGAGGACACGTACACCAGACCACTATCCTCAGTAAAACCTCCCAAAAACCAAGCAAAGATGACAGTCTCTCTCTTTCCTTTCCAAATCTCCTGGATGCTCGGTCTGTATCTGCACTCTCTATATCTTCAGTAAACTCTGCTCTCACTTCCTCTTGGCTCCCATTTGATTTCTATACTGCAAGAAGCCAAGGACCCTCTGGGCTGGTCCTGTGGGACCCCCTCTGTGTCCTTGGACCTGACCTGCCTACATCCCACTTACAATGGGCAAATTGTGTGGTATGTAAATTATTCAATAAAGCTATTAAATATAAGCCATAGATTGGGAGGATTATTTGTAACAACTACAACTTAACAAAAGATCTGTTTCCAGGTTATATAAGGAACTCTTACAAATCAATAAGAAAAAAGAAATAAAGGTCCCTCACAAAAGATGACACACCCAAATGGCCAATAAATATTTGAAAATGTGCTCAAAATCATTAGGCATTAGGGAAATGCAAATTAAAGTCATAATGCTATACCATTACACACCCACCAGAAAAGCTAAAATGAAAAAGACAAAACCAAGTGTTGGCAAGTATCTTGAACAACTGGGTGAGAGTGTTCATGGGAGTGTAAATTGGTGCAACTGTGTTAGAAATTTCGGTCCATCAATGAAAGTTGAACATATATATCCCTATGATCCAGAAATCTCACTCCTGGGTATATACCCAAGAGAAATGTCTATATATATATATAGACATCAAAAGTCATACAAAAGGATATAGCATGATTCATAGCAGGTCAACACTAAAAACACCCAAATGTCCATCAAGAGTAGAATGAATAAATTATGGTATGCTCACAAAAAGAAAACACTTCTACTCTCACCAACACTTCTGACGCCACATATGTGAGATTTTCCACACCAAGCAATACCCCAATTCTTGGTGGGTACCAACTAGATACCCTACAATTTAACTCAATTCCGACACAGACTGCCTGGAGTTAGCACAGATCCCACAGGTTAAGGGCTCAGTCCTAGAAGACTGCCCTTCCTCCGCTTCTGACTCCAATCAGAAGTCTAGGCCTCCCATACTTCTGACTGGTGGCAAACAATAAACCAGGGACTCCCAAGACTCCCTCTTAAGGTTCGGTAATTTATTAGAATAGCTCACAGAGCTCAGAAAAACTGTTTACTTACTAGATTACTGGTTTACTATAAAAGAAAACAATTCAGAAACAGCCAGACAGAAAAGATACTACGTAGGACAAAGTGTGGGGAAGGGCACAAAGCTTGCAAGCTCTGCAGGTGTGCCCTATCTTCAAACACCTTCATGTGTTCAGCATCTCAGAAGCTCTCTGAATCCCTTAGGTTAGGGTTTTTTTTAATATAAGCCTTATTACATAAACATGGTGGATTAAATCATTGACCATTAGTGATTAACTAAACTTTCAACCCCTCATTTCTCCCCAGAGGTCAGGAGGTGGGGCTGAAAGTTCCACAAATAATGTTGGGTCCCGTGGCAACCAGCCCTAATCCCTAGGGGCTTTCCAAAAGCTACCTCATTAACATAAATTCAGGTGTGGTTGAAAGGGACCTATAATGAACAAGAAATGATACTCTTTTCACCTTATGGTTCTGGAACTATTTCAGAAGCCAGGAACAAGAACCAAATATTATAACAAAAGATGTTCCTATGGCTCTTATCACTTTGGAAAATACAAGGGTTTGAGGAGCTTTGTTCAGAAGCTTGGAGGAAGGCCAAACATTTTTCTTATTATATCACAATATCATATCCATATTGTGGAATGTTATTTCATAGAGGGAAGAGTGTGGGAGAAGGGGGACAAGTGGAGCTTTGGGGTTCTGTTAATTCTTTATCTTGGTGCTGCTTATGGGAGTAAGTTCACTTTTTACAAATTTATTAAGCTACTCATTTTTGGTTTGTGTACTTTATTTTTGTTATACTTCACACCAACCCCACCACTACCAGAGTTCCTTTTATATGTAGAGTCTACTATTTATGGCTACTCTGTGTGTGTGTGTGTGTGTGTATACATACATATATATAATAGGTGTATAAAGTAGGCATGTCTACTGTGTACCTACCCTATGACACAGCAGTATCTCACTCCCAGATATTTATTTACCCAAACCCGGTGATAAAACTAATAGGTACCTAGCAGAGTATCTTGAACACTATGGTACACAATTAACATTGAACACAGAACAAAAAAAGGCCAAATAGAGTCACCTAATATTTTAATCATTTTTTACCATGTTAACCGTGCAGAAATCAGTGGGGCCTAAATAAATATCACCCCCATTACATTATAGATGACTGCCACCAGGTATCATGCTAACAGGTTTCTTTCAACTGATTGAAGCTGTAACTACTTTTGTTATTTTTAATTATTCAAATCCAAATCCTTTAAAATTAAATCATAAAACTAGGGCAATGTGAATAATCATATTGAACGGTTAAGTGCAAATATATCTGTATATGCATTTCATTCACAACTGATTCATGTTTAATAATCCCAGTTGAAACTCAATTCTAATCAAAAGTACTAATAAGTATAAACTTGAAATAAAGAACCATGCCTATATGCATATATGGCTCTCTGGTTATATGATACTCTACTGAGAAAATATGAATTCCCCTTGAATCCCCCCCTTTTGTTCTCATGTTTTCATGACTATTTCTCTGTTTCTCTGACCCTCTTCACTCTACTCCAGCACTTCCTCTATTTGTCTATCCCCCATTCCTCTTTGGCTCTTTTCTTTCTCATGCTTACCTTTTCTTCTTCATCTTTTTTTTTTTTTTAAGATTTTATTTATTTATTTGAGAGAGAGAGTGTAAGCAGAAGGAGGGAGAGGGAGAAGCAGACTCCCCACTGAGCAGGGAGCCCAACCTGGGGCTCGATCCCTGGATCCTGAGATCATGACCTGAGCTGAAGGCAGGCGCTTAACCCGCTGAGCCAACAGGCACCCCTCTTCATCTTTCAATAAGTCTCATCTGTTTAAAAACTAAACAAACCTACTTGTTGAAATTCAACATTAAGTCCTCTTAGTTCTGTGCACCTATCGTTAAAATAAGTCTTTGAGCAACAGTTCATATTAGGATGCACTGTTCCTAGTATGTTCCACCCTAATCTAAGAGTGAAAAAGACTACTGATTGAAAATCTGTATTTTACCTACAAAGGTAGTGATCATATTTCAACAATAGAGAACTTTATTTATGGGGTACCTGTGTGGCTCAGTCAGTTAAGCGTCCAATCTGTGGACTTGATTGGACTCAGGTCATGATCTCAGGGTTGTGAGATGGCCCCCCCTCGTCCAGCTCTGTGCTGGGTGTGGAGCCTGCTTAAGATTCTCTCTTGGGGTGCCTGGGTGGCTCAGTCCATTAAGCATCTGCCTTCGGCTCAGGTCATGATCTCAGGGTTCTAGGATCTAGCCCCACATCAGGCTCCATGCTCAATGGGGAGACTGCTTCTCCTTCTCCCACTGCCCCTCACCCCCACTCATGCTCTCTTTCTCTCTCAAATAAATAAATTTTTTAAAAAATTCTCTTTCCCTCTTCCTCTGCCCCTCACTCCCCTTTCCCTCTCTCTCTCTCTAAAAAAAAAAGAACTTTATTTACTATTACCAGATTCTTAAGTATCATTATGAATATATTTGTATGCTTAATTATAATCACATGTTTGCTTGAATTATGGTTCTCAGAAGTAATTACAGCTCTTACTGGCTATTAAATAAGAAAATGTATTTGCAGCTCAAAAATTTGTCTTGTTATATTTCCTAGTGGAAAAAGGCATGTACACTGACAGGATGTTAATTAATTTTAATGAGTCACATTATTATCCAGCACAATAAAACAGTAGGCAAGGCTCTGCTTTGTGGATTGTGAATTATTAGTATTTGTATTATTTTCTGTTTGTCTGCATTGTCAATATTTTTATATATATATGATCATTTTTGTAACTAAAATTGATGTAAGATTTAATTTTAAATACTTGTGAACAGAGAATGAATCACCATTTTCTATTAAACTGCATTAATACATTCAAGCAAGAAAGTTTATTAAATTAGATTCTACTAACCTTCAGCATTTATGCACTTGTCAAATTACCTAACTTATGCTGTATTATAGGATAATTTTAGTAAAATATATTTTGAATTATTCTAAATTGTCTTAAATAAGTTGACTGATAAATTTGCAAAACAATAGTGTTTTATGAGCTATGTAATTCAATCTCTAAATTTCACTTATTTCAATTCAAAACAAAGTTATGGTTACAATAAACTTCAGGTTATTACCACATTATATTCCTCCTTTTCCCTCTAACCATCATTTGACCATTTTTTCTACTGTGAGTTATTCTGTTTCCTTTACACTTCTTAAGTAAATCTTAGGGTTTTTTTTTTTTTGTCAATATGAAAATGCTGTAATTTCCTTATAACTTGTTATTAATGCTAATTTACTCCATAATTTATTTGCCCTTTAAAGCGTCTTTCTCTTTGACATTTATCTTAAAATTTCTTTGTAGGCAGCCAGTTGCTGAGCTGAAGCATTTCATTAGCTGATCTGGATGCTGTACATGCTCATGAAATATTGCCAAGTAGATCTTTGAACATTTTGCCTGTCATCGCTTTTCTCTTATACTAAAAAGTATTATGTACACTATTTACATACAAAATACACATTTCTGAAATCTGACTTCCAAAGTCCATTTTTTGATCTCACCCTCAAGGAGTCAAGGAACTTAAACACATAGATTTCAACTATTGTTCAAATGTACTAACATCTCTTTATCTTAGCAAATGTACTATTAATATTGTTATTATTTAATCTCTCTTTGAGAACCTTAAAGTATCATTTAAGATACAAGTGTACCTTATAAATAATGAGTAATAGGGTCAAATTTGCTGGGTTAAATTCATTCTCTCAAGTATCACCTCACATGTATCATTTTTAAAATTCTCCAGGAGTCAAAAATTAAACCAGTATTGCTGAATGAACTTCCTATAGTTGTGTGTGAAAAGAGAGAGAATGCCTGTTTTATAAAAACATCAATAACTTCATTTCTTTTTTACCCCCTTTCTCTGGATCAGACAACCAATCTTGATATATAAGTGGAAGAAAAATAGGTAGTGAGAGGCTTCACATTGCTGGCTATATATCCTCTACAGAGAACACAAGAATTTTACCACTTAAATTCAGATCTTTTATTTACTTCTTTCTTCCAAGATGAGAACCATGAGAATTTTGTAGAAAAATTGCATTCTCTTCGACCAGCTATTTGTACTTATTTTTCTACAAAAAGAAAGTTGGGCTAAATCAAAGCAAGACAGCAAAAGGCAAAATTGATTTTTCACAAATCATAATATTTAAAAATAGATGTCACTGATTCCCTTGGCTTGACACATTACTCGTGAGTCTCACCTGACCCTCACATCATCCTTCGGATAGAGGTGGTTAACAGAGCAACAAACAATCAAAAGCCTGAAATCAATCAAATGATGAGTTCAACCAATCTTCTCTCAGTACCTCACACTCTTCAGCCTGGAGAGACTCCCAGCCAGGGAAAGTTGCTGTTCCTATTTGTTTATAAAAATATAAAGTGATGTGTACAAAATCGCATGTAATAAATAATAATATTATTGCTAGTAATAGACATATGTTATTATTTATTATGGTTAATAATAGAGTTACAGTTACTAAGGGGCATATTTAAACATATATCATTGTTAAACACATTATAAGAGGCATTAGCTTAAGTTAAAGCTCAGAAATAGATTAAAATGTTTTTTTTAGACTGCCTTCCGTGCCTCTCTAAAGCAAACCTAGGACTAACAGACGAAATTAGTAAATTTTAGGTCAATATAAGCAGAATGTTCTAGCAATTAATGCTGCCTTCACTGGAATATGGCAGACTCAGAAGTCTACCTGTGTTTCCTGTTATTGAAGGAAATATAACAGAAGTGGAATCACTAAGTGGGAGGGAAATATCCAGACTCTGTGTGTTAGTAATACCAGGAGACTTGTCCACAGCCCAGACTGCTCTAATAGTTTGCGTCCAAAGCCACCTTCCACAGGCGCCCTGAAAAATGAGCTCCCACGGTTTCTCTAGTCTAATGTTCCTTCCCAGTGGTGATTCTAACTAATATATAGTAATTGAGATGATGTGACTATATATGTATATGATTTATTTATTTTCCCTGACTTACCTGAAATCAGTAGAAAAAACAACAGATTTGTGCCAAATTCAGAAGCTCGTGAGCACACAGGCTCAACTTCTCTCTTTAGAACGTCACTCAAATTTTCTCTCATGACTTCATCTTTTGTCAATGGCATAAACCTGTCCCAAATTCTTTTCCAAACCTATCTCCAAGGAAGATAGGACCACTCTAATTATGATTTACTTCACCTTCACGTGTTTTTCTCATTATAAGGTTTTAGCATGTTAAGACACTCCTGTTGCCAGGGCAACCTAAATGCACAATTGTTTCCTTAAAACGTACACCTACCTTGTCAAAGTCCCTCTGTATTCCTGTCTGGTCTTACTTTTGTGTCATGAAGATGGAAGCATCCTGAAGTTTCCCCCTTCTTATTTTGCCATTTTTCACAAGGTCTTGTTGATCTATACACTCTTTTTCCTTTGATTCACTGACATTTTATTTTTATTAACTAATTCAAATACATTTCACCACATTGAAAACAAGATTTTTTTTTCCATCTTTTACATGTTTCTCTCAAATTTTTCATCTCCATTAGAAAAAAATGAAATCAGTTTATGTATTTAAAAAAACCTATATTTTGGAAACATATGAGCATTACAACCACTTTTTAACTTGTGCATTTTTCATTCCATCATATAATGATGTCTCCTTTAAGATACTTAACATGTTCAAATTGACTGTAATCATTTTTTTTTTTCCTTTATGGTGTTAAAATTGATACACTGGGCCGCTGGAAGCCCTCTGACAAACTAGCCTATCTCTTTTTTTATACTACCTCAGATATTTCTGAAAGCATCCTTGTTTTTGATAACATCAAGATATTTCAAGTCCATTCTTATTTTCCTGATTTTAAGTGGAGTCAGCTATATGCCAAGCAGCCCTCATTACTTTTAGGGGAGAAGAATATTAGAAGCCATATGTTGGCGTTAGATCATACATTAGACTATTCCATGTGATTACAAGAGGCAGGAAGAGTGACACCAGAGGACCCAAGAAGTACCTGCTTGCGTTATTAACACACACTGAATATTGTAATAGAAAAGTCTATTCACAAATAACAAAGGTATAATATTGTAGCTTTTTCAAAATTATGGAAATTTAAAAGGGTAAAAGTAGTTTGAAATTTTATAACTGATTTTTCTTAGCATAATGAAACAAGTCATATGCAGCTACTAGAGTTTGCTGGAAAAGAATGGACAATCAGTAAGAATAGTGTTTGCCCATAAAGAATTCTGCTTTTTCCTCTTATATATTCAAAACTGAAGCCTGCAACTTGAGGAACCTTAACTGGAGTTAGTTCCTTTCTATGAATGATAGGACTTTCAAATAGATGACCTGGGAAAGAGGTCAGAGGGCCTATATCTTCTTACATTAATCAGTTCATTACTTTAAATAAGACAGAATTGGTAAATGAAAGAACCAAGATCTCAGATGACAATCTAAAGTTTTGTGGCTGAAATTCATATCTCACAACAAAGACAAATAAGCCCTTGTGTTTTTACCACCTCCTACTGGTTAAAATCTACATTTCCATCACATCAATTATCTGGCCAAATATCCAGTGGAAACAGGAAAACTTGAAGTAACTTGAAATGATTTTCATGTATGTTTACACTTTAATAATATATAAAGTAACAGATATTTTCAGGGCGCCTGGGTGGCTAAGTCGGTTAAGCGTCTGCTTTCTGCTCAGGTCATGATCCCAGGGTCCCGGGATCCAGCCTCGCATAGGGCTCCCTGCTCAGTGGGAAGCCTGCTTCTCCCTCTCCCACTCCCCCTGCTTGTGTTCCCTCTCTCGCTGTGTCTCTCTCTGTCAAATAAATAAATAAAATCTTAAAAAAAAAAAGTAACGGATATTTTCAAAATGAAGTTCTGGAAATACATCCTGAAGATATATTCCATAAAATAAAACTTTTAAAAATTGTTTCTTTTTTTTAGGGTGTGGCTTTGTAGATTTATGAAAAGTATCACCCTTTGTTATATGGAAACTTTAGGGACAGACTAATTATTGCCAGATTACCTGCAGCTGTCAGCCATTCATCTGATGCACGTGTCTCCCTCAAGAGCTTAAGCTGTTGCATCAGATAAGAGTTGATTCATAAGCCTTAGCTGTGTTTCCAAGAGCTGTTGTTTTTCTTAATTACATCAACTACAAGTTTGCTGAATACATTCATAGGTATATGCTGAGCATTACAACAAGATCGATCTTCATTTATGATAACTACTCTTTGCTTATTGAGAAATTTATCAATGCATAAGATTATTGTCATACTTTACGGTAGGATTCTTTGAAATTTTTTTTGTTTTCTAAAAAAATGAAATGGTTTTGAAAGATGTGGGATGCGACAGGAATTTGAGTCGTTCAACAATATGTCATTCTTGAAGGACAAAACCTGAAATTAACTGTTAGTTATGAAATTAGTGAGAGTTCATAAAGAAATATACCTTAAATAAAAAAAATTCCTACTAATATTTGGCCAACAGATGAGAAGGCAAGGACTTGAATTGGATTTTTCACTAACTTATATTTCTGGCTGAATATTCTGTGTGGCAAGAATTTGCCTTTTTCTTGTACTAACTTGTAGAAGACTAATAGTCATAGTCACTCAAAAATTTTTATCATTTTACTAATCTTACTGAGAAGTGGAATAGAAATGAAAATAGAAAATGAATTTTCCTTCCAAGTCCAATGTAGTTTAGGACTCAGAATTAGTCTCAAAGTTATGAAATTGAATTTATATAGGAAATGAACACCCTAAAGTTCTCAGGTTGAGTGGCTCTGTATATTATTCATTCTGGACAATTAGCAAACCACGGTGCTTTCTTACCTATTTTTCACCTACTTTACCTTCATTGTTTATTTCGAATGCTATTTATAGTTTGATACTACCTCCAACAACCACAGTTGTCCATATTTTAAAACTTGATTGTTTTATTACAAACATTAGTTTTTTTAATATAGCACAGAGAATCCAATGATCTTCAATGATGTTTGCATAACATTTATACAGAGGACAATTTTTGTCTTCAATGATAAGTTAGGTTATTATAACATGATGTTGTAGAGTACCCATGGAAAATCTTCTTACTGTCCCAGAATAAATGCCTAAAGGTCCATAGTCTGACACTAAGTAATGCAAGTGTATTTTCTTGTTTTCCCAGAAGTGACGCCCAGAATCCACATTCTAATGTCAAGTAATGTCAAATTCTAAAATAAAAAACTACCAGCTGTGGGGCGAAACACTTTGAAGAGAGGATTTCTGAAAGGCACTATTTCAGCACAGCTGGAACCATCCGTTATAGCAACCCTCCACTTCTCCACTTCCCCTGAACTATATACAAAGAAGGAAGGCTAGAAGTCATCTTTGAAGGGAATGAGAGTTTGTGGAGCAGCTTCCCACACTCCTCCCATAGGTGAGGAGGAGCATTCAAAATATTCTTTCTGATCCTACATGGGTGAGGATATCAGGACCACTATCCCTTCCACTAAGTTGTGACTTCTGGTCGTCATCATGTAAAATTTTCTAAGCTACAGAACCAGCAGGACACTTGCTGCCCTAAACTTAAAGTTACTGATGAGAGAAGAGAGGGGCAAGAGAGAGGAGAAGAGACAACAACAAGGGGGTATTGTCTGTATCCCCACTGTGTGATGGGTAAGATTATGTTTCCCACAAGCACAGTGGGTATAGGTTAGAAATTGAGTGAGTTTGCCAGTAGTCTCCAAGAGAGATACCTACTAGAACAGGAATCCCCAACCATAAGAGGTAATGAAGTGAAATCCCCATGGCAGAAATGGGAAGAGTAAGGGGTTAAGCCTCAGCTGACTCTTCCAAGCCATGGCCATCAAGGGTTAGAATCCATTAGGGCTCTTCACAGAACCAGGAAACATCTGCCCATTAGAAAACAAACATTTGGATGCCTACCACAGAGAAGTAGCTGGGGAACTGACAGAAAGGGAAGAACAAATTGCCACGGTGGATTTAAGTCATGGAAGAGCATTTCACTGAACAATGGAAACATCAGCCAATTATCCATAGGCAGTTGCACATGGAAACACATTTTGACTCTTCTCCCTCTCTGCCTCCACACCAGAGGACTAAGAGCTTGAAAAAGGACAAGGTGGTAAGAGAGTTTGCTCCACTTCCACGGTTAACACAAGTCCTGAACCACTAGGCTGGACTTGGGGGAAAGGAGAGCTTAAATTGATTAAAAGATTTACGTTCTAAAATAGACTGTTAATAACCAGGAATTGGTATTCTTTTTCTTACATGAAATACCTATGTACATCTCATGTGTGAAAGAAAGTTCTGTTTAATCTGTAATTCTATGGTAACAATTATTTCCTTTCAGTACTTAGAATATATTATTCCACTGTCTTCTGGCTTCCGTTTCTGCTGTTGAGAAGTCAAATTTTAATCTAATTGTTCTTCCTTTGTGATAATTTGTTTTACCCCCTCATGCTTTAAATAACTCCTCTTTTTTCATTAATGTTTTAATTTCACCACGTCTAGGTGTGTATTTGTTTTAATTTCAGATATCAAATTGAGAAAACTCAATGAATTTTCTCAATTTGATAACATCTGAAGTGGCACTTATCTCTTCAAATATGTCCTTTTCACCATCCTTTCTATTTTATTATTCTGGAACTATTGTTAGGGGTATCTGAAACTCTTCCCTCTATCTTCTCTGTCATATTTTCATGTCCTTCTCTTTGCTGATCCTGGATAATTTTTTTGCACCAGTCTTCCATTGAGTAATTCTTTCTTCAACTGTGTAATGTAGTTGAAGCCTACTTAAAAAAAAAGAAAAATTCTGGTTGGAAACTCTTAAAAGATTTTTGTTCTTCTTATATTTGCTTTTAATTTTATATTCTGTTCTACCCAAACCCAATGTGTTTTAATGTGTACTTGGGGTTTGTTTTAATCAAGTATGGTAAGATGACAGACATGGAGGAAATTGCCTCAAAGAAAGACGTTCTTACTCACAATTTCCCAGAGAATGGGGCATGCATGCCATGCAGAGCCATGTGGGGAATCACCAGGGTTGATCAGAAGGCAGAAGGAACAAAAGAAAAACAAGGGCAGAGGCTTTATCATGATTTTTGCCAGAAGGAAGGGGTAGGCAAGCTAAGCCAGCTTAGTATTGCATACTTTGAATAGTTTGGGGGGGCCTCCGGACTATAAGGTGGTCCCCTATTATTGGGTACCTGGTCTTGGGGTGATTTAAGGCAAAGGGAATCTTGGGTTGGTGTGTGAGAGTTACACAAAAGAGGTGGTTGAGGTTATGGACTCAGGATTATTTGGTTTGAATATGAAAGGCATGCTCATAGGCAAGTCCTTAGCTAGCTCTAGGAATTAGGTAGCCCTGGGAGGGGCAGTCTTCCAAGGATCAGCAAGGCCCCAAGATGACAAAGTATCATACAATTTTAAAACAAACAAATAAACAAATTTAATACCCAAGGCTAGATGGGCAAGTATTCTCAATATCTTCTTCTGTAAGGGGCTTTCCCCTCATGTTCAGTCACTAGGGTATTGTCCTCTGGGAACTGGGCTCTCAGATTTTTGAAGTTATCTGTGACTCAGACTTCTATGAAATTCAGGCCCGTGATTTGCCTCCAGCCTGTGCCACAGGCCTTAAAAAATCCAGGCTCAAGGTTACTAACAATTAGCAGGTGCTCTCTGGCAAACACGGACTCTAGTGCTCACTTACTGTTCTGGATATGTGGGGGGTTTTGTTGTTGTTAATTCTGCCTTCCGATGATTTTTCTTAATTTACTACAATTTTAAAAACATTTTCACATTTAATTCATTATTTCAGGCATTCTCTGCTCTACTAGTCAAACATTTTGCTAAAATTAAAGTCTTTGGGATACCTGCGTGGCTCAGTTGGTTGAGTGACCTACTCTTGGTTTCAGCTTAGGTCTTGATCTCTGATCTCACCTTTGGGCTCTGAGGGTGGAGTCTGTTTCAGATTCTCTCTTCCTCTCCCACTGCTCCTCCCCTCCATTCGCTCTCTCTCTCTCCTTCTCCAAAATAAATAAATAAAATCTTTAAAAAAATTTTAAAAATAAAAAATAAAGTCTTTGATTTACCCTTTAATGTCTCTTTGCTTGTTAAAGGTTATTCTTAAACTCTATTAAAAACAAGAAAAAAAAAATCCTAAAATACTATCTAATGAAATTTCAATTTGGATTTTTTTCAGGCTTTCAAATAGTTTTGTACATTTTGAGCGATTGCCATGAAAGTGAAGCTACTTGAATTTTTGAATAAATGTTTTGTAATTTTTATTTTCTCTAAGAAATTGAAAACCTTTCCAGTGATTTCATACCTTGCAATCTGAAATTTAATTTTTAAAATGTGAGAACATCTGTCTCCCCTTTTCAATATTGAAACTATTTTTGTAAAAGATGTCAATATTTCTTAACATACAGATCAAATTTTTTGCTCACCTTAGAACAGAGAAGTCATCGACCTTATCTTCTGAATATTCAATATCCTCTAAATGGGCAGTAAGAAAACATTTCAAAAGCCAACCAAAGCCAATCTGTACACATTAGATAATAACATAAATGTGTAGTACATAGGGGCGCCTGGGTGGCTCAGTCATAAAGCGTCTGCCTTCGGCTCAGGTCATGATCCCAGGGTCCTGGGATCGAGTCCCATATCGGGCTCCCTGCTCCGTGGGAAGCCTGCTTCTCCCTCTCCCACTCCCCCTGCTTGTGTTCCTTCTCTCGCTGTGTCTCTCTCTGTCAAATAAATAAATAAAATCTTTAAAAAAAAAAAATGTGTAGTACATAAATTGTTATCAGGAAATAAAATTTGAATTACATAGGATATTACCTGCAATTTAAATACCATATTAATTTTGTCACTTCGCTTTAATTTCAAGGTCTGATAATACTAAAAAATACAAAAAGCTGATCCTACAACTCTATTATCGTGAGACAACTATGCTTGATTGTTCACAGTTCAACAAATTAAACTAAAACTGTTAGTTTAATTTATTGATTCATTTTTTAATTTTAATTAAAATACCTGAAAGTTCCTAAGAGTCATTTCAGCATTTTTATGTTACCAAATGATGTTGGGAATTCAAGCAACTATTATCATTAATTAACCATCATTTCCATTTTCTTAGGAGTCAAGCCAGATCTGAGAGCTAACTAGCAAGCAAGAAGCTTGGGAAAGGCTGGTTTAACAAAAGGGATATGAAGAAACATGTTGTGTATTTCATGTCTATTCCAACATCATTTGCCAATTAAGTTATCTACCTTGTGAGAATTAAAGTATTCTAGTCTATTTATATCAAGATTAGCAGGCAGAGGAAAGAGGAAGAGAAGAGATACTGAATAACCAAATTTTCCTTCTGTAAGAACTTGGGTCAGTCTCAATAACAATCAAAGATGCGCAATTTAAAACAAGATATTTTTTTGCCTCTCAGATTAGCAAAGAAAACAGTGTGATAATACCACGGTTAGACTAAGTGGAAGTAAAAAAGATGGTTTTTCGCCCAGTTTAAATAGAAATTGCTACCAGCCACAGGACAAATTGACATCATATATCATTAAAAACCTTTTAAAATGTGTATATTCTTTAGTCAACTCAACTTTCAGAACTTTTTCCTAAACAAAACAAAACAGAGGTGTAAAGATGTAGATACACAAATGTTTGTAATTGTGAAAGTTTCCGACAGGAGTGAGGTCCTTTACTAAAATCAGATGAAGGAATTTGCATAGTTCTGCTCTTTGGGGAAAGACATGCCTACCAATGAGTTGACTCTTAAGTCACCTGCAGGTAAACCTTTCCTTATGATGGACTCCCATTAGCCTGCTTCTTGCATGGGTGTTTCCTGCCTTTACTAAAAACTGATTTCTGCAGTTCATCACCTCAATATTCACCTAAAATTTATTATTAATAACTTATATGCTGTGTACTCCCAATTTTTATTCTATTTTATTTTTATATCTTAGATTTTCTGGCTCTGATTTTCTTGTAACTTAAAAATTTATTTCTACAGTTTTAATACAAAAACTTTATATTCTTAAAAACTACTTTTAGTCTTAATAACCTCTTTCTTTTTACTTATTAGATCTCACTTATTATCTTGAATCTATTTATTTTCAAGTCTATTTAATTTTTGTAATTCAATTGCTTTTTTTATATTTTAAAATTAATATTTTTCTTTGGGATAAATTCTCTTACCTTAAAATTATACTCTAATTCTGCTTCTATTGTTTTTAGACTTCACCCAATTTAAATGTCTGTTTTTCCATTTATTATTATATTTTAATTTTTTTTTCTCTCTTGTTGAACAACCTCATTTTCTGGCTCATATTCAAGAGGAGAATCCTGGCCCTGCCCACCCCTTCAGTCCATCCACATGAAGAGATCAGGTTACTTTGTTGCGGCTGTTCTTATTAAGTTCTGCTTTCACAGGAGAAGGTGGGTTTTGCTTGCCAGCTCCACTGAAACTTAACTGGTAATTAATTTGAAATGTAACTGGCAACATGTTGCAACTGCAATCCCCTTCTTAACAAAGGCTCATTTGAAAGAAACATGACTGACTGAAGACTGGGGAAAAGTTGTGCAATCCTTCCATGTCTAAGTGCTGCAGTGTGAATCCCTGGATGAAGTCAGATCAGAAAGTCTGCACCTGAATTTATAGCATTCTGGTATTATCTAGATTGATCATACTAAACTTGGTGTTCTCTCATTGGTCTATTTCAAATAATTTTATAAGAAATTGCCCTATGAAAGTGTTGATATATCTATGGTTGAGAAGTTGCCAGGATCATAGTGTCCTGGGAATAACTGCTTTGTTTTTGGTTTTGTATGGCTATTGATACGGTCAGTTCTTGTCATACTGACCCTCTGAATTCTGTAACCCACATTTTTTTTTCCTTTTTGTTGGCTGCTAGAGAGCACAGAGTCAAAATCATGGCTCATCTCCAACAAGCACACAGTATCTCTTGGCAAATATTTTACTACTCACTTCTAGTTTCATTTCATTTCTCTCATTTCAGTATTCCCTCTGCAGTGATTTTCTTAGTTCATATTTTTATTTTATCCGGATATATTACATGCATTGTTATATTTCACCTTAAAGAATTTCAACATCTGAAATACTCTAAAGGAGAGAGAAGCAGAAATGATCAGCATTATAACCCCATTTTACACATTAAAAAACCAGGACAATGTGATGATAATAATAGGAAGCCAGTCAGTAGCAGAACTGAAATTGGAACAGCCACCTTCAAGTTATAAAATGACTTAAAATTCAAGAATCCAAAGCCATCAGACTTCCTGTTATAATTGCCAGATTTCCATCAACACTGGGGATCAACCACCAGTCAGAAATAATCAGATTCTTTGTGCTGTTTTCTCTACTTTATTTTGAGTAATATTAAAGTTCCAGAAATATCAGCCCAGGCAAATCCAGCAAGTATAAGTAACTAAAAGTGTTAGCTCCCACCTCTTTGCCATATGTTCAGAAAAATTTCAGACATGTTCAACTTGATGTTTTTTGAACCACCCATCTAGAAACATTCAAACCTTACTGGGGGGGGGGGGTGTTTGGCAATTTTAAAGTACGCCAGTTTAGTCAAGGATATGTAGAGGAACATAAAAGATTCATTTTGCCATAAAGATTCAATTTTGCCATTTAATATTAAACAAAATACTTAAATAATACTTGTAAATATTTCAGGTAGTGGATGAAATGATTCTAGCAGACCCAATATCTAAGCCACAAAACTTGGAAATTCAACCTCTGCTCCATAGAACTTTATATTTGTTTTGGAGTTTAATACTGTATAAGTACCAGCCAGAGATTTTTCTTCAAGACTCTCTTTGTTTTCTTCTCTGATTATAAAAGTAACTATTCTTATTGTAGAAAATTAGAAAAGCAAAAATGATAGAAATAAAAATGAAAACTTAATAGAAATCATTCTAGCTAACATTTTTTCAGCACTTACTTAGTATAAACACAAATCTAAGCATCTTACACACATTTTCTCTGCCTCCCAACAATGCTGCAAAATAGATATACTGCTTAGCTCTATTTTATGGCTGGAAAAAACAACACTCAGTGAGTTGGGTTAAGTGATTAAGTGAATGAACCACTAATTATAAAAGTTGTAAGTGGCATTTGATGCATTACATTCCAGTTTTTATTCATTTATTCATTTGCAATAAAAAATGGATGGATAGATATAGGCAAAGAGACAGATGGATAGATAGGTAGGTGGATAAGTAGATAGAGAGATGATAGGTAGATAAATGGATGGGCAGATACAGATATTTTTCTTATTGTTAGGACAATCATGTTTGGAACCTGATTCTGCCACATACAATTATATCATAAGTAATTTTTTTGTGTCTTGAAATTTTACAAAAAATTTAAAAGCCTGCTGAGTCAGTTTAAATTACATCCAGCTGGAAGGGACAGCAAACCTAACAGATAAGCTTAGCATTTAAAACATGTAAGTGCTTATCTACCTACAAGAATTCTGGGGGGTAGGCAGATGTGAGGCAGGCTGGTAGTTCAAGGATGCCTTCAGCAATCTAGCCCTTTCCATATTTCCCCATGCTGTTCTTAGTACATAGAAGTTCATCCTCCTACTGTCACCTCACCATCATATAGTGGTGCCCCGTCTGTGGCTGCCATGTTTCAGAAAAAAGAAAAAGAAAGAGGGACATGCCCAGAGGTGCTGTGCCTGAGAAGCCCAGCTCACCATTAGCCATATCTGGTTCATACAGTATTTCAGGGAACTTACTACTGCTTAACAAATCATCCCAATACATAAAGGCTAGAACATCAACAAAATGGCAGACAGCTGCCAAATGGATGGGTTTTACTAGGGAGAGTTAGTCTCTGCTCTGAGTGACATTAGCTGGGCCAACTCCACTGGGGCTGGAGGATCCAAGATGGCTTCACCTAGAAATTTGGCAGTCAGCTGGGGTGGCTAGAATGACTGGGGTTTGATCTGGCCTCTCCTATTTATAATTCCTCCAGGATCCTTCTCTCTCTCCTCATAAACTGTTTCTAGTTAGACAGTTGGAATTCTTTACATGATGGCTGGCTTCCAAGAGCATGAAAAAAGATAAGCTGCAAAGTTTATTGAGACCTAGGCCCAGAAGTCAACCGACATCACTTTCACACAGTCTACTGGCCAAAGCAAATCACAGGACTAGTCCAGATTTAAGGATAGAAGACTTTTGCCTCTTGATGGAAGAAGGGGCATATATAGAGAGGAATGGAAGAACTTGTTGGTGGCCATCTTTGCAATAATCCACCAAATGTAGATACTCCTATTCCAGTTACTATTTTAAAAAAAAATTGTAGTAGGGGGGTGCCTTGCTGGCTCAGTTGGAAGAACATGTGACTCTTGATCTCAGGGTTGTGAGTTCAAGCCCCACATTGGGTGTAGAGATTACTTAAATAAACAAACTTAAAAAAAAATCTGTAGTAGATCAAAGGGTATTCAATCAACAATGAGTCTGCCTTAATTAAAATCTTTTTTTTTCCAAGGAATTCCCATTCTCTCTCTCTCTCTCTCTCCCACTGCACCCACCCCCCTTCTAGTTTTCTTATTCTCTGTCACTCTTGCTTTCTCTGCAACACACACATACACATAATCACCTAAGATAAAATATTTTTTTTAAAAAAAGATTGATTAAAAATTAAATATAGAGCTCCCCCCTTTCCCTCTCTCCCTCCCTAAAAAGCAAAAGGGGGTGCCTGGGTGGCTCAGTCAGTTAAGCATCCAACTCTTGGTTTCAGTTCAGGTCATGATCTCAGGTCTTGAGATCAAGCCCTGAGTTGGGCTCTGAGCTGGGTGGGGAGCCTGCTTAAGATTCTCTCTCCCATTGGGTGCCTGGGTGGCTCAGTCAGTTAAGCATCTGCCTTCCGCTCAGGTCATGATCCCAGTGTCCTGGGATCAACTCCACATCAGGCTCCCTGCTCAGCGGGGAGGCTGCTTTGCCCTCTGCCTGCCACTGCCCCTGCTTGTGCTCTCTCTCCCTCTCTGTCAAATAAATAAATAAAATCTTTTTTAAAAAAAGATTTTCTCTCTCTCCCTCTGCCCTCCCCCCCTAAAAAAATTAAATATACAGTAAATACAGTTTAATCTTAACTAATGATAGAAAAAAAAATCACACACAAAATTTTCTGTGTGTAGTTGGGCTATAGGTAATCTTTTTGTTATTTTTTCAGTGTTTTCTGATTTTCCATAATAATGTTGTTACTTCTGTATCAGAAAATAATAATAAATGCTCTTTTCTAAAAGCTAATTTTTTACTAATGGTAAAATATTCCATTACATAGATGCAAAAAATTACATACACATTCCCTTATAATTGGATATTTAGGCTGTTAATATTTTTTCCCATTAAATCATGCAAAGATAAATGTATTTGAATAAATATAAATTTCTTTTCCTAGAAACTATTTTCCAAGAAATGTTATTTCCATTTAGACTTTGACCAGCAATGTATAAAACAGTCTAAGCATATCTTCAGCACCATTGGGTATTTCAGCATTTTAAAAACTCATGGCAATTTATTTTTCCTTGCATTTTTTATTATTAGTGAGTTTGAAATTTTATAAAGCACATTTATTGGCCATTTGTATATTTTCAGGTCTGAATTGTCTGTATCCTTTCCGGTTTTTCTGTTGGAACTAAAATGTTTTTCATTTATCATTAAAAGTCTTCATACAACAAACATATTATATACGGTAGTTTTCATATGTATACTTGTGTAGTTTTCAATATGTATACAATATGCATGACAACTCTAGTTATCAGTTTGTATATAAAGTAATCTGGGGAGAGGAAAAAAATGGATTCCCTAGTCTATATCACTGGTTTTCAATCAGGTGTGTGTGTGTTCAGGTCAGGAGGAGAGGGCTTACATGAACTGGCCTTTAAAAATCCCACGAAAATTACTGCTGTAGATTAGTTTTATAATGAAGAAGTTTTAGTCTATGAATAGTAATTCTTAGATTTGTGCTTGTTATCGTTGCTCATTCTATTCAAGCCAAACGCAGGATTATATTGGAGGTCTTTTTTTGAAGAATCTTTTGCAAGGTTGGTAAAGGGGAGGCAGGAATAAAACATTGTTTTCCAAAAATAGTGACATTTACTTATGAAATTGTGGCATTCTGAACAAGTATACTCTGGGTAATTTTAGGGCTCAAATCCAATAGTTTGTTTTTTTAAAAATCAGCTTTATTTAACATTAGAAAGTGTGTTAAACAGAAAAGCCAGGTCATTTCTCCTTGGCTAGTACTAATGGCTAAACGTTGTATAATTTACAAAGCGCTCTTTGCATACTCAAAAATAATGAGATGATACAATCAAATTAAGTGTATTTTTATTCCTTACAATGGAACAAATTTATCCTATGTATTCATAAAGAAAGATTCTAGCATGCTTGTGACATGTAAATTGTCTCATGAGCATAAAAAAGCTCTTTGTTATTGCCATTAATATGGACAATTAACACACAGTTAATTGGGTTACATTTGTTTAGCTTTCAAAAATTACAATGCGGAAATTCTATGCTGATAGAGTACTATATCATAAAAGGAACATGATAGAATGTATCACTCAGGTGCAGAGTTTTAGATTAGTGGGGTACAGTACTACTGTATTGGATATACAGGGCCTAGAGGAGAATAAAGGGGAAATAAATGGAAAATTTTCTTATGTAATATTATCCACCAGAGGGAGCATAGGCAGTCAAAAAGAATATAAATAATAACTAAGGTTGACCATTAGACTAAATAGATTTTCCCCTAGGCTTCAGTATTAAAAAGAAAAAGAAGATTTCCTGAATGACACCAGCCGTATTTTAGAGAAACAAAATGTCATAAAAAATCAGATAGCATTTTTGAACAGTGCCTTTGTGGCTATATTTGTATTTTGAATCAGGCCTTTCATCACAACAAATGATAAATAAAATATGAAACCTTTGCTTCACACATTGATAGCCAAATGCTTATATAATGCATGCTGAAATTATTTTTCACTTTACACAGTAAATCCAAACCAGGTAAGAAAAAAGCACCTATTTTTAAAGTCTATAGCCTCATTTAACCTAGGCAAATGTGAACAGGAGAGAAGTAGTTGCTAAAAGATGACAAAGTTCACCCAAACCAATGAAATTTTAAAACATCCCAAAGTGAACAGAGCCAGAGACTCCATCAGCTGATGCTGCCTTATGAGCTTACCTGCATATGAAGTGATTCCAATGGCTGCAGAACTGCCTTTCAGAGATGCCAGGGTTTTGAAAAGAATGTAAACCATATTGTGGTTTTACAAGGTCAATATTGAAAGTATTTCTGAGCACATTGCTGTTTTATCTTTTTCTTATGCATTATCTCGAAGTTTCTGGTTTCCATCTTTTTCTATCACTCAGTAAATGTTGAGATTGTCTTCAGTGACCCTTCTATAACTAAAAAGCGTTATTAAATATAATTATTACAGTGTTATGACAGTTGCTGGCCCCCTTTCTATATGTTTACAGAGCTGCCCATGGTTACACAGATGGTAGAGTTGAAGCCTGTGTTCCCATTCTGTCGGGTACTGGACCTAACTCATAATACGTGTGATTGCCCTAAGCAATCCTCCATCTTGGCTTTTCCAGTTAAGATCAGAGTCTCTCTGCAACCAGTAACTATCTTCCCTTTGTGCTTCACGGGGGTCAAGAGCTCACATTCACCACTATTTTAGGTAGTTGTGAAGGATGTATTTTGTTAAAGAAATTTGCTTGAATTTGTGAACATTCTGAAGGAAATTCTTTTTTTTTTTTTTTAAAGATTTTATTTATTTATTTGACAGAGACAGAGACAGCGAGAGCAGGAACACAAGCAGGGGGAGTGGGAGAGGGAGAAGCAGGCTTCCCGCCGAGCAGGGAGCCCGTCGCAGGACTCGATCCCAGGACCCTGGGATCATGACCTGAGCCGAAGGCAGACGCTTAGCGACTGAGCCACCCAGGCGCCCCTGAAGGAAATTCTTAAATACAGAAAGCACTAACCTGTCTGGTACTACTTAATCTATACAATATATGTATATAATATTATGTATATATGTATCTACAGTCTCCTATCTGATATTGCTAATACTCACTGTAGCTGTTAGTAGAGTTGTACACTGATAATCAGCATAAGATTGGTTGTGTACTTTTGTAAATAACCAAGAGATACTTAATTAACATTTGACAGATGAATGAATTAATAAATGATATTGAAGTTTTGGCCTTGAAACTATTTTGATTATGAGATGACTTATTACTGGTTCAATAACTAATAAATTGTCTAACATTAAAGGTAGTTATTTTATTTTACTTTATTGGAACACTACTAAAACATATCTGAATTCTGAGCAGTGGTATTAAGCATGGCTCAGTTTATTTCATCGGCTCCAAAACATACAGCTTAAGGTACTAAAGGAAGTATTTCAAAATCACATTTAGGAATAATCCCAAAAGCTAAATCAAAAGGGAATTCAATGCTACGAAAAAAGCAAGTTAAAGGTGTTTTTAGCATGTTAAATCTAATTCTTCTGGTTTTTATCAGATTACTAACTGAAGTATGTAAGTTTCAGGGCACTGAATTTTGAAAATGCTCTGAAACTTAGGGTATATGCTAAAGTCAGGAAGTAATGAAAAAATATGTAAAATAGCAGTTTAGTTTATGTTATAACAGGCATTTGAATGTGAAATTTTGTTCTTTTTCATGTGATGTTGTTTCTTCTCATTATTTTATACCCAACAGCCTGAGCTTCAGTACCAGCTGACCCTCAGGTAAGAAAGACAGTACGGCACAGTAATTTGTAAAGTAAAGCTAATTTTTGGTGAATCATCCAAGGAATTCATTGCTTCTCAACATTTCAAATTAACCTTTTCATGTCACACATTATTAGAAATAAATCCAATTAAATTACATAGCTTCTGTGAAGTAATTTCCCCTCAAGATGCCATTTCCATCTCTCCAGGGAAAATGACATTTTAAAAACCTAAAACTAAAACTAGAGAAATTTTAATTTTAAACTTTGTGTAATGCAAATATATGTGTTGCATTTAACACTATTACTTTCTCATGTCTGTCATGTGAATAGCTCATCCAATCAAAAATACCCAAGAGCGGGGCTTCCCACTGACCTGATTTCCCCACACAAAGGAGGCATCGTAGCCACTGAGGTAAGAAGCATCTGAAGAAATTTTACATCTTGCATCCTCTTATTTTTTTTAACATTAATTTCCTCTTTCCTTTTGGTACTAAGACCAAAAATAATCAAGGAAAGTGGCAAAATAACATGATGAATAAAAGGAAGAGAAAGTAGCAATAAAAGATGATAAGTGATAAAGGGACTAACTACATTTTTAACTCTACTAAATGTATTTTTTTAAAGTGCTCAAAACAAAACAAAGACCTATAAGGACACCGTTGGCCTGCAGACACTTTGCCCCTGTTCCTTTCCTGAGGCCTGATAGATTATCTGGAGATGTAACTGATCTCACATTCCACAGTTGGGATCCAGAGAAACATTTATTTTGTAACATTCACTCAGGGCTATAAATGTCCTTGAACTTTAGTAATTGTGTCCTTGTTTTCAAATCAATGGACATTTTTGAGCACCAGGTATTGCTAGGTGCTATGTCTTGTGGACAGAAAATGTGTTCTACATATGGTTAGACTTTCTGAATTTGAGCTCAGGCTTGACACTTGCTAGCCTGCCATCTAGGACCCATCCTTTAAATGCTCTAAGTCTTACTTACCTCATCTGTAAAATGGGGATACTATCTACCCTGGCAATGTCGACTAATGAAGGTTAGATGCATAAATTATCTTGTCCATTGGAAAACACTAAGCAAGTAAATATTATTATTATTATTTTTTAAAGATTTTATTTATTTATTTGATAGAGAGAGAGACAGAGAGAGAGGGAACACAAGCAGGGGGAGTGGGAGAGGGAGAAGCAGGCCTCCCGCTGAACAGGGAGCCCGATGCGGGGCTCGATCCCAGGACCCCGGGATCATGACCCGAGCCGAAGGCAGACGCTTAACGACTGAGCCACCCAGGCGCCCCGCAAGTAAATATTATTATCTTACCTCTAGTACCATAAAAAATGTCTTATTTATTGTTTTTAACTGGTTAAGGTCCTCAGTATAATGTGAATCTTTTACACAGTGCTTGACAAATAGTGGATAAATGAATACATTCATGAGTAGCTCATAGCAATGAAAAACTACCTCACTAAAGAGAACAGTGTGAGGTAGAGCTACAGTGGGATTCCAGTCCCCATTTGCTGCAACTCCCTGGACCTTCTCTGGAGACTGTGTTGCCTAGTAGACACAGAGACCTGGTTTGGAGATGGGCTGTGCTCCCCGAGAGCAACAGAATAATTAGAACCAGATAGTAGCGAAGAAGGACACTTAGCTCTTGCATGTAGACTTATTTCCACGCTGGTATTGTATTTCTGGGATTTTGTTCCACGCTGGTAGACGGCATAGAGAATAAAATGGAACGTCTTCCCTTCACATTCATTCATTCACATTCATCTATTGAATAAAATTTGTACTGTTACCTACACTAGCTGTTAGTAAACCTTGACCTCTAAGGAGTAGCTGATTCCATTTTTTAGACAATCAGATTCTATTTAATATTACCAATTTAAATTCTATAGCCATTAATGAACACGTTAACTATTCTCATTTCCTTTCGTAAATCTGCCTTTTTTACCTCCTACCACACGATTCCTTTAGCAGAATAAAAGCAGTCAAAAAGCATTTTTTTTTTCAACGATTGCTACTTGCCTCAATATCTTCATGAACAAATGTACACATCCTTTACTATGAAGCTGTAAAACGGAATTAAGAGATACCCTCTGGCTATTTTTATTCTGAGACTTTAAAGAATAGCACACCAACTTGAAAGTCATGTCAGTGAGAGATGAGCAAATATTAACCAGTGTAGCTCAAATAAATATATACTTGAGTTCCTACTATGTGTCAGGCTCTAGGCCAGGCATTTGGGATAAAAATATGAGTAACAAATGTTCTTTGTTCATGAAGAACTTATAGATAAATGTGTATTATTACTTAGTTAACTATATATAAGATGGAAAGCAGTGAAAGGGACAGAAGGAAACTCAATAAAACCCAGAAGCCAGAAAACTCAACGACGGAGGGTCAAAAGGGAAAGGCTTCAACTCCATATAGGATAGAAGGGTGAGGGTGGTAAGAGCTCCTAGTGTCATCACATTTCTGGGACTCAGTTTCCTCATTTAGGAAAGTAAGGAACTGGCTCAGAACGCTTTGATGACGCTGTGATTTCAGTAGTTTTAAAATACGTGCACAGCATCTTAGATTCTCCCTTCAAAGAGTGGAGCCTCACTCTCCTCCCTTTTGAGTGTGGGCTGGGCTTAATGACTCACTACGAACAGACGATGGCGCAAGTGACTGGGAATAAGTCATAAAAGGCGTCGCCTGCTTGCCCCTTGCTCTCTTTATAAAAAAATTATTATTAATAGATTGTTTCTTTTATTTAAGAGGATAGAGTATTGCTCTTCAGTTGGCAGGAAGTAAGTTCTTCTTGCTCGTTTGGATTGCTAATTCTGGGAGAAGCCAGATACACGGAAGCAACCCTACGGAGAGGCCTCCAGGGCGAGGAACGGGGCCCTCCGGCCAGAAGTCACGGGACTCAGCCGCCTTGGAAACAGACCCGCCGGCTCGGTCAGACCTTCCGCTGGCCACAGCCCTGGCTGACGTTTTTACTGTAATCTCCAAGGAAACCCTGAGCCACAATCACCTAGCTAAGTCATTTCTGGTCTCTAAACTTTCAGAATCTTTATGAGATAATAAACATTTGTTCTTTTAAGCTGTTAGGGTTTGAGGGTAATTTGGTACAAAGCAATAGATAACTCATACAGTGACACTGGTGTATAAATTAATAATGTTATATAATGAAAAAAATACTATAAATAAATAATGAGTAATAATTTTATATTTTGGCATAGAGAGTTTGGGAAATTAGTAGGAGTTTTTGCTTACAAAACCATAGAAGACTAAAAGCAAAAGATACAGTTCTGTTAGAACTGGACCGTATAACTTGATCATAGTCTCGGCTTTGACCCTGCACACGGCAAGAATGCAGCCCACTGGGGTAGTTCATGATCATACAACTTTTTATGAGCCTGCCTGGCACTCAGTTAATATTTGTTGAATGAGGGAGCAATGGAAAATGACAAGGAAATGTGTTAGTTTGGGGATAGGGTGAACACCAATGTTAGAGAAGACCTATTTTGGCCAGACACCATGATAAAGAGTTCACATGAATAAACAAAGAAGTACTTATATTATTCAAGACAATTGATATGCAAGTATCCAGAGCCTAAAACTAATTTGGAAAGAGGGAGAATGTAGAAAAGGAAACTGATGGAAATAAAATCCTCTCAGGCAGAGCAGAAACAGTGATTTTACAAACCCAAGATAATCCTAGAAAATGTGCCTTATCAGTGTCTCAAATAGAAGAATTTCCCCTAGGCTATGTGATTTTCCACAAAGAAAAAAAAAAACTTAGTAAATGAGTGTGAATTCATGAAATACAGTTTTAACCAGTGTTTATTTAAAACTATTTGACGCCCAAAACAATTACATGAATAAGGCCTGTTTGCTTACCGTTATCTTTAATGTTGCCAATATAATCATGTATTATTTTTCAAAGGTTTGTACTTTACCTCAGCGTATTGAGCTAAAGCCACAAATAAAGACACAATAAGGGTGATGATAAATTAAAATTTAAAGATGTTGCAATATTTATTGGTTATATACAAAAATGTTTTACTTAAACCGTGTACTTTAAAAATTTATAAATGTATATTCCATTAAATGTCACCTCGATTAGGGTCTAAATACATCATTAGAGTTCTGACAGAAGAGATTTGGGCTTCAAAACAGACCCAATTATCGACTCTCATAGCCTTTCGTTTTTACCTTTAATTGGAGTAACGGGCATCAGTCTTGCTTCTTATTAGGACTAAATGTTCACACACCAAATGACTTGAGGTAGAAGAGAATTTATTTATTTATTTATTTATTTTTGCAACTCAGATTCCTTCAAATACTAGAACCTATACACACCTATCTAACTTGATTACGCCTTTTTATCTAAACAATAGTAGCAATTAAAAACAAATAAATTGAGGGACACCTGGGCAGCTTAGCAGGTAGAGAATGTGACTCTTGATCTTGGGGTTGTGAGTTCAAGCCCCACGTTGGGTGTACAGATAACTTAAAAATAAAATCCTGAAAACAAACAAGCAAATAAATTGAACTATAATCTCTGTAAAAATACTGAGCACTATTACCTGATATTCCTGCTCCAGCTCACTTACAGGCTGTACCTAAAAGAAATATGAGGCACATATGGGTCATTTATAGACGACTCTCAGAACTGCCCCCTCGTACTTTGCTATTTTTCCTTGTTCTTCTGTGCTGAACCTTCACCTGCTCCCTGGTTCCCTTGTGTTCTGCCCAACACACTGATTGGCTGCCGTCCCACTTCCAGACTTTTGGCTCCATTCCCTATGCTCCAAACCACAGTTCTTCTTCTGCACATCATCTCAAATTACACTGATAAGGAGCTCTCTCTTGTGGAAATGACTCCATCCCTTCTACCATACATACGACCCTCCTCACAGCTGATATTTGCCAGGTCTGGCCCACAGAGTAGGCACAAGGTATTACAGGTTTGGCATACGTATGTGAAGGATTATCTGCCCATGGTGTGCACACTGTCATCCGACCTTCCCAGTAAAACTGGGCCTTCTGCCATCTCCAGTCCTCTCTCTGTACCCCTATTTAAAGAGATCCTGTCTCTGAAAGTGCTTTCTTCAATACTTCTCTCAAGTGCTAGATTATTCAAACCCCCAGAGCTGGAGAATAAGAGCCATTGTACATTCAAATATACACATGCCTTATTCATGACAGGAAACTTCCACACCTCAAAAATAATTAAAGCAAAAACAAAAAAGCAGAAGTTGGAAACTTGGCAGCCAATATTAACGGTTTGCCCATCCCTGATATACACACACAAACAATCCAAAGTGCACTGAACTCAAGCAATGATTGATAGGAGCTCATAACAAAATCCGTGGACCTTCTTCAATTTCAAAAACCTGACATGAACTACTTGGAAGGGAAAAAAAAAAACAACAAGAAAAAATGACTCTGAGATCAATATTTTCTATCGGTGGAAGGAGCTTGTAAGAAACCATAGAGGAAAAAAACAAAAACAAAAAAACCTTGCCCATGGCCTGTGGGTGTTTTGTCTTTACAAGGCCACATGCCAATGTATTCCAAGGACTTTGAAGGTTGTGTAGAGCAATAGAGAAGGAGGGGAGCAACAATTATATTTTGAGCCCCCTCTCTGTGTTGGGAACATCAGTGTTTTGCCTTCAAAGACCTTACTTTCTCATGGAAAATACAGAGAAAAACCAAATAAAGAAGTTTAGAACACACGACAGGCAGTGCTAATGCTGTTAAAAATAAAAAGGAAAAAGAAAAAAATTGAGCAGGTTGGGAAGAAGGAGTGTGGCAAGTCCTGTTAGGCGAAACATGGGGCCTGGGAAGGCTTCTTTTAGGAAGTGATATTTCAACAGAGGCCAGAATGAGATGAAGAAGAGTGAGCTGTGCAGAAGTGTGGGGAGAATTTCAGGCGGCAGGAAAAATGAACGGAAAAGTCCGGGGCCAAGAACATGTGTGGAGGGTTCAATGAATAGAAAAAGAACCAAAGTGTCTGCAACCGAGAGAAAGGAGAAAAGGGGTAAAAAATTACTTCCTAAAGGTAGTCAGAGGCCAGATTGCACGGGCCCTTGTAAACTGTGGTAAGGGCTGTAGAACTGTTTTGTCCCCCCAAGTGCCCTCAGAAGCCATTCTGGGGAGCTTTGATTATTGGTCCCATTTTTTTCACTTGCTTGTAATAGGATGATATACTTACACACATCCTAGGCCATAGTCCTTTGCAGTCCCCTCCCACGTGTGTAACGTGTATTTCCTTACACCATTGACACATACGCCTTGCTTTGGTCAATGGAATTTGACTAATGTGACACAGACAGAGGCCTCCATGTGCTCACATGGGTTGTCTTGGCTTCTGGAGCTCCCCTGATTCCATTTGAGGAGTAGGCTCTAGGCTTCACTGCCCCGTCAGCAAGAGTCCCAGGAAAAGATTCATGGAGCACACCAGAACCCATGCCGAAGCCTGAAGCAGAGTCACCCCAGCTGACCCGCGGGCAAGTAAAACGAATGCTTAACATTGTAAACTACTGAGAGTCAGAGTGGTTTGTTTGGCAGGCTTATTGAAGCGAGAGCTGACTAATACACCACTGGAGGGTTTAAATCAAAGGAAGACAGTAATCGGACATATTTTAAGAGGACCACTCTGACAGCTGTTTAAAGAGTAGAAGGAAGAAATATACGAGTGGAAATAGAGCAATTCGGAGGCCACTGCAAGAATCCAGCTGAGCAACGAAGGTGGCTAGATGGGGGTGGGGGAGTGCGGGGGGCAGATAGTGGAGCTGAGGGGATTTGGGGATGACTGGGAGGAGGTGAGTTGTGAGATAAAGAAAGGAGTGTGACAACACTGTTGTACAGCAATTTTATCATCCAACTTGTTATTTTATCCAGCCAACCAGCCCAGCCTACGTTGCTAAGCATAAAAATCAGCATATAAAGAGTGTTTTTGTCAACTGCCATACATTCAGGGACTATAGTTGCTATAGCAGCCAAGCAAGTCTCTTTGGGCAGCCAGGTGCAAACCAAATTGTCTTAGAGAATCCTGGAGCTGAATAGGGAGATTTTCTCTAATACCACATGACAAACTTCATCATTGCCTTTTTATTTTTTTTTAACAAGAATATCTAAATCAGGATGCTATCTATGGCTTAGTACATAATTCTCTTTTTCTGAAACCAACTCTGTTTTTCCATTTTGCAGTTTGTGGTTTGTGCTGAGAGTTTTACAGGTATTGCTGTTTCAAGAGGTCATTCAGTCAAATGCTAGGACATCTCCCTCCTCAACTGAATGGGTACCTATCCTTGGGTTTCAGAAATGGCTCAGACCAGTGTACAGTCCTCATTCACAGCAAGGGCTTTTGACTCAAAAACGTATCTTCTCTCCTACCTAGGAAACCAAGTCAGAGAGTACTGGAGCCTCAAGGACCACCTGGCCTCTCCCCTGTCACACTTCGTTCAAGCGTGGAGCCAAACTAAACCTGGAAGCTTGATCCTGCTTCTCTTCCCATATGGCTCACCCTGGCATTCCTTTCACTAAAACCAAGATTTCCTACTTGCATAAAATACACCCAGCTCAGGAACTCCTCTTGTACTCTGCTGGTGGGAATGTAAATTGGTACAGCCATTATGAAAACAGTATGGAGGTTTCTCAAAAAATTAAAAATAGAACTACCGTATGATCCAGCAACCCCACTTCTGGGAATATGGCCAAAGGAAATAAAATCAGTATCTTGCAGAGATATTTGCACTCCCATGTTCATTACAGCACTACTCACAATGACCAAGATATAGAATCAACCTGAGTCTCCATGAATGAATGGATAAAGAAAATAGGTTATATATGTATATATAGAGAGAATAGAATAGTGATTGCCAGGGGCTGAGCAGTGGGGGAAGTGTTGGTCAGAGGATACAAACTTTTAGTTATGCAGGATAAAAATGTTCTGGGAATCTAAAGTACATCATGGAGACAATAATTAATACTGTACCGTATACTTAAAATTTGCTAGGAGAGTAGATCTTAAATGTTCTCAGCACAAAAAAATGACAACTATGTGAGGTGATAATGTGCTAGTTAATTTGATTATGGTAGTCATTTCACAATGTATACATAAACAATACAGCACGTTGTACACCATAAATATACACAATTTTTGTCAATTATACCTCCATAAAGCTGGGGGGCGGAAGTACACTCAGCCCTCATCAGTAGTATAACAAAGGGAGAAAGACAGCCTCCAGGACTCCCACGTGCACTCCCTTCACTTCTCCCATTAAAGCTTTAGTCTCCAACTCCCATGATCTAAGTGACACCCACATCTTATAATGCACCCAACCCACCATCTGCATTTATATCTAACTGTCTTTGGTTCTACTCTGTCTATTTTGTCCACAATGGTCCTTGATAGGCACTTGTGCTCCTCCTCCCTGAGGAGATCAGAATGCGGGAGGACAAGCAGGTGCCAGTACTTTGATGAACTTATTTCTATTTCTGGATATCTACCACACCGCATAGTAGATTACGTGCTTCTTCCTGTTGTACCATATGACAGTCAGAATCAAACAATTTAAAAATGACTAATGCCCACCTGCCAGCCAGGGAGGGAGCTGCTCTGGTTGACTGTAATAGAGAACCAGCCTCTAAAGCTTGTGGCTATTCATAATAGACAGCTTTGATGTAAAAATGACAGCCAAACATTCATTAAACTCATTAAAGTCCTAAGAAACTCAAGAATACTCAAAATAAATCGCATTTTGGCACCAAGAGTTTAAGGAGAAATCTCCCAGGAAAGAGTTTGGAATTGCTAGAATTGCTTGCAATCTGTAGGAGGGCTACATTTCCTGCATTTTAAAAAGAAATCTCATAAATGTTCAAGAGAGATTTATTGTCTGTGGTTTCTCTGCAGCCTGCAAGCACTAGGTAAATAAGATGCTTTTCTGGTGAGAAAGCTGTTACTTGTTCTTATATCCTTGGTGAGTATGAACATGCTATCACAGTACAATTAAATCCATGTGTAGAGACACTAACCAGGCACAAAACCTTCATGGTGCAGTCACACTCCTCAGGGAAATGATTGCTTCATGCACTATCCTCATGGCTTCTCTTTCCCTTCCTGTTCAGGGACACGTGTGCCACTTAGCCTCTTCCATCACATTAGAGGTCACAGAGGACTGGTGGCCTTAAATGTCTTGTCTAGAATCATAAGAATCCAGATAAACTAAAGGATTAGTGTCACAGGTTTTCAAGAGCATAAGACTCTCTGGAAACAATATCATTAAGACAGCCCTTCAGGAGATAATGGAACCTTTTCCTTGGGATTTTTATTAAAAGGCCTTTCATACCCTGAAGTATGATGGGGAGAACATCCATTGAAATGCTTCTCAGATCTACAGTTCACAATATTTGGAGTTCATATCTCCCTATTTCCCCAAATCATGTTTCATTAATGTGATTTTCCATGTTTTGCCTTTTTGTGTGTATGTTGTAGCTTCAACAAAATACATTCAGTTGCTGTGCTACTTTGCCTAATGGATCTGGATAATGAACAAGGAAAAACAGAAGAAAGATAAAAATAGAACTCAATCGTTATTTACAATCATGTGCCATTTTCTAAGATGGCCTTGGACTTGCCTCTAGCCTAGTTTCTTTATCAGTTTCTTTCTTTTTTTTTTTATATTTTGATAACCTTTTCTCTGCAGAGCTGGTTTACTTTACAGCTGAGATTTTAAAAATATTTTATTAAATATTTTGAATCTAAGAAAAAAAAGCCTTTCAAGGATCCATTATTGTTAGGTCTTGAGAGAGAAGAGATTCTTCAACATCTTTTGAGAAAGTCAAACTCTATGTCGAATGCTCTCTTGAGATAAATGTTTACATTTGAGGAGTCAGGAACTGTAGTTAAGTTCCACTACTCCTTCCCATAGGACCTTGAGCAAGGTCCATTCTTGACCTCCGTGTATCCATTGTTTCCACGGTGATTCGTGATGTGTGTTTGTGTTCCCTCCTCACTGAGGAGGTGGGAATGAAGGAGAGGCGAGGAGGGCCAACACCTTGTCAACTTAATTCTTCTGTTCTCGATTCTCAACATACAGTACCGAGTACTATGCCTAGATAGTATAGAATGAGATAAAGCCTTTGATTTTAGAAATAAAAGATAATAAATGCTTAATCAATTTGTTTAAACATTTTTAAAATCAATATACATATTTGGAAGAATGCTTTTAAGACACACAATGTATATATACAACCTCTGTATCTAACAGCCTACTAGACATTTCTACTGGTATGTCTCCGAGAACCTCCAGCTCAACACATTTAAAACCAAACCTAGTATTTTTTCCCCCTATGAACAAAGTCTTCCTTCTAAGTTCCCTAACTCAACATTTATTTCATCTGGTCAGCCAAGCTCCAAACCAAAGCATTGTCCTGTGTTCTTCTCTCCCCCATCTCCATTGTCCAATCACGCAATAAGTCAGAAATCCTGCCTGTCATAATTTCAAATTTATTCATTCTTTCCCATTTCCACAGTCACTGCTAGAATTTTATCATCTCTCATTTTGATTATAAAGAAACCTCCTAACTAGATTCTCTGCCACCTGTCTCTCATTTCCCTCCAATACATCTAGCACGGTGCCAGAATTATTTTGCTGAAACCCTTAACTGATAATGTCTTTCATTGACTTAAAAACTGACTTTGGTGACCCCCTGTTGCCTGTAAGATAAATTCAAAGTCATTTCAACAATGATTTTTTTTTTTTTTTTTAGTATCTATTACTACAAGCCATACACTCTACTAAGTATGACGAATACGAAGATGAAAAGGCAGGGACTCCTAAGCAGCCCATAATGTACTTCTAGGAGAATCAGATGTATTAACAGCTATTTAACAATACAATGCAATGTATGCAACCACAAGAGTGTGCCCATGTACAAAGCAGCACAGAATAGGGAGTGACCACTTACATTAGGGGCTTCAGAATGGGGAGATGTCTGAGCTTGGATGGGTATGCCAAGTAAAGGGAATGGCACATGCAAAGTGCATAAGAATGAAACAGCACTCTGCGACGTATTTATTGCAATTATTTTTATTGCTAAGAATGTTGATATCAAGAACTGAGAGCGGAAACACTGGAGTGGTCAAGACACAAAAACAACAGGTGGGGGGGTGACAAATTTTAGTTGAAATATCCAAGTGCAGGTCAGAGATGGAAAGCTTGAGAAGGACTTGACTCCTCATTGCTGGAGGGTAACGCACAGAAAGCATGAAAAAAAAGACAGGCAGCTAAAGGAGCAAAAACTGGCCCTTGGATGACGGCCAGCAAAGAAACAGACCTCAGTCCCACAACCACAGCGAAGTGGATTCATCCAACAACTTGAGTTTGGAAGCAAATTCTTCCCGCGTTTCTAGTAAGAAATGCAGCCCAGGCGAAACCTTAATTTTAGCCTTCTGAAGCCCTAAGCAAAGAACCCAGCTGGGCTCGCACGGACTTCTGACCTACAGATATTGTGAGAAAATAAATTGTGTCACCATTAAACTTGAGGTAATTTGTAACAACAGCAATAGAAAACTAACACAACATGCCAGATCACGTTCAAAGTGATTATACTCATTAGAAGTTCAGTTCATTGAACTTAGGAACCACCCATTACCCCTCGGTGAGGCTTTTGTTTTAGGATTATGACTGGCCCAGAGAGCAATTACAATCAAGATTCAACCGAATTTACTGGAAGATCTTTAGCTTCCTCATCTCTGCCTCATAACAGACCTTCAGATTGTGACGTGTTTGTTATTAGTTTCATCTGAACCTAAGCACTTCTTCCTTTGTGTTTAGAAGCGCATCTCCTTAATACTGGGGTCACAGCATGATCCTGAGTTCTGTTCAAGAATCTAGACATTTTGTTTGAGAGTTACTTCAACAAATTGAGATGCTTTGTCATCAACGATTTCTGTAACCTAGCCCTAATTACATGCCCTATACCATGCCCATTTCTGTGTCTGCCTGATAGCCGGGTCCCCTGCTGTCTTCTCGTGTGTAAGTTGGGTTCTTGAACGTGGTTTCTCTTATTTGGGCCAGGGCCCAGGGCTTCTCCCCTGCAAAAGTTACAACTCAAGTTATCAGCTTTGTAGCCCTCAACTAAGAGTCATTCTCCCCACCCCATCCCAGGTGTGACCTTCCAGGTAAACTGCCAGTGTAAACCAAAAATTCTGCTAGATCAGAACCTCCTCTTTCTGGGAGTGCTCCCCCCATGCACCCCTTCCCTGGAGATCGGATGCTCTAATGGCTGCAAGGAGACATGATTTGCAGGTTACAGAAATAAAAACATGTTGACTTCATATTAAAATCTTTTCTTTTTTAGAGTCAAGAAATTTTTGGAATCTAATCTTTCAGGATCCATTAAAAAATTCTAACTGCTTCCATTTCCTAGACTCCTGTGTGCCCCTGATTTCCCATGTGAAAAATGAGGACAGTAATAATAACTAGACTGTGGGGGAGGACTGAGTGAGTTAACAGATGAAAAGTGTTTCAAGCCAGCAATTCCACTTTGGGGAATATGTTAAATAGCCCTAAAAGCATCAGCTAATAAGAATATATGTGTAAGGATGTTCGGTGCAACATTGTGGTGGCAAAAAATAAAAACTGGAAACAGCACAAATATCTATCCAACTGTGTATAGTTAAATAAATGTGGTACGTACACATTACAGAACATTATGCAGTTGTTTTAGACATCTGCCAGATGTCATCTCACATCCTCTCAGTCCACATTTTACTCCAGCTGTTGCTGTAGCAACCAGCTGCTTATAGGTGTAATTGACAGCAACCTCCTTCAGCTGCATCACGTATCTCTTGATTTGTGCCCGGAGTCTCGGTCCATCAACATTTGGAACATTTGCAGGAACTCATAACCATTTCAACACAGATGCCAACCTGCAATTGAAAAGAACACAGGGCTTATCCTGTCTACTAGAGAGTGGGAACGAGCCTATAAGTGGTTTCTCTCCTGTCCTTTAAGCAGACAATTCTGAGATGTAATCGACACTGCTCCTCAGAGGTCCTAGTTTCCCACAGTTCTGGCCAGCTCCATAGGGAACCACTGGCTGACTTTCCCTTTTCCCCTATTTATTCTTTCTAGTCCTCCATTCCTGGTCCTTGGGCTCACTTTCCAGAATAAGCTGTCTGCAGGCAAGCCTTTGTCTCAGGCTTTTTTGGGGGGAAACTCAGGTTAAAACAGTAACTATTTTAAAAATGAGAAATACATCTGTGGACCTGGAAGGCTGTCTGTAGTATATTGTTAAATAAGGAAATACAAAGTGCAGATAAATGTGTGTAATGCCATGTATAAAAACAAATAACACTAAACTTTGTGTGTTTCTATAACCTTGGAGAGAGGTCAAAGGGTGCCCATCAAGTTGTTGGCATTGCTCTCCTCAGGGAGGTGAAAGGAAATTGTTAGCTTTTCCTTAGTAATTTTTTTCATTATTTTACTATAGTCAGCATGTCTTAATTTCACATTTTAAAATATTTTGAAAAGAAAAACGATCTCTAAAATTAGTATCAAGTCAACATGCCCGGAAAAAGAACTTCTAACCAGGTGATAAGGAAGACAATAACTGTACTATTTGACTTAAGCTGAAATACAAACTCTCTCATAAGCCTTTTTATTAACCTTGGACAAGAAAATAATTTCCTACCTGAGACCTTCATTGTAAAATAAATACCGAAAAGTATACTCACAAAACTAGCATACTGGCTGTGACTGAGATACACTCCAGAGATCCCTGAATGAAGAACGAGCCACTCAATAAGGACTCAGGATGATTAATAGATAAACAGATGGACATCCGCTCCTGCAGCATTTCCAAAGGTGTATATAGCAGGGGCTGAGCCATAGAATGAGAACACCTATTCTCAAGAAAGAGCCTGGTTGAAAAAATAAAGTATCTCACAGAACAACAGCAGTAGTGCTAACATCACATGCAGTATAAACCTCAGTTTGGAGCTCTTCAGACTTTATCGAAAGAAGCACACAGTAAGATCTCACACAAGAGGGGCGCCTGGGTGGCTCAGTCGGTTAAGCATCTGCCTTCGGCTCGGGTCATGATCCCAGGCTCCTGGGATCGAGCCCCACATGGGGCTCCCTGCTCGGCGGGAAGCCTGCTTCTTCCTCTCGCACTCCCCCTGCTTGTGTTCCCTCTCTCGCTGTCTCTGTCTCTGTGTCAAATAAATAAATAAATAAATAAAATCTTTTAAAAAAAAAAAGATCTCACACAAGATTTTATAAAACTTAAAAATCTAATCTGAATAAATTTCCATTAGCCTCATTTGCTTTTATTCCTGGGTGGGTTCATTTTGAATTAGGAATGGGCATTGACCTGGATAGCTACATGCAGAAGAATGAAACTGGACCATTTCCTTACACCACACACAAAAATAGACTCCAAATGGTTGAAAGACCTCAATGTGAGACAGGAGTCCATCAAAATCCTAAAGGAGAACACAGGCAGCAACCTCTTTGACCTCAGCCGAAGCAACTTCTTTCTAGAAACATCGCCAAAGGCAAGGGAAGCAAGGGCAAAAATGA
>NC_138370.1:93172518-93244579 GCF_054177405.1 Leptonychotes weddellii
TGGCCTGGTGGTGGGTATTGAGGAGGGCACGTTCTGCATGGAGCACTGGGTGTTGTGCAGGAACAATGAATCATGGAACACTTCATCTAGAACTAATGATGTAATGTATGGGGATTAACATAAGAATAAAAAAAAAAAGGAATGGGCATTGACCATATGCATGTATGTGTTTTAAAGAGGATGCTTTTGAATACCTCCCCAGAAGTCTAGACCTCCGCCTTGGTATCTGGTCCCACTGGTTAAATATGCAAGAGGTGAAGAAAAAACCCTTTAAAATATGAGACAAAAGAATGAAAGAAGCACACTCTAAAAGACATACTCTGTAAGAAATGGTTGACTTATGGCATGCAATAATGAGTACACTTTTCTATGGCACTAAATAAGTGGACCAAGTAGGCACACCCTGGGATGCAAAGGCTAAGGTGATTAACCACTGTGATGGTTAATTTTATGTGTTAACTTAGCTAGGCCACAGTGTTCAGATATTTGGTTGTTATCAACTGAATCTTTGTTTCTCCCCCAAAGCCCCCCCCGCCCAACCCATATCTTAAAACCCTAACTCCCAATGTGATCGTACTTAAAGGTGGGGTCTTTGGGAAGTAATTAGGTTTATCCAGGTCCTAAGCCCCCATGATGAGGTTAGTGTCCTTATAAAAAGATGAAGAGACTAGAATGTGCTCTCTCTCTCTCTCTCTTGCTCTGTCTCTCTCTCCCCCTCTCTCTCCACACTAAGAGGATACAGCAAGAAAGCAGCCATCTGCAAACCAGGAAGAGGGCCTTCACCAGACACTGAAGCTGCCAGCACCTTGATTTTGGACTTCCCAACCAAGAGAACTATGAAAAATTAATTTTGTTATTTCAGCCACTGGTCTATGGTATTTTGTTATAGCAGCCTGAACGGACTAAGACATTGGTCAAACATTATCCTATTTCTGTGATGGTGTTGTTGAATGAAGTTAACATTTAAATGGGTGGACTTTGAGTAGAGTAGATTGTTTCTCATAATATGGGTGGGTCTCATCCAATCAGTTAAAATACTGACAAGAACAAAAGACTGCTCTCTTCCAACAAGAAGGAACTGGAACTCAGCTGCCATACTGGCTCTTCCTGGGTCTGCAGCCTGCCAGCTTTCCTTATAAGATTTTGGACTCACCAAGTCTTCACGATCATAGGAGCCAATTCCTTAAAACAAGTATTTTTATATATACACATCCATGGTTGTGTTTCTCTGGAGAATCTGACTAATATTGCCATAATGTATTCAAATGCTCTGGAAAGTGAATTACCTCATTAATGTAATTAGTGATAATTATAACAGTGAATACTCACCGAATGCTCACCTGAATTCCAGGCATTGTTCTAAGGGCTCTACAATTCAACTCACTGTGCACGATAATGCTATAAAGCTCTCATCCCCATTTACCATTGAGGAAACTGGAGCACAGAGAGAGCATGCTGCTCAGGGTTAAACTGCTTCGTGAGTGGAAGAGACATTTATAAACTCTTGGGTGGTGTTTTATTGCCCAAACTCCTAACCATGACAATAATTATTTTTATTCTTATATTTATTTATTTATTTATTTATTTATTTTAAAGATTTTATTTATTTATTTGACAGAGAGAGACACAGCGAGAGAGGGAGCACAAGCAGGGGGAGGGGGAGAGGGAGAAGCAGGCTTCCCGCTGAGCAGGGAGCCCTATGCAGGGCTCGATTCCAGGACCCTGGGATCATGACCTGAGCTGAAGGCAGATGCTTAACCGACTGAGCCACCCAGGCACCCCTACAATAATTATTTTTAACAAAGAAATAATACCAGGCAAAGACACAATCCTAAAATTAAATTTCATATCTTCTTTCTCTTGGATTCAATCCCCCCCTCCCCGATTCTCTGTTTGGAATGATCCTTCTTTCATCGTACACCTCTATTTCCCTGTCCGCAGACATTCAGTGCCTACCCTCAGGACTTCTCACTGATCCTCATCCTCACTCTGCCTTCTCTTGGAGAGCCACAGTTTATTGGTATGTCACTTTCATCATGTATTCCTCATTCTCCCTTGTAAGTTCATGACTGATAATGCAAGTACATCCAGGCAACTTGTTTACTTGTCTATCTTGTATTTCATCCTCCTTCTTCCATACTATTCACATTATAAACTACCAACGGCTCATATAAAAACCTCTGGTCTTCCTTTCAATTCAACCTGCACAACACTATACACTCTTCTGGGTTTTCTGATTTTTACAACTTTAAATTTTGGAAAGAGCTAATAAAAATACAAAATAAATCTTGCCTATAGACATGCCAATAAATCCTGTGCTGTGGAGAGACAGTCTCCCCACCTCCAAAAAACCAGTTTTGCCTCTATTTGCACATTTATTTCAATATTCCTGATCAATAAATGTGTCTGTTCTTTGGATTCTCTTTTGAACAACTGCCTCATTCCCTTATTGTGAATTAAATAAAATCTTTAATACATGCTTATCTTTTATCTTGTTGAAGAATCATGATTTTACCTTTCTTTAAAAATTATCCTAAATACGGGGTGCCTCGGTGGCTTAGTTGGTTAAGTTTCTGCCTTTGGCTCAGGCCATGATCTCAGGGTCCTGGGATCAAGCCCCGCATGGAGCTCTCTGCTCAGCAGGGAGTCTGCTTCTCTCTCTGTGCTCTCTCTCTCTCTCTCAAATAAAATCTTAAGAAAAAAAATTATCCTTAAACAACATCATGTCATTTGTCCACTTTCAAACTTTCAGTGCCTCTTTGATGCCTAAGATCCAAGATTCTTGGATTAGCATTCAAACTTCTTTACTACCAGAATACAAGCTACACTTTGTCCTTATACACACTGTCCCCTTGAGCCTGGGGGTCTTAGTCATTGTCCTGAGTGTCTCTTGATGTCATGGTTCTGCCTCTGGTTTTAGTTCGGTGTATCGCTGCCTGCATCTAACTCCTGTTCTTCCTTCATGGACAAGATCAACTCTCTCTTTTTTTTTTAAAGATTTTATTTATTTATTTGTTAGAGAGAGAGAGCGCGTGGGTGAGAGAGAGTGAGCCAGAGTACAAACGGGCGGAGCTGCAGGCAGAGGGAGAAGCAGGCTCCCTGCTGATCAAGGAGCCCGATGTGGGACTCGATCCCAGGACCCTGGGATCATGACCTAAGCCAAAGGCAGCCGCTTAACCGACTGAGCCACCCAGGTGACCCACAAGATCAACTCTCATCTCTTCTGTTAAATCTTGCATAACAATCCCATACAAATTCTTCCTTTTTTAAAGCATTTAGCAGTCAGTATTCTTTTGAGACTTTGTAAGTTGCCCTTTATTCCTTTAAAGTAGATATCCTGTTGCTCCAGAGACCATATATTCTTTTATTTCCCTGTATCCACCACAATACCTAGCCCAATCCCTTGTACCATGCCTCGGTTATTGGTTTAACAATTGACTGGGCACATTAGGGGGAGAAAAGCTTCTATCACATGCTCTCTCCCAATCTCCCACCCTATTCCAAAGCAAAAGTACACATTTCACTTTTAAAGTCTGACACTTTTTATACTTTGGAAAATTACTTTAAAAAACTAAGGAGGTAAAGATAAGCACACACAATAATAGCTTGATTACACTCAACAGGGAATGCATCTTAAATTCCTCATTATGAATATTTTAATGAACAGTATCAATAAAAGCCTCTTACCCTTTGGCCTATTTGTGATGCTAAGGATTCAGTTAGTAATAATAGCTCTTTGAGGACAGAGGGAACTCAACATAATTTACTTTTCAAGAGCATAAAAGGCAAAGATCTTCCAGGGAAGTTTTATAAGCCATTTCTAAATAGAAACAATTACCAAACTTTCTAAAAACACCGATGAATTGTTAGTTTTGATAAAAATAGATTTAAGCTCCATCTGAGAAAAATAGTGAACAGACTTACAGAAAGCAAAATATTTGCCATAAAAAAGAATCCCCAAGTTCTACAAAACGTCTACAATGCTCAAATAAAGTACACTTGAAAACCTTGCAGTTGCTCTGTTAGTGAAGGTCACACGTCTAAATTCAGAAGCTTTTGCCATCCTCATTGTCAACCTTTCCCTCGTGCTCATCTAGAAAGCTGAGTGATTAAAAGCATGAACTTGGTAGTTGAGGTCCTGACTCTACCACGTGTGTGACCTGGAGCAAGAGACTCAAACTTCCAAAACCTTAATTTGCTCTTTCACAAAATGGAAGTCATGATAGCACCACCTTGCAATGTTCCCGTGAAGAATAAATGAGATAATGCACGCAATGCACCGAGCATAGAGCTGGGCACATGCTCTGTGTCCGGGAGATGTCGGTTGCTGTTATTTTGACATAATCCATCAGAGGGAGGAAAAAAACACAAAGCAAATGCTTTTGAAGAAGTAATAATGGTGATTGAGACATATGTTATTTACAAAGCCAAGAGTATGTCGGAATTGACCTGACACAGAATTCAGAACAGCTATAAGGCTTAAACAGTAAGTTGAAGTGAGAAGCTTTTAATAGGAACCATTAGTAGAAGTTTCAAGGTAACTTCCTTTACAGACAACTCTACCAGCTAGGACAGACTGGTGGGAGGGAACATACTGAAAAATAGTCAGATCTCCCTCAGGCTTTTGGTTCATTATAAATTATTTAATGCACACATGTTATAAACTAAAATCTCTACAGAATAGAGCCCACTATATCACAGAATTTAGGTTTAATGACCTTGGACCTAATCCAAAGGCTTTTAGTTACATGGAGTTCCATAAAGACTTTATTAAAATAGGGTTACAACAATCATATGTCCTAGTCTTTGAAGGTGGCATTCTAGAAAAAGCCAAATCATATAATTTATGAATTGAAAGATTCTTACAGAATTTCTCATTCAACTCCTCCATTTTATAACTAAGGAAATGGGAACATTGAGAAACTGTCTAGTAATGTTCTTTAGTGTAAATCCGAAAAATGCATTTAAAGGGATGGTCCCAGTGAGGACTTATTTTGACACATCTTCAGGTGCTTCTTAGCAGAGCAGAACAAGCCAGGAATGAGGCAATAATTCTGAGAAAGATATAACAAAATTTTAAGCAGACATATACGGTTTTCTTCTTAGAACCGATAAAAGTGACCACGTGGTCTTCTATTTCCTCACTCCTCCCCCACCTTGCTAAGCCTTGGTGTATGGACCTTTCATTTAGCAACGGCTCTCACTACTCAGATGCAGAATCATTCTTGATGATGGCAAATAGCACATGAACACACAGACTCCACCAACATCTCCGAGATGAGACTTGTGATTTTAAAACCTAGAGTGAACCCTGGTCTCTCCCAGCTTTCTCCTATCCACCATCACTTTTAGCTATATGACTGTCCACCAGTCTTTATGACTGGCCCTATTCACAAGAATAATAGCAACAGTAAAAAAAGTCCTTTGTACATTGATATAGTGTTATAGGTAATGATAATTAACTGGGTTAATTACCATCGCATACCAGGCACTGTTCTAACAACAAACCTTACGAGACAGGTGTATTAGCACCCCTTTCATGGAGATGAGGAAACAGGGGCAAAGAGTGTTAAGTAAATTGCCTCAAGTAACTGGCTAGCATCCAAGTTCAAGGAGTCCAGCTCCAGGACCTATACCTCTAATCTTTAGAGTCTTAATCCCCATATTCTTCATCACTGGATTCCACTATACATCATTTAATCCTCGACAAAATCTTTTGCAGTATTATTCGTTCCACTTTACCAGTGATAAAACTGAGATTTAAAGAGGTTACAAAACATGAGTATGTGGGAGAGCCAGGATTATAATCCAGGTCTAACTGATTCCAAAGCACACACACAATATTAAAAACTGCTTTTTTGGCTTTCGCAGCACTATCTCCTGCTGAGACTAGAAACCTGGGGCCCTGGCTCAGCTTCTAGGAGTTGCATCTTGCTCTCTCTAATCCTGGCTTAGGGAGAGACCATCTGGAGCCACGATATGGCCATCTACTCTATACCAACTATCGTTACTTCTTGCATACCCTTCCTGCCCTGCTCCGGTCATGCGGCACTGTCATGCTGCGTTCGTCACCCTTTGGACACCGTACATTGGATGCTGGCCACTGCTCTGTTGGGAACCCAGACAAAAGCCAGGTTAATTTCCTCAGCCCTGGCCCCAGCTTCCTTTCTCATCCCATTATCCCATAGCACTTAGGGCCAGGATCCCTTCTGGTCCAAATGATCCAAGTCTTTACAGCCATAGGATATTCTTAATTTAAAATAGTTGAATGCGATGCTATCTATCAGCACTTCTGTTTTAAATTATACATGTGCGTACATATATTTAAAGATATAAATTATATCTTTATCTTGTGTATTTCAGTAAATAACTAAAAAACTCCGACCAAAACACATGCAGTGATGGAAACACATGCCTGCACCAAAAACTACTTGCTCATCTTCATCATGGTGTCTCAGCGCTTTCCTTTGAGGTATATACATACGTATCGCGGCTCTTGAATGATTCTATTCCTAAGTCATATGGGTGCTCAACTGCACTGCTTAATGGGATGGGATGTTTTATCCTTAAGTCATTAAATTGTGTGTTGAAATAGCTATGTGAAACTCAGCACGGGAATCCAGATGTGTCCATTTTAGTCAGCGCCGACTTGGAATTGCTTTAAATGGCTGGATCAGCTCCACTGCTAATGAGCTGATTGCCCTTGAAAACAGCACACACCCTTTTTTTATTGCTCCTGGGACGATTAGAAGAGCCATCTGTCAAGAATTTGGTCCAAGAGATCAAAAATACCTTTAAAAGTATTTACCATATAATTTTCATGCAAGTTTTTAAAAAAGGATGAGTGATTGATATAATATTAAAGATACCTACATAAAATTAGATGCTGCCAAGAGCAGAAAGGAGAGCCTATGGCCCCGAAAGTCATTTGTTTGTTTCTTTGTGTGCATTTAATTTTAGTCTATATTAGCTCCCTAATGCAAGAGTTTGTTTAAAAAGATCATTGCTTTGAACATTTGATAGATACTTTCTTTTATGTGGACAGTTTAAAAACATTTAAAGCAGTGCCAATTCTAAAAGTGCTAACTGTTGGAAATCCCTTTCCAACTAGACATTATTGATGTCTGCAGTTCTGAGGAAACCGTTTCTTTTAGATCCTGACAGTCCCTGAAAGTTACGCATTTTGCCAAAGTCGTAACTCTTAAGATGGGGCAATAGTTGCCTATTCATTCCTGCAAATACATCTTGGCATAATTATGTAATCATAAGCTGAAATGCTCTCCTCTGAACCAAAATGACCTTTCAGAGGTAGAATGCATAACATTTATCACCATTTTAAGTATTTTTATTAAAAGTCCTTTTCAGTCATACATTTAGCAGGAGACTTTAAATTTAGCCAGAAAAGAAAATTCTAGGAATACTGAGAGAGACTGGTTGCACATTCTTCCTTAGATATGAAAGGGAAGAATTTCAGCAACATCATCTGTAAACCCCGGTGGCTCTCATCGTAAGTGTACACATTTTCTTAAAAAAGGGTGGTGTTTACATGACATTACCAAAGATCAACAGAAGCTGATGTCCAGAGCAAACATAACCAGTGAGTAAATACGGGAATTCTGCTTCTACCCACTAGGGTAACTGCTGTCAGAGATGCCCCACACACTGAATAGGCTCAAGGGTAGGGCACGAGTTGTTTCCTACGCCTTGAAGCAGCAACAAATAACAGAAACAGCCCGACTTTTAGAGCTGGACCACTGGTCTGGGTCCTGGTTCTTCCTCTTCCTCTTCCTCTTCCTACATTGGTCAAGTTACCTGTGCTCCTAGGCCTCAAGTCATTCCTAGTAACAGAATTACCGTGAAGCATGGAGTCCATTTCTTAAAGACCCAATTCCATTACTTCTCTCCTGGTTTTGCCAACCAAGGCACTAGAATCTTAACTGGAATAGCCACATATGGGTCACTGCATTTAGGAATCTATATTAAACAATAGCTGTAAGGGTTATTTCATTGTGAACTTTATGAAAAGAGCAAAAATATTTATTTTAATTAACTGAACCTACACTCTATCATGACAGATACACCAAATTGAAAGCGTAACCTTATATATACTGTACAAACAAGTTTATTAGTATAGTCTTCTAAAGGATTTGCTTGTTTAAAAAAAAAAAACTCTTGGTTTTTAAATTTCTAGAAAATTTCTATCCTTCCAGAAATAGAAATAGAATCCAGTTCGCCCTCCTGCTAAATTAGGTCTGGGGTATCTGTTTCTTTCAGGCTCTTAATAGGTTTTAGTTATACTTATGTACTTGCCCAAAATACAGTCTTCTAGTACTGGTCTTTCTTTCTCTTAACAGATGTTTATTTAGTTGCTATCACGTGCCGGGCACCGTACCTGTTGATTTCCTCAGAGTCAGTTGATTTCTCCAGAAGGCTTTGCACTTGGACGTATGCTAACACACTGGCTGTGTGATGTGATGCCTTGTTCAGGGGAAGAGGGGGTGGGCAAGATCAGTTTCCTCTGTGTTAGTTGTTCCATTCTCTCTGCAGGACCAATATTCTTCTCCACGCTGTGGGAGCTTCACAAGGGTTTGAATGCCTTTAGGCAAGAAAGTAATTTCCTGTTTGGAGCATAAAATGAATTCAGATCCATATGCTCAGTGCCATTATACTTTCAATGTAATATAGTTAATACTCTTAGCAACAGTAGTTCAAAGTCATTCCTATTTAATCATTTCATGCTCACTGTCTCCTAGTGGTCATGAAAAGTTACATAGCAAAATCCCGGGGAGGTAATATTCTTCTGTAAGTGCAAAGCATTTAATCCCTGTTGTTACAGCCAGAAGGGCATTTAATGGCGGGTGACAGGAAATAGACAAATAGGTAATGGATTTTGAGTAATTCGAGGAGGGAGGAGAGGAGAGCAGAAGCTAAGGGTGGGGCAAGAAGGAGTAGCCTAAAGAAGAGTGTTAACAGCTAAATCAAAACCTCCTTTTGAAAACCGGCCTAGAAGGAAGAAGCTTTATTTTTTCAATGTTATTTTAGAGTTAGATCATTGTAAGGATGAGTCTATAAAATTAGCTAATAATTCCCTACCTGTTCCTGTAATAATTATTTCTTATTCCTTTGAGTATGTTTTTTGGAAAATTTTAAGACCACCTAAATTATTATTAATTTCTGCTTTAGTCTATATGAGAAGGTAAATGACTAATAAAGACTCTGCCAGGAGGATACGCAGTTTATAACCAAAGAGAGTAGCATTCAGGGAGAGGGAAGCCATCAACTGAGAGACGATTTTGAAGAATCTTAGGAGACTATAGAGAGATTAGTGATGATGAGTCAACTTCCAGGGACAGAAAGTGATTTATACATAAAAATATTTAATATATACCATTGCATAGCTCTCCAATAAAGATATTATAGGACAGCTTGAGACCATTGGAGGTGAATTGACTAATTACAATGTTAGATTCCCTCTCTTTTTTTTTTTTTTTTTTTTGCCTTATACTCCAGCCGCACTCCAGCTTCTGGAATAAATTCTGAACATGTATGGTCAGTCACGTCTTGTGCCTTTGTTCATGCTGAACATACTTCGTAACCCCTTTTCCGCCAATCCAAACATTTCTTATTCTTTAAGTTTTAGCTTAAATACTACTTCTTCATAGTCTTGAAGAACCTGCACCTTCCTTTACACATCCTTGTACCTGGGCTCTTATTGTTAGCCCTTTTGTTTTATTCTCTGTGTACAAGTTTGTTTCCTCAACCAGCTTATGAAGATAGTTTGCCTGTCTTTGCATATTCACAGCACCTAAGAGAGTGCTTCATAACAAATAAGCATTCAATATTCTATTTAATTCAGAATAAGATGTAGGGTGTAGTTTGAAATATTAGAAGACAGATTTAAATCTCTGTCCATTAGGTGGTATAGCATTTACTTAGTTCAGGTTTCTCTCAGAATTTCTTTGACTCTTTTGTATTCTAGAGAAAAACATAACAGCCCTGCATTATGGCATGGGATTTTGGGGAGGATCACACAGGCAAGGCATATGAAAGTGTGTTATAAGCTGCAGAACACTATACAGAGATAGGATCTTACATTTGCAAAATAAACTGTGATTTGACCACATTGCACATGAGTTTCCTTCCATGACTATGTAAGCTTTTCTTTACCCTTCCATGATGACTCTGTAAATGGCTGCAAATTCTTAGATGCTCCTCTCATGGAGAAGTGAAGTCCAATTCCGTGCCCCCCTCCTCCCTCCACCCCTCACCACTGGATTCCTGGCTGTTTTTATGACTCTCTCATAACTATTAGAATGCACAGATCTGACACTGTGTATAATGAAAGGCCATAAAGCTTCCACACGGACCTTCTGGAATGCTCATTCACAGGATGCTTCCTCTCAAATTCTGGCTGCCATGCTGCGAAAAGCCCAAACTACACAGGGAGGTCACAAATAAGGGCTCCTATGGACAAGCCCACTTTGGCCTGTCCTTTAGCCATCCAGCCCGATTACCAAGCATTGAGTGAAAAAGCCAGCAGATGATTCTAACTAGGGTGCCATCCTAGTCAACCCAGTCATTGTGGAGCAGAAAAAAGCCAGCCCCACTTTGTCTTTCTGAATTCCTGGCCCACAGAATCCATAAGCACTATAAAACACTTGACCCCACTAAGTCTTGGGGTCGTTTCTTACACAGCAGTAAATCACTGAAAAAACTTCTCATATATGTCCTGCCAACTTGACCCTTACCATTCATGAGCCGTGATAGCCAGGACAGGCCAGGCCACACTAAGGCAGAAAACAACCCAGTAATCTCAGTGGTTTTAAATAACAGATGCTCATTCCTTACTCACAACACATGTCCATTGTGGGTCAACAGGGAAGTTCACCTCATCCTAGTTACTCAGGGACTCAAGCTAATAAACACTGCCAATCGTCAGGCTAGAGGCAAACAGAGCTCTGAAGGGTCTTGTACCAGCAGGTACATGTTAAGCCTGGAGATGACACGTACTTTTGCTGTTTGCTCATTGGCCAGAGCTAGTCATATGGCTCCTCCTACACACAAAGGTGCCAGAAATATTAGTCCTATCATGTACTTTGGAGGAAGAGAACCAGAAATATTCCAGAAGCATTACTAGTGATTACCATATAAGCTCTTTCATAGACCTTGCCTCTCTGGGCTTCCCAGTCAAACTCTCTACCTCAACCTCTAGTTCTGACTTTCTGCCCTGACCTGTGTTACTCTCCCCACCTCCCCAGGCCAATAGCTTATTTTATTGCTACCATTTCACCATTTAGGAGCTATATCTATTGTCTAATCTTCCTGCCTACCCTTCCTGCACGTTATCTGCATATAAAGCAGTGGCACTGGTGGTCTCCATGACAACCAAGACTATCTAGTGCTTTTGCTAAACTCCTAATCATGAGTTGTTTTTTTGGTTGTTGTTTCTTTCTCTTTCTGCCAGAGCCAAAATCAGGTTTGTATAGAGAGTTCACCATTCTCCTTTCACCTGAAATTAAAAAAAAAAAAAAAGTCTGGACTTATACTCTGGCCTGAAATGATTACTTACGTGAGGTATCAATTAAGATATTTATAAAGAATAAGAGGAGGGATGGAAGTTAAAACAAATGATGTAAGGAGGAAGAAGGAATTTTGCTAAACGAGAACACAGAGCAAGATTCCAAAGTAGGAAAGAGAGGGTAAATACAGAAGGGAATGGACCAGAGTGTATTTTGGTGCAAATTCTTGACTAGATATTAAATTTAAGGCAAAATGCTTTTTACTTACTCATTTTTTAACATTTTGAAAGTTCATATTCCTTGCATATAAAATGAGGAAATATAATACTTCCCTTACCTAAGTAATAAGGTAGTTGTAAGGATAAAATTAGTCTAAGTAAAAATGTATTAAAAGTAGAAAGTACTATTCAACTGCAAAGTAATATTATTACATTTATTTCAAATAAACACAGGAATGATGGTTAAAGAGTCTCATAGCTTTGGAGGGATCATAGAAAGTGTTAGAAATTCTCAACCTATAATATGGCTCAACTCAGATGTTTAAAACTTCTAGGTACAAGGTGGTGAATGACAGGCATAATTAATGCTACGGAATGTGAAGCCACCAAATAAATACAATGTGGAGGAAGTCTTGCCAAAGGCCAAAATCCAGAAACATAATCCTCTGATAAATGCCTTTGAATGTACTGATGACCTAAATAATTCAATAGCCTTCTATCCTTAAGATTTTAGCAAAATTTGACCTGCTTAGCAGTTCTAATTGAAATGTGCATGTTTGGAATTCCATGACTTTAAGAGCTTTCCCTCTATTATCTCTTGTTACTCTTTTTCTGATACTTTTGGTAAACCCTTTTCTTTCCCATGTCCTAAATGTGTACACTTCCCTAAGTTTTGAGAATCTATTTTCATCCCTTAAAATGACTTCAACCAGCCAAGCTTCAAGGATGACATGCACAACTCTACTTTTATTCCTGGATTTTCTCACAATTTCTAGACTCAGATTTCCTCCTGCCTCTAACAAGACTATCAGTATAAATGGCTGGCTACCATTAAGCCAATGGTATCACTCACCATGAGAAGAATTTGACACAAACCACCTCATTAGATCCATATACAAATCTATGACTGAGTGCAAAAGTTATCCCCATTTGACAGATGAGGAGACTGAAACTCAGGGGAATGGAGCGATTTACCCAAATATGTGGTAGGGGAAGCATTCATGCCTCAGTGTGTCTTATTTCAGAGCCTTATCTCCTAATTCCCGTGCCTTCAAATTTTTCTTATGGATACACAATCAGCATCTCAAAATCAAGACATCTAAATTCAAAAATCAAAAACTAGCAAATCCTGAATTGACATTTTTATGATATGCCTGGTATATAGAGTGATATGTATTAGTCATCAGTGACTATGTTCAATTATTTATCTTCTAGAAGCTACAACTCAGGCAGAAAAGAATTTTGTTTTGAAGAGCCTATCAATTAAAGAGTACTTGCTGGATCTCTAATAGTCAACATTGGAGAAAAAGTGAAGCAATCACTTCCAAATTTTTCTACATTACCTACTATAACCATGCTTCATGTCAAAGAAAGAAAAAAGAAAAACAACCCACGACTATTTTGTGTGAAATAATAAGCTTAGTTTATATCTTATAATGGAGTTGATAACTAAGCTTCTGCAGATTTCAACAAAGAAAAATATATTAAACATTAAATGTTAAAAATAAATGATTCTCTCTTTTTTTTTTTTTTCAATCCGATCCCCACCTCCTTTCCTAAGGCATACCAGCATGCTCAAGGTAAAGCCCGAAAAATCCATTGTAGCAACTTATGATGAAATCAAATCAAAATGAAAGTATCCCACACAACTTGCAGTTGCATTATTACTTCTTAAATGTTTCGTGGTTGTACTTATAAAACATTTTCTTTCACACGAAAATATTTGAAAAGCACTGTCTTCTTATGAAGATATTTCGGTGGGAATATTCACTGCAGAGGTTGTGGAGCAAGGGGGAAGCTGAGAGTTCATTTCAAATCTCTGGTTGATGCATGATTTTCTGTTCATCCCTGACAAAAGGCCATGCTTCCTCAGAACATTGCCACATGAGATGCCCCATGAGGTTACCTACTCCTGTTTCAAAGAACTTCCACTGTCAGGAAATGCTTTATTAGACAAAATTCTACCCCTGTCCTCTGGAGTCCTAAACAATAGGCCTGATGTGCCTTAGTACTACAATCCTTTAATTATTTCAAGATAACTATCATGTCTTCTGTCTTCCAGACAAAGTATTGTGAGGTAAGGGCTTACTTTTGAAAGGATATAATTATTGCAAAAGCCTTACACAAGATCTGAGACTATATGATTTTGAAAAGTCTTCACTAAGAGTTTCAGCTGAATGTCCTCCTTCCTCCACCCCTGGTATGTAACTCCAACCATCTCCTCTGTCTGCACTATCCAGGCAAGTCCACTATGATTTGTTCCTGGCAGAAGAAATTACTCAGAGGTGATATTAGAACTTCATATATTTATCGAATTTCATTAACGTACATATGTTATGGATCCATCTCGTTACTATCTGACCTTGTCATTCCTATAGAGTGGCTCACCTCTGACTAGTTGCTTTGAATTTCATCCTGTTTTGTGCCTAACCACCACTCACCAAGCCTTCTTCTGTACTGGTTATCTACCTATCTGCTTTACTAATATGGCAGCACTTTACCTAAAAGTAGTAATTTGTATATTTGGAGTGTTGTCTTACCCTCTGCTTTCTAAATAGTACTCTGAGAACCTTTCCCCTAACCCACAGCCAAAGAGCCAAAGAATGGAGCCATTAGGCACTGTTTGAGACAAGAAAATTTTGAAGCCGACTCGAAGGCTGAATTTTTCCTCTTCTAGAGACAAGATGAGTTAGAGGACATGGAACGGGAGGGTCCTCATTAAGAAGGTAGAGGGGCAACTCAGACTAGTTAGTAAGTGGTGGAGAAATCTGCGCCTTCAAAGCATGAATGGAGTCTGCAAAAGGTGGCGAGGATTGAAATGGGTCAGGAATGGGCTCAAGAAGACCCTTTCATTAAAAAGGATGAAAACTTACTTCTTACCTGTAGTCACAAGAGGACCTACAATTACCAACAGCGATCCATATTTGGTGCCTTCTAAAGTCTATTCGAATACTTTCCTTTGCAGTATTTCAAGAATTGTGATTTCTACATTTGTTAATCACTACTTGGTCAGTATATGCCTCTCTCCACCTGAGCACACAGTTCCATGGGGACTGGCAGGACCATGTTGCGTTGCACCTACCATTGTGTCTAGGCGCCTAGAACAGTGTCTGATACATAGTAAGCATTCAGTAGATTTTTGTTTGACAATGAATAAAGTGTGAAAAATAAATGATACTCATGTGGAGAGATTACAAGTTCGTCAAGAATAGGTCATTAGCCGGGGCGCCTGGCTGGCCCAGCCAGAGGAGTATGCGACTCTTGATCTCTGGGTTGTGAGTTCAAGCCCCAGGTGGGGTGTAGAGATTACTTAAATGAATAAAACTAAAAAGAAAAATAAGAACAGGTACTTAGCTACCTGTGTATGTTTAAGTTAACTATTAAGCACCCTGATGAATCGTTTATCATTATGTTGTTCAAGTTTTCCTCAACTAGTCATTCTGTGGTATTCCACAATCCTTCATTAAATCGCCTATTCAGGCATTGTAAGCCAAACACGTCTGAACTGGATAGAAGCATTCAACCACCTGGAGGCCACCAGTGTAGACCCCAGTAAGAGACAGCTACAACATTGGCATTCTGGCAGGAAGACCCGCACACATGGTGTCTGAACACAGACTCCTCCAGGTTTGGATAAGCCAGATATTACATAAGATGCAAGGGTCAGCCAATGTGGGTTCTTCCTGATCATCATTCCTAGGTTCTGCTCCAAAGCTCATTTTTGGACTATCTCAAGGATTTGTTATTTATTTATTTATTTATTTATTTATTTATTTATTTATTTATTCCGCAGCCAGTTTGAATATTCAAGGTAATAGAACACTGAAAATATCAAAGAAGTTGATTGCATTCCAATTTTTGTTATTTGAAGCACTTAATCAAGTGATTATGTGTGAATTGTTTCTTTGAATAGGAATAATTTTAAAAGAACTTATTTAGCATATGAACTCCATGTGAAAGCCAGGCAGACCTCCTTTGACCTTGAAACCTAGCTAACCAGACCATTTTTCCCCCTTCTCTGTTTGACAAAGGGCTCGGGGTTAGGCTAGATCTCTTAGAATCTCAGAATTGGTATATATATTTGGCAGGGTGAGGAAAGGCCTTACAAGGGATTATTTTGTTCTTGGAAAGCAGGGGCTAGCAGCATCAGTCACATTAGCCGAGCAGTATGGGCATCTTTCCGGAATTTCCTCTCAATGGCGGGTTTGTTTTTGTTGTTGTTTTTGTTTTGTTTGTTTGCTTAAAGATTTTACTTATTTATCTGAGAGAGAGAGAGCGCATGGGGGTGGGAGGGACAGAGGGAGAAGCAGACTCCCCGCTGAGCAGGGAGCCCCATGCAGGACTCCATAAGGGGACTCCATGGTCATGACCTGAGCCAAAGGACGTTGCTTAATCAACTCAGCCACCCAGGCTCCCTGTTCTGTTTTTCTGCTTCAGTTTGAGATGGAGGAAGAAGTGAGCTGGAATGTTGTGCTTTATCCCTCTTCTACCACAATCCTCCTGACCACCTTTGACCTGAACTTTTTCCATTTTCTTTTTTTTTTTTAAGATTTTATTTATTTATTTATTTGAGAGAGAGAGAGAGAGAGAGCGCGCACATAAGAGGGGGAGGGCCAGAGGGAGAAGCAGACTCTCCCCTGAGCAGGGAGCCCGATATGGGACTCGATCCCGCGACTCCAGGATCATGACCTGAGCCGAAGGCAGTTGCTTAACCAACTGAGCCACCCAGGTGCCCCTCCATTTTCAATCTACCTAAAGCTACTTTTCACTTTGAGGAAGAGAGAGACACACATACTCAGAGAGAGAGAGACTGAGAGAGAGAACAGGGAAAGAGAACACAGGAAGTCTTATTGAGAGAGGTATGAGAGCTCCTGAAAGTTTGCAGAGGCTTAGCAGGGAGGGGACAGAATGTAAGCCATCAGGGTTCCTCGCGCTCCTTTCTCCACTGTTTGCATTAAATATCACTAGCTTTTGAGAATGGTTGTTCTTCAAAATTCAGTCACTGATCTCTGCCTGATTCAAAAATCCATCCATACTATGATTTGGAACCATGGGTTTAATTTCCATTTGCTTCTTTTTAAGTGACTTGATTTTTAAATGATGAATGAAAGCACTTTCTCTCAAATTAATATTGTAAAATATGATTGACATTTAGAATTTGCTAGTTTCCATTCTCAAAAGCCTGGGGAAAATTAAGCAAACAGTTCCAAAATACCACTAAATTATGCTTAGTATGACTACTTGAAGCACTGTTAAGCCTCTGTTAAATTTAAATGTTTAGATTCATGTGTCATCTACTTAGGTACATAAAGTTATAATTGACCTCATGTTAGAAATCGATGCTTTCTTGGTATTTGTCAAGGCCTGAAGACATAAAGTTTTCATCTAAATACATAATTATTCCTACTCTTCTTAAATTGATAAACTCTTAGCCAAGAGTATGAAATACTGATTGATGCCACAACATTGTTTGTTAACATTTACTTTGTCTTATTTTAAAAGTGATACATGCCAATCAGGGAAAATACTGTGTGTGTGTGTGTGTGTGTGTATAATTGTATATAATGTAGAAATTTAATGGTGCATATGTATATAATATAATATATATAAATACAGATGAATACTAATAACAGTGTAGGCATTGGTTATTTTATATATAATAATGTATATGATTGAATATAATATATAAATTATATAGTATTGATACACAAACACACACACTTTATGTAGTACATATACCCACACTCACACACACACAGACATAAATGTCCCATAAACATAATGGTATAAATATTGGTTAGTTGGTATTAGTTGTCATCAAAAATTCCAGTTTTCTTTTGGGATCCATCTCCCATCTCCCCACGTGGCCCCATCTCACCCCTCTTTGCTTTCTGTGTAGTGTGGGTAGGTTTCCTTCCCCATTCAGCACATGAATGGAACAAATGACTCATGCAGAAGCCAAGCAGAGCAACACAATCCCCCTGAGTTAAGGATTAGATCAGTGGTGGACACATACCCTATACTGGTCCAATCAAAGAGACTTTTGGGACACTTGCTGGGAATATTTGGACAAAGATATTCTCTTTCTTAACACAGAAATTCTATAACCATTGTAACACTACGTGGAGATAAAGAATGATTTCAAAACAATGATTAGCAGAGTAGAAGGATGGGAGAAACTGCTACCTGAAGATGCTTTATGAGTCCTAAAGCCAGTTGTTCCTGAATCCGGGTTTACTTTTGGACTTCATCTGATTATAAGAGCCAATATATTCACCATATTTAATTGAGTTTTCTGTGACTTCCCAGAATCTTAACTATAACACTGATTGCCCAGAGATCCCTACAGAAATTTCACACACATTTTCCCATCTTTTTTTATATCATTATATAATTACAAGTGGGTGACATTTTCATAATGAAAGGGACCTTATTAAACATAATTCTATAAATATAATTTCTGGAGTGAATAGTAAACTACATATTTTACTAATATCCTTGACTTACAAATAAATTATATCCATTTTATTCTAGCTGGTTTCTAAGTAAACTTAAAAATCCATCTAATAAAAGTTGATGCATTAAAACTATTGGGGGAGATGCAAAATGGTATAAACCCATTGGGAATCAGTTCAGAGATTTTGGTTCGACTGTTAGATATTTACTCAAAAGAAACAGTCACACAAAAACCCGTACGTGAATCTGAATATTGGTTTTATTCACAAGCTCCAAAAGCTGGAAACAACTCAAAGTTTCTTCAGTTGGTGAATAAATCAACAAACCATGGTAATCCATACAGTGGAATACTACTCAGCAATAAAAGGAAGAAGGTGGGATGTGGCAGATAGAGATAAGAAATGGAACAAAGACAACTGTATCAACCACATAGAAGATGAACAAAAAATAAAAAAGCATTATAAAATGAGACATAAAACAAGTCAGGAATATGTCTAACAGTAAACAAAAAGTAGTGAATGGATTAAATTCCTATATTGAGTAACAGAGACTTCAGACTGCAGTAAAAAAACCGAAGAGCTACGTGCAGGTTTATGAGAGACAAATCTATAACCAGTAACAGAAAAGGGTCGAAAATAAAGCGACAGAAGCAAATGCTGAGGAACTGAGAATAAGTGTAAAAGTAACGCAGGTTGACTCATCTCCCTACTGCTCCCCTTTATCTCATGTTTCCTCTATGTTTTTTCCAATTTATTCCACGGTAAACAACGTTTTTCACATATCAACCTATTCACCCGAGTGGAAAATGATCTTTCCACTCCATAGTTTTAACCAAAGTTAAACCTGAAACCTCTACATTGGAAGCTGTCCACTCTCCCAAGCTTCCTGTGTGCTCTGCTGTGAGCTTTTTTCCTTCTGTGGTTAATGCAGCTTCCTGTTTTCCTCCTCCAGTCACAAAGAAAAATTCCTGTGCCTCTAAGATTCAGACTACACAACTAGCTCAACTTTTGTCCCTCTTGTTCTCTGTTGCTCCTTATTCTCCTGCATTTATTAGTCTTTGGCACATGGTTCCTTCTATCATGGAAAAACTTAAAGTCATAATGGCCTGAGAGTTTTTTTCCTTAATAAGGAAGGACTCTAAGGAGGTTCCTATGATTCCCCCTTCCTGGTGTTCACATCTTTGTACAAGTCCCTACCCTTTGGTCCAGGCTGCGGCCTGTGACTTACTTCCATCCAACAGAACACGGCAGGGATGATGGGAGGTCACTTTAGCATCTCTCTTTGCTGCTTTGATGAGGTAAGGGGCCGGCTGGAAAAGCTCACATGGTGAAGGACTGCAGGAAGCCTCTAGGAAATGAGAGTAGCCTCTAGTTGCTAAGGGCTATCTTCAGCCCATGGCCAACAAAAAGCCCTGGCCCTCAGTCCTACAACCACAGAGAAATTCAGTCAACAATCTGAATAAAAGTGAAAGTAAATTCTTCAACAGTTGAACCTCCAGATAAAAATGTAGCCTGGCTGGGGTGCCTGGGTGGCTCAGTCGTTAAGCGTCTGCCTTCTGCTCAGGTCATGATCCCAGGGTCCTGGGATGGAGCCCCATGTTGGAGTCTGCTTCTCCTTCTCCCTCTGCTCTTCTGCCCTGTTTGTGCTCTCTCTCACTCTATCTAAATAAAATCTTTTAAAATATATATATATATATCAAAAAAAAAATATATATATATATATATAGCCCGGCCAACACTTTGATTGTAGCCCTGTAGGACCCCAGGCAGAGGAACGGGTTAAGCTGTGCTCAAACTCATGACCCACAGAAACTCAGATAATAAATGCTTGAAGCCACTAAATTTGTGATATTTTGTTACACAGCAATAGATAACTGATGAAATAATTTCCCATTGTGTTTCTTCCCAAAAAACAGGTACCTGCTGTCATACCTCTCCTGACACCTTGTTGTTCCCTGGGAACTAAAATCTCTGGAAATTTAAACCAAGCTGTCTGACTCTCTGAGCCTATTTCCTATCTATCCTTTCACTTCTAAGTGCTGGAAGTTGGAAACTTCTAGTCACTTGATCTTTCAGATGCCTATATGTCTTCTTTACCGACTTCTGCAAGTATCGCTTTTTCCCCTGAGCGTCCTGGACCTAGTCAATGACCTAAATTTTTATCTGACTTGTACCATTGATTCTTGTACAACTATCCTCTCCTGTTCCTGCTCAACTAAATCACAAAAATGGTAAACCCCAGGGTTTCAAGATCATCCCCTACCACCGCATAAATGATTGCCACTGCAAGAAATTACACGGACATTCAGATCAGCACCTCTGAAAAATTAAGATTTCCATGAAGAAAGTGCTTCTGCATCCCAAACTCATTCAGAGAATTTAGCTCCAAACACTTAAAACATTCTTACTGGTTTTACCATAATTCCGCATCCTGCTCTTTGTAAAACAAATGTTTTTTTACCAAGAAATATGTAGATTATTTTGACTACTCCAAATATTATTTTTTGAGGGGCTTTGCAAAGGATGTAAGTATGTTATTTTGAGCTACCCCAATTGGAACTCATCTTAACTCCTAATCCTGTTTATATTTGAGATACAAATGAGAGATACAAATGAGCCTTCATACTCTCTATAATGTCTAACTCCCAACATACTTAAACTACCTGGAGTCCTTGTTTCTAAAATACTTTAGCCTTAAAAAAAAAAAAAAAAAAAAAAGGGGGTTCTGCATAAGCTATTATTATCTTAAAGAAAATGTTGAATTTAAGGCAAGAAGTTTGAAGAGAAGTTATGACGACCTATTAGAAGAAAAGATCATATTCTGAACTTAATATATATTGTCCCATCAATCTGTGTTCTTTTTAGCTTTGTTAGATCAATGTGGTAAAAGATGGATATGAAAAGGTGCTGTGATTACTGAAAAGCACAAATATCATTTGTTCCGAGTTAGGGAAAATTTGTGAGAAAATAGAACATTTTCTGTAACTGAATTAAATACTTCCAGGAATATTGAACTCATAAAGACACTGGGAAAGAAGAAATGATCGCTGTGCTTCTTTAGGAGCCAGTTGGCGAATGTAACCACTGACTGAGAGACCTGAGTTCTCAATCTGACTACGAGCCCACTCTGATACGTGGCCCATCCTTGCTTAGTCGCACCTTATCCATCAGAAATGATCATCAGAAATGCTGCCAGGATATTTTTCTAAATGCTTAGCATGCTGAAAGGGAAGAGTCTAAGCAAAGAAAGCACTTTTATTATAAATATGGACACTAGTATAATCACCAGTGAAGTTGGCTATTTTCTATCCCTGAGGATAGCTTTATTTAGAAATTCATCATCTACAGATGGAAAAGAATAAATCTGTTTAAGATGTGTATTTTTTGACATCATTAACGTCAATCAAAACCAGAGGACTGTATCCCACCAAAGTAACAGGATTGCTTCAGTATATGTTGTCCATGTTTAACAGACAATTCATTGGCTAATCAATCAAAGAAATCGCTGAGAACATTTTCATTTTTTTTTATTATTTTTTAAGATTTTATTTATTTATTTGAGAGAGAGAGAATGAGGGACAGAGAGCATGAGAGGGGGGAGGGTCAGAGGGAGAAGCAGACTCCCTGGTGAGCAGGGAGCCAATGCAGGACTCGATCCTGGGACTCCAGGATCATGGCCTGAGCGGAAGGCAGTCGCTCAACCAACTGAGCCCCCCAGGAGCCCCTCATTTTCATTTTATTGAAGCCCAACTTTCAGGTGGTTAAAATGAGAAGTGGTATTATTCTTATTGCTTTGAGCTGTTCAACCCTAATGCACAAACATTTTGACCTCCACCCCTCATCTTCTCCCTCCAGTATGTCTAAGAACCTTTCAGCAACATGTCAGCAGTCGGCATCTCTTGTCTCTTTCTACTCGCAGGATGGCAACTTTAATTAGTAGTCTCCCCTCCTCCTCTCATATGCTCTCTGTACTGTAATATTTTACTTGCGATTACCCCAGCCCTCCTACGGACTCCGTTAGAGAGTAAGCCAGGAGCAGACTCTCTCTGACTCAAGCTTGTGGTTCCTCCTTTGTTTTTCCTGGCAGATACAGTTCCTTCGTTACATGTAACACCTACGGTAATTGCTGCTGCTTCAGAAAATCTTTTCTGAATGTTATTAAGACATGCAGGAGGGAAAAGTGTTCACAAAATAGAGATATTACTTTCATTTCCATTCCCGCATTCTCTGAGGGGAAAAAAAAAAGTGGGAAGCTTTTTACCCTGGTGTCTCATTAATTCTGACAACACCCCTAGAGGCAGGAAAGTGACAAGACCATTATTCTTGTTATTGTGGAGAAAACACTGAAAAACCCAGAGAGGTTAGATATCTTGTTGAAGGTGACACCCAGTTATTGGGAGCCTGGAGGGAAGGAAACATACACACAAACCTCAGGTTCCTGACTCCCAGGTAGTTCAGCCATTGCTCCATTCTGCTTATAGGTATCCGTTTGTGAAGTCCACCCTGCTGTTGAGTGCTGGTAGGCTGTTAGTTATGTGATAAAAATGTGGGGTAACTCAGACCCTGAAAGATCTCAGACTAACCTGCTTGTGCAGACTTAGCAATATGAAGTATTATATTTCCAAGCGAACGTTCAAGTGTGAAATACAAAAGCTATTGTGATTTAACAGACTGGTAAATACTACGGGTCTGGGGTGCTTGGAATGTATCCCCTCCTGCTGGTATGTCATCACGTGTGGGTGCTGGAAACCTGAAAGCTACATTTCCTCAGAGTCCTTTGCAGTTAGTGTTCCGGGTGCAAATGAGGTGCTGACAATAAGATGTACCTATGCAAAATATGGAAGCCAGAAATGAAGAGGAAATATTTCTAGGCTCTTTAATCTGCTCTTGCTTGCAAACATGGCTCTGGAGATATTGAGGGGTTTTGCAGCACAATTTAGCATCCCAAATGTGGACAGGTAGCTAAGCTGGCTTTGGCAAAGCTTCCTATCTTAGCAGCAGCAGTGGCTGTGGCTTTCTGGCCCATGGACCATAGCCACATGTTTCTGTTTCCTGCTCGTGGGACTTACATGATGTAAATGGCCCTAAACCTACCCCAAGCCAATACAACTAGACATGGCATAATTTCCACATAGAATAATACTTCATCTTTTTTCCAAAAATTTTTAGAAGAGTCATAGCATTCAAAATCTGTGGGATTGCCTGACAATCACTAGAAAGTTTCTTTCCAAAGGAACTACTGAGAGTATTGCCTATCACGCAGCTCATTTGCTTTTGCTATGTCCGCTTTCCCCACAATACTCTTCTTTCCATTTCTGCTCAGAACCAACTTCCCATGCAGATAGATCTTTCTTATAATTCCCAGTTGGAAATAACTTCTCCTTTCTCTGGCTTCCTTCAGCACTTTATTGGATTTCTCATGGGTACTTCTTCCTTGCTGTGTGAAATACAGGGGAGCTGAGGAGGGAGAAGAGGGAAGATTCATAGGCCACCACCAGGAGAGCATGGGTAAGATGTGCTGCAGGACCCTGGGTAAGAAAGGACAGCAGAGAGAAGTTGTTGTTGTCATTGTTGTTGGGTCGTTTCTATCCCAGAAAGAGGGAAAAGAGAATATGTCATTGGCGAAAGGGGAGAAAGGAAAAGTGATGTTAACCAGGAAAGGAAATGAGCCCCAAGAAAACACAAGAACAATGTCACTAGGATGACCGTATCTCAGCTATTGGTTCCAGAAGTCTAAAAGAAGAGCATCCATTATGGTTTCTGACAGCCTAAAGAGAAACACTAAGGAAAACAAGATTCAGTTTCTTATGATTTACTTAGATGTAATGATAATAATACAACAACAGCAACAACTAATTTTTTTTTTTAAAGATTTTATTTATTTACTTGACAGAGAGAGACACAGCAAGAGAGGGAACACAAGCAGGGGGAGTGGGAGAGGGAGAAGCAGGCTTCCCACAGAGCAGGGAGCCCGATGCGGGACTCGATCCCAGGACCCTGGGATCATGACCTGAGCCGAAGGCAGACGCCTAACGACTGAGCCACCCAGGCACCCACAACAACTAATTTTTGTTCAGCATTTATTATATTCCAAGCACTGTGCAGAGTATTTACGAGTGTTACTATCCCATTTAATTGTGTGACAATTCTATGAGTAAGTACTATTATTAAACCCATTTTACAGATTAGAAAACTGATGCCCACAGAGGTTAAGTAAGTTACCCAACCTAATAGGTGACGCACTGACTTCTAGGATTATGCTTTTAACCACTATGCTATAATGTCTCTCTACATTGAGATTGGCCTAGAAGGCATCATAATTTTTACATAGAATTCACAGATATTTAGTAAATATATTATATTTTTCCATTTAATTATTTTTCATAGCCTTATTTTATGCATTGTTGGCAAAGAGGGAAAAAGAAGAGCATTGCCCAATGTAATCATCCTAGTTTTAAGTGGCCTGGATGGAAGTATTTCCAGCAATGGAGACACTGCTAGGCAGATTCCCCTGGGCAATCTGTGGCATCTTTGTATGTGCATATTTTACCTCAACTCCTAGATAGCCTGCTCCTTGTGGATTGCATTTACAAACATGCAGGCCAGGTACAAATCAATTTACAGTGTGCATGAACCTGAACAAATTACTTAATCTCTCTATATATTAGTTTCCTTATGTGTAAATGAAGATATCATTGAACAATTATAAAAATTAAATTTCTATCTCCTTAACCCTTCAGTATCTTTTCCTCACAGAAGACATCCAGTAAATATTACCCTGTGGTGGTGGTTGTTGTTAATAAACTACTGATGGTTATTGAAAATCCTTTAGTGAGAACACAGGGTAATTCCTCTCTGAAGTGTTCTTTTCTTAGCCTACAATATCGCTGCACTTGGCAAGTATTAGGGACAAGGAAAGGAAGAGCAAGAGAAATTGGGCATTTGATTTTATGCATATATTGGGATTTAGAAGAAAATATTGTTTTTCATATCTATTGTCATACTGTACACAGGGTGAGGTTGATCAGTTGTTATTTAAAAAAAAATCATTTTGATTGAATTTTTAGCTACCACTACCATACCTATACTTTAGGTAGGATATACCTTCTTCATTTCAATCATTTGCACAATGAGGAGCTAATGAAATATTTAGAACATTTATTCTTTCAATATTTAAATTTAATTAGCTTTGCGGATAGACAAACTCATCCAAAGAATAAACATTTATAAGCCTAGGCCCACATTTGTCATGCATTCTCATCTAGACAACTGCAGGTCCTTTCACTTGACCCTGATATGATTAAAAAAAAAAGCATGCATGTTCTTTGCAGTCAAATGGGTTAAAATGCAATGCACATAGTCACAGATAGAAAATATGATGAACAAACACTTTTTTTCTTTAGAATTTGACATAGAATTAATTTAAAGTAGGTATGAAAAAATGACTAAGACAATAACAAAGTAGAAATAGAGAATGTCAGTGGGGTAGTGAGTGAAAACACCAATCCAAAGGAAGGTAGTTGTAAAAGAAAAGTGACAACAGGCCCCAAATGGAGTCACCTATGCCAAGTCTATGTCACAAACCAAGACTTAATTCCTAACCTAAGTGCAGTTTCAGCCTTTTCCAGGAAAGTAATCTTATCTAGTCAGTCTGGAATTTTCTGGTCAGCACTAAGGAGGTAAACCAGCTAATAGACCCCTGCTGTCCAGTGTTTTGCTAGAATAACTTCCTTGTCCCACCTCCTTGTACTTATAAAAATCTTCCTTTCTTCTTAAATTTTTTTGTTTTACTTATTTTTTTTTAACTCTTCCTTTTTGAATAGCTCTTCAAACTCCTTTTTGTTTGAATCAGGCAATGGAGTATTGCCTGATTCATGAGTTGTGGAATAAAGCCAACAAGATCTGTAAATTTATTCAGTTGAACTTTGTTTTTTACCATAGTCAAATTTTCAAACAAGCACAAAGTCGTATTTCCTTTTATAATTTAAGCATCCACTGTAGGCAAAACTTGGGTTACACATTGTAGAAGATAGGAGAGTGAATAAAACAAGTACCTCTTTGCAGAGAGTCCTATAATGTATCATTAATTAGCATAGTAAAGCAATGAATCAAGAATAAGTGGAGGGGTGCCTGGGTGGCTCAGTTGGTTAAGCCTCTGCCTTCAGCTCAGGTCATGATCCCGGGTTCCTGGGACTGAGTCCCACATCATGCTCACTGCTTAGCGGGGAGTTTGCTTCTCCCTCTGCCTGCCACTCCCCCTGCTTGTGCTCTTGCGCACTCTCTCTCTCTCTCTCTGTCAAATAAATAAGAATCTTAAAAAAAAAAAAAAAGAATAAGTGGAGACTAGGGCCTTCATATCTATATGAAGATACCTTTTTTCCCATCTCATCACAGCTAATACACTTTTATATAACTTACTTCACAGGCCTTATCTCATTTAATCCAATGAAGTAGATTATACTATAATTTTTATTTCTCTTCTACAGACAAAGAAACTTGGGTCAAGAGTTGAAATTACTTGCATAAAGTTCACATGGCAGTAAATAATCATTATAATGTCTTCACAAAGGGTCCTTGGTTGGTTGGTTAGACAATTGGTTTCCTTCAGCAAGTGCTTTAAGTGTTAGGAATGTGTAATTTGAACGATACTTCAACTCTCCTGGTCTTGACAAGGACAAATGGCTGGAGGGGCCTCATTTTTCTTCATATATAAAATGAAAGACATGGAAGGTTATTTTGAAGTTTCATCCTTCTTTTCAAATGCTTCAATTTTTAGAAAATTTTATGAATATTAAATTGCAGCAACATATTAAGCATCATAAGTGGCTACGTGTAGACTTCTGTGGATTGAAAGCATCAATTTTCTCTGAAATTATCCATATACTTATGCAATGAATATCAGAATCTTCTGAAACATCCCAATAATCAAAATGAAGGTAATACTGTTGCCTATGAATCCCAATCCCTAATTTAAATGGACTGTATAGAAGAAAACTATTTAATATTGCGTTCATTAGGGATCAAAATGCTGAGTTAAGGGATACTGTCAAACTCACCAGTTTGGGGTTGGATAGGTTTCTCTGTCATGGCTGTTTATGTTTGTTTAAGTGTTTCCAGAAAAACACAAGAAAATGATAGGGGATTAGAAAATAATCAGGAAAACCAATAGTTCAAAGCATATCTCACCATAACTCTTATAACTAATCAATGCGTGAGGTGTTCCTTGTGCTTTGTCTCTGGCTTCTTCGTGAGAATCTTAATTTTCTGTCTGGTTTCCACTCAATTTTTCCATGCCTACTTGCATATTTGAGTACATATCCAGTCTTTAATTAACAAAGGAAAATTTAAACATGAACAATAAATGAGAAAAGCCAGACGTGGAGTGAAACGTGCTTGTCCCTTGGAGAAACCAAATGTAATTCCCGAGAACTGATGTTTCCATTGCAGCCCCGACTTCATCCCTTTTCAACAAGAGGCAGAAAATCAATGATCAGATGTTGTAACTTTCCACTTAAGGGAGTGCAACTTGTGTTTTTGTTACAAGTATGCCAAAAGTCTTAATTCTTAAATGATGACAAATTATCCACATCAATAGAAGTATGATTCAGTTTCATTTATAAATGTATATAACAGATAGTCCCTAAAGTTCTAGAGCTGCTTTGCAAGTGGAGTGTTAAATATCAAAGCGGATACAAAGGTTTATCCCTGTGGAATCTCCTCTGGCAGTAGAACCTCTTCCTTTCTTTGTAATCTCTTCCTTGTTTAAATAGAACGCTTAACAGTTTGATGTTTTGCTAATTGTTCCTGAATTAGCACAAGCATTAGTTCCTATTTCTTGCATCTTTGGGACCAAAGAAAACAAACAGCCTCTGACCTGCTGGCTTCACTGCAATCTGCCTAGACAAGGTCTTCCTCCAGAAGCCATGCGGTTTCTTTCTAAAAGGCTCTCAGGAAGACTTAGCATTTTAGATTTCCTATGAATTTTATTCTTGTTAGGTTTTCTCCAAAAATGTCACAAGAAACTAGAAACCAGAAGGTGTAAAAGGGGAGCTCAGAGAACTCTGAGACTACTCTGCCGTGGAATGATTTCCTAAGTCAGATTGACTCCTAAAGATGGCAGAATACTTTCTAATTTTTACTAAAACCACCTGAACAGCTGTGTCAGAGATGGTCCCTCACAGGCATTTTGGAGACTTGATATTCTTGTCATCTTCTATCCAAAGAAAGTATAAGGGGAAATAGGATGAATTGGTTCTGCAAAGAGACATTTAAAATTTTATATGATAGAATTGGCAGAAGAAAAATGCGTTTCAGGGGAAGCTTTGATTATATAATGCAAAGTGCTTTGCCAGATATTTCCCTGAAATGCATCTTTTTATCACATTTGTTACATAGCACTTTCCGCACAATAAGTATTCATTTCAACCAATGTAGGGATGACTCCAGGGTTCATGTATGATATAATCATTACAGGGTCCCTTCTGAAGTACTAATTTGATTTATAAAGACATTTTATTTTAAGCAACTTTCAGAGAAGAAAGTTTTGATTTTTGGCTTTTGCTTCTAGCAAATAACATGTTAAAAATGTATTAGGAATGCAACAACCAGATATTTTCACTTCCTAGTTGTTTTCCTCCTGTGAATTTCTTTTAATTCAGGCCATGAGTAATAGCATCATAAAAAAGTATATTAAGATACTGGCCAAAGCAAACGAACTATCTTTTATGAGTAGAGGATAAAGAATTAAACAATATGTCTTCTTGGTTAACAAATGGCATGTTTTAATTCTTATCTCTCAACTTAAAAAGTATACAGTTGAATGTCTTGGTTATTTAAATTAAGAAAAATGATTGCCCATAAAAAAGGAAAAATGTTTCTAGTAGACGAAATGTTGGCTCGCATTTTGCATCAAATTATCCCTATCGAGTCAGGGAACAAGAGAAATTTGAATTACTAAAGTGAGTTTTTTTTTGAAAAAAAAAAAAAAGCAGTAGGAAATAGAAGGAAAAGAAATTCTGCCTCTCAGTGTCCGATAACTTAAATTTTCAGATACGGGAAAACTCTTCAATAATGCCATTGAAAGTTACCACCAACCATTTGTAGGGTACAAAATCACGCACTACCAAAGTACAGTGCTTTTCCTAAGACTAGTATCCAGTTCAATATGTAATTTGATTCAGTATGTAATAATACAACACAAGAAAATAAATGATAAACACACACACACACACACACACTTCTATTTTTACAACACATCAAATGGTTCCAGAAGCAAAAGAGCTGTGCCGTTCCTTAAGATAAGATTCCTCTGACTGTCAATAAATTTTACATCGTTCAGTATCTCGTAAATCTTCGTGGGACTCATCCCTTCAATTCTAAGGCAAGTAAAAAATATATAACTATATTTTGTAGCGCATTGTGGCAAATCATACCAAACATTGGCAAAAAGAATCTGTGGGATAGGAACTTCTATTAATATCCAAATAATCACTACTAATGAGGTGGTTATCCAGTGCTATTATAATGGAACTACTGGAATTTGAACTTTATGCTTACTATTTCTCAAAATCATGAAAAGGTTTTGTTATATGTTATTCTAAGGGCAGAAAATGTCTTTTTTTTTCCCTCTAAAAAAGTCAGGCAAATAGAATTCTGTCAAGATTCAACAACAAAAAAAGGATTAAATTAGAAGTTATTTTCAAGATTGGTCTCTGTAACAAGAATAGCTAATAGTAGGAATTCAGACACTACGAGTTTTGGTTTATATGATTATTTTAATAAACTTACAACTTTTTTTTTTCTAAATTCATCCATTTTAAGACTTTTGTTTAAGGACATCAGTGGAAAGAAAATATTCCCTAGAACATCATGCTTGTTGGTGGCTTTTAGAACTACTATTCTCTTTTAAAGGGCAACACCGGAGGGATGGGGGGGTGGGATCGAAGCTGCAAATATGGTGTGGCAGACAAGATGTACCCCTCCCAAGCCCAAGAAATGCCTCACTAAGATAATAACGACTTTAGACTGGCCAACGCTCTAAAACGATGGCAAGCACAGTCCACTTCCCAGGTAATGTGACATTCCAGCAAGGGCCTTCTTCAGAGCATGACCCAGGGTGGGGAAGAGCACCGTTGTCCAAGCTGACAACAGCAGCATCCCCCCACCCCCACTGCCCCCATCATCCTTCAGCAACCCTTTTCCCTTTGCTCTAAGACTTTGGTCTACTTCCCCTTTAAAGGGCAATCGGGGGGAAATATTGCAATGGTTGCAGCTGGTAGCATGAGAAAATAACTTTTTAGCCTTTTTGGTTTGAGTTGTTTAGGTCAGTTCTAAATTCACATAAAGGAAGCCAACATTTTGATGATATCATATATAGTTTATTCTCATGTAGCTATCCTAGGAAAACAGTCTCCTTCATTTTATTTCCTCAGATTTCAAAATCAAAGCAATGCTAGAAGAGCACATCTATGAAAATCAGTAAAATTATCAAAGTAAGTAATATTTCCCACTTAAAATATTTCCTTAGACTAGACTTTGGTTTCAGAATGATTGAGATATATTTCATCCTCTTGAGTTTAACTCTGTCTTTTTAAAGTCTAAGCACTTTATACTTTTTCAAGACTATAAGTCCTATGGGAAAAAAACCAGAAGATTTTAAAGACTCAGATAAATTTTAAATGTATTCATATATGTTCAATTTCTTACATGGTGAACTGAATTAAATGAGAAAAATATAATCAATAATGGCACATGTATGGCATAGCACAGAATGATTATGGTAGAATAAATAATTTGCTGTCTAAACTCTAAAAGCATATGTAACCTTAGCATTAAACTTTGCAATTGGGAGATCACAGATCATTGTACAGTTAGCAAGTTTTAATATTCTTATTTTTCAGCTTTGGCCAAACACCATAAACAGCTTTTGTCTTTGGGTCCCATTGCATGACCAGTGGGCATATGAAGGCACATTAATGAACCCTTTCCTCAGGGAATATGCTCCCATTCATGGCCCCTTTTGCTGGACACTCTCCCATCCATTGTTTCTGGGTGTCTCAGATGGCCCTGTTGCTGTTATTTAACTCCATCACTTAGAGCTCAGCTGTTTTTCCTGCGTTGGACTCTGACTGGAGCGCATTCAGTCTATTGGCTGAGTGACGCCAATCAGATTGCCTCACAAGAATTTAAATAAGAGACAGAAACTGTGATTGTCTGCAGGTTGGGCAACCAATATCCCAAACCAAGCAGCACTTCCAACAACTCCCCTTGCTACAAGCCTGGGTTCCAGCACACTTGCTGTAGCTTCTGCTGGTTAATTGGTTTATCTAATATGCTTTCAGTTAGAGTCTTTATTATCTCTAAAATGGGCACGGAATATATCACAGTCATATACAGATCACATGCCATAGCAGTCCTGAGGTTACTCCAGGAGAAACGTGGATAACCGAAAATGATATGTACAGTGAGTCCTCCTAGAGGTAGAAATTTATAAAGAGAATAAAATTAAAGTTTTAAAAAGGGTAGTGACTTTCTCGACACTCCAAAGCTAGTAACAACAGGGCTGGGATTCACTCTATTTCCCGACTCCGGGTCCAATTCTTTAATCTCTCCATTTTCTTACAGGAGTCTAGCAAGCTGTGGGCCTCCATATAGTTTTTGCCCTTTTAGTAGTGAACACTGTTCACCACATGGCTGTCACATCATTTTATAAAGCAAGATGAAAACTTTTTAACTGTTTAAATGAGCCCAACACCCTTATTTTATATATGAGAAAAATAAGGCTCGGAGATGTTCATTGATTTGCTGTGTGGACATAGCTAGATGATGGTCAGGGTTGGAGACCAGATGTCAGACTCTCAGTCCACTCCACACACTCACCTAATAAATGCAGTGCTAGTTATATTGACATGGACTTTAAAGACAATGTGGATCTAATGTCCTATATGGGACAGACAGCTTATTCTGATGCATTATGTATACTTATAATAAATAAAACACATCAAAGAGATGCATTCCCCTCTTGATTATGTCAGTGTTTTCAAGAAAAGGAAATTGATATTTGGACCTAAAACGCAGAAGGGGTAAGAAGCTCCTGTATTCTACGATTAGCCAGACTTAAGATGACTGTAACAGGGAATGTTTTCCCTGCTGCCATCTCTGACTCTACATCAGGAGTGAAGTAATGTATGCCCTTACTTTTAGGATGCTCTGCAGGATCCTAAATAATAATTATGTACCCAATCATGTCAACCTTGCTCGGATAAAATGCCACATGCAAATAGGAGTTTTAAATTGCTAGCTATTAAATCCATTTTTTTTTCTTTTGCTAAGCCAGAGAGTTACAGACGTGTTATAAAATCAGGTTACTGAATTACAATTATCTAATGCTTTAATTAAAGAAATGTATTTTCAGAAATATTTAAAACATGGTAGAACATTGCCAGCATCTAGTCTTCTGTCTCGAAATTAATTAAATTTTCCAAACTAAACAACCATCCCATAATCACCCATTACATATGCACAAAAGGTAATGTGTTTTTTTTTAATTTTTTTAATTTTTTTTTTAAAGATTTTATTTATTTATTCATGAGAGACAGAGAGAGAGAGAGAGAGAGAGAGAGGCAGAGGGAGAAGCAGGCTCCCAAGGAGCAGGGAGCCCGATGCGGGACTCGATCCCAGGACTCTGGGATCATGACCTGAGCCGAAGGCAGACGCTTAACCATCTGAGCCACCCAGGCGCCCAAGGTAATGTGTTTTAGTCATTGTAACCATTTCTATGCTTTGTCTATATATTTGGTGTTGGTGAAATTTACTAAAAGGTTTGTTCTCAAATCTTAGGACTATATAATTGTTAAAAGCTAGTGAGTTCCAAATTTTATTTTAGAAGATTTACTTTATTTAATTTGCTCTCTAACATTTTAGATAATTTTAAAAAATCTCCAGCAGTATTCATCAGACTTGTCTATGTGGATGAAAAATTTGCCACTACAAAGGAGAGAGGTCAAGACAGTTTAAAATACTACTGTTTCAAGTGACAAAACTCAGAATACATTGAGTACTTAAATGAATAGGAAATTTAAAAAAATTTTTTTTATCAACTTAGTTTTGTTTAATTCATTAATTTGGTTTGTTGTTTTCTATAACAATACTTTTTCTGGTGGAACTAATTTTTCTTCTATTGTATGCTTAGAAACATGACCTCTCAAGTATCTTACTAGATATCCATTAAACTAGGACATCTTTTCTTTCAGTACCAGCACCCCTTACTGAACTTGATATAGATAGAATCACATAGAACATATTTTTGTATAGCTCGCGTCAATATGATGTTTGTGGAATCATCCGTGTTGTTTCGAGTGGCAGTGTTTTATTCTTTCTCACTGCTGCATCATCTGTATTGCATATTCTACTGCTTATGGGCATTTGGGTTGTTTCCACTTTGGGTCTATTAAACTTACACCGATAAGGGAATTCTTGAATATTTATTTACTTTAAAGAGATCTTTGCCTATTCCAAATTCATGAAGATATCTTCCTATGCTTTCCTCTAAAAGGGCGGTGTTTTACTATACACATTTTTTATAATATTTGTGTGTGGTATAATTCACTTTGCTTCATATGGATATCCAATTAGGCCAGTACCATTTGCTGAAAAGACATTCCTTAATTCATCGCTCTGAAAGGCCAACATTATTAAAAAGCAAGTGACTGTGTATGTGTGGGTCTGTTTGGGGGGCTTGTACCTTTGATTTATTGCCTAACCTTGGACCAATGCCACCTGTAATTTTATGAGTTTCATACCAAGCGAAAATCCTTCACCTTACTCTCTTTCTTATTCTTGCATTACCACAAGGTTGCCATGTGTTGCAATGTAAACACTCTGGGCTTTGAAATGAATCACACCTCAATTTGATTATTCCAGCTCCTAAATTTACTATCTGTTTTTGCTTGAAAATGTTATTAAAACTCTGTTTCCCCATCTGTAAATGAACATATGGTGAACAAGGATCCCCACACTTTGGTATTCATGCCCTTGTATAATATACCATCCTCTTGAGTGTGGGCTGGACCTAGTGATTCACTGTTCTAATAAATAGAATATGGCAAAAATAATGGAATACTTTCAAGGTTAGGTGACAAAGAGACTATGGCCGCTGATGTGATGCTCTCTCTTACTCACATACTCGCTCAATCTGATGGAAGCAGCTGCTAGGTTGTGAGCTGCCCTATGGAGAGGCTCATACAGCACCAGCCAACAGTCAGTAAGGAACTGCGACCTCAGTCCAAAAGTCTATGAGGAACTGAATCCTGCCAATAACCATGTAAACAAACTTGAAATTGTATCCTCCTCCAGTCAGGCCTTCAGAAGAGATCACAGCCACGGCTTTCATTTTTATTACAGTCTTGTGGTAAAAGCACATGGCTAAGCCATCCATAGATGCATGGACCACAGAAACTGGGAGATAATGTTTTTGTCTTAAGCCACAAAATTTGGGAATTATTTGTTACTCAGCAATAAATAACCAATACACAGTGTAAGCCACCACAGAGTTTATGATCCTCAGGAGGTATTCAATATTGCTGGCTAGTTAATGAACAAGTTTTACTGATTTTGCACAACACTTAGAATTCAGTTTAAAACCATGATTCAGGTAATTGAGCAAGTAATAGAATCTCTGATCTCCAGAAGCATTGAAGCGATCCTCCTAACATCTACACTTTTAAATACTGGAGGAATTGAGACAGACCTGTGATAGAAGGAATCCTTAATTTTAAAAGAGTGACCTCCTCTCTCAGCTGTTGGTGATCACCCCAATCTCATCACTGGACCCATTTTGGTTGTGGTATTTAACCCAAGAAATTTTTCCTCGAGATTAAGTAAACTGTAAATGGATTGTTCTTTGAATCTCACTGCAAATTCTCCATATTACAAAGCAATTGCAGAACCCAAATCTGTCATGACTCTGGTAGAAAACCTGATTAATAGTCATTATAAAAATAGAAACTCAGTTCCTTCATGCTATGGTTCTCTTTATAAATCCTAGCGCCATAGTTATTTTTTCCGTTAAACCACTGACCGTTAGATTTAAATTTAACTCCATTGATTTATGACATTCTTTTTTTTTTTTTGATTTATGACATTCTAATTGGAGTTTCTTTCTGTGACATCACTCCAAAAGCAGTTTGATCCCATCATACCTTTATTTAGGTTTTTTTTCTCCCATAAACAATACAGTTTTTTTTTTAATTTATAAGTACCCACTTTTCTAGACTGTTTGAAGATATTTTACATTTTTAATTAAATTTCTAGGATAATATCGATAAGTAAGTGTTTAAAACATGTGATATATTAAGATCCCTTTGAATATTTAAGGACATACAGTCCCTAAAGGATATAATATAAGGGTAATGAATAAAATTGGGAAAGGAAAATAAATAAGAAAATGAGCTACACCTGTTATTATCACAAACCTTTATTGCGATGATTATTGCAATGATTATTACAAATATTTATTGCAATGACTAAGATGCTTATATTCTGAATCATAAAACAGAGCCATTAAATTTAATGGCATAATCCTACCTAAAGCTCTGTGTATCTTCTGACATTTTTAATGACCCGGTGGGAGAAAAATATCACCTAAATGAAAACTATCAATAAGCTCATTAAATCATGTCAGGATCTCCTTTCCTTTGTCATGCTTTTGTCTAATGGGCTTTTCCTTTGAACAAGGAAAGCAACAGATATGTAACACCTGGTATATCCAAGGTAACAAATGTCATTAAAACTATCTTTTGCGCCTCCTTTTTTTTTTTTTTTTTTTTTTTTTTACAGTTTTGAATTAGATGGCTCCAATGCTGGCATAATTTTTTTTTTTTTTTTTTGGTAATGTATCCATCATGACTCAGACTCTTTCTGAATCAGGGCCTGTGGACCAGCCATCAACAACATTTTCCTTTTCTAGAACATGAGAGGTCTGAATTTTGCCACAGAGGCCTGTCTGCCAGGCAGACAGAACCTGCCAGTGCACACAGGAAGCAGGCCTATAATTTGAATGTTTGGCTTTTCATAACTCTGGCTATAAAATAAGAATCATCAAGACAAAAAAAAAATTTTGTGTTGGATGTTGGAATTACTACTCAGCTGCTCAAGAAATTCTCAGGATTTTTTAATCTTTGACCATACTAGCAAGCAATATCAGTTCACATTAACAGTCAGTTTTAAAAGCATAGTATAACTGTCCAGGTCTACCAATGTATCCTTTACCTGTGACACTTCTGAAAAACTTTAGCTATGTCTAAGATCCTTCAAACACACACACACACACACACACAGTTAATTAAATATATCTTGCAAATATTTTTGAACACTTCCTAAAGCAAGGAACTGCTTCAATGTTCTCAGTTTATTTCTGGTCCTTGCAAAAATTTGAATTAGTATAATGTATTCCCAGGGGCTAGTGGTGTGTTAAATACCCAGTGGACTTTACATGGGTTTTTTTGATCATATCATCACATTAAATTTCATATTATTTTTCTACTGTGGAGGTAAAGACAGTTTATTCTTTATATTTATAAAATAACTTAAGTTTTGAATGAAGAAACTCTATGTAAGCATGCCTTGTGTCCTTATGTTGTAAATACTAGCCTTAGATATGTTTTAACATCTTTACTGTAATTCACCTTGATCAATGAGAAAAGGTTTTTAAAATCCTGCTTGAATGAGAATAACTACCTTCCGTAGGAAGTGAATTTTGATTTGGACTTTAAAGAATATGCTGGATTCTCCCAGCCAGGAAAGAAGGATAACAGCGTTGCTGGGTGGGAAAGTGATCCAAGCAAAGGCCTTGGAAAAGAAGAGCTGCCTGAACAGTTAGGGAACCCTGATTTTACAGATAAAACTACAGCTGCAGACAGATGGTCAGCGATGAATTTTAAGAGTTTGCATGCCATGCAATGAATTTGGGGCTTGATTCTTTGGAAGTTGGAGGGCAACAGATGCTTTTAAGCAAGGCAGTGGCCTATTTCAGACAAATGATTGTTTGCTTACAGAAAGGGAGGAGAGAGAAAAAATGACAACAGAAAAGACCATTTAAATGGCTATTCAAACAACAGTGGTCAAGGTATTTTGGCCTTAAAAATACCTCAGTTTTTTTCATCTAATTTTCTTGAAGCCTTTCTTCCTGACCAGCATTTAAAAAAAATTTATCATTCTGATTTTCCATTTGGTTCATTATCTTTAAACTTAAAATTGCTAGGAATGCCAATAGACTTTCCAATTCAAGACACAGGCCTATGTGATTTCTAAGTGTATATAATCTGCAAATACTAATATGAATCATCCTGCTTTAATTTTGAATCTATTAGAAAATGATTAAACTCTTCTCTTCTTGAATAATAAAGTCACTTTCTACTTTTGCCCAATTCCTGATACTACAAACTCTCAATCACATTTACAAGAAATATATTTTTTTGAATTATATCAAAGTAAAGTTTATTTCCTTTTTTTTTAAGATTTATTTATTTATTTATTTGAGGGAGAGAGTGGACACAGAGGGAGAGGGAGAAGCAGACTCCCCGCTGAGCAGGGAGCTGGACATGGGACTTGATCCCAGGACCCTGGGATCATGACCTGAACTGAGGCAGTTGCTTAACCAACTCAGCCACCCAGGTGCCCTGTAAAGTTTATTTCTTGGGCACAGTATGATTCACTTGATTTTGTGAAAGAAATTCTAGGGAAAGATTAGAATATAACCAAGAGCTATTATGAAGCCAAGTCCAGTTGGCTGGCACATTTGATCCTATGTCCAACCCCTCACCACTGTGTTTCCTACAATTGTACAGATGTCCCTCTTTCATCATCAGAGTTCAAAGGGACAATAACAATTACAGCAGTATGGAGCAAAAGGCCAGCAAACTGAGACGCCAACTTGACGAACTGCTCCAGTGGTAGCTGGTTTTATTAATGGTCAAACTTAGGCTGGGCCAAGTCTAGGGCTGGCAACTAGCTGTACAGATTAACTGTAGTCAGGAAAGATAAATTGCAAGGCAGGTACTAGATCAGCTTCTGAGGCCTAGAGTTGAAGCCACTAAGCCAGGGAGGACTATAGTCCAATACCCGACAGAACTTCATGGACAGGCAGAATCTGGGAAAGGTAGATATGCCTCACAATAAGAGGATATTTAAAAAGATAAAAAAGGAAGTGAGGGAAGAACATCATAATTTGGTTATCTATCCCCTTTGGGAAGAGGGAATGACAGGTGCAAAGACAGGAAACAGCAAGGAGGCCAGTATGGCTGGAGCACAGTAAACAAAGTGTAGAGTGGGAGTAGCTGGACTCAGAGAGGTAGCCAGAGGAAGATCATGTAGGGTTTTGAGTGTCAGAGAAGAGGCTTTGGATTTTACTGAGTGCAGAAAGAAATGACATAATCTGACAGGTTCTTTAAAATTCATACCAGCTGTTGGATGGAAAATAGATTGTAGGTGTCTAGAGCAGAAGCAGGGAGACCAGTTAGAGACTCTTGCAGTAACTGAGGGAAGGGTTAATGGTTTCTTGAATGAGAATGGTAGCAATGGAGATATTGAGATGACAGATTTGGGATATATTTTGAGGTATAACCAACAAAATTTGCTGATGGGTGGGATGTGAGATAAAGAAAAGAAGCACAAAAGCCTTAAGCAACTTCAAAGATAGAGTTTTCATTAATTGTACAATGACTTATAGAGACTACTGAAAGAGTGGATTCAAGTGTTTAGGGTGAGGGACCAGGTGTGTGGTTAGGGACAAGAAGAGTCTGAGATGTCTATTCTATCCATGTGGACATGTCAAGTAGGTAATTGTATATATGAAAGTGAAGTTGAGGAAAAAGTCTAGGCTGGAGTCATGAACTTTGGCATCTACCCTGTATAGATATCATTTAACATCATAAAATTAGATTGAGATTACTTGAGAAGTGAGTATAATTAAGGAACAATGGTGTTCCAAAAACTGAGTTTGGGAGGTTCCTAGATTTACAGACTGAGAAAATGAAGAGGAACCCACTGGAGACAGGGAAAGAATGATGAGTGAGATAAGAGAGAGAGTGTTGTCGTAAAATCCAAGAGAAGACAGTGCTTCAAAATAAGAGTACTCATAAATTGTGCCAAATTCTGATGAGAGGTCAAGTAATTTGAGGACTAAAAATAGACTTTTAGATTGAGCAATAAAAGGTCACAAGTGGCCTTGACAAGAGTAATTTTAGTTGACTAGGGAAGAAGGACTTGTGAAGTGGGTTCAAGAGAGAATAAGAGCTAGCAAGTAGAGTATAGACAATTCTTCCTTGAGTTTTTCTACAAAGAGGTATAATATGGAGAGAAGATGTTATAAAAACAGTTTTTGTTTTTGTTTTTTAGGTGAAAGATACTATAGTATATGTGTATGCTGATTTAGATGGTCCTGTAGAGACTGAAAATTATGATGACACGGAAAGGCAATACAACTGGAAAAAATGGATGTAGGTGTGTTCTGGGAGTAGCCAGCAACCTTGTTGGGGAATGGAGTGGGACTTGTGTAATCAATCACTCACATTTAGCTCTTCTCTCTCTCTGAATTCACCCTCATCCTAATCAGCCATACTTTATTCTTAGAGTGTCAAACTCAAAATTTCTGACAGCATATTAGTATTTCCTCTGCAATTTTTTATCTATTATACACACCACTCTCCTTCTTAGAGCTGTTTGTTATGCCTATTAACATTATTAAAAAATAACTTTTAACTCATGTTAAGTACCAACATAAAACTTTCCTCCTCTGCCTCACCCCCAAGATGTCTCTCACCCCAGAATCTTTTCCTTTACTATGCCACCATCATGGTAAAATGTAAAGAAAAGGAAAAATATGTTCTGAGCACGTTGGGTGAGAAAATAAGGACTAATGTTTTTGTTTCATTGCAAAAATAATGAATATTTTAGAAGGATATTGATTGCTCTGATATTTTTGTATTATCCCTCTGTTTTCTAGCTGACCCTTCTGAACATAATCTCTTGCTTTTCTGGTTTACCATATCATCCAGTACCATTCCTACATGGTCAGTCCCAAATCCTGACTTCTCCTAATTTACCCTATATCCTCAGCATCCAAGTCTTAGCAGGATAGTTGATTTTAGGAGAAGACTTAAGGTTCTTGCCAAGAGAGTCAGCAGATAAAAGTTAAAGGCAAAGGTAGCATTTCTGAGATCATAGTTGATAAGTTTAATCAGCTGAGAATAGCTGATAACCCTTGCTGTTCCTGTATCCTGTTCGAATTTTTAAATACTCGACAGATAAATGCTACTGAGATGTATTCAGCAGTTACATCAGAGAATCTGCCTGATGTTAATTACTTTAGCCAGAAATTGTTGAGTGTTAAAATAGCTAAACCTGGGTAAGCACCTAAAGGATTGGTCAGAGTCCAGCAGTTTTGGCAGATTAACAAATGGAACTGAAGGGCCACTCTTTCAGAAGTTGTAACCCACAGAGTTAAATTACAATTTTGCCAGCCTGGCCTCTTCCAGAGACCTTTAATTACATAATGAACCAACTACCACTCCATTTGCCCATAAAACTCAAGATAAGCCTATGAAGCATCAAATGAAGTGAAGATTTGCAAATTATCTGCCTATTTGGATGTGAACCTCCAAACTACATAATCCAAGACCTTGAGTTCTATTGGCTGTAGTTCTTTTATGGGATCATGTGATTTAGCTGGCCACTTGGATCAAGTTGAAGAAATAAATACTTTATCTACTAAGGATGTATTCATGGACACCAACACTTGGAACCATTTCTTGTTCCAAAAAATACCTGTTGCTGCTGTTGTTACTTCTATTTGTCTCCCACGTACAGTCAAGTTACTGTCATATGCACAGTATGAACAGCTGAATGTTTTGATCACTGAGTAGCTGGAATCCTTTCATTTGTCCAGACTGAACTTAATACTCCTACAAATGCTCCAGAAGATAAGAATAAAGAAGTAGGATTCATTGTTGCTTCTGAGGTCTGAGGAAGGGCTCAAATCTTCCTCTTTCCAGAATGACAGAGAACCCCTACTCTGGCCTTACACATCTAAGCTTTTATCAGTGAAGGAGATTTTTATGATTCTCTTGCAGTTTACAGCATAGAAATCACAGCAGGGACCCTGTGGCATTTAGACTTGCTCAAGCCCAACATGGGCCCTGGATATTCAACTGTATTCAGCTTAGGGAGGGAGAGTACTACAAAGTTCATAGTGCACGAGGCTACTTGGTCTCTCATATTCTAAGAGTGCTATAATTTAAATAATTTAAATGCAAAATAGAGTATCATATTTTATTACCTATGTCAGGATTTCTGTGAAACTTCATGACATTCTAGGGTATTTCTATATTTCTTTCTGTCTGGGTTGAATTACAGTTCTTTGCATATTCTGAGCTGAGCTTATTCTTAGAGTATCATTTGCATATTTTGTCCTAAGTAAGTTTTGATCAAATCTGAATTATATAAGCCATTTTTCTTTTTGTATCATTTACGCTCCAGAAAGATATTTTTGTTTTTTTTAAAAAGAGTCACATTAATAAATAATAAATATCACAACAAAATTAACAACCTTTATTTTCTCCATTTTTATTACTATAGTATTAAATCTGCATTGGCAATAATTCAACTCCTATATCTTAGGATGAGAACATAAGCAGAATCAGGAGAGCAATTTGATAGAATTGAAAGGTTTTAGAATCAGATAAGCTAGGACCGAGTCCTGGTTTTCCATCCTCCCGACTGTATAAGCTTCCCAGCTTTCTTACCTGTGAAACGATAGTAGTGTTATCTGTTGTTATGATCTGAATGTTTGTGTCTCCCCAAAATTTATACATTGAAATCATAAACCTCAGTGTGGTAATATTAGGATGCAGGCCCTTTGGGGAGTAATTAGGTCATGAGGATAGAGCTGTCATGAACGGGATTAGTGCTTTGTAAGAAGCACACAAGAGAGATCTTGCTTCTTTTCTCTCTCTGCTCTTCATGTGAGGATACATTGAAAAGAGGACCATCTGTGAACTAGGGAAAGAGCCTTCACCAGGAACCCAACTGTGCTAGCTCCCTGATCTCAGACTTTCAGTCTCCAGAACTGAGAAATAAATGTCTGTTGTTTAAGCTACCCAGTCTGAAGTATATTTGTTGAGCAGCCCCAGCTGACTGGGACACCTAGCAAGTCCCGACTGGGTACATACAACACCCAGCACAATGCTTACCCAGAGGAAACTCTCAATGGCTTGTCACACGTAACAGTTAACGCTCCTGAAGCAGTCTTTTAATCCACTTTAACTCACTTCTCAAAAACTATCCAGCACTTAATAGGTCCTAAGTTTGTTACCCAGTTGTGTGGATATGATCCACTTTGTGGTACAGATACAAAGTAAGCCACAATTTGTGGGTCAAGGAGTTCAGTGTGTACTGAGAGAGACAGATACATGAATAATGACAATGAAATGCCATACAAGTCCAAAGAGCTATTTGTGCAAAGCTCTTTTGGTTACAGAGGAAATGACTAACCATGAGATGTGGAGGTTTGGAAAGGGTTCACAGAGCAGGGGACTTGACTTTGGGGCTTAGAGATTCTGTAGGAATTTTTCCAATAAATAGAATTACTTAGTAGAGAGGGTCCTTAATGGGAAGCAAAGGGCACTGAATTGCTACTCTTTCTCCAGCAATATTAGACCCAAGATTTCTAGATATCCTTTGCTCTGAAACCTCAGGGAATGAAACTACTTCCTCACCACCACCCCACCTCCAGCTGCAGGCAAGACCAGCCACTACATGACCTTTAATCACTGTCCTGCGGCTTCTGAAACAAATCCCAGCATGCCTCAACACCAGCTCTCCTGTATCCAAGTTTCCCAGATGACCCAGTTTCATACAGATGTTCATCACTACCCTGTTCCCACCTTCCATGAATCTGACCATATCTCCCACACTTTTGGCTATCCAAGCCCTTCCACTCAAACTTATTTCCTGACATCAGAAAACTCCTCTCCTTCCTTAACATCTTCACTGAACATGTCCTTCAGATTTTTGCTGAAATTTAACTTGGCTCCTGAAAACACTGCTTTCCTGGACCGTTCAAGTGAAGGACTTATTTTTATTTTTTCCTCTCATGCTTAAGTACCATACACGCCTGGAGCTTGAGGTAGGGTCCTTTCTGCTCCCTGTTCCTACTTCCAAACAATCACTCCTTTCTCCCTTTGAAACTCTCATGTCTTTTGAAACATACATTCCCATACTGCGCCACCCTGTATCCCTCCTTGTCAGGCCACATATGGACATCTGAGTCATTGTTCTTCACTCATTAATACTTTTCCTGTCATTATGGTTATCTACTTCAAAACCCAGCTATATGATCCAACTACCACCTTGGCCTTTAAATTCTTTTGTTTCATTAGCTCCAGTAATCTTTTTTCCATATTTTCTCCATTACCCACATGTCATAGCTTCAAACATCTCATTTTGATTGTCATCTCCTGTTCTGCCAGTCTATTCCCTCTAGGACTCCACTCATGCAATTCACCAGCTCACGACGACCACCAATTCATTGACCCTATAATTCATATTTATTCATCATAACTCCATGTCTAAACATGTCATATTATCCAGCTTGTTTTTCATGATTCTGTCCTATAATTATTTCTCAAATGAATGTCTTTAGCTCCCTTTCTCCTTTCTCCCTCAAGCAATATTTCCTGGCAAAACCTAAACTCTGGTCAAATCCACCTAACTGTTGGATGCATTAATCTCTCCTGCATTCAAGTGGCTAACTACTCCTAGAGAATATTACATTATTGTGCTTATTGGAGTAACCCATGAACAATATCTTGCCCAAAACAATGGCTAATTTAATGTCTTCATCTGTCACTTCCTTATCTGAAATATTTTTTTCTAGGTGTATTTACTTATTATGGTGTGCTACAACTGTGAGTGTGTTTGTGTTTAAAGCCATCATAAGTGCACTTTTACACAGTGTTCCCTCTAGATGTAATATTTCATGTGTCAGTGTCATGACCCTTCACAACTTCTTTTTCAGCTCTTCAGAGAGTATCCAAAATGCAGGATTTCCTCACCACTAGCTGGACCAAAAAGTTTAATTGCCAGAAATTGCTATACATATTTAGTGCATCAGACATTTGTTTTCTATTGTGTTTTGCCTTGTTTCACCACTTAAAGCCATTAAGAACCTATGGCAAGATCAGCCTTTAAATATCTAGCCATCTAACAACATAGTCTACTAACATTTTCTCTCACCCTGGTCCTCCATACAAGATTTTGGACCATGTGTAATTTCCCAACTTCTAATTATCAGATATTTTTAAATGACATTTAGCTTCCTACTATCAGATGCTATTAAATGCACTGACCTCAGTTCTCCCAAAGCTCATGAAAGATACGTCCTCATCTGAAATTATTGCTTTGTCCTGGATCTTGAATTTAATAAATGCTAAATCTAAGTCTGCTTTAGGAAAGCTGTTTTGTATCTGCTGCATCCTTTATTGAATTTTTAGGGGGGTGGGGCAAGTGACTATGGAGAAAGGCTCTGTTCCCTTATTTGTAGAATAATAAGAAGAAAAGAACAAATATCATGAGGTTTTTGTGATGTTTCAATGAGTTAATATACATAAATATTTTAATAGAATCCTAGCACATAGTAAAAATTCAATAAATGTTGCTATTATAATTATGATTATTATCTAGACCCATCCCTCAACACCTGGCTTCACATTGCTAAATGCATGCCAGTCCAAGAGAAGAATACTCAATTTTTTTTTTCTTTTTTTGCTTAGTTGTCTTTGCTCCTTTGTCATCTTTTCTTTCCTTCTCTCCAGGCAATCTCTTCCAGTCTTTTATTGGCTTCTCTTCCCAGTAGGTATTCTATTGGCCTCTCCCTATCCTTATTGTTAACTCTAATACTTCACTTCAATTACATTATATTCCAATTTCATTAAGATTCTCTGGGAAATTTATAAAATAATAATTGCATAATAACCATCTTAATGGTACAATTGTTTAGAAGTAAAGATTCCAACAAATATTAAAATTAATTTTAACATTTGTTAGTCACAGGAGATCCATAGTCAGTGTATCTATTTCCCTTTTAAAATTTACCGGAAGCCCTTAATGAAATGTCTATCCAGCTTTTTCGCTCTCTACTAGCTTCCACTTGAGCATTGCTCTTGCTGCATCACACCTGGGAAGAGCTCCCACTTCCTGCTAAACCAGTGCTGCCCTTGGTTCTCTCCAGGTGCCCTCATGGTCATCTGCCAGGGCCTCATCAGCCATGATGAGATGTTCTTCAACATCCATAAGATCCGGGAGAGCCCCGATCCTGTGCCTAGAGGCGGAGGTCAGTAAGACAGAGCAAACATTGATGACTTGCTCATTGGTGGAAATGCCTCCGCTGAGGGCGCGGAGGGCGAAGGTACCTAAAGCACAGTAATCACTAGCATTGATATTGTCACGAACCATCACTTGTAGGAAACCAGCCTCACAAAAGAAGCCTACAAGTACATCAAAGATTACATGAACTCTATCAAAGGCAGACTTGAAGAACAGAGACCAAAAAGAGCAAAACCTTTTATGACAGGGGCTGCAGAACAAATGAAGCACATTCTTGCTAATTTCAAAAACTACCGATTCTTTATTGCTAATAACATGAATCCAGATAACATGGTTGCTCTGCTGGACTACTATGAGTATAGTGTGACCCCATCTATGATTTTCTTTAAGGATGTTTTAGAAATGGAAAAATGTTAACCAACTTGGCTATTACTTTGGATGTATCACCTGTCCTCATAACCGGCTGTTGCTTTTTATCCACACAATACCAGGATTTAGACAAATGGGACTGAAGCCATCTTGAGCTCTTCATTAATTTTGGGCTTGATTTACTTGGAGCAGAGGCATTGCTTTAAGGGAAAAAAAAAACATGTCATGTAGATTGTCTAAAAATAGAATACACTCAATCTAAAACAAACAAAAAGTGTCCATCAGTACTACTAGATTATTAACAAGGAGTGCAAATTTCAAGCCCTCTAGTGGTCAATACCATCCATGTTGCTCACTCTCTAAGACTTCCTCAAAGATAAAAAATTACTACAACTTCCAAAAATATTTCCACCATAAGATGACAGGCCATTATCTTTGTCCCCCAAACAGTGTACCATGTTCAAGTTCAAGCTGAATAATTCGTTATATCAAAAAAAGAGTTGTGAATACCAGTGTTAATTCTTAAAAATCATGTACTTATCTTTACTAGTAATAAAAAAAAAAATCAAGAAACCAAGATAAATTGTCAATATTTCCTGCCTTGGGTTTGGATCATATCCTTTAGTAACACAGTATATTTATTTTTTTTATTATGGCGTATCATATAGGCTTTAGGAGCAGGTATGACTACTTATTATTTATATGCATGGCTTAGAGGAGTTAATAAATATTTCTAAGTATTGGGTTCTACTAGTTTAAAAAATCTCGGTCATAATATGTACCTTATAGGAATTATGAAAAGGAAACAAAATTAAAATGTATACCTTAACTAGCATACTGCACGAAACAGAAAAGTGCTCATGAAGTCACTAAAATAATCGTGGTGGTGCTACTTTTGAGTGATAAAGGAAAACTAAGATATTTCTCAGTCACTGAGCACCAAAATAATAGACTCCCTCTATGATGATGACATATAAGTAGGAAGGAGCAAATCCTAATGGGTAGTTTTTTTCCCCTAATGGGTAGTTTTTTTTTTTTTTTTAAGATTTTATTTATTTATTTGACAGAGAGAGACACAGCACGAGAGGGAACACAAGCAGGGGGAGTGGGAGAGGGAGAAGTAGGCTTCCTGCCGAGCAGGGAGCCCGATGTGGGGCTTGATCCCAGGACTCTGGGATCATGACCTGAGCCGAAGGCAGATGCTTAACAACTGAGCCACCCAGGCGCTCCCCCAATCGGTAGTTTTAATGCAGATATTTTTAATATAGAATCTATAGGATGTGGTAACATTGGAAATAAGGAATACAAGGAAGAGATCAAACATTACTCCAAGGATTGAATTTGAAGAAGTGGGGAAATGGTACCATTAACAGAAATTGAGAGTTTGGAAAGGATATACTGTGGATCAAAATATGAAGTGAGATAGAAGAATGAGCAACTCTGGAGAGCTATAGGGGCTAGGGATCATGATGTGGGAGTTATCTATATGGAGCCGGGAGGCAAGGATTTTGGCAGTGCTATCCACTCCAAAGTAGAGTGAAAGGCCTAAATTTAAAGAAAAAAGGGAAGGAAGAAGAACAAGGCAGAAATATGAATACTGCAGGAACAATTCTTAGCAGTAGGAAAACCAGGAGAACTGGAATTGAGGAAGTCAAAGGAAGACTCATTTCAAGAGAAGGTGGTAATTGGCTATGCAGATTTCCACAGATTCTCATGAGGATGAGGCTTGAGTCAAGCTGCCTGGATTTGGTCATTGGGAGTCCCTGGCCTGGTTATTAGTAGGTTTCTTAGATTGGTAGAGGGATGGAAACGAGAATGCACAGACTTAAACGGATGGCAGTGGTAAAACCCATCTGAATGCAAATCCTTCTTTTACATTTCTGAGGACCACTTGGAATCTGGCTTTGCCAGCCTGTTGGAAGAGCCTAGTTTGAAGTTCAGGGAGTAGACCACAGAAATGTGCTCAGGAAATGAGGTGAGCTAGGAAAAGGGCTTGACTCTAGTCCCTGAAATATTTAGTGAGGACTTAGGAGTTTATTATTAACTTTCCCCCTTCCCGCTTAGTCATATTTGCAGATCCTAACCCGAATTAGTCCTGAGATGAAGTAAGAAACTAAGTTGAGGAATGGGAGTACCAGAGCCAGGGAGAAGCAAAAATTGGACAAGGCCTACAAAGGAGAGAGGAAGGATGTGTTCAGCTAAACCTCTGTAGTAAGAGGTGATAGTTACATAAGCAATATGTTTAGAAAATGAGTCACCTATCTCTCTGGAAAAGCAGTTGCTGATTTTCCAATATTATTTGCTCACTTAAGGCTTAGTGTAGCTAAGTATCAAAGTAGGAAATTCACTGGTTTTCCCCTGAAGACATGACTTCCGTAGTCCATGTGTTTACTCCACACTGTTTCTCCCCTTAAAGAGCAGCCAAACCTACATAGCTAAATATTTTCAGAGTTACCCATTTGAAAAATATAAAGTGTGTCTATGAGTATCTAGCTGTGGCATGTAAAATGAATAAAAATATGGAAGATAATATATAGTAATTAAAAGTGCACCTTCTGTGGCTCTGTAGTAGAAAACTATCTCAGAGGGTTGTGAGTCATATAGTAAACACTCAAAAAGTGTTACCTATTATTATTACCTTAGTATAAAACTTGAGTATAAAACTTGAAACGGTCCTTATTTCTAGTGGGAAATAAAGTTATTTAAACATTTAATGCTCCAATTTTCTCATTCCATAAGATGAAAAAAGCCATGTTGCTTACATGATTACCGGGAAACTATGACATGCAAAGAATAGTTACTACTATTCCTCTATCGTTTTTCCCCAACACCAAATAAGGAAATCTCCAGGAAAAAACCATAGAATTGATAAATTCTAAGCTTCTTTTTGATTCTGGAATATACATTCTAATTCTCAAATATATGCAATTTCAAAAGTTTTATCTCTTTAGAACATTCATTGCTTTTAGTACACACATAAAAGGTATTCAGTGAAGGAAAATCCCAAAACACTGGAAAGAAATAATTCATACACCTACCTCCCCCCCCACAAGATAATCACAGTTAAAATTTAGGCAATTGTTTGAAGTTTGAGAATTTTATTATCTCTCATCTCTCACTAAGCTCTCTCTCTCTCTCTCTATCCATCCATCCAAATAACCAAACATAAATCAAATATAAAACTGAGATTAAGCTAAACTAAACTAAATTGGGATTAAAATAGACTCTCTCTAGTTACTTGAATTTTTAGTTAACATATTGTGACATTTTTCCATGCCAGAACTTTGCAAAGCATGATTTGATGCAATACTAGCTGCATATATTTTATTGCATGACATGCTAGTATTTGAAAGAACTTCTTGTGTTTCCATTGTTGAACTCCTCAAAATATCTTCAGACAACCTGTTAATAATGCAGTACAAACTTATTACAATAGGGAGAATACCACCTAACATTTCAGAAGAAAGAAGTCAGAGGTAAGATATGCATAAGCCTTGGGGTCTGGCCTCAAGATGTTTAAAGAAGTCTTCCAAGAAGGGAAATGGAGAATTGGGCAAAGTCCATGATATAAGAGCTTAAAATTAGGGGATACTGTAAAGTAATTTTGATAACTAAACTGATGAGTACTTTAATTAGCCAGGTGAGCAGATTATTCTGATAACTTGATCCGAAGGAATTTCCTGAAGCAAACAGTAAAGTTATTTATTGATTTATAGTACTATATTTCCTCGGCAGAATTTTCCTAAAAACAACAGAAAAACCAAACTCTAAGTCATGCTAACATAGATAGTCTATAGTATTATCTAATTCCTATTAACACAGATGGTCTCAACTGTCAACGTGTCTTTTATAATTTTATTTAAAATTTTTAAAAGATTTTATTTATTTATTTGACAGAAAGAGGGAGAGAGAGAGCGAGCACAAGTGGGGGGAGCAACAGGCAGAGGGAGAAGCAGGTTCCCCGCTGAGCAGGGAGCCTGATGAGGGGCTTGAACCCAGGACCCTGGGATCATGACCTGAGCCGAAGGCAGACGTTTAACCAACTGACCCCTCAGGCGCCCCTATCATTTTAATATTAATTTTCCAAATATATTTTAAATATTCAATTATCTCTATTTTCACCACCACTGCCTAAATCCATGCTATCACTTTCTCTTACTTTGTCTTTTAAACTGATCGCTTTAGATTGCTAGCATTCATTTTCCACGAGGCAGCCAGACTGAACTCTGGGATACATGCATTTTTAAATCCTTACAGTGTTTCCACACCGTTTTTCTTTCTTCATTTTTTTTTTTTTGAGTACGTTCCACACCCAGTGTGGAACACAATGTGGGTCTTGCACTCACGACACAGATCAAGACCTAAGCTAAGATCAAGAGTCAGAGGCTTAACCAACTGAGCGACCCAGGCACCCCTTCACACTGTTTTTCATATAGTTTTAAGTTCCCCATGAGAGCCTTCCAGACCCATCCCTATAGCCTCATTTGGCTCACTGCATGCTATCCATGGTAGACCTTTTTTGGTTCCTTGAATTTGCCATGTTCCATCTATTAGAATGCTTTATCCTGCACTTTTTTTTAAAAAAAGATTTTATTTTTAAGTAATCACTACACCCAATGTGGGGCTCGAACTCACAACCCCGAGATCAAGAGTCACATATTCTTCCAATTGAGGCAGCCAGGCACCTTGCTTTTCCCGGACTTTCTTTTATCTAGTTAATTCCTACTTATTTTTCAGATCTCATTTGCTCATCCACTCTCAGAAAAACCTTCTTTGACTACTCCACCAAGACAAATATTGTACATTCTCATAGCTCCTTATATTCTTCCTTTACATTATTTAAATTTTTTACAAATAATTGATTTAATGCCTATCCCCCCCAAATAGTGGGGACACTTTATTTTGCTCTACATTCTGTGCTCAGGGTGCATGGCATAATATATGAACACACAATTTAGACAATAAATGTCTCAAAATTAATGGCACAATTCACATTTAAGCTGCAGAAAGAAGTACTTTGTTTTCCACGTACTTTGATAACCCACCCAGCTTAATTGCCTCTGCCTCCAAAAACACCTTTAAACTCTTAATTTGAGGGCACACCTTCTTTGTTAAATGAACCAAGTAGTTGTGAAAAAAAAGTGTTGCTTACAAATAAGCTATTAATTGAATTTTTTTTTCTTGGAGTAATAAATGAAATAGAAAATCATGAAAAATGGGAAGGTTTTAGAGAAAAATGTGCATGGCCCTTTGCAGTGGTATTGCTATGGCCTCCAGGACCTCTAAAAATCTGTTTCTCCTATTGAATGAAATGTGTGTGTGTGTGTGTGTGTGTGTGTAGTAGGGAGTGAAAATAGTAAACTGGTTCTTTTATTTATTTTTTTAACTTGAACCATATAGATACTTGTTCTGACTGAAGTTGGACCATTTTACAACATAGCTAAATCTCAATAACCTCACTAATGGAAACTGGCTTAATGTGGAAACATAAAATATGGTCATAACCCAAACCACCTATTTCCATTCATTCATTAATTATACTTTTATTCATAAACTTTAAGTTATAGTGATAATTTACATTTATACAGGACTTTCAATTTTAAGAGGTTTTTTTTTACACGCTTTGTTTTAGATAGGGCAGGCTAAACTACAGAAACAGAAAGGATCCTTAAAATTCAGTTCCTTTTAGGACAAAAGTTTATTTCTTTAGTCTAAAGCAGGGGTTCCAGGTTAGCAGCAGCTCTGCTCTCTCGCTCTTGCTCTCTTTTTTGTTTTTTATTTATTTTTATTTTTTTATTTTTAATTTTTTTTTGTTATGTTAATCCCCATACATTACATCATTAGTTTTAGATGTAGTGTTCCATGATTCATTGTTTGTGCATAACACCCAGTGCTCCATGCAGAACGTGCCCTCCTCAATACCCATCACCAGGCTAACCCATCCTCCCCCCCTCCCCTCTAGAACCCTCAGAGGGAGAGTGAGAGAGAGAAAAAGGCTCCCCGCTGAGCAGAGAGCCCAATGCGGGACTCTATCCCAGGACCCTGAGATCATGACCTGAGCGGAAGACAGACACTTAACTGACAGGTGCCCCTAGCAGCTCTGCTCTTATGAAATCTTTCAGGGATCCGGGCTGACAGTGGCTCTGCTATCTTCAACATGACACAAGATTATCCTAGGATTTGCCATCCCAGTCATTCTGGAAATGTGATGAACATTAAGGAGCATGCGTGAGGAGTTGTTTTGCAGGGGTGGGAGCTGGGGAGAATGCAAAAACCCGAAGTGGTATACATCACTTCTGTTCACATTTCTTTGCCAAGAATTTAATCTGGAGGCAGGAAATTCTCGTAGGTGTATGCTACCTATGTGCTCGGCTCTAACTCTATTTTTGTAGTAGGATAGAACAGATTCTGGTGGACAGGTTTAACTACATGTATTATCTCATTGGCCAAATAAAAATTTAAAGTCACTTCTCTTTCTACTTTTTAAAGGAATGAATGAGCATATCTCTAACCAACTTCTGAGAAGCAAAGAAGCAAAGAGGTAAGATATATTAGAGGCCTTGGTGATCTAGGAAATGACTAAGGTATTTGAATAACAAATTATAATAAATAATAATAAATTAGCTAGACCTGTCAAGCAAATAGGACAGAAGTTACTATAACTATACAGGATTTGCTGATAATAAATCGAATAATAAAACATTTTAAAATCTGTTCTGAGTTGAGTTTGTGTTGCCTAGTTGATACTTAACCATACAGCAAAGCCTTGACATTGACCCCTACATGAAGAAAAACAACTTTCAACTTTTGGCAAAGATAATTTAAACCATTGACTTTTTTTAAAAGTTAAGTTTGAAAATGAAGATAGATGAGGGAAATGCCAACCTCCTCTAAAGCCACATAAATTGAGAAGAGTTTTAGAACAGATAAGAGGATAAGGGCAACTGGCTGGCTCAGTAAGTTAAGTGTCTGCCTTTGGCTCAGGTCATGATCCCAGGGTCCTAGGATCTAGTCGCACATCAGGCTCCGTGCTCAGCAGGGAGTCTGCTTCTCTCTCTACCCCTCCTCCCAGCTCGTGCTCTGTCTCTCATGCTCTTTCTCAAATAAATAGATACAATCTTTAAAAAAAGCAGGAATAGACAAATAGATGAATAGAACATAGAAAGTAATGAAGCAATTCCATGTATAAATGACTATGACTCTTTTTTTCAGAGCTTATCTATATTTATTTGTTAAATGAATAAATCAATACATATCCATCAGCTCCAGTTGTTTTAACTTTGCTCTACACAAAGTTGCCGAATCTCCTAGGCTGACTATGAGTAGAGAGACACAGACAACTACACTTTCTATTCAGAATCCTTTTGACTTGGACTCTCCTTTGTTTTTTTTTTGTTTTGCTTTTTGTTTTTGATGTAGTGTTCCATGATTCATTGTTTGCGTATATCACCCAGTGCTCCTTTCAATACATGCCCTCTTTAATACCCATCACCAGGCTAACCCATCCCTCCACCCTCCTCCCCTCTAGAACCCTTAGTTTGTTTCTCAGAGTCCATAGTCTCTCATGGTTCATCTCCCCCTCTGACTACCCCCCTTCATTTTTCCCTTCCTATTATCTTTTTTTTTTTTTTAACATATAATGTATTATTTGTTTCAGAGGTACAGGTCTGTGATTCATCAGTCTTACACAATTCACAGTGCTCACCATAGCACATACCCTCCCCAATGTCTATCACCCAACCACCCCAACCCTCTCACCCCCCACCACTCCAGCAACTCTCAGTTTGCTTCCTGAGATTAAGAATTCCTCATATCAGTGAGATCATATGAAACTAGTCTTTCTCTGATTGACTTATTTCACTTAGTAATTGAAATAAGACTATAGGACTTTTTAAAAGGTCTTTTAAAGAAGTGGGAAAAGACGAACTATTCAGCTAATGCATTGGCAAAATGAGCCTTTTTAGGGAAATAAGATGAAAATAGATACCTGCCTCATACCATTCACAACAATAAATTTTAGACAGGTTAAAAATACTAATCATAACAGTATTAAGAGAAAATATAGGCAAATATATAACCTTGTGAATAGAAAAGTCTTCTTTTTTTTTTTAAAGATTTTATTTATTTATTCATGAGAGAGAGAGAAGCAGAGCAAGAAGCAGCCTCCCAAGGAGCAGGGAGTCCGATGCGGGACTCGATCCCAGGACCCTGAGATCATGACCTGAGCCGAAGGCAGACGCTTAACCATCTGAGCCACCCAGGCGCCCAATAGAAAAGTCTTCTTAAACAAGTTGTAAGAAACAGACAAAAACAGATCATGCAGGGCTTTCTAAAACATTTTGGTTTCTATTTCAAGATGACTAGAAAAGTGATTGAAATATTTTAGCAGAGGAATTGTGGGATCAGTTTGTTTTCAAAAGATCATTCTCTCAGATATACGGAGGAGATGGAAACTAGCATAAGAATTAATGGAGTTGGGAGGGTTTCTCAGCAAACTGTTTGAGAGATGACAGCAGTTTGGTCTAGAATGCCAGTGATGAGAAATACGAAGTGGACAGATAATTCTAGAAATACTTGGGACTCACAGTATGGGGTGGTGACAAGATAGATGCACCTATGAAACTAAGCAGGGTCCAGACCAGGAAATGCCTGATAGGACATATTAAAGATTTTGGACTTTTTTTATAAGGATATATGGTGAGGAGCAACATACTAGATTTCTTTAGTATGAATTCACTACAGAAAGGTGACCTAACACCCTAATCCAAGTGAGAAAAGGTAGTGGCCTAAAGGAAAGCGTTTGCAGTAGGGATGGCATGAGATACAGGGACATATGATTGGCTGGGGGAGTAAGGGAGAGGGACTGTTACAGGTAACCCTCAAGTTTCACCGAGATACGGAAGAGGTGCAAGTGAGGAGGGAATATAGGAGATGAATCTTTGACATGTTAAATCAGACATAGAGGTGGAATATCTAAGAGGAAATTTCCAACAGGGAGCTGAAAACACATGTCTGAAGCTCAGGGAGGGATTGGAGTTTGAGATGAAGATTTCAGAGTCATTAGCATTTTAATATCTAGCAGACTCTTGTTTTTTTCCCCTCCCCATTCTCTGTGTGCCTGTGAGGAAAGGGGAGCCCTACTCCTTGGGGGTTTATGTCCCTTCTTTTCCCTTCCCCTTAGCTAGGGGTCAAGGACTGACTGGTGAAGGAATAGGAAAGTCCATACATGGAAAGGAACAAAATCTGGATGTAATCTACACTCTAGAGCTGCATGTAGATCAAGTGGAGGCTGGGACTTTGCCTGAAGTCACACGCTGGGTTGTTTGTTTGTTTGTTTTTGTCCTGCTTCCTCCACATCCTTATCCTTTTCTCTGAGAGCTCTGCCTCAATAAGTCACTTGTCCAGACATTTTTGTCTCAGGTCTACATATGGAGAGCCAAATTTAAGACAGGTAACAATCAAGATAATGAGTTATTAAAGCAGCCTGAGAAGGGTGTCCAAAGTAAGAAAAAGAGCAGCCTAAAATGGAATGCTGAAGAACACCATTTACCATAAAGGTGGAGAAAAAAGAGCTCAGGAATGGGACTGAAAAAAGGAGACAGAAATGTTGTGGGGGCGGGGAGGTGCTGTGAATGGAAAATGTGGCGTTAGACATGAAAACCCACGGAGAACATTTTAAACCCAGTATGAAATGATACAGAGAAGTCAAGCAATGGAAGGATTGAAAATGACCTATTATATATAGACACAAAAAGCCCTCATTACACCCTTTTAAAGATTGGACATTTTTAGTATTTTGGAGACAAAGACTGATGATAACATATATTCTTTTTTTTTTTTAAATCTTTTTTTTTTTTAAGATTTTATTTTATTTATTTGAGAGAGAGAGAGAGAGAGCATGAGAGGGGGGAGGGTCGGGAGGGTCAGAGGGAGAAGCAGACTCCCTGCCAAGCAGGGAGCCTGATGCGGGACTCGATTCCGGGACTCCAGGATCATGACCTGAGCCGAAGGCAGTCGCTCAACCAACTGAGCCACCCAGGTGCCCTTTTTTTTTTAAATAAAAGGATTTTTAAGCACCTGTGTTATGGCACAAGCCCTGTACCAGTGCTGCAGCCGGAGACTGACAGTTCCTGCCCCCAAAGGGCCAATAGTCACAGTCCAGTGGGATAACTGTTGCAACAGTAGTAAGTGAAAGTCATTACCCATGCACCGAGGAATACTCAACATCTGCCAATTTGTGTTGCTACTTTGTTAATGATGAACAACCTTTTATACAGTTGTTTTGATTTATACACCATATTTAATATAATCTTCTGCTACAGTTCTTTTTAACAGAGTGTTAGGTATCTTGGTAGAGGATCAAATATGCTAACCCATATAATTGAAAGAAATGGGAAAAAAGCTACTTCATTGTGGGGCTATCCCTTATTTCCTCGTTCATTTACACATTTATGTTTATTTGTAGGGAAAAATTACTTCTTTCAGGACCTGATGAAACAAAGAATACCTTTTCTGTTATGAGCTTTTGTTTTATGAATAGTTCATTTCTTCATCTGCAAATTCATCTTTCCTGAATGGAGAGTTTGGTGAATAGATTATCCGCTCACTAGTGACCATATTTGTGTCTGGCTCTATGTGGTTAAATTATTATTCCTTGAGAAGGCTAACTGGAAGTAACAACAGCAAGTTGCTTTCTCCTCCTTGCCTCTAAATCTTCAATGAAAAGTGGCTACAATACAGACCGTGCTAAAATTCTCACAGCAATCTACTTATTACTGATAGTCTTCACTCTGGGGAGCTATGGAGATAGCATCATCTGTTCATTGTTTCTTGCCTTGTAATTCTGTAGCAAGGAAAATCAATGAATGTCAATATCTGTTTTGTTTACTTAAGTATTAGAAACTTACCCTTTCCTAGTGGGACTACTGAAGGCTTGCCTTTTAATTGGCTTGCCTTTTAATTGCAAATGGCCAAAAAGAGAAAAAAGATCTTCTATCTTTGGTTCTCCAGTTGTATTTGTATATAGTGATCATTTTCAGTCTGTCTTCTATCTCTTTGCTACTTTTTGTCAGTTGATGCTATCACACACACACAAAAGGGATGGAATATATTTATAGCAAAATATTGTGTGGTCTTGGTACTAATGTGATTTCATCTGATAGAAGTCTAGCAATATAAGGAGCAATAGGGCTCTGCTTACAACTAGTTTACCCCCAAGCCTCCAACCCTTAAACTTCACTCCTCCTGCTTTGCTTGTTGTTACCTTTTCCAGTATTAAAGAATACACTTTAAAAGAAGATAAAATTATGAATGCTTTTCTTCCACCTCAGCAAATAGAATATTAGGAGCTTCTAACACTAGCTGATCTCAATTTTTGTGTGATTAATCTAAATCAATTGAGAAACTGAGTATGTACATGTTTATAATTTTTTTCCATTTACATTTGAACAACGCATTTTATTTTTTTGGATAATCTTCAGCTCATATTTGTTACTAAATTTTAGAAAATTTCTTAACTTAAATCTGGTAATCCTTCATTCTCATTCTGTAACTTCTGATGTTCTTTTCACATTTATGACTTCCTATTTCTTCACATCATAAGATGGATCTTCTTTCATAGTAGTGGTGGTGTTTAACTAGTTTAGGAATTACAAAAGCTCATTTCAAAGCCACATTTTTCATTTCCTTACATTGACTTGTGTCTTCACAGTGAGATCTAATCATTTGAAACTTTTGGCATCTGTCTTTTATTACAATGTAAAATTTAGTAAGGCTGGTATATCTAAAAAACCCCGGCAATTCCTTCTTCCTTTATGGACTTCAATGGTAAGAAAATTAGTACTAGATTCTTTTCCTTTGATGTCAATTTTTAATGTATTTTAAAAATCCATTTCTTTGCATAGGCAATTTTAATCATGGGATACTGTGACTATCTTGACTGAAAATGATCACCCTTAGAGTAAGAAGTTTTATTGGCATATTAATTATCAACAACTAGGGGCGCCTGGGTGGCTCAGTCGTTAAGCATCTGCCTTCAGCTCAGGTCATGATCCCAGGATCCTGGGATCGAGCCCCGCATCGGGCTCCCTGCTCAGCGGGAAGCCTGCTTCTCCCTCTCCCACTCCCCTTGCTTGTGTTCCTGCTGTCACTCTCTCTCTGTCAAATAAATAAATAAAATCTTAAAAAAATAAAAATAATAATTATCAACAACTAACTTTAATATAAAAATTGTAATTAGGTAATTTAAACTCCAAAATAATTAATCTGCCCATTCAATAAAATTCATTGAGCAGCTATTATGTGCCAGGCACTATTCTAGTTGCTGGAAGTAGAGCAGTGAACAAAATAGACAATAACTCATGCCCTTGGGGAGTTTATATTTTAGTTGGGAAGTATAAACAATTAACAAGGAAAAAAATAAAATTTATAGTATACTAGATGGTAATAGTTATTAAGGGGGAAAATAAAGCAGGCAGTGAAAATAGAAATCGTGTCTGAAAAATGTGCAGTAATTGATAGAATGGCTAGGGAAATCTGCATTGATACGGTGATATTTGAGAGAATACTGGTAGGAGATGAAGAAATGAAATAGGAGAGATGAATATTCGAGGAAAGAGAGAATAGCAAATGGGAAGTTCCAGGAGCATGCCAAGTTATGCTCCAGGAACAGCAGAGGCGAATGTGGTTGGAGTTGAATGGGCCAGGGCACAAATTGAGGGTAGGAAGACTAATGGAGTAGGGGTGGAGGGCAGATCCCTGAGGGCCTTGTAAGTCATTTTTAGAATTTTGGTTTTTAGTCTAATTGAGATGCTAAGCCTTCAGAAGTTTTTGAGCAAAGGCATGATTTATTCTGACTGAAGTTTTAAGGGGACCATTATGCCTGACGTGAAGAGACTAGAATGAAGGGGGGCAAGGGCAGAAGCAGGAGACCAGGAAGAAGGCAAGAGATGATAATCCAAGTGGAATTTCTGTGTAACTTTAGAAGGATTACTGTCTTAAGAAAGCCCAAACTTCAGAAATAACTGTCAATATTTGTTTAAATAAGATAAATATTTTAATCAGTCTAAGATATAAATCAAGAAACAGCACAAATATTGAGTAAGCAGTACTTAAAATACACATTTATTGTTGAATAATACATCAGTATTAAAACTGTTACGTTTCCTTCATCGTATCATACAATCATCATAACCATTCACAATTATTGGTAGTTTGAATAACTGAGATAAATACTGTAATTATGTAGGCCTCATTACTTGAATATTTAAAAAAATTTTTTTTCTTCCCTGGAGTTGTAAAATTTAATATTATCTTTATTGTTTTAATTTTACTTTTTGTTCCATTTTTAGATTCAGAGAAAATTAAATTATTGCATTATAACTTGGAACCATATTGCTAAATATTTAAGATATGTTAAAAATCTTTAGCATAGACTGAATCTTTTTTTTCAATTTTATAGCTCAATTAATACTTAGACACCTGTTTCTTTCTTTATATAGCTTTTGGTATCATCTTGTATTATTACATTTTACACAATGTTCTAATTGCTTTTTACCGCTGGGAATACAAATATATACAAAGTTCAAGTTTGTTATAATAACTGTTAAAATTTGTAAATATTTTGAAAACTTAAGTAAAAACTCTACTATTGGCAGATTAGCATTCCCCAGATGAGGAAATGAGGGAATTAACGATTATGTGTAACCGTGGACAAGGTAATTTACTAATCAGTAGCAGCCCCTGGGAGCAAGCAACAATTCCTCTAAATTTTAGATTGTTTGTATATCCAAGTTATCTTTTATCTTCCAGCTGTGGAATTTTGAGTCCATGATGTAATGCTAATGATGAACAAATTAGCAGAACTGCTAAGTTTTTAGGGTCCCATGTTGTAGAACAAAGGACAGTAATTTGGAAATACCGTTCATAACCCTTTCGTTCTGCCTTTAAATTTGCAGTTGCATAGTTTATTAAAGACATAAGACTGTAAGAATGGCCCAGGGGTTGTTTTAGCAATCAGCGATTTATTTTAAATGTAATGCATAATTATTTTTTCCCCTATCTACTGTATGCTAATGAATAGGACGTATTCTTCATTAAGTGGCTTTTCAGACAGTCATTTTCAAAGTATACGTATGTGTCACTATCTAGCCAGATCTTTGACCATACAAGCAGAGCACACTCGCCCTGTTCTCTCCTCTTCCCTTTTTTTCTTTGCAAAACGAAAACGGGCTAGAACGTGTTCCCGTGATGCTAGTGACGTGAGTCCCAACCGGGTCGCGTGACCGACACCCAACCTTCCCAGCACCCTGCCCCCGCAGCCGGGGCAGGAAATCTCGCGAGAAACCGCCTTACTATCAGAACTTAACTGAGGTTCCAGCGAGTTACTCTGAAAGGAAGGTGTGGCTCAGTGGGGGAGTTTTTGCTTTCATTCTAGCATTCATGGTCGAAGCAAAGGCCTTCTGGGGTTGCCAGAGTCTGAGCAACCCAACCTAGAAAACGGCGGGGGGAAGTGGAGGGTGAGGCGGCAGTCATATCAGAAGTGAAACGTGGCGCACGGCGGGCGTCGCCCCTCGCTAAACTGGCTTCTGCTGGGGTGGGCCCGGAGTCACTGGGAGGCTGTGGGAGGCTGGGACCCTTCTAAGGAAGCTGTCAATTGCCCACATCCGGCCCCCGCTGTGTCAACACGGAGCGGCGCCGAGATGAAATGGTGGCTCACCTCGCCCTCCCACCCGGGGCACCGCGGCTCGCGGGTCGGCTTGGAGCGGTTTCTAGTGCCCCGCGCCCCCAACAGGGCCGGGGCCCTACACGGGCCCCGGCAGCATCCCCAGGCAGCTCACGACTTAACCCCGCATCTTTCCGCTAAATCCATTCCAGATTTAGGCAGCAGCTTTATAGCGAGTTTAACTGGGTAATTTTGACGTCTCGCCTCCTTCACCTAAACCCTCCCTAGGCTTCTCCCTCGTACATCCTCCTCCACCCACCTGGTCTCTCCCTAGACGGGTTTGCGCGAGTGTGAGACCCAGGGCGGGAGAGCGAGATCCGCGAAGGCATAGGGTTGGGAGTCGCTAGAGGGAGGTGTGGGACCGGCGAGGAGGGGGCTTGGAGAGGGAAGGGGTGCTGGCAGGCGGAGGGAGTGGTGGGAGGAGGCGGCGGGGGGGTGAGGGGGTAGGAGGCGGAGGCCTGGGGACGGCCGACTAGGCTTCGCCCCATCCGAGCGCTCTTTTCTCTCGCCGCGCAGTCTCGAAGCAGCGCGGTCTCGTGGGGGAGCGTCAGGCCGCCGAGGTGCCCGCGGGAGGCAGGCCGGCCCCGGGCGCGCACGCTCGGCCGAGCCCCGGCGCGCCCCGCGCCCGCGCCTGCTGACAGCTGCAGCTGGGCTCGAGCTCTCCGCTCCCAGCTCCTCGGCCTCCGCCCCCTCGGGCTCCCTCCCCTCCGCCCCTACCCCTCCAGCCCGGTGCGCTAGTTTCGCAACTGCTTGCCTCTCGCCCGGTGCCGGGCTGTTGTCCATTTCCCGGCCCCTTCTTCCTGAGCACTTTGCCCCCTGCATTTGGAGAGAGGGGCTGGAAAGGGGGCGGGTGGAGCGTCCAGAGGAGAAGGAAGCAAGGGCCGGAGGAGGAGGAGGAGGAGGAGGAAGAAGAGAATCGGCGGACCGTGGGGAGGAGACCCCACGCCACCCTTTCTGGTCATCTCCCCTCCCGCCCCGCCCCTGCGCACACTCCCTCCCGGGCGAGCTACTTTCGGACGGGGAAAGTGAGGGCGGCCCTGGGTGACAGTGCCGCGGGGCCAGTCCCGGGGAAGCCGCGCGTCTGCTCGAGTCTCGTCTGCCGCGCTCCCAGCCAGGGACCGAGGATGGCTTCGACCACAACCTGCACCAGGTTCACGGACGAGTATCAGCTTTTCGAGGAGCTCGGAAAGTAAGCGCTTTACCCGCATCCGCATGTTCCCTTTCCAGCAGAGGGCAGGTCGCGTTACCCCAGACCCACCGGCCTCCCGCGTGGGGCGAGGGAGTTTGGGAGACCAGAGGAGTGGGAGGAGGGCCAGTGGTGTGGCAGCTCTGAGAAAGGTACTGCCTTAGCAAGAGGAGGGGACAGAGACGGGAAAAGACCCTCCACCCCAGCTGGTGGCCCATTCCGATGATCCTAAACCCACCTTCTCCCACTCCCCCACCCTCTTGCACTAGAGACTTAGTGGATTTACGATCCCTGCAGTTGTAGCTGTCATCCTGAGAAGTGTGCGAGCGTGTGTGTGTGTGTGTGTGTGTGTATAGAGGAAACAAGAACCCATGTAAAATGCAACATAGATCATGTTTTCTGTAAATAGAGATGCCTCCTGGTTAGCCGGCGTGTCGGCCGTACAACCCACGTACGGATGAGAACTCACTGCCACAGACGGTGCCATATTTATTGATGCCGAAAGTTCAACTTGTCGTAGAGTCTATTTCGCATCCAGTAGTTCTGTCCAGGAAAAGGGTCACCCAAAGGAACTCGACCCCCTGCCCCATATCCACTATTAATCTTTGCACTAGATTATTCGCTCATCATCATCCTTCCTACGATTTACATGTGCCTCTTCGCATCCTCTGGGAGGATTTATTTATACAGGCAACGGGAAAGACCTCGAGACCGAGAGAAAGCTTCCCAAGGGTAGCCTAGCGTTGTATAAAACGACCTCCTACGCCCGACAGGCAGAACTACTCGGAGAATTTAAGGAAGGGGACCGGAGACCTCCTGAGGACCTGTGTGCTTAGGGACCTAGGGGCCAAACCGTGAATGTTGATTTATGTAGCATCCAACCCAAACCCAATTCCTCTATCGCTAGTGTCGACTATTACTTATGAAAGGGGTGCGTTTATATGTATGTGGTTGTTTTATACAATTGAATTCAAGAAAATGTAATTATCCTTTAAATGTAATGAAAATTATATCCTTATATATTTATATGTTGTCTGCTGTTAAAACATGGAGAATATGTCGGAAGAGCAGCTTAATTCAAATCTCTCCCTTCCCCCAGCTCAAAACAGGGCACAGAGAAATCACCATATCAGGATTTGTTAAACAACACAAATGTTCCCAAGATTTATATTTTAATGAAAACAATCGCCATATTTACTTACTCGGAGCCACATTAATTTTTTTTCTAACAAAATAAATAGGCAGCAGATTTTTGCTGCTCCTCCTCAGCCATGCTCTTTGCAGGGTTTCTTTTTTTTTCTCAGAGCATTTGGTGCTGTGTGAGTGTGATTGTAAAATGTTTTCAAATTTCATGTGCAAACAAGAGCCATCATAATTGGCAGTTCCTTTCATTTTGTTGATTAATAATGTGTGCTCCCAGTTAAATAAAATTTACTTTTATTCTTCAACATTAAAGAAGGTTTGGGTTTCCAGGAAGAATCGTTCATTTTCTGGATATTACTGTAGTGCACTGATATTTTACAAATCACTAAATGCAATAAAAATGCTCAGATTGTTGTAATTTTTTAAAGGGATATCAGAGCTGAGTATATTGATGACATGCTAATTATTCGTTTTCAGGGGGGCTTTCTCAGTGGTGAGAAGATGTATGAAAATCCCTACTGGACAAGAATATGCTGCCAAAATTATCAACACCAAAAAGCTTTCTGCTAGGGGTGGGTATTTTCAACCACATATACAGTATATGTTAATTTTGTATTTGTCATGTTGATGTTGGTTCTGTTGTTCTGTAGATATATAGTTATAATTGAACTGTAGACTTAGGTGTCCTATTACATTTTGAGATTATTTCCTTCCAGAATGCTTCTTGGTATGTATAGTTTAAAAGTAAGTGAACACATGAATTTTAACAACAAATTATTAAATAATTACAACTGTCCTATGAGCAATAGCATACATAACTATATTTTAAAGCAAGTAAGTGTCACTGAGTGCATTTTGCCTTTAGCTCTGCTGTGAAATAACTTTCAGAAATACCCTGGAATGGAAAAATGTAAGTCTCACAACTGTCATTATTCTCTTTTGCTTTTGAGAGGAAAAATAGGTCATAGCTCAGTTGAATCATATTTCAGTTGTAGTTACACTTGAACTTAATTCATCAAGGTATATTTAACAGTAATAGCTTTGGGAGGAAAAATTTATCATTGCTATATTCTAGGAAGTTTAGCTTGATTTTGATGTGTCTGTGTGCAGTCCAGACCTTTACTGGATCTTCCGCATTAAGGCTTCTCATGGACTCCTGTAATGTATTTTACATGTGCTTTATAGCCACAGAGATAATTCTTATCATAAAATAGCTGTTGACATAGGCAAAAAACTTAAAGGGACCTCACTGCATTCTTTCTATTTTGTTGAACTCATGCAAAAGTACTTACACTGAAATGTTAGGCATTCTAATTATTGTGAGCACGTGTCTAAGGTATTTCCATGGGAATTTATGGTTTAATGAAATTAAAATGAACAAAATGCTACAGTATAAGCCCATTTCAGTGACCTGGTTTATTTTAAGTAATGAGTGAAGAAATTCTATTAGGGTTAGATTGCCTCACTTAATTTGTCTTCTAAAAAGTCCTGCTTCCTAGTATCCTGGTATCCTTGTGTTTGATCTCTGCCGTGATTTTTCCCCCTATCTGTTACAAATTCTACTTTTACATATACTTGAGGTTTAGATTGGCATTTCAGTTTATTCATTTGAGCGAGATTTTGTTGTAATTTCCTTCATCAGATTTTAACAGCATTCTGAGGAAAGTCTGTGTGCTAAAGTAAGCAGTACCATAGCTTCATAGCTTGAGAACTCATGAGAAGCACGTTATGCTCAATTATATTCCCCTTTCCCTCTTCTCTCCACAGGAAGGTTCTTAACAGTCAAAAGGAGTTGCTAATCTGTAAATGACATTTTAGTTTTTAAAAAGAAAAAAATGAAAATGTGTAATTCTTTCGGTGCTTACGTGTTTTCTTGCTGTGTGCCAGGTACTTTTGGCAAGAGTAGGGGTATCAATTTTTTGGAGGCATTACAACACCTATCCAAAATCTCTCAGTGGCTTTAAATTTTCTCTCAAAACAAATCAGTCTTGTGCTACACTTTTACTGATTTCCTTAATTAGAGTCATCCCTCTTCATCTACCCTAATTCCTACTCCCTACATCAGAAAGGCAAATACATGTGTCTCTGCTCACATACATTTTATTTTCCTTTCATCTGCCTCCGTCTATGGAAGATAAGTCTTCTCTAACTTGATGGGATTCCTTCTTCCTGCTAGTGTTTCTCACCTGCTCATACTCTACTTTAAAGAGCTATCTACACCCAAAGCCACCTTGCCTCATCTGGATTCAATGATTCCAATTACATTTAGGAAAAGTAATTAGGGTGAAGTGCTAGAAGACATGCTGCTTCTCCTTCTCCAGTTTTCTTTCCTTGTGACTTTGGGCAAGTTTCTTAACCTGCTATGTTCACCCTTCTGAGGATTGAGGTTGTAAAGAAGCAGGTGTTGGAACTAAATGCCCTGGGTTTAAATTCTGATTCCCCTAGGTATTAGCTGTGTAATCTTGGGCAATTTACATATTTTTGATGAGCCTTCATTTTTTCACCTGTAAAATGGAGTAATAATGTAACCCTTCCTTTCATAGGGTTTGTGAGGAGTGAATTAATATAGAAGAGCACCTGATACATAATATGTATTCAATGAATATTAGCTGCTATTATTATCTCTTGGGTTGTTGTAAAGATCAGATGAGATTACTTACATGAAAGAATGTGAAAATTATAAATCCAGGGGCAGCCTTGATTTAGCTGTGAGAACCCAATTTGAATCTTGGCTTTAGTACTTAGTGTGTAAATTTGGTTTAGTTACTTACCTTTTTTTGATCTTAGGTTCTTCATCAATAAAATGGGGCAAAAGTAGTCATAGGGTATCATGGATTGTTTTGAGGATTCAGTGAAATTATGAGAATCACTTCTTAATTGCAAAGTACTGAGTCAATTTTACCTATTACTGCTCACTTGTAAAATATTACAGTACTTTCCTGCAGAACGTTCAATTTATTTTATCACCACAACAATTAGAGCTGCTTATAGCATATTTATATCTTTAAATGTGTACATTTGTTTAAACTATACCCATATTAAGTTATAAACTCTTAAAAATGCTTTCATTGTTTAATATTTCACAGCATTGAGTACATAGGAGGGGCTCAGTACAGAGTGACTAGGATCAAATGTGGCTATTAAATGGTTTGTAAAGTTAAATACTTAGTTTATTTAACAAGCAAATACTAGATGTAATCTATAAAGTAGTATATTAAGAGCATATGCTTTAAAATATGAACATTCCTTTAAAAACATTCCCTTCTCAGACTATAATAATCCTTAAAATGATCTTTGCAGAAAAATTTTAAGATAATATATTTAAAGGGAAATTAGAATGATATGTAAATTAGCATACATTATTTTCCTTAACGTACTGATTTGTTTTCTTTTGGCTGTGCATAGCACTTTTTGTGGAGCATATAATTTTTTGTACAAATTTTTGTTTGTATTATTTAAAATGCCATGTCTTTGTAAATCTGAGCTTTAAGCCTGTTTGTTTTAAAGACCAGGCAGGTCCTCCAACTCAAATAATGTTCTTTAAATGTAGTATTAACAACTGAAAAAGAAAGGCCATTGTCAATACATTTAAGACCATGAGAGATTGCCAAAAATTTGGCTATATTCCTGCACAAATTTGCGCATCCAACTATACTGTCACCCAGGCATTTTTCCTGTGCCTAGATGTTAATGGATTTCCAGCAGACAGTTTCAGTTGCATTTCCTCTCAGCTGTTAGTCACACAAACCATATTTGGGAGACTCAGAGTCTGTTGAAGAATTTCTTCCCTTTTGCATTAACACGTGCATGCACAGAGCATTCATTATATGATACTGATCAGATAGATTAAGTACACTGATACATAGTTTGGCTTGTTTTAAAAATAAATAATGTAGAAAAGTTTCAAACATATTTTATATGAAATTTCTGTCTTAAGTTTTTCATTAGATGGGATTAGAAGACATGCTTAATAAATGGTGGCTAGTGATGATAGAATTTTATCTCCTATTTTTACCATGGGAAGTAGAAATTATATAATTTTGGTCCCAATTGGGTTGGTATTTAACAAATGCTAATTTGCTCTGCGGTTTTCATACTTTGTTGATTTTGACATGTGTATAACTGTAACGTATTGTCAGGTTATGTGAAGTCCATGAAGGGTTGTGATTGCAGTTCAGAATCCAGTGGACTGATGGTTCTGATAGCAGATGTCTTTAGAAATAGTATTTGTGATTATTTCACATTTTAAAGGCTCCCTGTGGTAAAAGATTTTTTTATGGTAGTAATGACTTCTTGATGTTCATTTTCCAGTGTAATTTTTGATCATTAGTAACCACTTTTTATTACATGGGATCTGATATGCCACAGTCATCGTATTTGTAAAATGTAAACTACAATAGAAGCTTGAAATAGTACACTATTACAAATTTTTCTACTCCCTTGGTGAAGTTAAAAAAAAGACTTCATTTTATATTTCTGTAATACTTCACAGATACAATACAATTAAATCATTTGGCATTCTTTGATTTTTGCTAGTTTTGTTAATTCCCAAATTGATGATCTTCGTAGACTATGAATCAGGACTTTATAAAACTAGTTGACCATGTACACCAAATTAAATCTCATTTATGAAATCTAAATGTTGCATTTATGTCCTTAAATAGTCTTTTTTTATGTTATAATAGAGATGTCAATAACTCCTGGTACTTTTTTTTTCTTCCTTGGCATTCAGGCAGTCAAGAAATTACTGTCATTTTTCAGCCTTATGGTTACTTAAATTGGAAAGCAGAACTGAGATGTTATAGATGAATCAAGTTATTCTGATTATACATTATTGATTTGGCAATTTGGAGCTAATTGGGCAAATTAATATTTTTTGGAAGTTTCTTGGTTGGAGCAATGTTTTAAGAAAAAACTAGTAAATTATTTTTATTTTTGCATATGGAATTTCTATGGCTCTTTAATTATTGGGCCCCAAAGTGGCATGTATCATTTTTAGGATTTAGTGTCCCTTAGTTATGTTTAGTTGTATTTGCATTCTGACATAGATTTTGATATTAGATATCTGTTTTCCTCTTTTGGTGAATGAGAATTTTATTGTTGTCCAGACTGGTTAGGAGATAAAAATGTAAATCTGCTTTTCTAGGAAATAATAATCTTTTCTGTATTCCAGCATCATTAAAATAGGCAAACTTAATAAAGAAGGTGGTTGTCAGATACCTTACTGTGATACTAATAACTAGTGTCAACCTCTGCCTGACTGATCATGCAGTAGGAATTGAACACCTGGAGAACCTTCATTGTTTATACAGTTAGATTAATACTTTTCATTTCCCTTGAAATACTGAATCAACTTGGTGTAAAAATTAGTAAATTTTTATGGGCCCTTTTAAGGTTAATAATCATGAACTGTTATAAAGCACATACTAGGATTGTCTTGGGCATTTAACTTCATTTGTTAACTAGAATTTTATTTAATTTTTAAGTCTTTCTCTTGGGCTGATACTGTGGCAGACCAACTCCTAGTGTCTCTAGGGCTGAGTTGGCATTTTTCTTTCTTTTTTTTTTTTTTTAACATCTGTCTCTCTGCATTTACTAGGGTATGGTGTACACAGTGTTTTTTTTATTATTGACAATTAGTTAATGATTGTTTAGTAAATTGCACTGCTATACATTAAGTGGAATCTTAGCAATATTTTTACTCTAAACACAAAACCTTTGTAGTAATTTACATTTCATACTACTTTATAGATTACTAAGCACATTCACATATGTGGCCTTATTTATTTTTATTTAATAAATATTGAATGAGTACAGTAGGCAGAGTGTTAGGAAAAGTAAGTCTATCTACACAAGTAGACATCATAGAAGACATAAATGGTTTAAGTCTAGCATGAATAAAGTGCTGTTGATTTTCAAAGGAGGGAAAGATTATTTCTGCCTGAAGAGATAAAGAAAGGCTTTTATATAATATGGATTTAAATACATTTTTAAAACTATAATGCAGATAGGGCTCAAGTACCAAAGTCTAAATAAACAATTTGGAGAGATTATTCAGGGCCTTTCATAAAAAGGACTATGTCTTACACATCTTTCATTTTCTCAGTGCAACGTATAGAATTGATTATTTCTTTGGGAAAATATATTTAGAGTTCCAACTTGTGAGAGAAGATAGTGTTTTAATTGCTGCAGTCACTTAAAATCAAACTGAAGTTTGACAGTCCTTCTGTGCTGTTTTCTGGAAGGAAAACAATGTAGTGAAAAATCTTACTAAAACAGTAGGAAAATGATTACAGAAGAATGAAGTGTTTTGGTAAAATTAATTGATTAACTGATTGAAAATATCTCAATATACAATAAGTTCCTAGGGTTACTTCTTCTAAATGATTCACATGTTGCTGAAAAGAAAAACTCAGTCCTTAACCAAAGCACAGAGGTACTCAGAAAGGCATTCTATTTCTCTGGCTCATCTTGTTTAACCAGTGAAGGATGGAAGACAAATGTTTGCCTTTTTGTTGTTTCTTGTTAGACAACACTGTTGTATGTGTCAAATTCATACAAAAATGTGGCAAGTGAAAGAAAAAATATAAAACTGTCAAGTTTTATAAATATTTTATAAAATTTTATAAAATTTATAAATTATAAAACTTGACAGTTTTATATTAATATGTTGGAAAAATAACTTAGGTGCAGCAAGTCATATAAAGATATGTAGATAATATTGTCATGTAATATTTATGAACTGTTGATTCTACCTAAGAGTTTCTTTTTTAGTTAGATTACATAGGGATTAAAACATTTTTATTACATAAAATCTTATATATGAAATTATATTTTATATAGTTGGAAACAGTAAGCACCCAATAAACCTCCACTCGATAGCTAGAGTATTCCCTCTACTTTTGAAGCTACCTGTATGTTCTTTTCTGATCCCCATCTGTTGCCTTACTCCAAGAGTTAATCACTATCTCTTTTTTTAGGAGAGAAATCTCTTTTTATTTCTCCATGCCCTGGAACTTTTTAATTAATTGGTTGATTTCAGTTGGCCAATCAGTTACCAATGGAAAATCTATGCTCTCATTATCTAGATATATTTAATTGTATATGTATATGTATTATATTGTATATGCATAAATTTATGGAATAAACTGCATTAATTCTCATATTAGTATATAATTTTACCCTATCCCTTAAGGCAAGGGAAGGCTTAAATTATTTGGAATTTATATAGTAATAGGAAATTATTTTCTCCCTATGTCTTTTTGAAACAATTTCATTAATGATGATGCCTACACATTGAAATAAAGCAAGAGCAAGTTATATAAAACTACCTTATTAAAGGTAAATATAGTTAGTGATGATTAGATTTTTATTCTATCTTATAGAGAAGTTATAGAGTTGAGATATGCCACATCATGGCATTAGTGTTTAAATTAAAATTTGATATATATTTTTTTTAAAAGATTTTATTTATTTATTTGAGAGAGAGAATGAGATAGAGCATGAGAGGGGGAAGGGTCAGAGGGAGAAGCAGACTCTCCGCTCAGCAGGGAGCCCGATGCGGGACTCGATCCCGAGACTCCAGGATCATGACCTGAGCCGAAGGCAGTCGCTTAAACAACTGAGCCACCCAGGCGCCCTAAAATTTGATATTTTCGTAAAGAAATACTTCTGTGATTTTTGGAGACGTGTTCTGATAACTTGAATTTTTGCTGTTAAGTGTATTTATTAGTAATCCAGGCCCAAACTCTACTCTTCCCTGGTGGACTCAGTAATTTCCTCCTTCTATGAATGGTGCCATAATTTTCCTGGACTTTCAAGCGTGCTTGATTTTCTTTGTTTTCCTTAACCCATCTCAACACTTTCCATCTTTTCCTTTTTCACCAGTCTAACTTGAGTTCTTTTTTTCTTCAGCTCTTTTAAACAGCTTGCTAAACAGGTTCTCCAGCCGACGATTATCATGTTTTGTTTTGTTGTTTTTCATTTATGCAGTTGATCATTACCCACTGTGCTGGGCATCTTGATAAATTTTAGGGATACAGAGGTGAAAGACAGAGATCTGCCCTCAAGTATTTTGTGGTCTATTGGTGTGGATGATAACCTGGCAAGTATAGTATAGTTTTTGAGGACTATAATAGAATTATGCACAGGGCTTTCATATAGATACAGGCTGGAGGAGGTTGTTATCACAGATTTCTTGAAGAGATGTGTGAGACTGTGTTTTTGAATGGCAGTTGAGCCTGGTAGAGGAGGGAGAAATGGTTGTCCAGGCAAAGTAAGCAGCCTGTTCAAAGGAAGGGAGAAAGTTCTGGCTCCACCCTCCAGAAGGAATGAGTACATCTAGTGTTGTTGAAATCCTTTAAAACTCCATTCAGGTGCTGCCACCTCCATGATGCTGTCTCTAACTTATTCTCCACCCTTCCTTTCCTTCTCTAGGCTGAAGTGATTCTTTTCCTCCTCCTATGAATAGCTTTTTCATGTTTCTTAAGCAGCTGATCTCACATTTCTCCTTTTGTATTTTAGTTATATATGTTGTAGCTTTCAAACATCTTGTGGACATTTTTAAGCTTACCTTTGAATCTGTGCCTGGCACAGTAATTACAGTATTGAAGATACTTGTAAATGTTTGTTGAGTGAGTGGACAAATGGATGAGTAGGCAAATAAGATTCTGTGTCTAGAAGAAGACATATGCTTAACAAAGACAGACCTGTGACAGATAAAGTAAGTGAAAATTGAGTTAAGGCTTCATGTCAAATGGAATACACTAACTCTATAAAATAATCTTTAATTCATAAATTATTTCATTAGTTCCTTGATGACAAATTATGCTATTTTGGAAAGAGTTTTGTATAATTTAGAAAGTTTTTGAGCAACTCTGTGTAAATTCTTACTGCTGTTTTTTATCATGTAATATAAAGTGGCTCAATGATAAGGGGTTATCATTTTCATGGTCTGTGTGTCCATTGGTACCACTTCAGTAATGCCATACACATGCTATCATTACATTATTTTAAATGTTTGAAAATAACCAATTTTGAATTTAAAGATGGACAGAAAAGATAAACTAATA
>NC_138370.1:93244679-93255251 GCF_054177405.1 Leptonychotes weddellii
GTCTGCTTGAGATGCTCTCTTTCTGCCCCTCCCCCCACTCATGCTCTCTCTCTCTCTCTCTCTCTGTCTCTCTAAAATAAATAAAATCTTTAAAAAATAAAAAATTCATGAGAAGTGAGGTAATCAGAAAGTGTCAGTAAAGAGCAAACTTAAAAGAAGATAGATGCATACTTTTTGTACCCAGAGTGACTGACTTATCATGTATAAATTTTCACAAAAGCATGCAAAAAACTGATGAAAAGAGATGGAAAGTTGTTTTTTTTTTTTTTTTTTTTTTGCAGTGAATTACTGAGTACAGCAAGATCTGTTGGAAGGTATTAAATAAGGTGGGTTGTGGGATTTTACAGCCCTGAGTCATTAGGGATGAACAGCTGATAAGAGAGGAATAGCAACTTATCAACCTCACATTTTGTTTTATTTAGCTCTGGGGCAATACAAAAAAAAAATTAAGTGCCTAAGTGGAAGATAAAGGGGAGGAGGATAATTAGAGGGTTTTTTTTTTTTTATTATTTATTATCAACCAGTATTGTAGAAGTGCCCTAAGGAATTCCATTGGTGTTTATAAACAAGGAAAGTTTTAGATAGTTTCTGCAGTTGTGGTATTAGATTAATAACTATTGCAACAAATGTTTATAGGTTTCTGTTCAAAACCAAAAGTAAGATGTTTAATATTCTCTGCCGGAATTCCCATTGTCTGGATTAGTACCTGGTACCCTTCACAGATATCTATTGAATAAAATGAATGATTGCATGACTCCCAAACTGCATCATTTTATGATTAATGAATACACATTTAGGGACCCAGAACTTTTAACAGTAAGGTTTGTATACATTATTTCCAACTATTGCCTTTTCAAAAAAATTTTTTAAGGAAAGCTCACGATTGCACAGTCAGATTAATTCTGTGATATAATTTAGCACAAGCTGGTGCTTGGAAAATAGTCATTTATTCCCATCATTAAATAATGGGAATTTACTCATTTACTCATCTACTACTTAGAAGATAACTTCATTTTAGATATTTAACCTCCCTAGCCAAGTTCAACCATGCAATATGTTCTCTCCGTTTTTAAAAGGATCTTACAGCTGTAAAAAAAAAAAAAAAAAAATTGTAAGATTTCCCCAGTTTATTAATTTAAGGACTGTATAAGTCAAAGGAGGAGATATTGTTTTACTTTCTCTATAATTTATAAAATTCATGGTAGAATATTTTGGAGTTGAGGTAGGAGCTTTGTTGAGCAGAAAATCTTCTGTTGACTTCAGAAGCAGTGATTCAAGGTTGATATAGTCATTAGAATGTAGGTTGGAAAAAATTCTAATTCCAGATTACAAGCAGAAATTTGAGGGTCACAGTCCACTTCTGTTCTCCTGAGTATAGATCTCCCGATTTCAGGCCATTTTTTCATTTTAGTAGAATTGGAGAGGGCAAAGAAAAAACTGTCAAAGAGAAAAGTTTGCCTTCTGTAAATAGGATTGAGACTTACTTTTCTCTGATGTGATCTGGAAATCATTTTTGGAAAAAACTTTTGGGTTGACTGCTTTCTATGCATCTTTATGTTCAGGAAAAGGGCAAACAAAATTGTTAACCTTAGTTGGTTTGAAAGAAAAAAATTATGTTTTATATTGACAACCAATTACTCGATTGCCTGTAGCTTTGTATCCTTCATTTAGTCCTGATAATCATAGTGTCTATATTCTGCCAATGACATAATAAAGAGAGGGTCGTAAGGCATGAACAGGGATGGCTGAAGGATCACTGGGATAGTTTATCTTTTAAAATAGTAATGATCCCTAAAAATCGAATTCATATTTGTTGAACTTTTGCAAACTTTATTAGAGACTTTAAGATATAAGTTTTGAATAATCCAAATGGAATAAATCCAAATTTAGAAAGGCCAGCATTAGAAATATTCTGTGAACACACACAAGGTCAGTTTTAAAAATAGCGCTTAGCTTTGAGAGGATAATTTCTCCCCACCCTGCATGAAAATGTTTTATTCGGACCTTCAATAACAAGCTTTGAAAAAAAAAAAAAGTGTTGGGGAGAGGGAGTGTGAAATGAGTCCCTTGAAAAATTCTTGTATTTAGCATCTTTCATTCAAGAGTCTTAAGACATTCCCTAATGAGTCTCCTAGTACTTCTGGGGTGTGCGTAAGGGACATTCAGGGATTCTTGTGCCCAGAGCTGTAAGGCCTGCCATCCCCAAGTAGCGTGTTGCAACTGTTTCATGGTGCACATCACATTCCCTCCAGAGCCAGAGCCGGAAAATAGAGGAGGCAGTATTACCCAGCTGAAGGAGCATAGGGGAGAGAGATTTAGGTAGTAAGGAGTTAATTACTTAATTTGGAATTTGGTTAAGTCTCTGGGTCAGTCAGTAGCCTTATTCCTAAAAATGTTCTATCATTTGATATCCTGCTTTATCCCCAAGAAAATAAACTCTACCTCACTTTTCATCTGTGTGACTATGTACCTTTGAAAGTTTAACATTTAATAGTGAGGAATATGATAGTTAATGTGTGCTGTTGTTGAGGGAAGAAAGCAAGGCTAGCATTTTCTAAAAGATGGTAGAAGAGAACCATTTGTATTATTCTTGGGCAAAGCAAGCTGTAAGGGACATAGAAATAATGAAACATGGTCAGTTCCCACAAAGTACTTACAGCCTGGTTTGGAGAATAGGAGACACATATAATTATAGAAGAGATAAAGATGAGAAGCAGAAGAATGTAATATGATGATTCAATGTACTGAAATGACATTTAGTTTTGGAAACAAGCTAAGTAATAATGAGGAAGTAGAAATTAAGGTGGGTGGATAGAAGGAAAGAAGAACAAAGACACTGGGGTGCAAGAAGTCATATAACATTCGGGGAAGAACCAAAAATACCTATTTAGGCAAAAGATAAATAATCTGGGGGTATCTGGGTGGCTCAGTTGCTTAAGCGTCTGGCTTTGGCTCAGGTCATGATCTCAGGGTCCTGGGATGGAGCCCTGTGTTGGGCTCCCTGCTTAGCAGGGAGTCTGCTTCTCCCTCTCCCTCTGCCCCTCCCCCCACTCATGCTCTCTCTCGATCTCAAATAAATAAATCTTAAAAAAAATAATCTGTGGGAAATCAGGGAAAAAGGCTTAGAGGCGCCTGTGTGGCACAGTTGGTTAAGCACCGACTCTTGGTTTTAGCTGAGGTCATGATTTCAGGGTCACAATTTTGGGGTGGTAATCTCAGGGTTGTGAACTGGAGCCCTATGTAGCGTCAGGCTCCGCACTCAGCGGGAAGTCTGCTTAAGACTCTTTCTCCCTGTCCCTCTGCCCCTCTCCCCACTGGATGCACGTGCTCCCTCCCCCCCTTCCACTCTCTCAAATAAATCTTTTAAAAGAATAAAAGCTTAAAACCATGTAAAGTGTTTGATTGCCAAGCTGAGATTATTGTCTTAAATATGTGAAGACACGTTAAAGAGGGCATCTAGGACATTATTTGGCAGCAGTGAATAAGCAGGATGGATTGGCGAAGAATGTGAGATACTGAGTTCTGAAACCATAAGATATAAAAGGATAAGGAAGAGAGAGGATATAAGCATAACTGAGGTTTGAAGTTTGAATAATGGGGAACGTAATTTTCAGGTAAAAAATTAAGTCAAAATCAACTGATCTTGATAAAGATGATGAATTGACATGTGTTTGATGTACAAGCAACATATTCTGAATTGACATGTGTTTGATGTACAAGCAACATATTCAGGTTGAAAGATCCTAAAAGACCACTGGGCACCTGGGTGGCTCAGTCGGTTAAGAGTCTCCCTTCGGCTCAGGTCATGATCCTGGGGTCCTGGGATCGAGTCCCGCATCGGGCTCCCTGCTCTGTGGGGAGCCTGCCTCTCTCTCTCTCTCTCTCTCTCTCTCTCTCTGTCTCTCTGTGTCTCATGAATAAATTTTTAAAAAAATCTTAAAAAAAAAAAGATCTAAAACACCACTGAAAATTGGGTGTGATCCTTGAGAAATAGCCTCAGGAAGCAGGGCAATATATTGTATTGGTTGAGAGCATTGGCTCTGAAATCAGATTGCTAGGGTTCAAGACCTGGCTCTACTACTTCCTCGTCCTTGTGATCTTGGACAAACTTCCTGATTTCTCCAAGCCTTGGTTTCCTTACCTATAAAACAGCAATAATCAACTTAGCTACTATTTGTGATTTGTCTGCCCAGAGTCGATGGTAAAACCCATACTAGTGGAAAAGGTCAGAAAAGGGAGAATATAAAAAGAAAGGAATGGAGAGCCTAAGACAGTGGTATGGGGGAATACATCCATTTTAATGGATGAAAGGAGGAAATAGGACTAGTGTAAGAAATGGAAAGATATGTCAAAAAAGGAGGAGGAAACCGGGAGAGTTCAGTGCTTTGACTCTGAGGGAGAGAAGTTTTGCAAAGGAGGGGATGGTGATAAAACACATTCAGTGTGATTCAGAAGTAGAGAGAAATGAAGACTGAGAAAAGGGTTTTCATTTGGCAGAATTTCAGTAGTGTTCAGAAAGAGATCATGAGGATTGGGCCAATTTGTTATTCATCCCTACATTCTTGTAACTGAGCATACAGGATGAAATAGGTATTTAACAAGTATTTGCTGAATGGATAAAGAAAAATTATTTCTTGGGATTAAAGAATAAATGGAGATAACATGAAAAACCTTGCTTGTTTTATAAAACAGGAAAAAAGAGCCAGACATACTCAGGAGTAATTCCAGGGATTAGCCAGGTCAAGGGAATCAGCTTTGGTGATAAATAAAGCTGAAGCTTATTTGGAGGAAGACAGACAAAAATTAGTAAGGAATAGAAAGACTGATAATGCAAGGCAAAAGTGTAAAAGTTATTGGTCAGCCATGGAGACTGTTGGGTGTTAGTGGGAACAGATTTGTTTAGGAAGAAAGACATTCTTCCTGTAGAGCTAGCAGGATAGCAGGAGAATGAGAAGGTAGCACACATGCTGAGATGTTTTGAGATGAAGGAGACTGTTACAGTTCAGGTGAGACTAATAGAAATAGAAGTAGGATTGAGAGCTTGGGAAAACATATTTGTTATGGTCTTTGGAGTTTGTAGAGAAGAGTCCACCAAAAGTATTATGCAGTGGATCATTAACAGGTACAGCTAACATAAATCTAGCCCCATAGTGACCAGAGAGGTGTCTAGGAACCCATTAGGGCTTGACAGGGTGAGGCAATGGGGATCCTGGTGCTTTTTAAACATTTAAGGAGAAAAAGCCTTTTTTTTTTTTTTTTTAAACACATTAATTTTCCTTAGTTTGTATAGCTAGTAAGAATAGAGCAGCTAGAATTTAAAACCCAACCCTAAGTAATAGCAAAAGCCCTTGCCATTTTCATTCTGTTTTGTTCTCTCTGGGTACATCCAGCAGGAGAGATGAGGTAGGGAGGCAGTTAGAAAGCAGAAGCTTGGGAAGAAAATTTTATTCTACAAGAATGACAGAATAATTCCATTTAGGAATGTTTGGTAGCAGATTTCTTTTTTTATCTGAAAGAGAAGCCTGGGGGATCTTCAATTCAGAATCTAAATTTCCCTTATTTCTCTTCAATTTCATTCAATTTCTCTGCATAAACAAAAGCCTCTGCAGGCAGCTTTTAATGGTTCAGAGTTGTACATAATTTCATCAGTAGGAAGGCACTGTTTATGTAGAAAAATTACTGCAGATCAGGAATATGAAATAAAACTGTAAAGACATAAGCTAGTTCATTTTAGATGTTTTATTACCAAAGTTTGTAAGGTTTATCATTGTGAATATTTTCTTTCTTGTGTGCCTTGCTTACTTTCCTATCTCCATATCTCTGGTTCATTGTCTATGATGATAAGGACTTTGGTTTGACAGCTTTTCCCCAAAGCATTGGTATTCTTTTTTTTTTTTTTTTTTTTTATGATTTCACTCACATGTGGAATTTTTTTTTTTCTCTTTTTTTTTTTATTCTTATGTTAATCCCCATACATTACATCATTATCTTAATTTTCTTAAAAGTCTGTGTTGTTTTTCATTTGGCTTTTCTAAGTTCACCGAAAAAGCAAAGCTTTCTTTGCTCCCTGAGAAAAGCAATGAACCCAACAATTGTTATCAAGGTAGATGTGATCAGAATGTGTGTCATTTTTTTCTTTTTGCATAAAATGTTTTTCTGCTCCCTTACTCATTTTCTCACTTTCTCCCTTTGCTATTACTATTGATATTTAATATTTAATTACTCCTACTTTTTCTGTCCCTCTACCACCCGATTTCTCATAAAGAAGATTGTCTTGAGTTCAGATTTTTAAGTTCTAGAAAAGAAAGCATCTTTACAACTTTCTCAGTTATTAGCTTTTGTGTAATAATTGGAAATTTTATGTTTTTTATGCTGATGCTTTTGTAGCTCTGGACTTTGTTTCTCTAGTTCCCATAGTATCTCATGTCTTATCTTACCCTCATTGTATCAGTCATCGTTAATTCATTCATTCACTTATTTAACAAATACTTAGCAGCTGCTATGTGCAGACACAGTTGTTGATTTTGGAAGATATAGAGGTGAGCAACTTTGGTATAAGAGAGGCTGGAAGAATCATCTGGATCGATAAGTGCTATGAGGTAGATAAAAAGGACTACCAAGTTAGTGACCTAAAGTGAGGTTACTTTAGATAGGCCTCTCTGAGGATGTAACGTTTGAGCTGAGGCATTAATGATGAGAAGAAGCAAACCATGAGAAAATGTGAGGGAAGAAAATTCCAGGCCAAAGGACCAAGGTGACAACGGGCTTGCACAGGGATAGGAAGAAAGTAATCATAGCTGGAGTGTTAATTAGCAAGGAGGAAAGAAGCACACAATGATCTTGGGAGGTAGGCGGAGGACAGATTGGGTAGAGCCCTTTGGCCAATGTTAGGGAATATGCAACTTATTTTAAAAGCAGTCATAAGCCATTTTGAGGATGTGCAGCAGGGAAGTGATGTGACCAGCTTTTGGCTTAAAACATCTTTCTGTGGCTGCCAGGTGGAAGATAAATTGTAAGGATATGTGAATGAGAGCAAGACTAGGAGAGTCTTGCAGTCTATGGGAGATGTGAAGATAGGGGAGAAGATATTTTTTGGAAGGAGAAAATATAGGACTTGCTACTGGAAAGATTGTGAGATATGAAGGAAAATGAAGAGGCATGACTACTGGACTTATGGCTGGCTCAATTATCTAATGGTGGTACTGTTAACTGAGATGGAGAATAGTGGAGTAGAATTGGATTGTGGTGGGAAATCAGGAGTTAAGGTTTTGACATTAAATGTGACTCATCAACCCCAAAAAGAAACCTCTTATTTTTTTAGCAGTTATTCCCCGTTCTTGCTTCTCCTCATCTTCCTCAACTCCAGGCAACCACTAATCTATTTTCTTTCTCTATAGATTCGTTTTTTTTTCTGGGCATTTCATATTAAGTAGAATCATACATTATATAGTCTTCTCTGATTGGCTTCTTTAATTTAACATAATGTTTTCAAGGTTCATTCATGTTGTAGCACATTTTATTATTGAATAACGTTACATCTTATGGATTTTGCACATTTTGTTTATCCATCCATCAGTTGATGAACATTTGGTTTGTTTCCACTTTTCAGGTACTATGAATAATGCTGCTATGAGCATTTGTGTCCCAAGTTTTTTGTATAGACCTGTGTTTTTATTTCTCTTGCATATATACCTAGGAGTGGAGGAAATACTATACACATGCAAACATACACACACATACATTGAAGAAATGTAAAGTGAAGAGTTTATGACATAGATAGTACTCTATAGTTATAGTGTAAGAATTATTGGTTATTAACCTGATTAATTTGCATTATGACACGTGTATGTAACAAATAGGTAACAAATTATTGTAATTTAGATATTTTGATGTGAGATAAAAATGGAAATAGTTTCAGTGGAAGAAAGTGAATTATGACCATTTTCCCTTCATGTGTAGGAATAGAGATATAACACCAAGTAAAAAGGTCTTTATTTAACCATTATTTTAAAATAGCTGTGACCAGGGGCGCCTGGGTGGCTCAGTTGTTTAAGCGACTGCCTTCGGCTCAGGTCATGATCCTGGAGTCCCTGGATCGAGTCCCGCATCGGGCTCCCTGCTCGGCAGGGAGTCTGCTTCTCCCTCTGACCCTCCCCCCTCTCATGTGCTCTCTCTCTCATTCTCTCTGCCAAATAAATAAATAAAATCTTTAAAAAAAATAAAATAAAATAAAATAGCTGTGACCAGAGTTGAAAGGAACATCTGTTTCATGTCAAAGAATCATCCAATCTGTCTATTCCTGTGTGATCTCTTTACTCAGGTTCGCTGTTACTAGAAAGAATTTGGCATGGGGATCATTATTTGTATCTGGGGCTTTTGTTAGAATATTGATGCAGATGGGTATTTTTCTGTTGATTGAATGGAAAGTGTGGTTAAATTCTTAATCCTAGACCTACCCCTTCTGTTCCCCCTTTGTCAGAGAGGTGCCTGTTTCTGCATGTTACTTTCCAGGCTGTGGTACATACTCATAGTCTGTTGACAGTGGTATAAAATTTGCTAGGATTTTTGCTTCTGAGGTGGGAACTGTTTTGGGGAATGCTTGGGGCGACAGGGGCCATGAGGGCTGAGATAAGTAGGCTGAAGTTGTCTTTCACTAAAATCTCAGATTAACTGATAATCAGTGAGAAGTTTCATTTTCATCTTCTACATTGAAAAGTGAATTTAGGATTTGGTGAAGGCCTAAGAATGCAGCACCCTGCCTTTCTTTCCCATGAAATTTGGATGACAAATTTGTTTTCTTTTGCAGCATTGTATTTTCTTGACCTGCCTGATAATACAAGATTATCCCATCTATGGAGTATTTCCATGTGCTGTACTTCTAAATGCTGTAAACATTTTAGGAATGGAAAAGAACTAAGGAAGTTGCTTTTTAGAAGGGATATTCTAATACACAATTAATATTTATTTTTCATAACATTGAAACCCTGCTTTGCACTGATGGCAGGACATTTTTGGGTGGGTTCTATATTGTATATATTAATAATTTGATGTGTGTTTTCAAGTGAGTTAATAAGTATTGTTCCCCACATTACATCTTTCATAAAATGCTGTAATTAATTTTAAAGACTAGGTTAGATTAATAGGCTTTTAAGTGACAGTTGACTTTGCTCAGGAAATTTTTGGTGACATGGAGAAATCCATACTGGAAAAGTTTGCCTTAGTATTTGAAATAGTGAATATCTGGTAATGTTATTTCATTCTATTTTTTAGTATCATATTTTTCATTCAGACCATGTGTTTATGAATGGAAGCATAATAGAGGCATGCATTATGTAGTCTTTTTGAACACACACACACACACACACACATGATTCCTAAGAAGGAGATGTAGAAATTATGAAAAGTACTACTTATTTTTGCCAGAATTCAAGTAGGACGACAACACATTAAAAATATTTTGTGTATTCGCTCATTATGCAATATCCTATTTTCATTTTAAAAAATCAGGTTGGCAAGTCATCTGGAAATATGAGACTGGCTAACTTTCCCACACATTCTTTCTCCCTTGCGGGTTTTTATATGGGTATATTTAAACAGCCACATGAAACCATTATTTGTGGAGGATGATTGGAGGGGAACATGTACAGACCATCTTGTATTATTCAGGGCTAATTTAGGGAGAGTTATCAGAAAACAAAGTACAGTGATTTCATAAATAGACATTTAATTTGTTTCATCTAGCTTAGTTTTTCCTTCTCACAAAGTGATTTTCAAAGAAATACATTGATTTTTTGCTCATTCTGTGCGTGTGCAATATATAAAAGCTGTGATTTACCATTTCTTTCATACAGAGTTGTAAACTTTAATTTCTGACATCAGCGAGATGACCTTAAGCAATTTGCTTAATGTTTTGTTATTTGAAAGCCTAATTTGGATTTGTGAGAAATGAGGGAAACTGCAAGGCACATTAAGTATATAGTTCAGTGGTGTAAGTACATTCACATTGTTCTGCAACCATCACCAGTATCCATCTCTAGAATTTATCTTCTCTTACTAAAAACTCCATACCCATTAAACAGTAGCCCTCAATTCTGTCCTCCCCTTAGCCCAATTCTCTCCTCCCCCTTGCCCCTAGCAACCACCATTGTTCCTTCTGCCTCTGAATTTGACTACTCTAGGGACCTCATTCATATAAGTGAACTCCTGCATTGTTTGTCCTTTTGTGACTGGCTTATTTCACCTAGTGTAATATCCTCAGGGTACATCCATGTTGTAGCATGTGTCAGAATTTTCTTCCTTTTTAAGGCTGAATAATATTGTTGTATCGATATACCACATTTTGTTTATCCATTCATCTGTTGGTGAATACTTAGGTTGCTCCCACCTTTTGGCAGTTGTGAACAGTAGGGATTTTTAAGAGTGCTATCTAAATCCAGCAATTGCACTACTGGGTATTTACCCCAAAGATACAAATGTAGGGATCCGAAGGGGTACGTGCACCCCGAAGTTTATAGCAGCAATGTCCACAATAGCCAAACTGTGGAAAGAGCCAAGATGTCCATGGACAGATGA